>NC_092102.1:743125-1486250 GCF_045679555.1 Salvelinus alpinus
CTCATAGCAATGGGTCTGAATACTTATGGAAATAAGGTATTTCTGATTTTATTTTTAATACATTTGCTAAAAATAAAGAATCTGTTTTCGCTATGTCATTATGGGGTATTGTGTGTCAATTGATCAGGGAAACAATAATTTTATAATAAAGCTATAAAGTAACAAAACGTGGCAAAAGCAAGGGGTATGAATACTTCCCAAATGCACTGTGTGTGTGATATATATATATATATATATAGATATATACAGTCGTGGCCAAAAGTTGAGGATGACACAAATATTAATTTCCAAAGTTTGCTGCTTCAGTGTCTTTAGATATTTGTCAGATGTTACTGAAGTATAACTACAAGCATTTCATAAGTGTCAAAGGCTTTTATTGACAATTACATGAAGTTGCTGCAGAGAGTCAATATTTGCAGTGTTGAGCCTATATTTTTAAGACCTCTGCAATCCACCCTGGCATGCTGTCAATTAACTTCTGGGCCACATCCTGACTGATGGCAGCTCATTCTTGCACAATCAATGCTTGGAGTTTGTCAGAATTTGTGGGGTTTTGTTTGTCCACCCGCCTCTTGAGGTTTGACCACAGGTTCTCAATGGGATTAAGGTCTGGGGAGTTTCCTGGCCATGGAACCAAAATATCGATGTTTTGTTCCCCGAGCCACTTAGTTATCACTTTTGCCTTATGGCAAGGTGCTCCATCAGGCTGGAAAAGGCACTGTTCCTCACCAAACTGTTCCTAGAAGGTTGGGAGAATTGGCTCTCGGAGGATGTGTTGGTACCATTCTTTATTCATGGCTGTGTTCTTAGGCAAAATTGTGAGTGAGCCCACTCCCTTGGCTGAGAAGCAACCCCACACATGAATGGTCTCAGGACTCTTTACTGTTGACATGACACAGGACTAATGATAGCGCTCACCTTATCTTCTCCGGACAAGCTTTTTTCCGGATGCCACAAACAACCGGAAAGGGGATTCACCAGAGAAAATGACTTTACCCCAGTCCTCAGCAGTCCAATCCCTGTACCTTTTGCAGAATATCAGTCTGTCCCTGATGTTTTTCCTGGAGAGAAGTGGCTTCTTTGCTGCCCTTAACAACAGGCCATCCTCCAAAAGTCTTCGCCTCACTGTGCGTGCAGATGCACTCACACCTGCCTGCTGCCATTCCTGAGCAAGCTCTGTACCGGTGGTGTCCCGATCCCGCAGCTGAATCAACTTTAGGAGACGGTTAATATTAATATATTAATATTCGTGTCATTCTCAACTTTTGGCCACCAGTCAAAAGTTTGGACACACCTACTCAATCAAGGGTTTTTCTTTATTTTTACTATTTTCTACATTGCAGAATAATAGTGAAGACATCAAAACTATGAACTAACACATAAGGAATCATGTAGTAAACAAAAAAGTGTGAAACAAATCTAAATCTATTTCATATTTGAGATTCTTCAAAGTAGCCACCCTTTGCCTTGATGAAAGCGTTGCACACTCTGCATTCTCTCAACCAGTTTCATGAGGTAGTCACCTGGAATGTATTTAAAATAAACAGGTGTGCCTTGTTAAAAGTTAATTTGTGGAATTTCTTTCCTTAATGCGTTTCAGCCAATCAGTTGTGTTGTGACGTGACAAGGTTGGGGTGGTATACAGAAGATATCCCTATTTGGTAAAAGACCAACTCCATATTATTGCAAGAACAGCTCAAATGAGCAAAGAGAAATGACAGCTCATCATAACTTTAAGACATGAAGGTCAGTCAATGCGGAAAATTTCAAGAACTTTGAAAATGTCTTCAAGCGCAGTCGCAAAAACCATCAAGCGCTATGATGGAACTGGCTCTCATGAGGACCGCCACAGGAAAGGAAGACCCAGAGTTACCTCTGCTGCAAAATGTTCAATGGAGTTAACTGCACCTCAGATTGTAGCCCAAATAAATGCTCCAGAGAGTTCAAGTAACAGACATCTCAACATCAACTGTTCAGAGGAGACAGCGTAAATCAGGCATTCATGGTCAAATTGCTGCAAGGAAACCACTACTAAAGGACACTAATAAGAAGAAGAGACTTGATTGGGCCAAGAAACACAGGCAATTGACATTAGACCGGTGGAAATCTGTCCTTTGGTCTGACGAGTCCAAATTTTAGATTTTTGGTTCCAACCGTGTCTTTGTGAGACGTAGATTAGGTGAACGGATGATCTCCGAATGTGTTGTTCCCACCGTGAAGCATGGAGGAGGAGGTGTGATGGTGTGGGGGTGCTTTGCTGGTGACACTTGCCAGTGATTTATTTAGAATTCAAAGCAAACTTAACCAGCATGGCGACCACAGTTTTCTGCAACTATACGCTATCCCATCTGGATTGCCCTTAGTGGGACTAACATTTGTTTTTCGAAAGGACAATGATCCAACACACCTCCAGGCTGTGTGAAGGCTAATTGACCAAGAAGGAGAGTGATGGAGTGCTGCATCAGATTAACTGGCCTCCACAATCACCCGACCTCAACCCAATTGAGATGGTTTTTGATGAGTTGGACCGCAGAGTGTAGGAAAAGAAGCCAACAAGTGCTCAGTATATGTGGGAACTCCTTCAAGACTGTTGGAGAAGCATTCCAGGAGAAGCTGGTTGGTTACTACATGATTTCATATGTGTTATTTCATAGTTTTGATGTCTTCACTATTATTCTACATTGTAGAAAATAGTAAAACAATTATATAAACCTGGAATGAGTAGGTGTCCAAACTTTTGACTGGGACTATGTATGTATGTATGTATGTATGTATGTGTGTGTGTATGTGTGTATGTGTATGTGTGTGTGTGTGTGTGTGTGTATGTATTTATATATATACAGTGGGGAGAACAAGTATTTGATACACTGCCGATTTTGCAGGTTTTCCTACTTACAAAGCATGTAGAGGTCTGTAATTTTTATCATAGGTACACTTCAACTATGAGAGACGGAATCTAAAACAAAAATCCAGAAAATCACATTGTATGATTTTTAAGTAATTAATTTGCATTTTATTGCATGACATAAGTATTTGATACATCAGAAAAGCAGAACTTAATATTTGGTACGGAAACCTTTGTTTGCAATTACAGAGATCATACGTTTCCTGTAGTTCTTGACTAGGTTTGCACACACTGCAGCAGGGATTTTGGCCCACTCCTCCCTACAGATCTTCTCCAGATCCTTCAGGTTTCGGGGCTGTCGCTGGGCAATACGGACTTTCAGCTCCCTCCAAAGATTTTCTATTGGGTTCAGGTCTGGAGACTGGCTAGGCCACTCCAGGACCTTGAGATGCTTCTTACGGAGCCACTCCTTAGTTGCCATGGCTGTGTGCTTTGTGTCGTTGTCATGCTGGAAGACCCAGCCACGACCCATCTTCAATGCTCTTACTGAGGGAAGGAGGTTGTTGGCCAAGATCTCGCGATACATGGCCCCATCCATCCTCCCCTCAATACGGTGCAGTCGTCCTGTCCCCTTTGCAGAAAAGCATCCCCAAAGAATGATGTTTCCACCTCCATGCTTCACGGTTGGGATGGTGTTCTTGGGGTTGTACTCATACTTCTTCTTCCTCCAAACACGGCGAGTGGAGTTAGACCAAAAAGCTCTATTTTTGTCTCATCAGACCACATGACCTTCTCCCATTCCTCCTCTGGATCATCCAGATGGTCATTGGCAAACTTCAGACAGGCCTGGACATGCACTGGCTTAAGCAGGAGGACCTTGCGTGCGCTGCAGGATTTTAATCCATGACGGCGTAGTGTGTTACTAATGGTTTTCTTTGAGACTGTGGTCCCAGCTCTCTTCAGGTCATTGACCAGGTCCTGCCGTGTAGTTCTGGGCTGATCCCTCACCTTCCTCATGATCATTGATGCCCCACGAGGTGAAATCTTGCATGGAGCCCCAGACCGAGGGTGATTGACCGTCATCTTGAACTTCTTCCATTTTCTAATAATTGCGCCAACAGTTGTTTCCTTCTCACCAAGCTGCTTGCCTATTGTCCTGTAGCCCATCCCAGCCTTGTGCAGGTCTACAATTTTATCCCTGATGTCCTTACACAGCTCTCTGGTCTTGGCCATTGTGGAGAGGTTGGAATCTGTTTGATTGAGTGTGTGGACAGGTGTCTTTTATACAGGTAACGAGTTCAAACAGGTGCAGTTAATACAGGTAATGAGTGGAGAACAGGAGGGCTTCTTAAAGAAAAACTAACAGGTCTGTGAGAGCCGGAATTCTTACTGGTTGGTAGGTGATCAAATACTTATGTCATGCAATAAAATGCAAATTAATTATTTAGAAATCATACAATGTGATTTTCTGGATTTTTGTTTTAGATTCCGTCTCTCACAGTTGAAGTGTACCTATGATAAAAATTACAGACCTCTACATGCTTTGTAAGTAGGAAAACCTGCAAAATCGGCAGTGTATCAAATACTTGTTCTCCCCACTGTATATATATATATATATATATATGCATATACTACAGTCCAAAAGTTTGGGGTCACTTAGAAATGTCCTTGTTTTTGAAAGAAAAGCCATTTTTTTGTCCATTAAAATAACATCAAATAGATCAGAAATACAGTGTAGACATTGTTAATGTTGTAAAGGACTATTGTACCTGGAAACGGCAGATTACTTATGGAATATCTACATAGGTGTACAGAGGCCCATTATCAGCAACCATCACTCCTGTGTTTCAATGGCACGTTGTGTTAGCTAATCCAAGTTTATCATTTTAAAAGGCTAACTGATCATTAGAAAACCCTTTTGCAATTATGTTAGCACAGCTGAAAACTGTTGTGCTAATTAAAGAAGAAATAAAACTGGCCTTCTTTAGACTAGTTGAGTATCTGTAGCATCAGCATTTGTGGGTTCAATTACAGGCTCAATATGGCCAGAAACAAAGAACTTTCTTCTGAAACTCATCAGTCTATTCTTGTTCTGAGAAATGATGGCTATTCCATGCGAGAAATTGCCAAGAAACTGAATATCTCGTAAAATGCTGAGTACTACTCCCTTCACAGAACAGAGCAAACTGGATCTAACCAGAATAGAAAGAGGAGTGGGAAGCCCTGATGCACATCTGAGCAAGAAGACAAGTACATTAGTGTCTAGTATGAGGAACAGACGCCTCATAAGTCCTCAACTGGCAGCCTCATTAAATAGTACCCGCAAAACACCAGTCTCAACGTCAACAGTGAAGTGGCGACGCCGGGATGCTGGCCTTCTAGGCAGAGTTCCTCTGTCCAGTGTCTGTGTTCTTTTGCCCATCTTAATCTTTTCTTTTTATTGGCCAGTCTGAGATATGGCTTTTTCTTTGCAACTCTGCCTAGAAGGCCAGCATCCCGGAGTCGCCTCTTCACTGTTGACATTGAGACGGGTGTTTTGCGTGTACTATTAGGCAGCATACAGTGCACTCGTACTACAGTGCTCGAAGCAAACTGATGGAATAACAGTCGAAAGAAAAGGTTTAATCTTGTGGAGGCAGCAGAAAGGATTAATAAATAGTCAAAGTCCACGCACGAGATGAGCCAAAAATTTCAGACATGCTCACCGCAGCTGAAAAAACATAATAGAATACATGTGTATATATGACCAGAGACTCTAACCATTCAATACTTGGTCGAAAGAAAAATACAATGTGAAAATTCTGCCAGATGTCATCGGACCCTGTGCCAAACCGTAGTGTTCAGCATGCGGAATAGTCACGGAGTGGTAATGATAGCTTTGCTGGCCACTCGCTGAATTACTGTGGAATGAGTGAGAGCGCAGAGTTCAGCCAGGGAACTCTGTATGCAAAGGGACAATGGTAACAGCACAACTGGACCACACAATGTCATAATATATTACAAATGGGCAGTCACAGTGGTATACCATGCTATACCACTATACAGGACTGCTCATTCACATTAGACCACCCTGGCCCATATCATGCTGCTTTATGTCGGGGGGTTCATTGATATTCTGTGCAGTCACACTGCTATTATAATGTATGTGTTGCGTGGTCATATTGTCAGCAGTAACTGTAATGTAACCAATAACTGTGATGACTATATCCAATGACATCACCTACCTCATCGTACTCCTCTGGGCAGCCCACTGCTCCGTCCCCTGGGCTGAAGTGCGCATCGTAGAGCTGGGGCTCTGTACCTGCAAACACATACAGAACAAAGTCAACACAATGCTATTGTAAAGACAGAGCCAATATGCCACGAAAACAATAGAACACTGCCACTAAACAGATGTAATTAGGTAAGCAGAGTAAATAGGGTCAACTCAAAGTCAACAAAGATTTAAGTTAGAGCAGTGGTATTCAAACTTGTTTGTCTCGAGACAACACTCCAAATCTAATGACACAACCTTATATTTTCAAAAAATAACCACAATGAAAATAATTATCAAAATGAAAAGAAACCAATATATACATTTTCTAGGGTTAGGGAATCTTATTTTTCAAATAATATTTCCCAAATCGTTTTTATATTGTCCCATACAATAATCTGTATTCTTAATTTTTGGTTAAAAAAAAAAAGTATAATAATTTTAGCAACCCCACTGCAGTTCACCCGGGGTTGCAATCCCGACTTTGAATATCACAGAATGAAAGAATGAAGAATAGGCTGCATTGTGTTTAAGTCAAGTGAATAAAAAAAGGATTTCAACTTTTTTATTACAAGTGCAAACTTGTACACAAGTATACGAAACATTAGGAACACCTTTAGGAACACCTTCCTAATATTGAGTATCCCACCCTTTTCCCCTCAGAACAGCCTCAATTCGTCAGGGCATGGACTCTCAAAAGCATTCCACAGGGATGCTGGCCCATGTTGACTCCAATGCTTCCCACAGTTCTGTCAAGCAGAGTATATGTGAGCAGAGTTGAGCTGTCGGAAATTCCGCTCCTCACTCCACATCCTTTCCAACTGCGCCGCTAAAAACCCCTCCTCGCTCACAGGAAATAAAACTGCCGCTCCAAATTTGCTTAATTCATTAAAATCCCCATTTAACACCCACCTATTTTTGTGACTACCTGGACCAACCATTTGGTTTGGAAATATTGAAAACAAACCATATGATTGGAATACAAAGTATTTGAATAAACATGAAAAGGTGACGGTAAAAAGCACATCATTATTTCAAATAGGCTACATGTGTTAAACAGCATATGAACACTAAATATGTCAGGAGCTAGATAGGTAGCCTAATAAGGAGCCTATTATTTAAATTCTATAGCCTACAACTAAATATATTGTGAAGCATGGGGACAGCAGCATACCACCCTGCATCTCACCCCTGGCTTGCTTCTGAAGCTAAGCAGGTTTGGTCTGGTCAGTCCCTGAATGGGAGACCAGATGTTGCTGAAAGTGGTGTTGGGGGGCCAGTAGGAGGCACCCTTTCCTCTGGTCTAAAAAAAACATTCCAGTGTTTGGGGACATTGCCCTGTGTAGGGTTCTATTTTTTTCGGATGGGATGTTTAAACAGGTGTCCTGACTCTCTGTGGTCACTAAAGCTCCCATGGCACTTATTGTAGGGGTGTTAACCCCGGTGTCCTGGCTAAATTCCCAATCTGGCCTTCACACCATCATGGCCACCTAATCATCCCCAATTTGCTCGTAACTATTCCCTAGGTCATTGCTGTAAATGAGAATGTGTTCTCAGTCAACTTACCTGGCAATATATGTGAGTGCAACACACTAGGCTGGCAGGAGCATTTAAACATTTGTTGTATTAAATCATTAGTCTATAAATTGCGCATATATGCTGTGACTTACTTAGAATTAAATACAAATGAAGAAAAAAATGCCTAATTAGGATCTGTCTACAGTGCCTTTGAATTAACTTTTAGAAACACGAATTCAGCCAAAGTCTGTGGCTTCTCAACAGCTTTTACCCCCAAGGCATAAGACTCCTGAACAGGCAATCAAATGGCTATTTGCATTGTGTCCCGCCAACCCCTTTTTTACACTGCTGCTACTCTCTGTTTATCATCTATGCATAGTCACTTTAACTACACCTACATGTACATATTACCTCAATAATCCCGAATAACCAGTGCCCCCACAAATTGACTCTGTACAGGTACCACCTGTACATAGCCTCGCTACTGTTATTTTCACTGTAATTTGACTTTTTTTTTTTTTTTTCTTTACTTATCAATTGTTTACCTAATACCTATTTTTTCTTTAAAAATTGCACTGTTGGTTAGGGCTTGTAAGTAAGTAAGGCTTGTAAGTAAGCATTTCACTGTAAGGTCTACACCTGTTGTATTCAGAGCACGTGACAAATAAACTTTGATTTGATTTAATTTGATTCAGGCTCATGCGATGATGCCTGGAGAGCAGTCCAGCAGTGGAGAATACCCTCTCCATGCTTGCAGAGCCACTGGGGAAGCTAAACACCCTTAGAGCCACTCTTGCAAGGTTGGGCAGGGATATGGAGTTTTTTCTTTTTCTTTAGATAGGATTATTTTGCATAAAACCTCTAGGCCTATCAAAACAGAATGTTCCTTCAGGCCTATTGGGCCAGAATCAATGCTAGTTAGCCTATTGTATAGATAATAGAACGAAATTGAACAAAACTTTAAGAGATCGGATTTTTAGTTTAGAAATACTTTGTTACAATGAAACACTTAGCTAGCTACCCACCTCATTCCTTTCTGTTAGCATGTGCAAGTAGTACACCATAATCCTTTCGGGATACATGTCTTTAGTTCAGATTCCACAATGATTCTTTAGTTGTGGATTTTACATCACCGCACTCCCTCTCTTGGTCCTCATCTCAGCTCGTGGAATGAGCGCTACTGGAGCAAAATTGGAACAGGCGAAAAGGCTGACACGTTTGGAAACTTGCTCCGCGCTCTAGTCAAATTAGGCACGCTCTGCTACGCGCCTACTACGCTTCACTCACATACTCTGGTGTTAAGTTGGCTGGATGTCCTTTGGGGGCTGAAGAAATGTGGCTTGTCACCTAAAACTCACAAACTTTTACAGATGCACAATTGAGAGCATCCTGTCGGGGTGTATCACCGCCTGGTATGGCAACTGCACCACCCACAACCACAGGGCTCTCCAGAGGGTGGTGCGGTTGGCACAACGCATCCCCGGGGGCAAACTACCTGCCATCCAGGACACCTACAGCAGCTCGTAAATTCAGAGTTGTCAGATTGTCCGTTTGTAAATTCAGAGCGTATCGCTCTCGGAGCGCACACTGGACGCTCGGGCCGAGAAGTAGGGTTGATTTGAGCGTTCTGACCTTACAATTGCAATCAAGCACCCAAGCTAACGTTGGCTAGCTTGCTAGCTACTTCCAGACACAAATGAGAGTGACCACTCTGACCATTTTACTCGCCCTAGAAGAGCTGGTTAGGCAGTTTTCATGTTATCCATGACTAACTATGACTAACTGTGTTGCTGGCAACAATTTAATTACGCTTTTTTTGCCGATGTTAACTGTCACTGGCCATATTCAACCGGTGTTGAGTGCCCATGAATTCATTATTCTGCTCTGGTAAACTCAGACGAGAGTGCTCTGAAATCGGAGTAGATCATTATTTTTTAATTTCACCTTTATTTAACCAGGTAGGCTAGTTGAGAACAAGTTCTCATTTACAACTGTGACCTGGCCAAGATAAAGCAAAGCAGTTCGACACATACAACAACACAGAGTTACACATGGGATAAACAAACATACAGTCAATAATACAGTAGAAAGTGTCTATATAAAGTGTGTGCAAATGAGGTAAGATAAGGGAGGTATAAGGCAATAAATAGGCCATGGTGGCGAAGTAAATACAATATAGCAATTAAACACTGGAGTGATTGATGTGCAGAAGATGAATGTGCAAGTAGAGATACTGGGGTGCAAAGGAGCAAGATAAATAAATAAATACAGTAAGGCGATGAGGTAGCTGGATGGGTTATTTACAGATGGGCTATGTACAGGTGCAGTGATCTGTGAGGCAATTTTGTAAATGACATCGCCAAAGTCGAGGATCGGTAGGATGGTCAGTTTTACGAGGGTATGTTTGGCAAAATGAGTGAAGGATGCTTTTTTTGCGAAATAGGAAGCCGATTCTAGATTTAATTTTGGATTGGAGATGCTAATGTGAGTCTGGAAGGAGTTTAGTCTAACCAGACACCTAGGTATTTGTAGTTCTAAGTCAGAACCGTCCAGAGTAGTGATGCTGTACAGGCGGGCAGCGATCAGATGAAGAGCATGCATTTAGTTTTACTTGCATTAAAGAGCAGTTGAAGGCCACGGAAGGAGAGTTGTATGGCATTGAAGCTCGTCTGGAGGTTTGTTAACACAGTGTCCAAAGAAGGGCCAGAAGTATACAGAATGGTGTCGTCTGCGTAGAGGTGGATCAGAGAATCACCAGCAGCAAGAGCGACATCATTGATGTATACAGAGAAGAGAGTTGTCCCGAGAATGGAACCCTGTGGCACACCCATAGAGACTGCCAGAGGTCCGGACAACAGGCCCTCTGATTTGAGTTCTTGCTCACGCGCTTTCCTCATTATATCGTCTTGCGTTCCATTACTTATAGAGACTGAAAATAATTCTCCGGTTGAAACCTTATTGGATATAAATGATAACAACATCCTGAAGATTGATTCTCTACTAAGTTTGAACAGTTTATTCGACCTGGAATATAACTTTTTTAAGTTTTCGTCCGAGTTCGCCTGGACCGGCGCCAGCATTTGGACACGTGAACTAAACGTGCTAGCAAAATTAGCTAATTGGACACTAGTAATGGACATTATCGAACAAAACAACGATTTATTGTGGAACTAGGATTCCTGGCACTGCATTCTGATGAAAGATCATCAAAGGTAAGGGAATATTTATGATGTAATTTCGTATTTCTGTTGACTCCAACATGGCGGCGAAATGTTGTGTATTCCTAAGCGCCGTCTCAGATTATTGCATGGTATGCTTTTTCCTAAAGTTTTTTAAAAATCTGACACAGCGGTTGCATTAAGAACCAATGTATCTTTAATTATATGTAAAACATGTATCTTTCAAAGTTTATGATGAGTATTTCTGTTATTTGACGTGGCTCTCTGTAATCACTCCGGATATTTTGGAGGCATTTCTGAACATGGCGCCAATGTAAACCGAGATTTGTGGATATAAATATGCACATTATCGAACAAAACAAAAATGTATTGTGTAACATGATGTCATATGAGTGTCATCTGATGAAGATGTTCAAAGGATAGTGATTAATTTTATCTCTATTTCTGGATTTTGTTACTACTATCTTTTGCTGGGAAAATGGCTGTGTTTTTCTGTGGCTATGTACTAAGCTAACATAATTGTTTGGTGTGCTTTCCCCGTAAACCCTTTTTGAAATCAGATATTTTGGCTGGATTCACAACATGTGTAGCTTTAATTTGGTGTCTTTCATGTGTGATTTCATAAAAGATAGATTTTTATAGTAATATATTTGAATTTGGCACGCTACAATTTTTCTGGATTTTGGCCAAGTGGGACGTTAGCATCCCACATATCCTAGAGAAGTTAACTTGGCTTTCGAAGACCTTAGAAAGGCAGGGTAGGATAGATATAGGTCTGTAGCAGTTTGGGTCTATAGTGTCTCCCCCTTTGAAGAGGGGGATGATCGCGGCAGCTTTCCAATTTTATAGGGGTATAATAGGGGTTGCAACAATTTCGGCAGATAATTTTAGAAAGGGTCCAGATTGTCTAGCCCGGCTTATTTGTTGGGGTCCAGATTTTGAAGCTCTTTCAGAACATCAGCTGTCTGGATTTGGGTGAAGGGCAGTTGACCGGGGTAAGGGTACCCAGGTGGAAAGCATGGCCACCCGTAGAAAAATGCTCATTGAAATTCTCAATTATAGTGGATTTATCGGTGGTGACAGTGTTTCCTATCCTCAGTGCAGTGGGCAGCTGGAAGGAGGTGCTCTTATTCTCCATGGACTTTACAGTGTCCCAGAACTTTTTTGAGTTTGTGCTAAAGGATGCAAATTTCTGTTTGAAAAAGCTAGCCTTAGCTTTCCTAACTGCCTGTGTATATTGGTTTCTAACTTCCCTGATATGTGCATATCACGGGGGCTATTTGATGCTAATGCAGTACGCCACAGGATGTTTTTGTGCTGGTCAAGGGCAGTCAGATCTGGAGTGAACCAAGGGCTATATCTGTTCCTGGTTCTACATTTTTTGAATGGGGCATGCTTATTTAAGATGAGCGAATTTACGAAAGCACCCGAATGTCCATTGAGAACGCACAACAACTATACCATTTAGCTAAGAATGATGTGAATAATCAAGTCAATAAACGTTGGGTAGTTAGTTAGCCTATAGTTAACATACTGGCAAGTTTGATGTATAAGTAGCCAACTAACGTTAGATAGCTAGCTAACATACCGGTACATACTGCTGTAATGATATGCTAAGTGGCTCTTAAGGACAGCGACAAATTTTGTTAACATTTGTCATAATTAGTTAAAGCAATGAATTTGTATCCGCTATCATTGGACTTAGGCTCCATATTTTCTGCCATTTTCTTCAAATCTGAAAACGATGTGAAGCCACAACCATTTCCTGAAGAATTGCATTATGGGCCCTTAAAGTACAGAAATCGTGTCCTTTGCGTGTATACTTCATATTTTGGCAAATTTAGTACGACATCCGGGAACCTTTGGCATACTAACTATATCCATACATATGACCATATACTCAATTCATGACACAAATAGTACAGTTAGTGTGGGTAGTATGAGTATTCGAACACAGCATATATCTTTTTTACTTTTTAAAATGTAGATGTTCCAAAGGCCTGCACCAGTGGCATGTTGACAATAGGACAAAATGGGCCATGTCAGTCAGAGCACATCCGCCTAATTTTCCATATAAAAGTACAACTATGATGGCAATCATCGTCATCCCAGCTTCGAAAGGAAGATCCTCTGACTCACTTCCATTGCTGATGGCCGTGATTCCTCGATAGAAGTCCTCGAAGCTGATCACCCCCAGCCCACTAGGATCCAGGAACTTGGTCAGATCCTTCACCTGTAATATAGAGACAACCATGAGAGACCTTTCAAAACACATCAATCATAAAGCTCACTTCACACTATAATTAAATCAGCTTTGTTGCCCGAATGCTTTATGAATAAATCAGATGGCATTCTGTCCAAATGAACGTGATGTAACAGGCAATGAGCACACAGGGTAAAACTGAGCAAATTGAATTAAGAAACAGGGGACAGCATCCAAATTGAAAGGTTGTGGCTTTGCTATCTCAGAGTACATCTGAAAATGGACTACCTAAAACGACTGATATTTCATTGAGCTCAGTCACGTCATGGAAATATGTCTAGGGCTGTAAAAACATCCTTGAAAATCGTTAAAATCACAAAACTGTCTCACTGAGGCTTCTGTGGTTAGGCTACTTCAACTGGTATGTTTCTTTCCAAGATGAGACAATAGGAACCAATACAAAAGTTATTTGTTTCTGCACACGTAGACATTGATTTCTTAACTCTTTTATAAAATGTACATAGAAATATGTGCTTCAATTTTACAGGGTTGCAGTGTCCTCAGACAAGGTAACCAGGGTTGAGCTCCAAGTGTCTCGCCTCCCTCAACACAAGGCCAACACTTCTAGGCCTACATAAAGCAAAACACACACACACACACACAGAAACAAAACCTTGCTACACAACTTGAAATGCACAACTTGCAGCAATAAAGATTTATATAACCAAAGACACAGTGTGCACCCGGCACTCAAATGACAAGACACTGTACAATCAATCAGTTACTTGATGTCCCACATCCATTCCCCGGGTAACCTGGCAACAAGTGAGGTGGTATCCAGGTAGATAGGCCTACAAGTGTGTGTGCTTTACACCCCAATGATGTATTAGGCATAGACCTCAAGAGCATTGTAGACCTTATAGCCTTAAAGACATTGTCTTGGAATGTTTGGAATGCACTTCATTGTTTTGGTTTCTTAAGAATAGGCTCAGAAGAAGAATCACTTCTAGTTGTGACCCAAATTCGTACATTTTTGGGGGGTTAAGTTTAAAAGTCGTTCCCTGGAGCTTTAACCGTGGCGCCCTTGGCAACCCAGAATATGATCAGACTTTAACCTAGAAATGAGAGATACAAATTCGGTATGTTGCGATTAAACATGTCCCATACTCATTACGGTGTCATTCCCTGCATGTATCATTTACAATAAGCTGGGAGGGAAGTTTGTGTGCAAAACACAAGTGGAGGCCTTGGGAAAACCTTCAACTTCAACATGAGAACAGATGACACAAAACCAAAGTACAACCCTGACTGGGCTTTAACTTTTTGGAATGGGCATTCCTGTATCGGTTACATACACCCAAATAGTCGATCTGCTTAGAAAACATGAGCTCCATCTCTAACAGCTTACAGTCGTGGCCAAAAGTTTTGAGAATGACACAAATATTAATTTCCACAAAGTTTGCTGCTTCAGTGTCTTTAGATATTTTTGTCAGATGTTACTATGGAATACTGAAGTATAACTACAAGCATTTCATAAGTGTCAAAGGCTTTTAATGACAATTACATGAAGTTGATGCAAAGAGTCAATATTTGCAGTGTTGAGCCTTCTTTTTCAAGAACTCTGCAATCCGCAGCAATCCGGAGAGAAGTGGCTTCTTTGCTGCCCTTCTTGACACCAGGCCATCCTCCAAAAGTCTTCGCCTCACTGTGCGTGCAGATGCACTCACACCTGCCTGCTGCCATTCCTGAGCAAGCTCTGTACTGGTGCTACTTTAGGAGACGGTCCTGGCGCTTGCTGGACTTTCTTGGGCGCCCTGAAGCCTTCTTCACAACATTTGAATCGCTCTCCTTGAAGTTCTTGATGATCCAATAAATGGTTGATTTAGGTGCAATCTTACTGGCAGCAATATCCTTGCCTGTGAAGCCCTTTTTGCGCAAAGCAATGATGACGGCACGCATTTCCTTGCAGTTAACCATGATTGACACACCTGTGTTAACGAGAGAATCACTGACATGATGTCAGCTGGTCCTTTTGTGGCAGGGCTGAAATGCAGTGGACATGTTTTGGGGGGATTCAGTTTATTTGCATGGCAAAGAGGGACTTTGCAATTAATTGCAATTCTTCTGATCACTTTTCATAACATTCTTGAGTATATGCAAATTGCCATCATACAAACTGATGCAGCAGACTGTGAAAATTAATATTTGTGTCATTCTCAAAACTTTTGGCCACGACTGTAGACCTGAAACTCTTAGCAAACTGTGGATTGACTGAGATGTACAACCCTCAAGGTGATAGACCGACATATGTTTCCAGCTAGTCGATTAAACTCAGCTCACGATTTAGAGGTGAGATGGGAATGGTTTGCCTTGTTTTGTGGTTTAACACTAAAATGATGAAGAGTTCAGGTTAAATGTTTACAGTCAAGCTCTTCCTGCTCCCCATCTCTGCTATGCAAATCTTCCATAAATTAGGTTGACCAGAGGGTGGGTGGTAGTGAATAGATGGGTCGTTTAAAGTGGTTGCAGATATTTTAACAGCAGTAAATGAGATGGAGGTTGACATTTCAGAGGTGAGAGTGGGTGTTCCCCCGCAATGGAGCTTTTTACTTGATTCTCCTCAGAACAGGCCAGTCAACCTGAGGGCAGGGTCACTATAACACACAGGAAACGCCTCTCTTCACACCTCGAGTAAGAGAGTGGGTGAGACCAGCACCCATCTACCAATAGGTGCCCTTCTTTACGAGGCATTGCAAAACCTCCCTGGTCTTTGTGGTTTCATCTGTGTTTGAAATTCACTGCTCGATTGAGGGACCTTACAGATAATTGTATGTGAGGGGTACAGAGATGAGGTAGTCATTAAAACACCTTAAATATGCACTATGCAGAAATCATGCCACCATTTCCTGGATGCTAAAATTCTAATCATTCGCTTAATTTCAGTTTATGTGACAAAATAAGCAATAATAGTGTAGAGAATCATTCTACCATCGCAGTGAAATATCTTTTCCATAAACAAAAATATTTTATTTTCAGCCGTTTGAAGCTAGTGTACAAAACTGAAAGTAAAAAACTAAAGGGAAACACAGAAGAAGCGCACAGAAAAGATATACCGCTTCTTAGACTTGATTTCAATGAGACTGACAGATCTATGACATACATTTCTATTTGAGTTTGGAGAGGTCGCCCAAACATTTACATATTGCAGCTTTAAAAACTATTATCGCACACAGTGGGAGTCCATGCAACTTATTATGTGACTTGTTAAGCAAATTGTTACTCCTCAACTTATTTAGGCTTGCCATAACAAAAGGGATTAAATACTTAGACTCAAGACATCCCCTTTTCATGTTTAATTAATTTGTAATAATTTAAAATAAAACATGAATCCACTTTGGCATCATGGGGTATTGTGTGTAGACCAGTGACAAAAAAGCTATAGTTAATCCATTTTAAATTCAGGCTGTAACACAACAACATTTTGAAAAAGTCAAGGGGTGTGAATACTTTCTGAAGACACTGTATTATCTGTCCTCTTCTTGTTCACTGTTCTCTCCTCCCACTCATCCACACTGTTGCCTGATTGTCACACCACAAGATCACTAGCTCCTCTTCCTGGAATAATTCCGGGATGGGATTTGCATTCAACTCTGAGGCCCCATTAAAGAATCACGACAACAATGCAAATATCAGATATCTGATATCACACCATACATGCAATTTCTTCACCCATCTACAATGATCAATTCAGGGAATGTCCTATACAGGCCGAGCAGTGTGAAGTTAGCTAGGCTAGAAATGAATTCTCCTCTGCTCAGACCTACTTGTGAAACATATTTGGTTACACACACGAGACTTGCCAAGAGCTTTCACCACAAGGAAAATACAATTATTTGTGAAACTTACAGGCACAATAAAAAGCCACAAGGAACGACAACATTTACCACATTCAGAAGATACGTTGCTATAAACAAGCTTTATAGGCCCACACTGTTATGCTTAATGCCTTTATGGACCTTTTTAGGCTATATTTTGTTTATGGCATGGCATCTCACTCATTCACATGAATTATGGTGCAGAAACCAGAAAGAGCATTGCATTTCTGCAACCTCATTACTGAGAAGCTTGTATTACCGCTGAGCAAGGAGGGAATTACCAAGATTAATCTGTATATAGGTTAGGCCTAGTCCTATTGTCCTTTTAACAAAACCAAGATGGATTTTTGATATCACTAACTCTTGGTAGCTAAATTATATGGGCTCTATATGGCTGTCTAGCCTACAGGATGGAACATTTGTATTAACTAGGCCAGATAGCATACAGTCCTTGAATCAACAACCCCAAATCCACTCAAAAGGTCATTACATATCATTATCCAAATTCTGGAGGTAAGTCTACTGCTTGATTACTTTCCTAAATTATGAAAGCAAACAAGTCTGAGCCTATTTTTCTTTCTATAGTCACGATAGGTCATCTGAGTAGCAATTGAATTAGCTGTGAAGGGCACAAACTTGCCCACAGCTCTTGGAAACCAGATATGTAAATACCGCATTTCATTGCGAGACACTGATGTTATCAATCTACACAATCTGGTTTGCGATCCAAAACAAATCCTTGAGAAACATAGAAGCAAGGAAACCTCAAGGATACTACGGAGCTTCACGTGGAAGAGTCCATCAGAAACCAAACACCATGGAATAACACCGCGTTAGTCTACACCAGCGAACTGGGAAGGTTTATAAAATGTCATGTTAATTTATCTTGTGCCACAAAAACAGAATATGGTACCTCACGGTGATGGTCGAGAGTGAAGCAGCCACCTCCCTCTCAGAAAACGGGGTCATGGGCAGATGGCGGTACCCTACCGATTACAGCCCCTCTGACTCAGGGGGATACATTCTACTCTTAATCCTCCCTAACCACTCCGCCTAGGGAGCCATAGATGCCTACGGCGGTGTACAGTACTGAACAGGGGTGACAGGGGCTCTTTAAAATGTGGGAACGGGATTAAAATAGGTGATTAGTCAGCCAGCAACAGAGCCTGCTAATCTATCCCATTCCTGTTGGAACCAGCCTCCTGTGCATAGAGTTATATGGTTCATAAACATTTGGAATCAATGTTTTTTTGTTTGGTATACATTTTAAAGAGAAAAATCTGAGTCTCTGTTTGATTCCGTTACCATAAGTTCATAAAAGTTCATAAAATTCCCACACCAACAAAAATGCACTTTTTGCAGCCGAAAGACTATTCCCAGAGCCTACCCATGATTTTGCAAAAAAAGTCAATAAGTCATCGTTTTAGTCAAAGTATGATATATTTGAGCTTGAACAGAGAAATCCATGTTGTGTGCTTCCTGATCAAATTACGTACATTTAGATCCGACTATACGCATCTTGTGAGGGCTGGCTTTAGTTCATTTGGAACCACCTACGAAACATGTACAGTTGAAGTCGGAAGTTTACATACACTTAGGTTGGAGTCATTAAAACTCGTTTTCAACCACTCCACAAATTTCTTGTTAACAAACTATAGTTTTGGCAAGTCGGATAGGACATGTACTTTGTGCATGACACAAGTAATTTTTCCAACAATTGTTTACAAGTCTGGTTCAACCTTGGGAGCAATTTCCAAACGCCTGAAGGTACCACGTTCATCTGTACAAACAATATTACGCAAGTATAAACACCATAGGACCACGCAGCCGTCATACCGCTCAGGAAGGAGACGCGTTCTGTGTCCTAGAGATTAACGTATTTTGGTGCGAAATGTGCAAATCAATCCCAGAACAGCAGCAAAGGACCTTGTGAAGATTCTGGAGGAAACAGGTACAAAAGTATATATATATCCACAGTAAAACAAGTCCTATATCAACATAACTCGAAAGGCCGCTCAGCAAGGAAGAAGCCACTGCTCCAAAACCTCCATAAAAAAGCCAGACAACGGTTTGCAACTGCACATGGGGACAAAGATCGTACTTTATGGAGAAATGTCCTTTGGTCTGATGAAACAAAAATATAACTGTTTGGCCATAATGAACATCGTTATGTTTGGAGGAAAAAGGGGGAGGTTTGCAAGCAGAACACCACCATCCCAACAGTGAAGCACGGGGGTGGCAGCATCATGTTGTGGGGGTGCTTTGGTCCCGTGTGGCTCAGTTGGTAGAGCATGGCGCTTGCAACGCCAGGGTTGTGGGTTCATTCCCCACGGGGGGACCAGGATGAATATGTATGAACTTTCCAATTTGTAAGTCGCTCTGGATAAGAGCGTCTGCTAAATGACTTAAATGTAAAGCTTTGCTGCAGGAGGGACTGGTGCACTTCACAAAATAGATGGCATCATGAGGGGGGGAAATTATGTGGATATATTGAAGCAACATCTCAAGACAGTCAGGAAGTTAGAGCTTGGTCGCAAATGGGTCTTCCAAATGGACAATGACCCCAAGCATACTTCCAAAGTAGTGGCAAAATGGCTTAAGGACAACAAAGTCAAGGTGTTGGAGTGGCCATCACAAAGCTCTGACCTCAATCCTATAGAAAATCTGTGAGCAGAACTGAAAAAGTGTGTGCGAGCAAGGAGGCCTACAAACCTGACTCAGTTACACCAGCTCTGTCAGGAGGAATGGGCCAAAATTCACCCAACTTATTGTGGGAAGCTTGTGGAAGGCTACCCAAAATGTTTGACCCAAGTTAAACAATTTAAAGGCAATGCTACCAAATACTAATTGAGTGTATGTAAACTTCTGACCCACTAGGAATGTGATGAAAGAAATAAAAGCTGAAATAAATCTTTCTCTCTACTATTTTTCTGACATTTCACATTCTTAAAATAAAGTAGTGATCCTAACTGATCTAAGACAGGGATTTTTTACTTGGATTTAATGTCAGGAATTGTGGAAAAACTGAGTTAAAATGTATTTGGCTAAGGTGTATGTAAACTTCCGACAACTGTACTTGTGTGGACTGACTACTTCCTGTTTACAACCTGGTGCTACATCTTACTGCTGTCTATAATGCACTTAGTTCAATCTGGAGCTGTTGTATGGTCTGACTGAAACGGTGAGTAAGAAAAAAGCTAATATTATTCTGATGAGCTACTGATGTACACTTGGCTATAGTATGCAGGCTGGCAAGGCACACGTTGACTAGCTTCATGGTTAACTTCACCTTGATAACATTAGCTGGATAGCTAGCGTGTGACATCAAAAGTGGGTGAAGACGTGGATAGGTGAAATGTCAGCACAGCTGGGATACAGACCCGTTTCTGAAGACATGTTATGCACGGAAGCGCTACAAAGGCCTATGGGTCATTAACAAGTTTAGCTAGCTATAGTATAGGTAACAGTGCGGTGAAGTAAATCCATATGAAGTAGCTAAGTTCATATATATATATATATATATATATATATATATATATATATATATATATATATATACAGTGGGGAGAACAATTATTTGATACACTGCCGATTTTGCAGGTTTTCCTACTTACAAAGCATGTAGAGGTCTGTAATTTTTATCACAGGTACACTTCAACTGTGAGAGACGGAATCTAAAACAAAAATCCAGAAAATCACATTGTATGATTTTTAAGTAATTCATTTGCATTTTATTGCATGACATAAGTATTTGATACATCAGAAAAGCAGAACTTAATATTTGGTACAGAAACCTTTGTTTCTGCAATTACAGAGATCATACGTTTCCTGTAGTTCTTGACCAGGTTTGCACACACTGCAGCAGGGATTTTGGCCCACTCCTCCATACAGACCTTCTCCAGATCCTTCAGGTTTCGGGGCTGTCGCTGGGCAATACGGACTTTCAGCTCCCTCCAAAGATTTTCTATTGGGTTCAGGTCTGGAGACTGGCTAGGCCACTCCAGGACCTTGAGATGCTTCTTACGGAGCCACTCCTTAGTTGCCCTGGCTGTGTGTTTCGGGTCGTTGTCATGCTGGAAGACCCAGCCACGACCTATCTTCAATGCTCTTACTGAGGGAAGGAGGTTGTTGGCCAAGATCTCGCGATGCATGGCCCCATCCATCCTCCCCTCAATACGGTGCAGTCGTCCTGTCCCCTTTGCAGAAAAGCATCCCCAAAGAATGATGTTTCCACCTCCAAGCTTCACGGTTAGGATGGTGTTCTTGGGGTTGTACTAATCCTTCTTCTTCCTCCAAACACGGCGAGTGGAGTTTAGACCAAAAAGCTCTATTTTTGTCTCATCAGACCACATGACCTTCTCCAATTCCTCCTCTGGATCATCCAGATGGTCATTGGCAAACTTCAGACGGGCCTGGACATGCGCTGGCTTGAGCAGGGGGACCTTGCGTGCGCTGCAGGATTTTAATCCATGACGGCGTAGTGTGTTACTAATGGTTTTCTTTGAGACTGTGGTCCCAGCTCTCTTCAGGTCATTGACCAGGTCCTGCCGTGTAGTTCTGGGCTGATCCCTCACCTTCCTCATGATCATTGATGCCCCACGAGGTGAGATCTTGCATGGAGCCCTAGACCGAGGGTGATTGACCGTCATCTTGAACTTCTTCCATTTTCTAATAATTGCACCAACAGTTGTTGCCTTCTCACCAAGCGGCTTACCTATTGTCCTGTAGCCCATCCCAGCCTGTGCAGGTCTACAATTTTATCCCTGATGTCCTTACACAGCTCTCTGGTCTTGGCCATTGTGGAGAGGTTGGAGTCTGTTTGATTGAGTGGGTGGACAGGTGTCTTTTATACAGGTAACGAGTTCAAACAGGTGCAGTTAATACAGGTAATGAGTGGAGAACAGGAGGGCTTCTTAAAGAAAAACTAACAGGTCTGTGAGAGCCGGAATTCTTACTGATTGGTAGGTGATCAAATACTTATGTCATGCAATAAAATGCGAATTAATTACTTAAAAATCATACAATGTGATTTTCTGGATTTTTGTTTTAAATTCCGTCTCTCACAGTTGAAGTGTACCTATGATAAAAATTACAGACCTCTACATGCTTTGTAAGTAGGAAAACCTGCAAAATCGGCAGTGTATCAAATACTTGTTCTCCCCACTGTATATATATATATATATATACACACACACACACACACACACACACACACACACACACACACACTCACAGCTTTACCAGTACTAACGTGACTGCACCGCTTTTATGTTATCAAACACCAAGGTGTCTCCAAAACTGTAAGGTGCCTATAGTAATAAACCTAGCTGTCAAAGGGAATATGTGCTTGCTGGTAAATGTGATACAAAATTCTGCACATATCAAAACATGCTAACTACAGTTCAGATAAAGTTGTAAGGGCAAAACATAATTATGTTTAATTTGCTAGCTAGCTCGCTTTCAAAGATGAGATTGGGCGTATATAGCTAGTAAAACTCGTTAATCCCTAAATGTTTCACTTCTGTGTTTAGCAGAGTAGTAACATTCTGTCCTATCCAACAGGCACCAAATGTGTGAACTAACATTAGTGTTGCCTCTATGCCATTTTCTCTTACACTACCCAACCCATCCTCCTCTGCTCTGCATGGCCACAAGAGTGAAACCATGGCCAAACAGACACCTTCCGCTCCACGGATAACCCTTGAGTATGTCATTGTCAAGTTCATAGAATGTAGGCTATACATTGATCCATGAAAGACAGAAAATGTGTCTATTCACAAACTCCACCTTTGTGTCTGTGTTTCAGGAGTCAACATTCAACAACAATTCAGCCTCACTGAAGTTTGTCCAGAAAAATGCAGTGTACACATTTATTTCTGTATCTTATTGTGAAAGTTGCCGATGTCACTGTAAATAACTCACACACGCCCAGAAAACAGATAGGATTCTCTCTCTCCCAAAAAATGCAAATCAGGTCACTGTCCATGATTGTCCAAACCTGCTAAAATCCCTACAACAATACGTGAAGTAAAGTCAGGACTACAAAAACGCGGAACAATCATGGGTGGATTGACCTGGGTGTTGATGCATACAGTGGGTAGGAACCCGACAGCACTGTCTTGACTGTATACAGAGAGAGCTAATCCCTGGCTGATTCTCAGATCTGTGGGCTAAACTGAAAACAGCTAAATGGTAATGTATGAACCAGCTCCATGACAGACGATGACAATTCAACAACCTACCTACAGTATGTATTTCATGTGTCTTACAGGACTGAGGACTCCCGGGCTGTGTGATGAAGACCAAAGACAGAGCTTAGCAAGCAGAGGCTGAGCAAGCAGCAATATGTTGACATTGACAAAGTGAGGATGAGGATTTAAAAAAATATATATAATAATTATCACAGAATGGGTCCATATTTTGTTCTGTTGTCATTCAATGCCTGTTCTGATAATGTTTACAAAGTACAGCAAAAGCCCAATGTTCATTATAGTCTACTCCTGCGCTCAGGGTCCTACCTCACATTGACTACTGAGGTTTCCCAATGTTACAATATGTTTCAGGGGGGCCACGTGGACATTTCAATCGTTATGGGGGTCCTCATGAGCACAACTGAAATTAGAACCATGTCTGTGCTCTAACATGCCACCACTTCCTTCTCTCTTGACCATAACCTATTTTAAACTGGTGTTCTTGTTCGGAGAATACAAGCTAACTAGTCATTTTTTACTCCATGCACATCAATAGTGTAATATCTGGATGAAGTTTGATAATTCAAAGTAAATAATAAGGAACATGAATATCATGTAATTCTACTGTATTGTATACATGACAGTGTAGTTAGGGAAATTGAGAGGGGGAGGGGTTTGCCTCTTCATCAAAAAGAGCTGGTGTGCTGACGCGAGCGCGGTGGAAGTGTCAACCCACTGTTCACCAGTCTTGGAATACCTCATGGTCAAATGCAGACCCTTCTACCTCCCGAGGGAGTTTTCAGCTGTTATTGTGCTGTTCTATAAATTCCACCAAAAAATAACAAGCTGGCACTTAACGGACTGTGCGAGGCTATAAACAATCAGGAAAACGTACTGCTTTTCTGGTTGCCGGTGATTTTAAATCCGTGTCATTCAGACACGCGATGTCCTACTTCTATCAACAAAGTCCTAGACCACTGTTATTCTACCCACAAGCAAGCATACAAGGTCCTCCCTCGTCCGCCATTCGTCAAATTGGATCATGACTCCATACTCCTGCTTCCTGTTTACAAACAAAAGCTCAAACAGGAAGTACACATGACTCACTCCATTGAGAAATGGTCACTAGAATCAGAGATTATGCTACAGAACTGCTTTGCTAGCGCTGATTGGAATACGTTTCGAGACTCCGCCGATAACGTCAACGAGCTAACCACCTCAGTCACCGGCTTCATTAGGAAAGGCAACGTTGTCCTCATGGTGAAGGTTCGCTGCTTCCCCAATCAAAAGCTCTGGATTAACTCTGAGGTTGGCGCTAAACTAAAGGACAGGATTACCGCACACAGGGCTATCACAGACAACCCTGAGGCTACAGCTGAGGAAAGGAACAAGAAGTCCCGCTATGACCACCGCAGTCATCAAACGAGCAAAAGGACTATATAGGAATAAGGTGAAATTAAATTACACAGGCTACGACGCAAGCCGCATGTGGCAGAAGCTACAGTCCATTACGGATTACAATGTAAGACCCAGCAGTGATCTGCCCCTCTCTACCAGACAAACTTAATGCACGCTTTGACAATAACAACATTGTGCCGGGTGTGAGGGACGCCATTGACCCAGAGGATTGGGTGATCTCGTTCTCCGAGGCCGAAGTGAGTAAGGTCTTTAAATCAGGTCAACACCCGCAACTATACAGCTGAAGGCATTCTCAAAGCATGCGCAGAACAGCTGGCAGGTATATTCACAATCATTTTCAACCTCTCCTTGTCCCAATCTGTATTCCCAACGTTTTAAGATGGCCACCATCATTCCTGTTCCCAATAACTCTAAGGCTACATGCCACAATGACTACCGCCCTGTAGCACTCACATCTGTAATCATGAAGTGCTTTGAGAGGCTGGCTATAGCACACATCAACTCCATCCTTCCAGACACACTCCAATTTGTGTACCAACCAAACTTATCCAGAGACGACGCAATCTCAATTGCACTACACACTGCCCTCACCCACCTAGAAAATAGGAATACCTATATGAGAATTCTGTTCATTGACTACAGCTCAGAATTCAACACCATTGTTCCCACCAAGCTCGTCACGAAGTTTAGGACCCAGGGACTGAACACCTCCCTCTGCAACTGGAGCCTGAACTTCCCGATGGGCAAACCCCAGGTGGTGAGGGTAGGCAACATTACCACCTCCACGCTGACCCACAACATGGGGGACCCACAGGGGTGTGTGCTCAGTCCTCTCCTATACTCCCTGTTCATCCACGGCTGCGTGGCCAAGCACTACTCCAACACATTCATCAAGATTGCTGACAACACGACAGTGGTAGGCTTGATCACTGGCAACGATCAGACAGCATACAGGGAGGTGGTCAGTGACCTGGCTGTCGTGCCGGAACAACCTCTCCCTCAACGTCAGCTAGAACAAAGAGCTTATCATGGACTACAGGAAACGGGGCTACAGTGGAGCGGGTCGAGAGCTTCAAGTTCCTCGGTGTCCAAATAACTAAGGACTTAAAATGTTCCACACGGACACGTGCACAGTCGTGAAGGCACGACAGCGCATCTTCCCCTTCAGGATGTTCAAAAGGTTTGGCATGGGCCCTCAAATCCTAAAAGAAAAAAATATATACAGCTGTACCATTGAGAGCATCTTAACTGGCTGCATCATTCATTGGTATGGCAATAGCACCGCCCTCGATTGCATGGCGCTAAAGAGAGTGGTGCGGACAGCCCAGTATATCACTGGGGCCGAGCTCCCTGCCATCCAGGACCTCTATATCAGGCAGTGTGAAAGGAAGGGCCGGAAAAGCACTAGAGTCCAGCCACCCAAGCCATAAACTGTTCTGTCTGCTTCCGCACAGCAAGCAGCGCCGGTGCATCAAGTCTGTCCAACATGCTCCTGAATATCTTCTATCCCCAAGCCATAAGACTGCTAAATAGCAACAACAAAAAATACAGTGCCTTCAGAAAGTATTCGTACCCCTGGACTTATTCAACATTTTGTTGTGTTAACAGCCTGCATTCAAAATGGATTAAATATATTTTATTCTCACCCACCTACACACAATACCCCATAATTTCTAAACTAAAACATGATCAGACATTTTGCTAATTTACTGAAAATGAAATACAAAAATCTAATTTACATAAAGTATTCACACCCCTGAGTCAATACATGTTAAAATCACCTTTGGCAGTGATTACAGCTGTCAGTCTTCTGGGAAAGTCTCTAAGAGCTTTGCACGCCTGGATTGTACAATATTTGCCTATTATTCATTTTAAAATTCTTCAAGTTCTGTCAAATTGGTTGTTGATCATTGCTAGAACCATTTTCAAGTCTTGCCATAGATTATCAAGCAGATTTAAGTCAAAACTGTAACTTGGCCACTCCGGAACATTCACTCTCTTCTGAAAGGTGAACGCATCTCCCAGAGTCTGGTGGGAAGCAGACTGAACCAGGTTTTCCTCTAAGACTTTGCCTGTGCTAAGAAACTAAAAACTGCCCAGTTCTTAACAAAGACAAGCATACCCATAACTAGATGCAGCCACCACTATGCTTGAAAATATGGAGAGTGGTACTCAGTAATGTGTTGTATTGGCTTTGCCCCAAACATTCCAAGGATGCCTGTATCTGTGTAGTGACTGGGTGTATTTATACACCATCCAAAGCGAAATTAATAACTTCACCATGCTCGAAAGGGATATTCAATGTCTGCTTATTATTTTATTTTTACCCAACTACCAATAGGTGTCCTTTGCCAGGCACTGAAAAACCTCCCTGGTCTTTGTGGTTGAATCTGTGCTTGAAATGCACTGCTCGACTGAGGGACCTTACAGATAATTGTATGTGCAGGGTACAGAGATGATAGTCAAAATCATGTTAAACACTATTATTGCACCCAGAG
The DNA here is from genome assembly GCF_045679555.1 of Salvelinus alpinus. Taxonomy (NCBI): domain Eukaryota; kingdom Metazoa; phylum Chordata; class Actinopteri; order Salmoniformes; family Salmonidae; genus Salvelinus; species Salvelinus alpinus. The sequence continues at coordinate 770,107 of NC_092102.1, forward strand.
TGAGTCCATGCAACTTATTATGTGACTTGTTAAGCAAATGTTCACTCCTGAACTTCTTTAGGCTTGCCAAAACAAAGGGGTTGAATACTTATTGACTCAAGTCATTTCAGCTTTTCATTTTTTATAAAATGTATAGGCTATTGTGTGTAGGCCAGTGACAAAAAAAAATCTAAATTCAAATTCAGGATGTAACACAACAAAATGTGGAAAAAGTCAAGGTGCGTGAATACTTTCTGATGGCACTGTAGCTAACAAAATGACTACATGGACAATTTTAACTGTGCTCCATCTCTATGCACACTCAAGTACCCCGACACACAAAGAAACACTCACTCCATTTGCTCACACACATGTAAAATGCACATATATTTATACTGACACACTCAATTTACATACACTCATATAGAGTGCATTCGGAAAGAATTCAGACCCCTCGACTTTTTCCACACTGTTACGTTACAGCCTTTTTCTAAAATTGATTAAATAAAAAATCCTAATCAATCTACACACAATACCATGACTGACCCACCGCCAAACCGGTCATGCTGGAGGATGTTGCAGGCAGCAGAACGTTCTCCACGGCGTCTCCAGACTCTGTCACGTCTGTCACGTGTTCAGTGTGAACCTGCTTTCATCTGTGAAGAGCACAGGGCGCCAGTGGCGAATTTGCCAATCTTGGTGTTCTCTGGCAAATGCCAAACGTCCTGCACGGTGTTGGGCTGTAAGCACAACCCCCACCTGTGGACGTCGGGCCCTCATGGAGTCTGTTTCTGACCGTTTGAGCAGACACTTGCACATTTGTGGCCTGCTGGAGGTCATTTTGCAGGGCTCTGGCAGTGCTCCTCCTGCTCCTCCTTGCACAAAGGCGGAGGTAGCGGTCCTGCTGCTGGGTTGTTGCCCTCCTACGGCCTCCTCCACGTCTCCTGATGTACTGGCCTGTCTCCTGGTAGCGCCTCCATGCTCTGGACTACGCTGACAGACACAGCAAACCTTCTTGCCACAGCTCGCATTGATGTGCCATCCTGGAAGAGCTGCACTACCTGAGCCACTTGTGTGGGTTGTAGACTCCGTCTCATGCTACCACTAGAGTGAAAGCACCGCCAGCATTCAGAAGTGACCAAAACATCAGCTAGGAAGCATAGGAACTGAGAAGTGGTCTGTGGTCACCACCTGCAGAACCACTCCTTTATTGGGGGTGTCTTGCTAATTGCCTATATTTTCCACCTGTTGTCTATTCCATTTGCACAACAGCATGTGAAATTTATTGTCAATCAGTGTTGCTTCCTAAGTGGACAGTTTGATTTCACAGAAGTGTGATTGACTTGGAGTTACATTGTGTTGTTTAAGTGTTCCCTTTATTTTTTTGAGCAGTGTATATATAAATTCAGTCAACACATATCTTTAGAATATACATTAAAATTTTTGGTTCTCTTTGAATAAAAACCTTAGTGTAACAACAGTTTTAATAAGTGTAACAACAGTTTTAGTAAGTAATATGCTACAGTCCAGTTACAGCTTCTGTAACAAAAAAAAATAAGTATTTTTTCGGGTGTGCGTGCAGGACAGAAAAATATCAATTCTTACACTATTGTTCTAAATTCAAACACCTTCTTCATCATTCAGTTAATTGAAATTCAATGTTGAAGTCGTGCACAATTATCAATTTCTACTTGGTTAATATCGCCCATTCATTGTCTGGTAGAGACACATTAGGCCTTGAGACCCAAAAGCATAATCAGTGCTCTAACTCCCCCTTGTGGTGGTCTGGAGCAATGAAGCAGTGATGCAGGGTAATGTACTAAACCACAAATTACCTCTAAATCCAGCGGCATAATCTCAAAACGTTCAATTGATGAACCACTGTATGTACCTCGCTTTGTGCACGGGGGCATTGTCATGCTGAAACAGGAAACAGACTTTCCCAAACTGTTGCCACAAAGGAAGCACAGAATCGTCTAGAATGTCATTGTATGCTGTAGCATTAAAACATTCAATTTTTTTATGATCCTCTGTGGCCAAATCATGCTTTCTGTTGTGGAAGCCTATTTTGAATGATTTTATTTATGTATAGACAGTAGTAAGCTAATTAGTTTATAATTTTGGCAATTAAATTCAATTTACTTTAGGGGAAGTTTAGCTTACGGACAGTTACACTGGTATTTGCATCCAACCTTGCGCCTGTTATTGGCAACTGAAAGGTCGGGTGCTTACTGGAAGTAGGCCTAGGTCTACTTGTTATAAAACAGACCTGAGACTGGCACAAAGACAAGAATGTTGAACAGAAGAACCTTACACCTTTTTAACTTCGTTGTTTATGTACTAAAATTAGCTTTTTGTGTACAGATAATAAGACATCAACACCTTAGCCCAGCCTGTCCTCTTAGCCAAATAATAAAAATGGCCTCCATAGCCTTGCCGAGGAATACATCAGGATGTGTTCTGAGTAAAACTAAAGGACTATTAAAAAAAACTAAGATGAAACTCTCTACCCACATCACCCCAAAAACAATTATTTTCACAAAAGGGATGCCAATCAAATTATTTGACACCTTTCACTGCCCAACAGCAGTGGAGGGCTTTTGTATGGTTTTCTTGACATGGCAACATTTCCTAAGTAAAACCACATAATTGAAGTGATAGGCCTGGGTGTAACACAAGATGCCTGGGACAGATTGGAGAATGGGTGAAGGTCACAGGTGGGGCAGGACAGAGCAAACATTTCTCGATATTATCCAGTACAATGGGATGAGGTATGTTGCCTAATGACTCATTTGGCCATCTTCCTGGCTCGCTTTGTTGAATAAGGCTGAAGGTACTTGGCCAGCCCTGTCAGAATTCATTTCAGCCCATGTTTTCATTCAGATTTATCACTACGTTCATGCCGAATCCCAGCTCTTGAACACTGACCATCCTCACATAATTCACGTCAAAACCAAGCTATAGAGCATGAAAATATTCTCAAGCCTTGTCTGGTCATGTTTCAATAGTGTATTACAAACCCTTTGTAGCCTAGTTTACTTTTATTGCTGATAAAATAAATGTAAAGCTGGAGGTTTGCCTTTAGGGTTTGAATTATATAATAGCCTGTGTTGCTCAGCAAAGCCCTAGTGCTCAGGTTTATGATTCTATCGCATTTTGGGGTAACGTAAACCCCCAGTGAGCTCCCTCATCATGGAAAAGAAAAGCATTTGAACAAATAAGAGTGTATGCCTATTCTATGTGAGAATATGTTGCCTGACGTGTATAATATAGGCTCCTCTTACTCTGAAACTGGTTGTGATAATGAGCATTAGCAAAGGCCTACCAGTTAGCTTGGCTGCCTAGCCTTTCGTACAAAATAGCTTACAAATAAAACCCTTTTACCCTTTGAGGAAACACTGAGAGGGATGGATTTCAGTTTATGTAATTAACTAAGCTTTTAAAGGAAGCGCTCTAAAGTAAAGTGGAGAATCAATAGTAAATCATTTAGAATGAGCCTCATGATCTCTAGGTAAACAAGCATACAGAACCCTTTCATATTGCCAATTAACCATAACCTTATACTCAATTGTCCACTGACTGGGACCAGAATAACAAAAACAACAGACAAAAATCTAAAAGGAGGTGTGTCTCACCTGGTCAGCCCCATAGGCAGCAGCAAACTCCATAAACTCCTCAATGCGTAGAAATCCATCCCCATCCTGGTCCAGAGCATCAAACACGGCCTTCAGAGGTGACGGGTCTTCCTCTCTCTGATTCACTATGGGAACCACAGGCATGGAGTCAGACCCCACCATCTTAGAGAGTGAGAGATTCTCCACTGCTTGTTCACTTGTCCATCCAGACTCAGAAGACGAACCATTCAAGTCCAGAACCAGGCAATCAAAACTATCCCGTTTGTGACAATCTGTGGTTCTGGCACATAGGTCCAAGTCTGCAAACCTTTCCCCATCGCTCTGTTCAGTTTGTAAAGCAGGAATACCGTCACCCTGTATAGCCTCGGGTGGTTTCAAGTCCAAACTTTCCTCATCACGTAGCACGTCTGAGGTAATGCACTGATCCAGAGCCATTTCCTCCTCTCCCTCATGTTTAGTAACATCAAAGATAATTTTGTCTTCCATCAAATCCTGGGAGCCATTTTTCTCTGAGCTACAGCCACTGGGCAGGTGATCCAGGATCGAAGCATCTCTGTCAGAAAGTACCTTTGGCAACAGGGGTTCAATCAATGGTGAGGAGTTCAGAAGGAGGGACGAGTCCCCCTCACCTCTGTGGTCTGAGAGAGTCAGGATTGCAGTAGCCAACGTGTGTTCATGCTCTGAATCCTCTGCAGTTGAATCTGATGGAGCACCTGTGCAGGTAGGTGAGTCGAGATGAGTAGGACAGAGGCTGGGGCCACAGTCGGGAACCTCCAGATCCAGCAAAGGCACAGATCCCACCTGAACCTCTGGAGATAGGCTAGGGCGGTCAAAAGGGATGGTGTTGTGTGAGAGGCTGCTCTCAGGTAAACCTTCTGAGGTAATGTTACTGACTGTGGGCAGATCAGTCACAGGTCCTAGGAATAAACCTTTGTCCCCATTTTCAGGTGGCACAGTCTCCCCACCTTGCAAGGGAGGAGGTTGGCCTCTGTCCTGATCCAGAGATGAAAATAAAAGCTTCTCACTGATACCCTGTGGGTTTACCTCACCTGAAAGAGCAGGACCGGAGGGAAAAGGGGAGTGTTCAGATAAGAGGTGAACTACCAACAAAGAGGACACCTCAGTGTTAGTATCTGGAGTCCTATCTGAAACCTTCACAGTGGAAGGAGGTTCACTGAGGGTTATCAGCTCCCTGTGACAGGTAACAGGGTCTCTGTCACCCACAGGTGGATTTTGTTCGTCGCAGGCTGAGATGTCCCTGAACAAATTAGCAATTTTGGAGAATAACAGCCCAGGTAGTGGACTGTCACTGACATTGTTTTGTTCCTCAATTTTGTCTTTGAGAGGCGATACCTCTGCTGGTTTACCCAGGGGAACATCTTGGGAATGATTAGATTGACATCCCTCCCAGGGCAAGATCTGGTCTCCACCAGAGTAACTGGAGGTCCTGAAAAGGCTATCTAAATTTAAGGCGTTCTCCTGAAAAAGCTCTTCCAGGCTTAGAGATACATCCTGGTTTACTCTCTGGAAATCCAATCCTGTCTGACCATTTTCTCTCTGAGGCAGCATGGCTCCTTTGTCTGAATCCATGAGGAGGAATCGATGGGAGGGTATGCGTTCTGGATCCCACTCTGAATACCCAAGAGGGCTAGACATCAGAGTATGTTCCATTTGAGTAGATAGCTAATTCCTGAGTAAACTAGAAAAGTATAATTTATTTCAAAGCCAACATCCAATTCTTCCTCAATTTCAATATTGTTATTCTACACATGGTAGTCAACGTCCTTGACAAGATCTATGGGCAGATTTTGCATGATGGTAAATAAAACACCTGCCTTCACTGTCTCGTTCTGAATTTATGACATTTTAGCACTGTGTAAACACCTTAGTGCTTAAAACCAGTGTACTTCCCATATTTATTGATTTGTCTACTTGCCATAGTTGTTGCCTAAATAATCCACGACTCATGCATTTACCCCGTCTAAGCATGCACTTTTTAAATGTTGTCAACAAGACAAATTTGCATTTTCAGATTAATTTATAATTAATTCCATAGAATTATGAACTTTGATTTCTACTTTGGAATCCAACAAATACATTGGTGACATGGAACTTATCAAAATAGTGCTAAAACTAAATAGAAATGTTCTAAGAACCAACATATTACTGAGGCAACAACAGGCTAACGTCATAAAAGGTCTCTATGATTCACAAAAAACATGAAGCGATATCACACACAAGAAGACAAGTTCCTGTAATAGTAAGTGACTTGATCAATTTAGCGTGTTATCTAAAACACTCATTCATTGTCCCCATCTCCAGCATTGGGACTAACGCGAGGGGACCTTCTTGCTTACACAACTGACTGCCGAACACATCAGTTAGAAAATATTTAGCATAACATGGGATTCATGATATAAATTGGATGCAATAAATACCACGAACGCGTTAAAGTTATTTTAAATAGTTAACATGTGCTAATCAAGGTCCAAAATGTTATCCACAATTTGGTTGCAAAGTGTGACCATTTGTAACAGGCTAGCCAGCTAGCTTTTAGCCAATGCGATATACGTTGTGCTTGACAGTGCCAGTGGATGAAAATACGCCAACCTTGGAGTGAGTAAATAAATAGCTTTCTAGCTAACTTGGCTAGTTAGCAACGCTTGATCCTTTTTACATAAGGCATGTCCAATTGAAATAGTTAGGCTTGCTTACTGACTGACATGTTTAATAATTTAATAACATTGACTTAACGCTTCCAAACCTCCCCACTCTCATATCTTGAAGGACGCTTTAATTAGCTAGCAAACGTTAACTAGCTAACAAGCCAAATGATCAATCTCTGATTCTGAAACTAAATTGGACTGGCTATGAGGACATTTAACAAATATAATCTTCCCAGTAAAGTTAGTTTGTTCGTTTTGTCAATAATTCTAATTTACATCCGCGTTTGGTGTTTTTCTCCATACGTTTCGAATCCAAGATAGCTAATTTAACGTTATTCCAAGAATCATCCACCTGTGTCAGGAACTAATTCAGTCTGCTTGTTTAAAATTTCTTCAGCTATTCCCAGCCTCTCGAAATGTATTTACCATCCCAACGCACTCCAAAGACATGATGCCCGTCAGAAGATGCTCCGAGATGTGTCAAACATACAAAATATGTTGCCAATATTTAGCTAGAACAGGCCGTTCACAATTTCATCAGCAGCAAATGCCCCTGCCACCCCCCTCAGCCGCATACAGCAGTGACGTTTCACGCACGCGCATAGAACGAACCGCAGTTTCCAAAATAGGACGCAAAAATACAGTACATGACCAAAAGTATGTGGACACCTGCTTGTCGAACATCTCATTCCAAAATCATGGGCAATTAATATTGAGTTGGTTCCCTTTTGTTGCTATAACAGCTTCCACTCTTCTGGGAAGGCTTTCCACTAGATGTTGGAACACTGCTGTGGGGACGCAGTCAGCGTTCCAATTCATCCCAAAGGTGTTCGATGGGGTTGAGCTCATGGCTCTGTGCAGGCCAGTCAAGTTCTTCCACACAGATCTCAACAAACCATTTCTGTATTTACCTCGCTTTGTGCATTGGGGCATTGTAGTACTGAAACAGGAAAGGGCCTTTCCCAAACTGTTGCAACAAAGTTGGAAGCACAGAATTGTCTAGAATGTCATTGTATGTTGTAACTTAAGATTTCCCTTCACTGGAACTATGGGGCCTAGCCCAAGCCATGAAAAGCAGCCCAGACCATTATTCCTCCTCCACCAAACTTTACAGTTGGCATTATGCATTTGGGCAGGTAGCATTCTCCGGGCATCCGCCAAACCTAGATTCGTCTGTCGAGCTTTACATCACTCCAGCTGACGCTTGGCATTGCGCATGGTGATCTTAGGCTTGTGTTCGGCTGCTTGGCCATGGAAACCCATTTCATGAAGCTCCTGACGAACAGTTCTGGAGCTGATGTTACTTCCGGATGCAGTATGGAACTAGGTAGTGATTGTCGCATCCGAGGACAGACGATTTTTACGCACTACGCGCTTCAGCACTTGGCAGTCCCGCTCTGCGAACTTGTGTGGCCTACCACTTTGGTGCTGAGCCGTTGTTGCTCCTAGACGTTTCCACTTCACAATAACATCACTTACAGTTGACCAGGGCAGATCTAGCAGGGCAGAAATTTGATAAACTGACTTGTTGGAAAGGTGACATCATATGACAGCGCCATGTTGAAAGTCACTGAGCTCTTTAGTAAGGCCATTCTACTGCCAATGTTTGTCAATGGAGATTGCATGGCTGTGTGTTCGATTTTATACACTGACAGGTGTGGCTAAAACAGCCAAATTCACTCATTTGTGTCCACATACTTTTGTATATACATTCACATTGTACCTCTGTATAGGCTTTTAAAAGCATTGTCTAACCATTGTTTATCTGATATTTGTACATCTATGGGGCCATGCTCATTATCCAGAAAACGTCAAATAACACCAACAGTGACTGTGAGTGGTACCTAGTCTTCCTAATGTAAACAATAAATTAAATGTTCTTGGTTTTCTTGGGCTTTTTATCATAATGGTGAACGATTAATGTAAATGGTATATTGAGAATGAAGTTCAACATCTGAGCAACACAAAATGTGATGTCTTACTTTAGTGTCTACCAAATTAGTAAATTATCTACACCAGTGTTTTCTTCTTTTTTGAAGAAAACAAATATTGGGAAAAATATGACCCCCCCAAAAATATATATTTACGTGTTTTCATGAAGATCTAACTTTGGGAGAGGAAATGTGAAGTTGTTTCCAGCAACTTGACACCTACATTTTTACAGGTGACGTTGACAGGGCTCCTATGGTGCAAATAGTAAGCTCACATTTAGCCAAACTCAACAGTGAGCTCAACTCCTTATTCCCTGACATTGAAGTCTGCCCAACTCGACTGGGTGCGTAAACAATTTTTTAATAAAGTGTACACCTAATTTAGGAATCACGCTGGTCGCACACGCATGACGGGGTACTTCAGACAGGTGTACAGTACCCAAAAAGTGTTGGGAACCACTGATCTGCACACGTCGCAGCCAAACCAAAGGCGCCAATTTCAGCTCCATTACACATTGGCGACCCCCTCTGGTGGATCTGCGTGAATGCATATTTAACGAAAGAAAAGGTGATATTCAATATGCAGGCACAGTTTTTAAGTGTCATTATTAAAAGGTTTATTAGGAAAGTATGTGTAAATTGTAAGTGCTTTACAATAAAATTTTAACAACTAGACTACATGATGGAAAAACTACAGAGTTCATCAACATATTGATTCTTAATCCAAAGTAGTTGAATAATTAGAATCTAAAACTGGTGTGGATTAACTCAAAATAACCCAACACTTAGAACATGATTTGGACCTTATATCCAGTTTCAACATGTGGATGTGAAGCCTTAGGTCAATATTTTTTTGCTAATATTTGAGTGTATACGTCCTATTTTCCTCTTAACCACTATCAGCTATGGCAGCTTTCCAGTCCCAAAGATTGTACATGGCAAATCCATTGATTTATATGTTGCATATTATTCATAATCTGCCACTTTATCTTCATCATCTACTTGTCTCTTCAGTTAAGAAGCTCCCGAGTGGTGCAGCGGTCTAAGGTAGTGCTAGAGGTGTCACTACAGACCCTGGTTTGATCCTGGCGCACAATTTGCCCAGCGTCATCCGGGTTAGGGGAAGGTTTGGCTGGGGTAGGCAGTCTTTGTAAATAAGAATTTGTTCTTAACTGACTTGCCTAGTTAAATAAAATAAAAAGAAACACAATTTGATTTAATAGTATCTGCATATCAAAAAATAACAGTCAATGCTTCTCTATCTAAAGTATCCAAGGAAAATTGAACAAATTAGGAAATCAGTTATGTCAAACACAGGGCAAAACACCACCTCTATAACTATGCCACTGCGCCAGAAAAAGCGCATTTCTAGATTAAATTTAAATGCACTATACTTAGCGTCTTGACAGTATCCACATAACAACTTCACGACGTCCTCCTCCTAGATCTACATCTCCACCTCCTCTTCTGTCCTACACACCTGTGATGGGGGGAGGGGCCGTGTCAAGAGTTTAGCAAATTGAGAGGAAGCTGTACCGAGCAGCATGGATACGTCATTGGCCGAAGTGAGCCAACTCCCACCGTCCTCCACCATGATGTGGCCCGTCAACAGGAGGAGGCGAGGCTGTTCAGGAACAGCTCACCGTGGGCCAGCTCCATCTTGTTGCCGACCCGCTGCGGTGGGATGGATGAGAAGGCATCCATGCTCTCTGCTCTGTTGCCACCTGAGGACAAGAGAGAGGAGGGTGAGAAACAGAATTTGGGGCAAAGAGAAATGAGACTGAGGACTTCATTTAGTTTACCTCTCCTTAATCAAGTGTATACTAAAACCTACTTAACTAAAAGTTAAAGAGTGGCAAGATTAATCACTAAAAAGTATGTGTGGCCATGTGTGATTTTGGCATATGGCTTAATAAATCAAACGTGTGTATCAAATCCCAGCTAGGCAGCCACAGCCTACGGAAGCCCTCTGTGCCCGAAATAGGACCTGGTGCCAGTGTGTTAACCCTTACCCCACTTGGTCCCCACTCAACGGCCAGGTGCTTGATCATGGCATCTGGGAGAGAGAGATGTGGACTGGAAAAGGGGAGTGGGGTGAAGAAAGAGAGGGAAAGTTATCTGTGGGCTTCCTAGGTTATGTCTGAGAAAAAGTGGTGAAACTAAAAGACTATGGGAACCCTTTGGAAATACCTTGATTTCTGCATAAATTGGTCATAAAATGTGATCTGATCTTCATCTCGGTCACAAGAATAGACAAACACAGTATGCTTAAACTAATAACACAAACAATTCTACATTTTCATGTCTTTATTGAACACACCGTGTAAACATTCACAGTGCAAGGTGGGAAAAGTATGTGAACCCTTGGATTTGATAACTGGTTGACCCTCCTTTGGCAGAAATAACCTCAACCAAACGTTTTCTGTAGTTGCAGATCAGACCTGCACAACGGTCAGGAGGAGTTTTGGACCATTCCTATTTGCAACACTGTTTCAGTTCAGTAATATTCTTGGGATGTCTGCTGTGAACTGCTCTCTTGAGGTCATGCCACAGCATCTCAATTGGGTTGAGGTCAGGACTCTGAATGGGCTTCTGTTGAAGCCATTCTGTTGTTGATTTACTTCTGTGTTTTGGGTCGTTGTCCGGGTGCATCATTGAACTTCTGTTGAGCTTCAATTGGCGGACAGATAGTCTAACATTCTCCTGCAAAATGTTTTGATAAACTTGGGAATTCATTTTCCTGTCAATGATAGCAAGCTGTCCAGACCCTGAGGCAGCAAAGCAGCCCCAAACCATGATGCTCCCTCTACCATACTTTACAGTTGGGATGAGGCTTTAATGTTGGTGTGCTGTGCCTTTTTGTTCTCCACACATAGTGTTGTGTTTCCTTCCAAAACAACTCAACTGTAGTTTCATCTGTCTAAAGAATATTTTGCCAGTAGCGCTGTGGAACATCCAGGTGCACTTTTGCAAACTTCAGACGTGCAGCAATGGGGTTTTTTGGACAGCAGTGGCTTCTTCCGTGGTGTCCTCCCATGAACACCATTCTTGTTTAGTGTTTTACGTATTGTAGACTCGTCAACAGAGATGTTAGCATGTTCCAGAGATTTCTGTAAGTCTTTAGCTGACAGTAGGATTCTTCTTAACCTCATTGAGCATTCAGCGCTGTGCTCTTGCAGTCATCTTTGCAGGACGGCCACTCATAGGGAGAGTAGCAACAGTGCTGAACTTTCTCCATTTATAGACAATTTGTCTTACCGTGGACTGATGAACATCAATGCTTTTAGTGATACTTTTGTTCTTTATTCTGCTCACTCCACTCTACAGCCAGAGGTTGTCATGTCTCTTGATGCTGAAAAGGCTTTTGACCGGGTTGAGTGGGAATATCTATTTACAGTACTAGAGAGCTTTGGGTTTGGCCCGTCATTCCTTTCCTGGATTAAGATGGTGTACTCGTCCCTAGTGGCTTCTGTTCGCACCAACAATGTTACCTCCAGCTACTTCCCTCTCCACAGGGGGGCCAGGCAGGGTTGCTGTTTATCCCCTTTCCTATTTGATATGGCTATTGAGCCTCTTACTATCGCCCTGTGGGCTGAGGAGAGGATTAAGGGGCAACATAACTCACAAGGTGTCCTTGTATGCAGACACTTTTCTTTTATACTCTAACCCTGTGGAGTCTATACCCTATCTCTTGGACATGCTACAAGGTTTTGGGACATTCTCTGGTTATACGTTAAACCTAACCAAAAGTGTGCTCCTCCCCATTAATTAGTTAGTTAGGAATTGGGTTTGCCAATTTCCCATTTAAGGTGGAGCATCAGGTCTTTACTTATTTGGAGATAAAGGTCGCACGCTCATTTAAGGCTCTGTTTAAACAACTTCAAAACACTCCTGGAGCGCACTAAGCAGGATTTCATAAGGTGGTTGTCTCTTCCCATTTCATTAACAGGTCACATTAATTCTGTTAAGATGACTGTACTACCTAGGTTTTTGTACTTATTCCAAATGATTCCCATTTGTCTGCCAAAGTTGATGTTCAAACAACTGGACAGCTACATTTCCAACTTCATTTGGAATAAGTCAAATCCACGAATGAGAAAGGTATATCTATAGAGACACCTTCCCAATTTTTTACACTACTACTGGTCAGCAAATATATATCTAAATGTGTTTATTGAGGTTTCTACATTTGAAAACAAGGATGGCCCAACTTGGGCCATCATAGTTACTGTCAAGCCTTCCAACTTCTCCGGACTCACTCCTGTGCTCCCCAATGCCCATGTACCTTGGCACCCATGTGTTGAACCCCATTGTTAAGAACTCCCTTAAAATCTGGTCCCAATTCCGAAGTCAATTTAGCCTTAAACAAGCAAGCGGCTTCTCCCCATTAACATCGAATCATCCCCATTGAGACCGTGTCTGTGCCTCGACCTAGGTTGGGCAAAACTAAACATGGCGGTGTTCGTCTTAGCAATCTCACTAGAATAAAGACCTCCTCCATAACTACCATCATTGAAAGAGATCGTGATACCTCACATCTCAAAATAGGGCTACTTAATGTTAGATCCCTCACTTCAAAGGCAGTTATAGTCAATGAACTAATCACTGATCATAATCTTGATGTGATTGGCCTGACTGAAACATGGCTTAAGCCTGATGAATTTACTGTGTTAAATGAGGCCTCACCTCCTGGTTACACTAGTGACCATAGCTCCTGCGCATCCCGCAAAGGTGGAGGTGTTGCTAACATTTACGATAGCAAATTTCAATTTACAAAATAAATTATGACTGTGTTTTCATCTTTTGAGCTTCTAATCATGAAATCTATGCAGCCTACTCAATCACTTTTTATAGCTACTATTTACAGACCTCCTGGGCTGTAGACAGCGTTCCTCATTGAGTTCCCGGAATTCCCGGACTTTGTAGTCATGGCAGATAATATTCACATTTTTGGTGGCTTTCAGAGCCATCATCGACTCAGTGGGTTTTGTCCAACATCTCTCCGGACCTACTCATTGCCACAGTCGCACCCTGGATTTATAGCCGTGCTATAAATTCTCGGACAACCCAAAGATTCCTAGATGCCCTTCCAGACTCCCACTACCTACCGAAGGACGTCGGAATAAAAAAATTGGTTATCCACCTAACTGAGGATCTAAATTTAAGCTTGCGTAATACCTTAGATGCAGTCGCACCCCTAAAAACAAAAAACATTTGTCACAAGAAATTTGCTCCCTGGTATACAGAAAATACCTAAGTCCTGAAGCAAGCTTCCAGAAAATTGGAATGGGAATGGCACTCCACCAAACTGGAAGTCTTCTAGCTTGGAAAGACAGTACCGTGCAATATCGAAGAGCCCTCAATGCTGCTCGAACATCCTATTTTTTACAACCGAATTGAGGAGAATAAGAATAACAATACAAAATTATTTTTTTATACTGTCGCAAAGCTAACTAAAAAGCAGCATTCAACGAGAGGATGGCTTTCACTTCAGCAGTGATGAATTCATGAACAACTTTGATGAAAAGATCATGATCATTAGAAAAAGATGACGGACTCCTCTATGAACCTGTTTATTTGTAACGGCTGTTGGTGGAAGAAGGTGAGGACCAAGGTGCAGCGTGGTACGTGTACGTCATTTTGGGAACAGGCTACCTAAGTATGGGTTCTCAATCAGAGACAACGATAGACAGCTGCCTCTGATTGGGAACCATACCAGGCCAAACACATACAAAAACAAGGACAACATAGAACAACAGACATAGAATTCCCACCCAAACTCACGCCCTGACCAACCAAAATAGAGACATAAAAAGGATCTCTACGGTCAGGGCGTGACAGTAACCCCCCCCCCCCCCCCCCAAAGGTGCGGACTCCGGCCGCAAAACCTGAACCTATAGGGGAGGGTCTGGGTGGGCATTTCACCACGGTGGCGGCTCTGGTGCGGGACGTGGACCCCGCTCCACCTTAGTCTTGGCCCACTTAGGTGGCGCCTCTGGTGCGGGGACCCTTACCGCCGACCCCGGACCGGGGAACCCTCGCAGCAGGCCCCGGACAGGAGGGCGACTCTGGCTGCTCCGGACAGGAGGGCGACTCTGGCTGCTCCGGACAGGAGGGCGACTCTGGCTGCTCCGGACAGGAGGGCGACTCTGGCTGCTCCGGACAGGAGGGCGACTCTGGCTGCTCCGGACAGGAGGTCGACTCTGGCTGCTCCGGACAGGAGGGAGACTCTGGCTGCTCCGGACAGGAGGGAGACTCTGGCTGCTCCAGACAGGAGGGAGACTCTGGCTGCTCCGGACAGGAGGGAGACTCTGGCATCTCCGGACAGGAGGGAGACTCTGGCATCTCCGGACAGGAGGGAGACTCTGGCATCTCCGGACAGGAGGGAGACTCTGGCAGCTCCGGACAGGAGGGAGACTCTGGCAGCTCTGGACAGGAGGCTCCGGACTGGACAGGAGGCTCCGGACTGACGGCCTTCGTAGGGGGCCTCGTGCCATAACTCCTCACTGGAGGCTTCGTGCCATGGATCATCACTGGAGGCTTCGTGCCATGGATCATCACTGGAGGCTTCGTGCCATGGATCATCACAGGAGGCTTCGTGCCATGGATCATCACTGGAGGCTTCGTGCCATGGATCATCACAGGAGGCTTCTTGCCATGGATCATCACTGGAGGCTTCGTGCCATGGATCATCACTGGAGGCTTCGTGCCATGGATCATCACTGAAGTGGAGAGACACACAGGAGGCCTGGCTCTGGGAGAAGGCACAGGACTCACCAGGCTGGGGAGACATGCAGGAGGGTTAGGGCTTAGCACAGGCACAGAACTCACCAGGCTTGGGAGACATGCAGGAGGCCTTGTCCTTGGCCGAGGCACCGGATGCACTGGGCCGTGGAGGCGCACTGGAGGTCTCGAGCAACGAGCCTGCACAACCTGTCCTGGCTGGATACCCCCTGTAGCCCGGCAAGTGCGGAGAGTTGGAACAGGCCGCACTGGGCTGTGCTGGCGAACTGGGGACACCGTGCGTAGGGCTGGTGCCGTATAACGTGGGCCGAGGAGACACACTGGAGACCAGATGCGCTGAGCCGGCATCATCCCTCCTGGCTCGATGCCCACTCTAGCCCGGCCGATTCGAGGAGCTGCGATGTAGCGCACCGGGCTATGCGTGCGCACTGGGGACACCGTGCACTTCACCGCATAACACGGTGCCTGCCCGGTCACTCTCTTGCCACGGTAAGCACGGGGAGTTGGCTCAGGTCTCCTACCTGACTCCGCCAATCTCCCCGTGTGCCGCCCCCCAGAAGAATTCTGGGGCTGCCTCTCGTGCACGTTACCTCGAGCCAATTCCTCGTAGTGTCGCCGCTCCGCTCTAGCTGCCTCCAGCTCCTCTTTCGGACGGCGATACTCTCCCGGCTGTGCCCAGGGTCCCTTGCCGTCCAATATTTCCTCCCATGTCCAGGAGTCCATTACACGCTGCTTGGTCCTTTGGTGGGTGGTTCTGTAACGACTGTTGGTGGAAGAAAGTGAGGACCAAGGTGCAGCGTTGTACGTGTTCGTCATTTTAATGGTAAAGCTGAACACTAATACAACAAGCAACGAAAGAACAACCGAAACAGCTCCGTCAGGTGCAAAACATACTAAACAGAAATTAACCACCCACAAACACAGGTGGGAACAGGCTACCTAAGTATGGTTCTCAATCAGACAACGATAGACAGCTGCCTCTGATTGGGAACCATACCAGGCCAAACACATAGAAATACAAAAACAAGGACAACATAGAACACCAGACATAGAATGCCCACCCAAACTCACGCCCTGACCAACCAAAATAGAGACATAAAAAGTATCTCTACGGTCAGGGCGTGACAGTATTTCTCCAAAGCTCAGTCGTCCTGAGTCTACACAGAACTGCCAGGACCTAGGATCAATGGAGACACTGAAGTTTTTTAATACTATATCTCTTGACACATTCATGAAAATAGTCATGGCCTCTAAACCCTCAAACTGCATACTGGACCCTATTCCAACTTAACTTCTGAAAGAGCTACTTCCTGTGCTTGGCCCTCCTATGTTGAACATAATAAATGGCTCCCTATCCACCGGATGTGTTCCAAACTCACTCAAAGTGGCAGTAATAACCACTCTTGAAAAAAACAAACCATGACCCAGAAAATATTTTAAAAACAATTGGCCTATATCGAATCTCCCATTCTTCTCAATTGTTTTTGAAAAAGCTGTTGTGAAGGTGGTAAATTATATATCAATGGCGTCAGACCAATGCTCTGCATCTGTCCACGTGCTCCTAGACCTTAGTGCTGCATTTGACACCATCGATCACCACATTCTTTTGGAGAGATTAGAAAGCCTAATTGGTCTACACGGACAAGTTCTTGCCTGGTTTAGATCTTATCTATCGGAAAGATATCAGTTCGTCTCTGTGGATGGTTTGTCCTCTGACAAATCAATTGTAAGTTTTGGAGTTCCTCAAGGTTCCATTTTAGGAACACTATTGTTTTCACTATATATTATACCTCTTCGGAAACACAATGTCAACTCACTGCACAGCTGTACATTTCGATGAAACATGGTGAAGCCCCAAAATTGCCTACCCTGGGAGCCTGTGTTTCAGACATAAGGAAGTGGATGGCGACAAATGTTTTACTTTTAAACTCGGACAAAACAGAGATGCTAGTTCTAGGTCCCAAGAAACAAAGAGATCTGACAATTTATCTTGATGGTTGTACAGTCGTCTCAAATAAAACTGTGAAGGACCTCGGTGTTACTCTGGCCCTGATCTCTCTTTTGACGAACATATCAATAATATTTCAAGGACAGCTTTTTTCCATCTTCGAAACATTGCAAAAATCAGAAACCTTTTGTCCAAAAATGATGTTGAAAAGTTCATCCATACTTTTGTCACTTCTAAATTAGACTACTGCAATGCTCTACTCTCTGGCTACCTGGACAAAGCACCAAATACACTTCAGTTAGTGCTAAACACGGCTGCTAGAATTCTGACTAGAACCAAAAATGTTGATCATATTACTCCAGTGCTAGCCTCTCTACACTGGCTTCCTGTTAAGGCTAGGGCTGATTTCACGGTTTTACTGCTAACCTACAAAGCATTACATGGGCTTGCTCCTACCCATCTCTCCGATTTTGTCCTGCAGTACATACCTACATGTACGCTATGGTCACAAGACACAGGCCTCCTTATTGTCCCTAGAATTTCTAAGCAAACAGCTGGAGGCAGGGCTTTCTCCTATAGAGCTCCATTTTTATTAAATGGTCTGCCTATCCATGTCAGAGACCCAGACTCAGTCTCAACCTTTAAGTCTTTACTGAAGACTCATCTCTTCAGTATGTCCTATGATTGAGTGTAGTCTGGCCCAGAGGTGCAAAGGTGAACGGCAAGGCATTGGAGTGGCGAACCGCTCTTGCTGTCTCTGCCTGGCAGTCTCCCCTCCCCTCTCTCAACTAGGATTCTCTGCCTCTGACCCTTTTACGGGGGCTTAGTCACTGGCTTACTAGTGCTCTTCCATGTCGTCCCTAGGAGGGGTGCGTCATTTGAGTTAGTTGATTCACAGAAGTGTACTTCCTGTCCGGTTTTGAGCTGCCCTCGTGTGGTGGAGGAGAGCTCAAGGTAGCAAGTTGGTGGTCTGTTGATATCCCTCTGGTGGTGTGGGGGCTGTACTTTGGCAAAGTGGGTGGGGTTATATCCTGCCTGGTTGGCCCTGTCCGGGGTTATCGTCAGACGGGGCCACAGTGTCCCCCGACAAACCCCTGTATCAGCCTCGTCTATGTGACGTGGGGCTAGGTTCAGTCTGTTTTATTTGGTGTAATTCTCCTGTCTTATCTGATATCTTGTGTGAATTTAAGTATGCTCCCTCTAATTCTCTCTCTCTCCCTCCTCTCCCGGAGGACGTGAGCCCTAGGTTCATGCCTCAGGACTACCTGGCCTGATGACTCCTGGTTTTCCCAGTCCACCTGGTCGTGCTGCTCCTCCAGTTTCAACTGTTCTGCCTGCGGCTGTAGAACCTTCACCTGTTCAACGGACGTGCTACCTTTTCCCTGACCTGCTGTTTTCGACTCTCTCTCTCTTTACCGCACCTGCTGTCTCGACCTCTGAATTCTCGGCTATGAAAAACCAACTGACATTTACTACTGAGGTACTGACCTGTTGCACACTCTATAACCACTGTGATTATTATTTGACCCGGCTAGTCATCTATGAACGTTTGAACATCTTGAAGAACAATCTGGCCTTTATGGCCAAGTACTCTTATAATCTCCACCTGGCACAGCCAGAGAGGACTGACCACCCCTCAGAGCCTGGTTCCTCTCTAGGTTTCTTCCTAGGTTCCTGCCTTTCTAGGGAGTTTTTCCTAGCCAACGTGCTTCTACATCTGCATTGCTTGCTGTTTGGAGTTTTAGACTGGGTTTCTGTATAGCACTTTGTGACATCAGCTGATGTAAAAAGGGCTTTATAAATACATTTGATTGATTGATGACAGGTTAGGGGTGAAGGGCAACATGTTCTGTGTGTGATGACATGTTTGAGTTGCCTTTAATTGTGATTTGTGGATGACAAGAGGCTATAGGTGGAACACAGTGGCATAAGGTGAGAAGTCCCAGGTGTATGCAGGGTACAATGTGATGGGAAAGTGATAAATGATGGGTGAGAGGTGCAGGGACATACTCAGCATCTTGACAGTATTCACCAAACAACTTCACAACGTCCTCCTTCACAAAGACCTACATCTCCACTTCCTCTCCTATCCTACACATGTGATATACCAAGAGGTCAAAGGAGACAGGCCCCATTCAATGTCTTAGGTCAGAGGTGAGAGAAGATAAGCAGACACAGGCCGGGATAACACAACCATACAGTCTCATGGAGCATGGGGGAGTACGTTGGACACTACAAGTACAGTACCTCATGAGCACTTCAGTGATGCATAGTCCAATTCCAGATCTCCCTCCAGTTATGAATGCCACTTGGTCTCTGTGGAAAGACATTGTTAAAAAATGATGTACAGTACTGGCAATATTCAGAGGGCCCAATGTTTGTTTGTCAAGTGTAATCATACTTCGTAACTCTCTTGCATTGTGCTTTTAAAGAAAGGACTGTCCAGCCAGCGAGCCCAGTTGATTGGTGTTTATTCTGACGATAGACACAAGTAAGCACATTAGATGTGCAGGACAACAGTATGTTGATGGCTGTAGATTCGGGATTCGTCGCTTGTATGTCAATATCAGACTGGGTATTTTGTAATAAACATAACAATGGCAAAAATAGTACAAAATACAATAGATTAAGTACCTGACGATAGACACAAAGAAGCACATTAGATGTGTATATCCCACCGGAAAGCATGGAGGAGGAGTTGTTATGGTGTGGGGGTGCTTTGCTGGTGACACTCTCTGTGATTTATTTAGAATTCAAGGCACACTTAACCAGCATGGCTACCACAGCATTCTGCAATGATACGCCATCCCATCTGGTTTGGCCTTAGTGGGACTATCATTTGTTTTTCAACAGGACAATGACCCAACACACCTCCAGGCGGTGTAAGGGCTATTTTACCAAGCAGAGTGATGGAGTGCTGCATCAGATGACCTGGCCTCCACAATCCCCCGACCTCAACCGAATTGAGATGGTTTGGGATGAGTCGGACCGCAGTGTGAAAGAAAAGCAGCCAACAAGTGTTCAGCATATGTGGGAACTCCTTCAAAATTGTAGGAAAAGCATTCCAGGTGAAACTGGTTGAGACAGTGCCAAGAGTGTGCAAAGCAGTCATCAAGGCAAACACTTTTTTGGTTACTGCATGATTCATATGTGTTATTTCATAGTTTTGATGTCTTCACTATTATTCTACAATGTAGGAAATAGTCAAAATAAAGAAAAACCCTTGAAATGAGTATGTGTGTCCAAACTTTTGACTTGTACTGTATGTGAAATTTGTAATGATTATCATGCACCTGTCTCAAAACATGGCCAGGGGAAAAATACATGTCATCTATGCACTTGCAGTTGAAGTCGGAAGATTAAATAGACTTAGGTTGGAGTCATTAAAACAAATTTTCTTGTAAACAAACTATAGTTTTGGCAAGTTGGTTAGGACATCTACTTTGTGCATGACACAAGTAAGTTTTCCAACAATTGTTTACAGACAGATTATTTCACTTAGAATTCACTGTATCACAATTCAAGTGGGTCAGAAGTTTACATACACTAAGTTGACTGTGCCTTTAATACAGTTATTTATTTTGGTTGAACGTATTGATCCTCTGTGGCAAAATTATGCTCTCTGGTGTATTTTGAACAATGAGAGCAGGCTCCAGTGGTTGGACAAAAAAACTTTAAAATACTCTGTATGTCACGGTTCTCTAAAGTAGAACCCAGAAGCAGACCAGGACAAGGAGAGTAAGACGAAGGTGAGTATTTATTTACAAGTTTAAATGTAGTGATAGAAAAATCCAAGTAGCGGAGCGGGCAGCGGAGGTGAGTTGATGGAATTGAGTAAGCAGATCCAAGGAAGTAACTGAAGTCACCGACAACCAGGTAGGGATGGGATGAGTGTTCCGGGTGAATGACTGTAGACAGAAAAAACGGAGGTAAGTTCAAAGCAAGCAAGACGTACAAAACAACAAAACAAACTCTATCAAACTGGAGGCTGATACGCTGGCACAACATACTGTTCATGGCTAACGATCCGGCAGGGAATGGAATGGATGTCAGGTCAGCGCTTATGAAGTGGACGGGTGATGATCAGGACCAGGTGTGCAGATAGCTGATGGGATACAGGTGCGGGTACTCAAAGATCCTCCAACTAGCTACGTCGCCCGGCAACCAGACAGGGTGCGTTCCAGGACACCGGGAAAAACACTCCAGGACAGAACACAGGCAAAAACAGACTCAGGAAGCGGGATTCGTGACACTGTAATAGTTTTTTTGCCTCTTGGCTCAGCCCCTGACTCACACAATTGACCTGTCACTAGGGCTGTTGCTTGCGGTGACCATATTACCACCATACCGGCGGTCATGTGTCATGAAGGCAGTCAAATTTCACGTGACCGTTTAGTCACGTAAATTAGGCTTCTCCAAGCTCTGATGCTGCTGATGGCCTACCAAACTTGCTAACTGTCTGGTATTCAGCACTCGATTGTCCCTTTAATCACTCTGACATCAATGATAATGTAATCGAAAATCTAATCAAATACTTCATGATAGCCCCTGAGCTCGTGTTGAAACATTTCTATAGGCTATTCAATTGCGAGAGAAAACAGAGTGATGGACTTTATTAAAAAGAGGAGCGTCCCATCGGCTAGGCCTACAATATTTATCTCTCAACTTTCCTAATATTAAGCACATTGCTTATCTTTACAACAGGAGTATAGCCTACCTGGCTGGCATGATAGTGAACCACGGGAATAGCGTCCTCAATTCGATATTTACATACACCTTAACCAAATTCATTTAAACTCAGTTTTTCATAATTCCTGACATTGAATCCTAGTAAAATGTACTGTCTTAGGTTAGTTAGGATCACCACTTTATTTTAAGAATGTGGAATGTCAGAATAATAGTAGAGAGAATTGTTTATTTCATATTTTATTTCTTTCATCACATTCCCAGTGGGTCAGAAGTTGAGTACATACACTCAATTAGTATTTGGTAGCATTGCCTTTAAATTGTTTAACTTGGGTCAAACGTTTCGGGTAGCCTTCCACAAGCTTCCCACAATAAGTTCGGTGAATTTTGGCCCATTCCTCCTTACAGAGCTGGTGTAACTGAGTCAGGTTAGTAGGCCTCCCTGTTCGCACACACTTTTTCAGTTCTGCCCACAAATTTTTTATAGGAATGAGGTCAGGGCTTTGTGACGGCCACTCCAGTACCTTGACTTTGTTGTCCTTTAGCCATTTTGCCACAACTTTGGAAGTATGCTTGGGGTCATTGTCCATTTGGAAGACCCATTTGTCTCATGATGCCATCTATTTTGTAAAGTGCACCAGTCCCTCCTGCAGAAAAGCACCCCCACAACATGATGCTGCCACCCCCGTGCTTCACGGTTGGGATGGTGTTCTTCGGCTTGCAAGCCTCAACCTTTTTTCCTCCAAACATAACAATGGTCATTATGGCCAAACAGTTATATTTTTGTTTCATAAGACCAAAGGACATTTCTGAAAAAAGTACGATCTAAGTCCCCATGTGTAGTTGCAAACCGTAGTCTGGCTTTTTTTGTGGCGGTTTTGGAGCAGTGGCTTCTTCCTTGCTGAGCGGCTATTCAGGTTATGTCGATATAGGACTCGTTTTACTGTGGATATAGATACTTTTGTACCTGTTTCCTCCAGCATCTTCACAAGGTCCTTTGCTGTTGTTCTGGGATTGAGTTGCACTTTTTGCACCAGAGTACGTTCATCTGTAGGAGACAGAACGCATCTCCTTCCTGAGCGGTATGGCGTCTGCATGGTCCCATGCTGTTTATATTTGCGTACTATTGTTTGTACAGCTGAACGTGGTACCTTCAGGCGTTTGGAAATTGCTCCCAAGGATGAACCAGGCTTGTGGAGGTCTCAACATTTTTTTATGAGGTCTTGGCTGATTTCTTTTGATTTTCCCATGATGTCAAGCAAAGAGGCACTGCGTTTGAAGGTAGGCCTTGAAATACATCCACAGGTACACCTCCAATTGACTCAAATTATGTCAATTAGCCTAACAGAAGCTTCTAAAGCCATGACATTTTCTGGAATTTTCCAAGCTGTTTAAATATTAATATTAAGCGTACACAGGTAACTGCCAAAATAAAGGTAACACCAAAATAAAGTTTCTTAAAATTGTATTGGGCCACCACGAGCTGCCAGAACAGCTTCAATGTGCCTTGGCATGAATTCTACAAGTGGACCTAAATCATGACAGGAAAATGCACACCATAACATAAACGTTGTATCCTTAATTTACTCGAGTGTTTCCTTTATTTTGGCAGTTACAGATCGCCTACAGTCGGGAAGGCTGCAATTTGGGCAGCATGCGTGCCAAATATACAGCTTGTGGGCATAGACATATAATCCATAGAATGGTCTTGTAACCTCTTACCCTGGCAATTTGAGTGTTAAACTCATGTGTACACTAGCAATGGCTGCCAGTCCTGACTTGAATGGGAACTGCCATCTATGGATTATATTTCTATGATTGGTTGCGGTGGTCTATTTGCCTTTTGCAAATTTCCTAATACAATTGCGGGAAAAACGTACAGTTTGGAATCTCATAGCAAAGGGTCTGAATACTTATGTAAATTATTATAATAATTTTTTGTACGTTGAATACATTTGCAAACATTTCTACAAACCTGTTTTTGCTTTGTCATTATGGGGTATTGTGTGTAGATTGCTGAAGATGTTTTTAATTGAATCAATTTTAGAATAAGGCTGTAACGTAACAATGTGGAAAAAGTCAAAGGGTCTGAATTCTTTTCGATGGCACTGTATATACTGCCCCCTAATATTGTATGATCTGTGTGTCGCTTCATTGGCCTGGGCTATTGTTTGTTTGAATTCAAGACCAGATTGATCTCAGTTTGTCAGTTTCAGAGTAGCCAGTCATTTCGGTCATTTGTGAGGTCTTAAAAGAGATTCAGCTAATGTCTTCTGTCTTGTAAATGATGTAGAATTGCATGAAATGCGTTTTTAAAAGGCCAAAATAGATAAATTAAGCACCATAGACTACCATTTCTTAATTCAAACCTGACGTCAAAGCTATTTTTTGTGAAAGGACAACAAGTGCATTTGGGGAAATGTAGTGAGAGAAGGGACTGTTCAAATGTCACACTCATGCTGTACAATAGTTTTCCATCCATGCAGGGGATAGAACATGTGTTCCTTGCTTATTCATAGCAACGAAGGGAGAGAATATCTAGTGTTCTTTTTTTCAACATGCTTAAACTACAAATGCCTCAAGGCTCACACAGACATGATAGACATGTTTCTAAGTTCTACCGCAAGGCCAGAATGAATACATGTAATCAGGACCTTTAGTCTCGGGACCCCAGACCTAGGAAAGAGCAGGAACATTGTTACATTGTGGGAGGAAAGCCGTCGGTCTCTGGGGAGACTACAGGACCTTCAGATAAGATACACAAACAAGAAAATCATTGTTCTCATTGTCAATAGTGTTTCAGTAACACCATATTCTGGGTGCACACCCATGAATACAAAGCATTTTTTTTTCTTACACTGAACAAAAATAGAAATGCAACAATTTCAAAGATTTTACGGAGTTTAAGTTCATGTAAGGAAATCAGTCAATTGAAAAAAATTATTAGGCCCTAATCTATGGATTTCACATGACTGGGAATAGAGATATGTATCTGTTGGTCACAGGTACCTTAACAAAAGGTAGGGGCGTGGACCAGAAAACCAGTCACTATCTGGTGTGACCACCATTTGCCTCATGCAGCGCGACACAGCTTCTTCACATAGAGTTGATCAGGCTGTTGATTGTTGTCCCACTCCTCTTCAATGGCTGTGTGAAGTTGCTGGATATTGGCGGGAACTGGAACACACTGTAGTACACATCGATCCAGAGCATCCCAAACATGCTCAATGGGTGACATGCTTAAACTGGGACATTTTCAGCTTCCAGGAATTGCAACATGGGGACATGCATTATCATGCTTAAACATGAGGTGATGGCGGCGGATGAATGGCACGACAATGGGCCTCAGGATCTTGTCACGGTATCTCTGTGCAATTAAATTGCCATCAATAAAATGCCATTGTGTTCGTTTTCCGTAGTTTATGCCTGCCCATACCATAACCCCACCGCCACCATGGGGCACTCTGTTCACAACGTTGACATCAGAAAACCGCTCGCCCACACGAAGGCATATATGCTGTCTGCCATCTGCCTGGTACAGTTCACCCATGAAGAGCACACTTCTCCAGCGTGCTAGTGGCCATCGAAGGTGAGAATTTGCTCATTGAAGTCGGTTACGATGCCGAACTGCAGTCAGGTCAAGACCCTGGTGAGGACGCTAAGCACGCAGATGACCTTCCCTGAGACGAGTTCTGATTGTGGCGGGTCTCAAATGATCCCGCAGGTGAAAAGCCGGATGTGGAGGTCCTGGACTGGCGTGGTTACACGTGGTCTGCGATTGCGAGGCCGGTTGGACTTACTGACAAATTCTCTAAAACAATGTTGGAGAAAATGTATGGTAGAAAAATGTATATTCAATTCTCTGGCAACAGCTCTGTTGGACATTTCTGCAGTCAGCATGCCAATTGCATGCTCCCTCAACTTGAGACATCAGTGGCATTGTGTGTGACGAAACTGCACATTTTTATAATGGCCTTTATTGTCCCCAGTACAAGGTGCACCTGTGTAATGATCATGCTGTTTAATCAGCTTCTTTATATGCCACAAGGGAGAAATGCTCACTAACTGGGATGTAAACTAATTTGTGCACATCATTTGAGATAAATAAGCTTTTGGTGTGTATGGAACATTTCTGGGATCTTTTATTTTAGCTCATGAAACATGGGACCAACACTTTACGTGTTGTGTTTACTATTTTGTTCAGTATATATGTATCTATGCATGTTTAGGGAGTGCAGTATAACAGTGTGTCCTTCATAACCAGACGTAAAGTGTTCCTGGTATTCCCTCCCACTTTTCAAAAACATTAACCCCTTTTTCCAAATCAGAAGGAAGTTGAAATCTATTGATCGATTAGCTCATCTCTTGTGACCCTCAGATTTTTAGAAAGGGATGACCCCAGGGAGTGTTTCTGCTGGTAAACTGACACCAGATTTAGTTGGTGAATGCAATGAGTTTCCGGGATCGATGCATTAGTGGTGATGCATTAGAGTACATTAGGATGGTGGATAACTTTCTCTCATTCTGTATTTAGAGATTTTATTGACTGGAAGAGCCCTGTGAAATGGATCCCTCATAGTTCAGGGCTATTCCACCCAAAGCACTTAGGCTGTGTGTATGCCTACAGTATCTATTAATGCATGCCAGCCTGGACAGTTGTATCAACAGTTTTCTGTCTCCTGATAAAGGGCCCATTATATTTGAATTTGGGGAAACAGTAAGTTGAGTGAGGTGATGCTTTGTAATAGTGCAACAATGTAGCAGATATTGATGCTGGGGGAGAACATCAATCAAATACCAAGAGCGCAAGACATGGTTAGTAAGTAACATATTTTGGGGGGAGACAGTCAGAGCCTGCAGAAGCCCTGCGGGGGTTAAACAATGTTTTCTTTGATCTATGTTTTCTTCATTACATAAGTGGTCAATATGTGTTTCCCTCTGAGTTTGATAGCTCACCACCAGGTGGTGGTGGCAGCTTACACTTTAAAACACAAGCAGAGCAGTGTTAATTTTTGGCAATCTTTTTTTGATAATAATAGTCTAGTCTTAGTCATTTTTGACTAAAATATCATTAAGTCACATTTTTGTCAATTGAATAATGACTTACTCGAGTTACTGTCAAAATGACCAAAACAGCGGGCAATTTTAGTCAACTAAATGCTCTTTTATTTTAGTCATATTCTGGTCACATCACATTTGTATTGCCTCATTAACCTACAGTATAGTAAACATAAATCACTGACTTCCATGTGCACAAACATACATAGCCTTGTCTTACCAACATATTTTTCTGCATAACATCCTATTTGTCCCAAGTATGACAAACATATACACTGAGTGTAATAAACATTAAGGACACCTGCTCTTTCCATTACTGTAACGGCGGTCCTCCTCCTCTTCTACCGAAAAGGAGGAGTATTGATCGAACCAAGGCGCAGTGGAGTTTGAACACATATTTATTAAACGAAAACACGAACTTGAGTAAACTAACAAAAATAACAAACGGTGTAGACAAACCTATACGACGAACTCACATAAAACAAGAAGAACGCACGAATAGGACATAAGACTACACAAACCGAACAAACCGTACACAGTCCCGTATGGTGCAAACAATTACACAGACACGGAAGACAATCACCCACAACGAACACTGTGACAACGCCTACCTAAATATGACTCTTAATTAGAGGAACGCCAAACACCTGCCTCTAATTAAGAGCCATACCAGGCAACCCAAAACCAACACAGAAACAGAAAACATAGAATGCCCACCCAACCTCACGTCCTGACCAACTAACACACATAAACTAACAGAAATAGGTCAGGAACGTGACATAACCCCCCCCATAAGGTGCGAACACCGGGCGCACCAGCACAAAGTCTAGGGGAGGGTCTGGGTGGGCATCTGACCACGGTGGTGGCTCAGGCTCCGGGCGAGGTCCCCACCCCACCATAGTCAATCCTAGCCTCCATCTCCCCCTAAAAATGTCCACCCTCATTCTACCCCCACAAAATCCTCTTGGTAACATCACTGACAGGGACAACACCGGGACAGAGAGATAGATAAAGACAGAGGGATAGCACAAGACAGAGGGATAGATCAGAATATAGAGGTAGCTCAGGATAGAGAGGGAGATCAGGATAGAGGGGCAACTCCGGACTGAAGGGCAGCTCCGGACAGAGAGACAGCTCTGGACTGAGGGGCAGTTCTGGGTATATAGCCGTTTCTGGCTGAAGGGCAGCTCATGGCTGACTGACGGCTCTGGACGCTCATGGCAGGCTGACGGCTCTCGACGCTCATGGCTGGCTGACGGCTCTCGACGCTCATGGCTGGCTGAAGGCTCTGGACGCTCATGGCTCAATGACGGCTCTTGACGCTCATGGCTGGCTGACGGCTCTCGACGCTCATGGCTGGCTGACGGCTCTCGACGCTCATGGCTGGCTGACGGCTCTCGACGCTCATGGCTGGCTGACGGCTCTCGACGCTCATGGCTGGCTGACGGCTCTCGACGCTCATGGCTGGCTGACGGCTCTCGACGCTCATGGCAGGCTGACGGCTCTCGACGCTCATGGCAGGCTGACGGCTCTCGACGCTCATGGCAGGCTGACGGCTCTCGACGCTCATGGCAGGCTGACGGCTCTCGACGCTCATGGCAGGCTGACGGCTCTCGACGCTCATGGCAGGCTGGCGGCTCTGGCAGATCCTGTCTGGCTGGCGGCTCTGGCAGATCCTGTCTGGTTGGCGGCTCTGGCAGATCCTGTCTGGTTGGCGGCTCTGGCAGATCCTGTCTGGTTGGCGGCTCTGGCAGATCCTGTCTGGTTGGCGGCTCTGGCAGATCCTGTCTGACGGACGGCTCTAGCGGCTCCTGTCTGGCGGGCGGCTCTAGCGGCTCCTGTCTGGCGGGCGGCTCTGTAGGCTCATGGCAGACGGGCGGCTTTGCAGGCTCATGGCAGACGGGCGGCTTTGCAGGCTCATTGCAGACGGATGGCTCAGACGGCGCTGGGGAGACGGATGGCTCAGATGGCGCTGGTGAGACGGATGGCTCAGATGGCGCTGGTGAGACGGATGGCTCAGATGGCGCTGGGGAGACGGATGGCTCTGGCCGGATAATGCGCACTGTAGACCTGGTGCGTGGTGCCGGAACTGGAGGCACCGGGCTAAGGACACGCACCTTCATACTAGTGCGGGGAGCAGGGACAGGGCACACTGTACTCTCAAAGCCCACTCTATACCTGGTGCGTGGTACCGGCACTGGTGACACCGGGCTGAGGACAAGCACATCAGGATTAGTAGGGGGAGAAGAAACAGTGTGTACAGGGCTCTGGAGACGCACAGGAGGCTTAGTGCGTGGTGCCGGAACTGGAGGCACCGAACTGGATACACGCACTACA
This sequence comes from Salvelinus alpinus, assembly GCF_045679555.1. Lineage (NCBI taxonomy): Eukaryota > Metazoa > Chordata > Actinopteri > Salmoniformes > Salmonidae > Salvelinus > Salvelinus alpinus. Next base: position 799,091 of record NC_092102.1, read on the forward strand.
GGGAGAGTGCGTAGAGGAGGAACAGGGCTCAGGAGACGCACTGGTAGCCTAGTGCGTAATGTAGGCACTGTAGGTACTAGGCTGGGGCGGGGAGGTGGCGCCGGAAATACCGGACCGTGCAGGCGTACTGGCTCTCTTGAGCATTGAGCCTGCCCAACCTTACCTGGTTGAATGCTCCCGGTTGCCCGACCAGTGCGGGGAGGTGGAATAACCCGCACCGGGCTATGTAGGCGAACCGGGGAAACCATACGTAAGGCAGGTGCCATGTATGCCGGCCCGAGGAGACGCACTGGAGACCAGACGCGTTGAGCCGGCCTCATGACACCTGGCTCAATACCCAATCTAGCCCTACCAGTGCGGGGAGGTGGAATAACCCGCACTGGGCTATGCACTCGTACAGGAGACACCGTGCGCTCTACTGCGTAACACGGCGCCTGCCCGTACTCCCGCTCTCCACGGTAAGCCTGGGAAGTGGGCGCAGGTCTCCTACCTGCCCTTGGCCCACTACCTCTTGGCCCACTACCTCTTAGCCCCCCCCCCAAGAAATTTTTGGGTGTTACTCACGGGCTTTTTGGGCTTCCGTGCCAGACGCGTTCCCTCATAACTCCGGTTCCTCTCTCCGGTAGCCTCTGCTCTCCTCAGTGCCTCCAGCTGTTCCCATGGGAGGCGATCCCTACCAGCCAGGATCTCCTCCCATGTGTAGCAACCTTTTCCGTCCAATATATCGTCCCAAGTCCATTCCTCCTTCTTTTCCTGTCCCTTACTCCGTTTACTCCGCTGCTTGGCTCTGGAATGGTGGGTGATTCTGTAACGGCGGTCCTCCTCCTCTTCTACCGAAAAGGAGGAGTATTGATCGAACCAAGGCGCAGTGGAGTTTGAACACATATTTATTAAACGAAAACACGAACTTAACTAAACTAACAAAACAACAAACGGTGTAGACAGACCTATACGACGAACTTACATAAAACAAGAAGAACGCACGAATAGGACATAAGACTACACAAACCGAACAAACCGTACACAGTCCCGTATGGTGCAAACAATTACACAGACACGGAAGACAATCACCCACAACGAACACTGTGACAACGCCTACCTAAATATGACTCTTAATTAGAGGAACGCCAAACACCTGCCTCTAATTAAGAGCCATACCAGGCAACCCAAAACCAACACAGAAACAGAAAACATAGAATGCCCACCCAACCTCACGTCCTGACCAACTAACACACATAAACTAACAGAAATAGGTCAGGAACGTGACAATTACATAAACTGACCAGGTGAATCCAGGTGAAAGATATGATCCCTCATTGATGTCACTTATTAAAACCACTTCAATTAGTATAGATAAAGGGGAGAGACAGGTTAAAGAAGGATTTTTAAGCCTTGAGACAATTGAGACATGGATTGTGTATGTGTGCCATTCAGACGGCGAATGGGCAAGACAAAATATTTAAGTGCCTTTGAACGGGGTATGGTAGTAGGTGCCAGGCACACCGGTTTGAGTGTGTCAAGAACAGCAACATTGCTGGGTTTTTCACACTCAACAGTTTCCCGTGTGTATCAAGAATGGCCCATCCAGCCAACGTGACACAACTGAGGGAAACATTGGAGTCAACATGGGCCAACATCCCTGTCGAACACTTGAACTCCAGCAGGCCACAAATGTGCATGTGTCAGCATATGGTTTCACAAGGGGTCTGAGGATCTCATCTCGGTACCTAATGGCAGTCAGGCTACCTCTGGCGAGCACATGGAGGGCTGTGCGGCCCCACAAAGAAATGCCACGCCACACCATGACTGACCCACCGCCAAACCGGTCATGCTGGAGGATGTTGCAGGCAGCAGAACATTCTCCATGGCGTCTCCAGACTCTGTCACGTCTGTCACATGTGCTCATGTGCTCAGTGTGAACCTGCTTTCATCTGTGAAGAGCACAGGGCGCCAGTGGCGAATTTGCCAAACTTGGTGTTCTCTGGCAAATGCCAAACGTCCTGCACGGTGTTGGGCTGTAAGCACAACCCCCACCTGTGGATGTCGGGCCCTCATACCACCCTCATGGAGTCTGTTTCTGACCGTTTGAGCAGACACATGCACATTTGTGGCCTGCTGGAGGTCATTTTGCAGGGCTCTGGTAGTGCTCCTCCTTGCACAAAGGCGGAGGTAGCGGTCCTGCTGCTGGGTTGTTGCCCTCCTACGGCCTCCTCCACGTCTCCTGATGTACTGGCCTGTCTCCTGGTAGCGCCTCCATGCTCTGGACACTACGCTGACAGACACAGCAAACCTTTTTGCCACAGCTCGCATTGATGTGCTATCCTGGATGAACTGCACTACCTGAGCCACTTGTGTGGGTTGTAGACTCCGTCTCATGCTAAGCACCGCCAGCATTCAAAAGTGACCAAAACATCAGCCAGGAAGCATAGGAACTGAGAAGTGGTCTGTGGTCACCACCTGCAGAACCACTCCTTTATTGGGGGTGTCTTGCTAATTGCCTATAATTTCCACCTTTTGTCTATTCCATTTGCACAACAGCATGTGAAATTTATTGTCAATCAGTGTTGCTTCCTAAGTGGACAGTTTGATTTCACAGAAGTGTGATTGACTTGGAGTTACATTGTGTTGTTTAAGTGTTCCCTTTATTTTTTTGAGCAGTGTATATACTGAACAGAAATATAAACGCAACATGCAACAATTTCAAAGTTTTAACTGAGTTACAGTTCATATGAGGAAATCAGTCAATTTAAATAAACTCATTAGGCCCTAATCTATGGATTTCACATAACTGGGAATACAGATATGCATCTGTTGGTCACAGATACCTTTAAAAAAATTGGGCCTCACAATGAACCTCAGGATCTCGTCACTGTATATTTGTGCGTTCAAATTGCCAATCGATTAAAATGCAATTGTGTTCGTTGTCCATAGCTTATGCCTGCCCATACGACAACCCCAAAGCCACAATGGGGCACTCTGTTCACAACGTTGACATCAGCAAACAACTGGCCTCACAACCGCAGACCATGTGTATTTAATCCCAGTAAACATTCCCTGTCTTAGGTCAGTTAGGATCACCACTTTATTTTAAGAATGTGAAATGTCAGAATAATAGTAGAGAGAATGATTTATTTCAGCTTTTTTGTCTTTCATCACATTCCCAGTGGGTCAGAAGTTTTTCAGGTAGCCTTCCACAAGCTTTTTCAGTTCTGCCCGCAAATTTTCTATGGGATTGAGGTCAGGGCTTTGTGATGGCATCTCCAATACTTTGACTTTGTTGTCCTTAAGCCATTTTGCCACAACTTTGGAAGTATGCTTGGAGTCATTGTCCATTTGGAAGACCCATTTGCGACCAAGCTTTAACTTCCTGACTGATGTCTTGAGATGTTGCTTCAATATATCCACATCATTTTCCTCCCTCATGATGCCATCTATTTTGTGAAGTGCACCAGTCCCTCCTGCAGCAAAGCACCCCCATTTGGAAATTGCTCCCAAGGATGAACCAGACTTGTGGAGGTCTACAATTTGTGGAGGTCTTGGCTGATTTCTTTTGATTTTCCCATGATGTCAAGCAAAGAGGCACTGAGTTTGAAGGTAGAACTTGAAATACATCCACAGGTACACCTCCAATTGACTCAAAGGATGTCAATTAGCCTATCAGAAGCTTCTAAAGCCATGACATCGTTTTCTGGAATTTTCCAAGCTGTTAAAAGGCACAGTCAACTTAGTGTATGTAAACTTCTGACCCACTGGAATTGTGAATCACAAGTGAAATAATCTGTCTGTAAACAATTGTTGGAAAAATGACTTTGTTGGAAAAATTCCAATTAGTCATGCACAAAGTAGATGGCTTTTTCTTTGCATCTCTGCCTAGAAGGCCAGCATCCCGGAGTCGCCTCTTCTCTGCCATGACAATTCAGGAGTGGCTTCGGGACAAGTCTCTGAATGTTCTTGAGTGGCCCAGCCAGAGCCCGGACTTGAACCCGATCAAACATCTGTGGAGAGACCTGAAAATAGCTGTGCAGCAACGCTCCCCATCCAACCTGACAGAGCTTGAGAGGATCTGCAGAGAATGGGAGAAACTCCCCAAATACAGGTGTGCCAACATTGTAGCGTCATACCTAAGAAGACCCATGGCTGTAATTATTGCCAAAAGACCTTCAACAAAGTACTGAGTAAAGGGTCTGAATATTTATGTTAATGTGGTATTTCAGTTTTTGAATTGTAATAAAATTGCAAACATTTCTAAAAACCTGTTTTTGTTTTGTCATTATGGGGTATTGTGTGTAGATTGAACAGGAAAAACAACTATTTAATCAATTTTAAAATAGGCTGCAATGTAACAAAATGTGGAAAAAGTCAATGGGTCTGAATACTTTCCGAATGCACTGTATGATCTCTGTGGGCCCCTAGTAAAGATTTGTGATATCACTTCTAACATGCATTCCCTTTTAATGTGGCATAAATCAAATCAAATTGTATTGGTCACAACCAGTCATGATGTTTTCTTCTGATTGTCAAACAATCACTTCAAAAAGGCACTCCTGTAGCTCCTGTATCCTACCCGCGCAAGTTCGTCCCCTCACAAAATAATTCCACCATTCAAAAAGTGCACTTCAAATCAAATTTTATGTATCACATGCGCCGAATAAAACAGGTTAAACCTTACAGTGAAATACTTACTTACCAGCCCTTAAGCAACAATTCAGTTTCATGAAAAAGAAGTGTTAAGAAAAAAATAGATAAGTACAAAAAAAAATTAAGTAACAAATAATTAACAGCAGCAGTAAAATAACAATAGCAAGGCTATCTACAGGGGGTACTGGTACAGAGTCAATGTGCGGGTGCACCGGTTAATCGAGGTAATTTATGTAATATGTACATGTAGGTAGAGTTAAAGTGAGTATGCATAGATAATAAACAGAGAATAGCAGCAGAGTAAAGAGGGGTCTGGGTAACCCTTTGATTAGCTGTTCAGGTGTCTGATGGCTTGGGAGTAGAGGCTGTTTAAGAAGACTTTTGGAACAAGACTTGTCGCCTCAGTATCGCTTGCCGTGCGGTAGCAGAGAGAACAGTCTATGACTAGGGTGGCTGGAGTCTTTGACAATTTTTAGCGCCTTCCTCTGACACCGCCTGGTATAGAGGTCCTGGATTGCAGGAAGCTTGGCCCCAGTGATGTATTGGGCTGTACAAACTACCCTCTGGAGTGCCTTGCGGTCGGAGGCCGAGCAGTTGCCATACCAGGCAGTGATGCAACCAGTCAGGATGCTCTCGATGGTGCAACTGTTGAACCTTTTGAGGATCTGAGGACCCATGCCAAATCTTTTCAGTCTCCTGGGGGGGAATAGGTTTGTCGTGCCCTCTTCACGACTGTCTTGGTTTGCTTGGACCATGTTTGTTTGTTGGTGATGTGGACACCAAGGAACTTGAAGCTCAAAACCTGCTCCACCACAGCACCATCGATGAGAAAGGGGGCGTGCTCGGTCCTCCTTTTCCTGTAGTGCACAATCATATACTTTGTCATGATCATGTTGAGGGAGCGGTTGTTGTCCTGGCACAACATGGCCAAGTCTCTGATCTCCTCCCTATAGGCTGTCTCATCATTGTTGGTGATCAGGCCTACCACTGTTGTGTCATCGGCAAACTTGATGATGGTGTTGGAGTGGTGCCTGGCCATGCAGTCATGACTGAACAGAGAGTACAGGATGGAACTGAGCACGCTCCCCTGAGGGGCCCCCGTGTTGAGGATCAGCGTGGCGGATGTGCTGTTACCTACCCTTACCACCCAGGGGCAGCCCGTCAGGAAGTCCAGGATCCAGTTGCAGAGCGAGGTGTTTAGTCCCAGGGTCCTTAGCTTAGTGATGAGCTTTGAGGGCACTATGGTGTTGAACGCTGAGCTGTAGTCAATGAAAAGCATCGGTATGCAAATTGGAGTGGGTCTAGGGTTTCTGGGATAATGGTGTTGATGTGAGCCATGACCAGTCTTTCAAAGCACTTCATGGCTACAGACGTGAGTGCTACGGGTCGGTAGTCAGTTAGGCAGGGTACCTTAGTGTTCTTTGGCACAGGGACTATGGTGGTCTGCTTGAAACATGTTGGTATTACAGACTCAGTCAGGAACAGGTTGAAAATGTCAGTGAAGACACTTGCCAGTTGGCCAGCGCATGCTCAGAGTACACGTCCTGTTAATCCGTCTGGCCCTGCGGCTTTGTGAATGTTGATCTGTTTAAAGGTCTTACTCACATTGGCTGCAGAGAGCGTCATCCCACAGTTGTCTGGAACAGCTGTTGCTCTCATGCATGTTTCAGTTACTTGCCTTGAAGTTATTTAGCTCTGCTGGTAGGCTCATGTCACTGGGCAGCTTGCGGCTGTGCTTCCCTTTGTAGTCTGTAATAGTTTGCAAGCCCTGCCACATACAACGAGTGTAGGAGCCAGTGTAGTACGATTCAATCTTAGCTTTGTATTGACGCTTTTCCTGTTTGATGGTTCGTTGGAGGGCATAGCGGGATTTCTTATAATCTTCCGGGTTAGAGTGCCGCTCCTTGAAAGCGGCAGCTTTACCCTTTAGCTCACTGCGAATGTTGCCTGTAATCCATGGCTTCTGGTTGGGGTATGTAAGTACGGTCACTGTGGGGACAATGTCATCGATGCACTTATTGATGAAGCCAGTGACTGATGTGGGGTACTCCTCAATGCCATCGGAAGAATCCCGGAACATATGGCATCTGCTTCATCTGACCATTTTTTTATTGACCGAGTCACTGGTTCTTCCTGCTTTAGTTTTTGCTTGTAAGCAGGAATCAGGAGGATAGAAATGTCTTACCAGAGGCCGCTGTCTTCTCCTGCGGAAAAAGCGTTAAACCCGCCAGCTGAATGTTATTCATGTCGTCGTTCAGCCATGACTCGGTGAAACAAAATATTTTTGTCCCGTTGGTAGGATATACGTGATCGGAGTTCGTCTATTTTATTATCCATTGATTGTACGTTGGCTAATAGGACTAATGGTAAAGGGAGAGTACCCACTCGCTGTCGGATCCTTACAAGGGACCCAGACCTTTGTCCCCGATATCTCTGTCTTTTTCTCTTGCGAATGACGGAGATGAGGGATGGACATGTCGGGTGTCTGAAGTAAATCCTTCCTGTCTGACTCGTTAAAGAAAAAGTATTCCTCCAGTACAGGGTGAGTAATCGCTGTCCTGATATCTAGAAGATCTTTTCGGTCATAAGAGACGGTGGCAGAAACATTATTTACAAAATAAGTTACAAATAACGCAAAAAAAACACACAAAATAGCACAACTAATTAGGGCAGGTGTTCCCAAATTGGGGTAAGCACAATGCCGTCGGGTGTACGCCAAACAAAAATGTGATTCACATTAAAAATATACAGTATATATATATATTTTTGACATTTATTTTGTAGCTTTTGTTTTTCTTCACACTTTCAAACATTTATATTTTCCAACTGGGCTATAAATTTGGGTGAGGTTTTTTTCTCACCTGAGTAGTCTTGTTTCACTGCCAAATACAATTAAACCATCTAGTGTTCAGCGAAATAACAACACAATGTAAAATACAGGTAGCCAAGTCAAATAATGAAAATTCAATCACATTAACCGTTACTCTCTCGCGGGAATTCCACTAAGGGTCCGTATGTCGCCAAATGTAGCTTCTGCTCATGTTGGTATCTGTACTGATGGTGCAAAAGCCATGACAGGGAGACATAGTGGAGTACCAATGCACGTGCAAGCAGTTGCTCCCGACACCACTTGGGTACACTGCAGTATCCACCGAGAGGCTCTTGCTGCCACGGGAATGCCTGACAGCTTGAAAGACGTTCTGGACACTACAGTGAAAATGGTTAACTTTGTTAAAGCAAGGCCCTTGAACTCTTGTGTATGTTCTGCATTATGCAATGATATGGGCAGCGACCATGTAACACTTTTACAACATACAGAAGTGCGCTGGTTATCAAGGCGCAAAGTATTGACAAATTTTTTAAAATTGAGAGACGAGCTTAAAAAGTTCTTTACTGACCATAATTTTCACTTGTCTGACCGCTTTGCACGAGTTTCTCATACGACTGGCTTATCTGGGTGATGTTTTTTCTCGCCTGAATGATCTGAATCTAGAATTACAGGGACTCTCCACAACTATATTCAATGTGAGGGACAAAATTGAGGCTATGATTAAGAAGTTGGAGCTCTTCTCTGTCTGCATTAACAAGAACAACACACAGGTCTTTTCATCAATGTATTATTTTTTGTGTGCAAATGAACTCAATCTTACGGACAATGTCAAATGTGATATAGCGAAGCACCTGAGTGAGTTTAGCGCAATTACGCAGATACTTTCCCAAAACGGATGACACAAACAACTGGATTCGTTATCCCTTTCATGCCCTGCCTCCAGTCCACTTACCGATATCTGAACAAGAGAGCCTCATCGAAATTGCAACAAGCAGTTCTGTGAAAATGTAATTTAATCAGAAGGCACTGCCAGATTTCTGGATTGCGCTGCGCTCAGAGTATCCTGCCTTGTCAAATCGCGCTGTTAAGACACTGATGCCCTTTGCAACCATGTACCTATGTGAGAGTGGATTCTCGGCCCTCGCTAGCATGAAAACTAAATAAAGAGACAGACTGTGTGTGGAAAATGAAAGAAGACAGACTCTCCAAAACAACCCAACATTGCCGAGTTATGTGCATCCTTTCAAGCACACCCTTCTCATTAACCTGTGGTGAGTTTTACACAATGAACAAATAAGGTTTAAATAAGATAGTTAAATAAAGAGCAAAATTATTGATTATTATTATTTTATTATTTGTGCTCTGGTCCTATAAAAGCTCTTTGTCACTTCCCACGAGCCAGGTTGTGACAAACTCACACTCATTCTTATGTTTAATAAATGTAATGTATAGCGTGAATGTGGCAGGCTTACAATGACGGCAAAAAACAACATTTGAGAGTGCGCTGACCCTGGTGCTAGACGGGGTACGCAGCTGGAGGTTGAATGCTTGAAGGGGTACGGGACTATAAAAAGTTTGGGAACCACTGGATTAGGGGATAGTAAAACGGCAGCCATCTCCTCCGCCGCCATTATATGAATAGAAAGAGACATCTGTTACAAAAAACCTACTGTACTTGTATTGTAATGACATTCTGCGATTGTCATTAGGCTTACACTTGTAGCCTGAATTGATGCGTCCACTGCTGTCTGCATGTAGGCCACTCATCTCCGCCTTGTCCATATGTAAGTGGTCCTCGATCTCGGCCACTCATCTCTGCCTTGGCAAAATGTAAGTGCTCTCTTCAAACCACAACGCAATTTGGAGCGGTTTCAAGTCAATTCGCTCATTTTGCCATGCTGCTGACATGTGGTAATGTAAAATAACGGTGTAATAGCCAACAGTTTTCTTGGCATTGTGTGTTAAATGTGTTAGGCTCCCGATTTACTGGTACGGCATACCCCCACTATTTATTTTGCCGGGACGCCGTACAAGACCGTACCGGCTTACTTTCTTCCCAGACAATAATTATATTCAACAATTTCTGTAAAATCAGGTATTTCAGGATCATGACTGTACTGCCACTTGTTTCAGTTAGATTGGTTTGGATTTCTCCCTGACCAATATGGCTGTACTCTATACCATCTACTGCATCTTGATGTAATGTGTCACTAGCCACTTTAAACAATGCCACTTTATATAATGTTTTCATACCCTACATTACTCATCTCATATGTATATACTGTACTCTATACCATCTACTGCATCTTGCCTATGACGTTCGGGCATCACTCATTCATATATTTTTATGTACATATTCGTATGCATTCCTTTACACTTGTGTGTGTATAAGGTAGTTGTTGTGAAATTGTTAGGTTATATTACTTGTTAGATATAACTGCATGGTCGGAACTAGAAGCACAAGCATTTCGCTACACTCGCATTAACATCTGCTAACCATGTGTATGTGACAAATACATTTGATTTGATTTAGCCTTTTCCCCCCATTTCTGGAAGTTTGAGGGTTTATGACACAGCCCCTCTAGTAATTTAATAGGATCTCTTTTCACTAATCACTGAAGATCACTGACGTCGAGATTTGACCTCATTTTTCCCCGAGTTCCCAGTTGTCTTGAAAGCACCAATAACACTGGGGTATTGAAAGCAACATATAGGGCAAGGATAGTTACACCGACGGCAGCAATACAAAATAGAGAGAGACCATAAAGGTTAGGGAGATGACATTTCATGTTTTCATTTTTTGCCAAGCTCTAGAGTCAGTGACCACAAGCTCCCTCTTTGGCCTCATGAGTGGAATGTTATTAATCTTTTTCATAATTTCATAATTATTTACGATTTTTAAAATGTATTTTTTTGATGAAAATCCGGGTGTTTCTATGTCAAACAGTTTTGTTATATTTCAGTCTTCTATGATGTATATGAAGTGTAATATTGGGATGCAAACTATATCTGACATGGTACAGGTTTCTTCTTTTTTAAGCCCATAACAATGTGTGTGAGGTGTATACTTTTGTTTCAAAGTAGATGTGTTTAACACCACCAAGAATCACTCTGTGTGGCCCTGATTTAGGCCACTGCAGTAAAAGGTTCATTAAGCATGACAGGCTGATGTGCACAATGTCACAATGTCCTTTTATAAAGCAAAACAGTGACAGTGGCAAGCAGCTCCATGCTTCCTCTGCTAAAAATATGCTTTAACTATCTCCATTGTAGTTTATATTTTAATTTCTATGCAGTAATCTATTTGCTTTAGTTTACATAAATACTACTGTACTCGGTGGTGGAAAAAGTATGCAATTGTCATACTTGAGTAAAAGTAAAGTTACCTTTATAGAAAATTACTCAAGTAAAAGTATAAGTTACCCAGTAAAATACTACTTGAGTAAAAGGACAATTTTCTTGTCCTGCTATGCATTCAAAATGTAATGAGTACTTTTGGGTGTCAGCGAAAATGTATGAAGTAAAAAGTACATTATTTTCTTTAGGAACATAGTGAAGTAAAAGTAAAAGTAATCAAAAATATAAATAGTAAAGTACAGATAATCCCCAAAAATACATAAGTAGTACTTTCAAGTATTTTTACATAAGTAATTAACACCACTGACTGTACAATTCCAAATAAAACTCTCAGAGGACAAAGCTTGCAAGTGGTGTGATCTGACTGGTACATATATGCACATGCTCTGGGAGGGCCCAACTGTATGAGATCTATGGAACTTTGTCTTGCCCATACGTTTCTGTCCTGGATTCCTCCTATTTAGAGAAACTTTAGGTATCAGTTTAAACTTATCTACTTATCTACTTATGGCTGCCCTCACAACAGCAAAAATAGACATTCTGAGAGCATGGTTTGATCAGGAGGCTCACCTGAAAAATCTGTGGATCTACTGCTATCTTGACAACTTAAACCTGGATAGGTTCACTGCTAAAATCCACAGAGCTAAGGCCATTATAATACCCACCTGGTTCTCAGCTATCACATTTAGAACATCCGAAAAAAGGAGAGGAGTCTGTCCGCTCATGACCAAATGCCAAACTTTTTTGATCTCATCCGTAGTGAAGGACATGATTTTGATTCGGCATAATATATATTCTGTCTGTATTATTCGTTTTGTCTTTTAGTTTTAGTTTTGTTGTTGTGTTGTTATTTTTTTTCTAAATAAAGCAAAACAGTGCAGTGAAACAGTCCTCGCTTTTATAGTTCACTTTCTTGAACAAGAAAACAAGTTTGAGAACAGAGAGAAAGGAGGCCACCCCTGTAATTGGGAGGAAGAGGTGACACACAAAAGTGAAAACTAGGACAAGAGCAGTGAAAGACTGGTGTCTGAAAAAAAAGAGGAGAGATAGAGACAGAGGGTCTGAGAAACCATCAGCAAACCCCGTAAATGTAGAAAAACTATATTCACTAAAACCAAACATGAAATGGAGGAATTCAAACTGAACATGGATAATCTTAAAACATTTTCCATGTTGAACAGTTTCCAAACCACTTGCAAAACCACTGCAAAACCTAACCTAGAATTCAGCAACCAAATGCATCAATAATGTATTTGAAATATTGGGCTCAATTTCAAATCTTAGGATAAACAATAACAGAACAAACAAACAAAAAAATAAAAATAAGTGTGGTTTGATAAAGAATGTATCTCCTCCAGAAATGTTTTACCAATGCTCTCCAACAAAAAACACAGAGCCAACCAACGAGGAGTTGCGTCTAAACTATTCACATACATTTGAAAGCAAATTCAAATAAAACTAAATCAAATTGAAGAGGCTATTGATCAAAACTCATTCTAGGAATTATACAAAAACATTGATAACAATGAAACAGAATTAGCTATTCAAAATGGAACAATCTTGAAAACTTACTTTGAAAACCTTTACAATACATTTCAAATCAAAGATCTAAACCCCTCCCTGTCACGCCCTGATCTGTTTCACCTGTCCTTGTGTTTGTCTCCACTCCCCTCCAGGTGTCGCCCATCTTCCCAATTATCCCCTGTGTATTTATACCTCTGTTCTCTGTCTGTTTGTTGCCAGTTCGTCTTGTTTGTTCAAGCTTACCAGCGTTTTTCCTGTCAGCTCCTATCGTTTCCCAGCCTCTCTTTGCTAGTCCTCCCGGTTTTGACCTTTGCCTGTCCTGACCCTGTACCTGCCGGCCTGACCTCTCTGCCTGACCCTGAGCCTGCCTGCCGTCCTGTACCTTTGCTCCACCTCTGGATTACTGAACCCTGCCTGTCCCTGACCCTGAGTCCGCCTGCCGTCCTGTACCTTTGCCTTACCCTGGATTGTTGACCCCTGCCTGCCTTGACCTGTCTTTGCCTGCCCCTGTTGCTACAATAAACAGTATCACTTTGACAGTCTACATCTGGGTCTTTGATTCCTGATACTCCCAGATTAACACAAACAGAAACTAGAGGACTTAGAAAGAACAATTAAGCCCAACCAGAATCCTCTAGACTTCCCCATCACAAATGATCAAATCAAAACATTAAAATGAACCATTAGAAACCCAGACACAATTTTCCTTGCATAAAAAAATATGGATTGATGGGATTGCTCAAGGAGACCCCAAATAACATATTTCTGAAGAAAAAAAGATATACAAAAATGTTGGTATACAAAAAATCTATGCAAATGTTTGGTATGCATCACTTAATGCCCAATGTTACAAATACGTAACAAACTTTTAAGTGACTATACTTCGCCAAAATTGAATACATCAACAACAACAAAAATACTTAGGCATTTTAGAAACTTACCTTTTTGACAACGTACGAGACCATTCAGGGGAGCAGAATTTACGTTCTATTTTATTTTGATTTTAGATTTTCAACACCTATCTCCAATAGTGTAATTACAAAGGTTGGTGCTAAATGGCAAAAATGTAAATGTAAGATAGTGCCTTCCTTTTAAGTATTGATTGTGTACAGACACTTTAGCATGTGTTTAAAGACAATGTTACATACATGTGATATCGGGCTTCATTAAAGTAGTCATGCGGACCAGACAACATCAGTAATGAAATGCTGAAAGTGAGCTGCCCTAAACTGGTGGATGCATTGCTTAAAAAATGTACCTTAATACTGGAAACTGGATGTTTCCCTGGAATCTGGAATGAAGGTCTAATAATGCCCAACTACAAAAAAGGAGACAAATCCAACCCCAATAACGACAGAGGCATCTATCTGTGTGTGCAATAATCTGGGAAAATATATTTTGCAGATATTTTTGTTGATTATAATAGGACTATTATACAAACTCCTCCAAATTGGTATAGGGGGGAAAAAGTATTACATTTTGAAATCATTATATATGAATAATAAATCAAAGCAAAATTACAGACTTTTTTTACCCAAGGACGTGGAGTTAGGCAGGTATGCAGCCTGAGTCCAACACTGTTTTAATATTTATATAAATGAATTAGCAACAATGTTGGAGCAATCTGCAGCCCCAGGCCTCACCCTACATAACACACAGATTAAGTGCCTGTTGTACGCTGCCGACTGAGTATTGTTGTCACCCACAGAACCAGGATTACAACAGAGCCTATCCCTTGAAGAGCAGTACTGCCAAATATGGGCACTAACAGTAAACTTCGAAAAAAAAAAAGAAAGCCACATCCTAGGGAAACCACTACCAGCTTACCGACACTAAAGCACAGTACCAGCTGTAATTACCTGGGCCTGGAGATGAGCTCATCAGAGAGTTTCAGCCTGGCTACAAGGGCACTGAGTGAGAAAAAAAACAGAAGAGCATTTTATGCTATCAAATCCAAATTCAGCAATCAAAATATCCCGATATGTTTAAAGAAAAAGAAAATTCTACCTTATTCAGACCCCAATACTACTGTATGGTAGCGAAATATGGGGACCCGTCTTTGATCCTAACTTCAGCAAATGGAAAAAGGCTTCATTGAGACATTTTTGTTCGAATTTATCTAAAGTATTTTCAGTGTCCACCGAAATACTCTGAACAACGCCTGCAGGGCAGAACTGGGACTTTTCCCTCTACACATTCAAGTGCAGAATAGAGCATTTCAATTCTGGCAGCATTTAAATAAAGCATACCAGAGCTCCATTAAATACAAATAATTTCTGAGTAACCATTTCTCCCAAACAAACAAAATTAAATTACAAACTAGACTTGATTGTTATCTGTCTCTAAATCTAAAATGTACATTGGCAGAATATCTAAACCTCCAAGATGTAAAATGAAGAAAAACCCTTTCTGTACCTATATATTCTGAGCAGAACATATCTAGGTATTGTAATTTACAGGAGGTAGAAACTGAGATGCACTTTCTATGTTCCTACCCAAAATTTGACAACATAAGAAGGGAAACATACTACCTAGATTTAGAAAAATATATACATCAAACTTTAGACAGATCTCTGATGTACATAAACTCCCCATCCTGCAGCAGTCAGCTAAACTGGCAGCTAAATGTTCACCCTTTGCCACAACCAGAGAGAGATGGGATGGACTTTGCAGTTGTTAGTGTTTTTGTTTTGTATCATTATGTTGTTTTTGTTCTCTTTTGTTTAGTTTCCTTATTTAATTATTTGTACTCATTTATTTTCTGTACACACTTATTGTCAGGTTTTGGCCAGGACTGTTCTGGTTTTTTGTCACTAGATGTCCCCATTGCACCTTTTTTGTACCTTTTGTTTTTCCCTTGCTCTAATTATTGTTTGCACGTATGTATGTCGTTCCCTTGTTAGTATTTAATCCCTGTGTGTTCCTCAGTTCCTTGCTCAGTGTTTGTATGTTAGCACCCAGCCCCAGCCCAAGCCTTGTTGTGAACATATATTTTTCTCTTGTTGGATTTTCCAGAGGTTCTCTGGTTTTGTTCTTTTGTATTTTGGATTAGACTTTTGAGGTTTGTTTTTCCCTTGCTGTTTTTACCACTTTGTGGATTTTCTTTGTATTTTGGAAGATATCTATTTTTTATTAAACCACCATCTCTAGTACTGCTGTGTCTGCCTCATCTTCTGGGTTCTGCCGATTTAGTGACTGTTTCTCGCACCGGGTCCTGACAGAAACACTGAGCCATTAAAATGAACCCAGAGGCAGCCAGTACCCAGGACTTTTTTCCCATGCTGTCCCACCACGAGGGGACTGTCCAACGTCACGAAGCTGCTCTGGTTCAGCAAGAGGCCTTAATGGCTGGACATTCTCAACTTCTGTTGGAGATGATGACTTCCATAAAGCAGATTTCTGATCAACTTTCTCCTGCAACCGCTTCTGCTCCAGTTCATCAGATTCAAGTGCCCGTGGCAGTTAACCCCCTGGCTGAACCTCGTCTGCCGCCTCCCCAACGGTTCTCAGGTGATCCGAGTGGTTGTAAGGGGTTTTTCACCCAATGTTCTCTCTCCTTCGAGCTGCAACCCTCGTCATTTCCCACCGACCGGTCCAAGATAGCATATATCATCACCCTGCTGTCGGAAAAAGCCCTAGCCTGGGCTACTGCTGTGTGGGATGCCCAAAGTCCCTGCTGTGCCAGCTACTCTACCTTTGCTGAAGAATTCAAGCGAGTGTTTCAAGGTCCTACCAGCGGTCCTGACTCAGCCAAACAGCTCCTGACTCTCCGCCAAGGTCGGCGCAGCGTGACGGACTATGCCATCCAGTTCCGCACGGTGGCAGCAGCGAGTGGCTGGAATGACGAGGCGCTCACAGTGTGCTTTTTGAAGGGTCTTTCCGACACCATCCAAGATGAACTGGTCACTCGGGAACCACCGGACAACCTCGAGTCCCTGATCAAGTTGGCTTCACGCATAGACCAGCGTCTGAGAGAGAGAGAGCTCAACCGTAGATCTCTCACCCTAGCTCCTATCGGTCCCAGCTCCGAGTCTCCACCTTTATCCCCGCTGACTCCACCGGAACCCATGCAGGTTGGACGCATCTCCCAGGCTGAGAGAGACCGCCGGATGAGGGAGCGATGCTGTCTATATTGCGGCAAACCGGGCCATTTCCTCTCCACGTGTCCCGGGCTCCAGGGAAAACGCACTCTCCCGTGCAGGCCTGGGAGGACGGTAACGGGAAACATAACCTCCTCTCATCCATCCAACTCCCGCCTGCTCATTCCAGTTACCCTTTCCTGGGACAACCACGAGCTTCCCCTTCAAGCCTTGGTAGACTCTGGAGCCGCAGGTAACTTCATGGATGGTGTCTGGGCGAAGGAGAATGGCGTTCCCTCTGAACCTCTAAGTGACCCCATAAGGGTTACTACGTTGGATGGAAGCCCTTTGGGATCTGGACTTGTCACTCGTGTCACTACCCCCTTGCGTCTTTCAGTTTCCCAACACCAGGAAGTGATGAACTTTCATCTGACCTCGTGTTCTGAGTTCCCTCTCGTCCTTGGATACCCCTGGCTTCACAGCCATAACCCTCACATCGACTGGTCTGTGGGCACTATCAAGCAGTGGGGTCCTACGTGCCAAGCCACTTGTATCTTCCCAAGTTCCCCGAGTTCCCCTCCCGAGTCTCTAGAATCCATCGACCTGTCCCGAGTTCCCGAGTGTTACCATGACCTCAAACCGGTATTTAGCAAACAGAGGGCCACCAAACTACCACCCCATAGACCTTACGATTGCCCCATCAACCTGTTTCCGGGCACCTGCCCCCCCAGGGGTCGGATCTTTTCCCTATCTCCTCCCGAACGAGCTGCTATGGATACCTACATCAAGGACGCTCTGGCAGCAGGCCTCATGCGTCCATCCACCTCGCCGGCGGGAGCAGGGTTTTTCTTTGTGGCCAAAAAAGACGGGGGATTACGTCCTTGCATCGACTACCGGGGACTTAATGGCATAACCGTCCGTAACCGCTACCCGCTACCCCTTATGGCCACAGCCTTTGAGCTGCTCCAGGAAGCAGTGGTCTTCACTAAGCTTGACCTGCGGAACGCATACCATCTTGTGCGGATCAAACCCGGTGACGAGTGGAAGACCGCTTTCAATACGCCTACTGGTCACTACGAATACTTGGTGATGCCCTTCGGCCTGACCAACGCCCCGGCTGTGTTCCAAGCGCTCATAAACGATGTGCTTAGGGATATGCTTAACATTTTCGTGTTTGTTTACTTGGATGACATCCTCATCTTTTCGAGCTCCCTTCAAGAACACACTAAGCATGTCAGACAAGTGCTCAAACGCCTCCTAGACAGCCATTTGTACGTTAAGCCGGAAAAGTGTGAATTCCATTCCTCTCGAGTACAGTTCCTGGGATTTGTAGTGGAACCCGGTCGAGTCCAGATGGACCCCAAGAAGGTAGGGGCGGTAGCAGATTGGCCCACCCCCAAGTCCGTTAAGGAAGTTCAGCGTTTCCTGGGCTTCACTAACTTCTACCGCAAGTTCATCAAGAACTTCAGCTCGGTGGCAGCCTCTCTCTCAGCTTTAACCAAGGGTGGCAACACAAGGTTTCTGTGGGGAAGAGAAGCTGAGACGGCCTTCCAAGGACTCAAGCAGCGCATCCTCTCTGCTCCCATCCTGACACTACCGACGGCGGATGAACCTTTTGTGGTGGAGGTAGACGCATCAGAGGTTGGTGTTGGAGCTGTCCTGTCTCAGAGGGGTGAAGACAAGAGGCTTCATCCTTGCGCCTTCTTCTCTCACCGGCTTACCCCGGCCGAGAGGAATTACGATGTGGGGGATCGTGAACTCCTAGCGGTTAAGATGGCATTGAAGGAATGGAGACACTGGCTCGAGGGGGCTTCTCAACCGTTTCAAGTGCTTACGGACCACAAAAATCTGGAGTATATCCAGCAGGCGAAGCGGTTGAACTCCAGACAAGCTCGATGGTCTCTTTTCTTCAGCCGATTCCAGTTTATTCTCACCTATAGACCCGGGTCGAAGAATCTCAAACCGGATGCCTTGTCACGAGTCTACTCTCCTGCCATTCGAGAAGATACTGACATGACTGTTCTTCCTGCCGCTAAGATCGTGGCTCGTGGAGGATACCGTGAAACAAGCTCAAGCCATCGAACCGGGCCCTGGAGGAGGTCCTGCTAATCGGTTGTTTGTTCCCAAGGCAGCAAGATCCCAAGTCCTTCTGTGGGGGCACTCCTCTCGCCTCACCTGTCACCCGGGCGTAGGTCGCACCTTGGAGTTCATCCAGCGTAAGTTCTGGTGGCCCACCATAAAAGAAGACGTTGCCACTTTCGTCAAGGCCTGTTCCGTGTGCTGCCAGGGCAAATCTTCTCACCTCCGCCCTCAAGGACTCCTTCACCCTTTATCTATTCCCCACCGACCCTGGTCCCATATCTCGCTGGACTTTATTACTGGCCTTCCTCCGTCCCATGGTAATACTACGATCCTAGTCATCATCGACAGGTTTTCTAAGGCGGCCAGGTTTGTTCCCTTGACCAAATTACCTTCTGCCAAGGAAACAGCTGAGTTGGTGATTAACCATGTGTTCCGAGTCTTTGGCATCCCGCAAGATATGGTTTCCGACAGAGGTCCCCAGTTCGCCTCAAGGTTTTGGAAGGCCTTCTGCCAACTCATAGGGGCCACGGCCAGTTTATCTTCAGGGTACCATCCGGAGTCCAACGGCCAAACTGAGAGGATGAATCAGGAGCTGGAAACCACCCTCAGATGTATGGTTTCCAACAACCCATCCACATGGTCATCCTTCATTGTTTGGGCTGAGTACGCGCACAACACCTTGTGCTCCTCCTCCACTGGTATATCCCCGCACGAGTGTCAGTTTGGCTATGCTCCTCTATTGTTCCCGGACCAGGAGGCAGAAGTCAGAGTGCCTTCAGCCTCGAGGTTCATCAGACGCTGTCGGCTTACGTGGAAGAAGGCCCGTCTTAATCTTCTGCGTTCCTCACAGCAGTACCAACGACAAGCCAACAGACGTCGCCGTCCCGGTCCTACCCTGTACCCCGGCCAGAGAGTATGGCTCTCAACAAAAAACTTACCGCTACGGGTGGAGTCTCGCAAGCTGTCCCAGAGATTCATCGGACCCTTTAAGATTGCCAGGAGAGTCAATCCCGTTACTTTTCGCCTGCACTTACCCAGATCCCTTAAAATCAATCCCACATTTCACATTTCTTTATTAAAACCTGTTGTTTTTTCTCCCCTTATTCCGGCAGGCAGACCTCCCCCTCCGCCCCGTGTCATCGGAGGCCAGTCGGCTTATACCGTCCACCGGATACTGGACTCCCGCCGGGTGCAGCGGTCCTGGCAGTATCTGGTGGACTGGGAAGGCTACGGTCCCGAGGAGCGCTCCTGGGTTCCTGCCAAGGACATACTGGACCCTGACCTCATTCGTCAGTTCAGGGCCCTCCACCCTGAGAAGGCTGGTAGGAACGTCAGGAGCCGTTCCTAGGAGGGGGATTCTGTCAGGTTTTGGCCAGGACTGTTCTGGTTTTTTGTCACTAGATGTCCCCATTGCACCTTTTTTGTACCTTTTGTTTTTCCCTTGCTCTAATTATTGTTTGCACCTGTATGTCGTTCCCTTGTTAGTATTTAATCCCTGTGTGTTCCTCAGTTCCTTGCTCAGTGTTTGTATGTTAGCACCCAGCCCCAGCCCAAGCCTTGTTGTGAACATATATTTTTCTCTTGTTGGATTTTCCAGAGGTTCTCTGGTTTTGTTCTTTTGTATTTTGTATTAGTCTTTTGAGGTTTGTTTTTCCCTTGCTGTTTTTACCACTTTGTGGATTTTCTTTGTATTTTGGAAGATATGTATTTTTTTATTAAACCACCATCTCTAGTACTGCTGTGTCTGCCTCATCTTCTGGGTTCTGCCGATTTAGTGACTGTTTCTCGCACCGGGTCCTGACACTTATGTATACACTCTAAATACACATTAAATAGTACATCAAATAACATGTATTATACAATTATCCACACACTCCTATCTGCAGTATATTGTGTATATTGCACAAACACAAAAAACACCACACACACACACATACTACTGACACCGGCATGCTCACCTACATTCCATAGATGATCTCATTGTGCCTATTCAATGTTGTTACACGTATGAATCAGATTATCACAATTTAGAAGAAGATGACCCCGACATACATTGCAGCTCTGCTTCTAGCTCCTAAGAAACTTTGCAGTATTTCTTACATTATTAGCCCAGAATGTTTTTGTGTTATTACATACGGCCGGAAAGAACTTTTGTCACAATACAGAGGCGGATGCAAGATGCAAGCAACGATGGTTTAATGAAACAGTTTACAGCATCAACAGGACAGACAGAATATACTCAGACGGAATCCAACCCAGGGCCTAGGGCGCATCCTCTGATGATAGCATGCTGAGAAATCCAAGGGAGTGTGTCCGGCTGGGTAGGAAGGAGCACAGCAGATAATCCACACAAGGGCGGCGAGAGAATGAGCACTGACACACGACACAACCTCAGGGAAGAAACAACGATCTGACAACAAGAAACACAGGTTACAGAACATATAAAGGGGAAGATAATTAATTCCAGCTGGCGCAGACAATCAGGCCAAGATTGGGAACCACGCCCACACAAACACGAGAGAGAGAGAGAGAGAGAGAGAGAGAGAGAGAGAGAGAGAGAGAGAGAGAGAGAGAGAGAGAGAGAGAGAGAGAGAGAGAGAGAGAGAGAGAGAGAGAGAGAGAGAGAGAGAGAGAGAGAGAGAGAGAGAGAGAGAGAGAGAGAGAAAAGAGAGAGTGAGGCAGTGGATTCATGAACCGTGACAATACCCCCCCACCTAGGAACGCCTCTTGGCGTTCCCAGGCAAATTTACCTGTCGATTGAAATCATCGATAAGGGAGTGATCCAGAATGTCCCTAGCGGGTACCCAACTTCTCTCCTCCGGACCGTAACCCTCCCAGTCTACCAGGTACTGGAATCCGCGTCCCCTCCTTCTTGAGTTCAAAATCCGATTGACAGAAAAGGTGGTCTCCCCATCAACAAGTCGTGGCGGCGGGGGAACCGGGACCGGCGGGTTAATGCGTGCCTGAAACACCGGTTTTATCTTGGACACATGGAAGGTAGGATGAATTCTCCTATACGCCGGAGGAAGCTTGAGCCGGACCGCCACCGGACTAATGATCCTGGTGACCTTGAACGGCCCGATAAATTTGGGGGCAAGCTTGTTAGAAACGGATCGGAGTGGAATGTTCCTCGTAGAAAGCCACACTCTTTGTCCAACGACGTATACCGGAGGCTTCGACCGGTGGCGATCGGCCTTAGCCTTGGTGCGCGCCCCCACCCGGAGGAGAGTCTCACGGGCTCTGCTCCATGCGTGATGGCACCTCTGGATGAAAGCGTGAGCGGAGGGAACAGTGACCTCGGACTCTGTACTGGGAAAGATAGGTGGCTGGTAACCTAAACTACACTCAAACGAACGAACAGCCAAAACAGTCCCGTGTGGTGCACATACACTGACACGAAAGACACAGGAGACAATCACCCACAAACAAACAGTGAGAACAACCTACCTTAATATGACTCTCAATCAGAGGAAATGCCAAACACCTGCCTCTAATTGAGAGCCATACCAGGCAACCCTTTAACCCAACATAGAAACACAACACATAGAAATGCCCACCCCGCTCACGCCCTGACCAATAAACACATACAAAACAAGAGAAAACAGGTCAGGAACGTGACAACTTTTGGATATCAGAGCGACAGTATTGCGACCAGCATTACGACCAGGAATACAACTTTCCCAAATTGGATCCTTTGATCGTACCCACCAGGGCAAATTAACTTATCCCAGAGGCTGCTCCAAGACGCCGCGGGCAGAGAAGAGATATTCAGATTAGACTTCCAGTCCGACTCAGGAGGCGTGCACACCATCCCCCGCTTCTGAGTATATTACTCACTAATGTTCAGTCTCTGGACAGTAAAGTAGATGAGCTCAGGGCGAGGAACTCCTTTCAGAGAGATATCAGGGACTGTAACATACTCTGTTTCACGGAATCATGGTTCTCTCCGGATATACTGTCCAAATCCACACAGCCAGCTGGGTTCTCAGTACATGGTGCAGACAGGAATAATGAACTCTCCGGGAAGAAGGGTAGTCGTGTATGTTTCATGATTAACTACTCATGGTGTGATTGTGATAACGTACAGAAACTCAAGTCCTTTTGTTCACCCGACCTAGAATACCTCACAATCAAATGCCAACCGTATTACCTCACAAGATAATTCTCTTCGGTTATAGTCACAGCGTGTATATTCCACCTCAAGCCAATACCATGACGGCCCTCAAGGAACTACACTGGACCTTATGAAAACTTGAAACCACATATCCTGAGGCAACATTTATTGTAGCTGGGGATTTTAACAAAGCAAATCTGCCGGTCCAGACATGATCCCTAGCCGCGTCCTCAGAGCATGCACAGACCAACTGGCTGGAGTGTTTACGGACATTTTCAATCTCTCCCTATCCCAGTGTGCTGTCCCCACTTACTTCAAAATTTCCACCATTGTTCCTGTACCCAAGAAAGCAAAGGTAGCTGAACTAAATGACACTTCTGTCATCATGAAGTGCTTTTAGAGGCTAGTTAAGGATCATATCACCTCTACCTTACCTGACACCCTGGACCCACTTCAATTTGCTTACCGCTCCAATAGATCCACAGACGATGCAATCACCATCGCAATGGACACTGCCTTATCCCATCTGGACAAGAGGAATAACTATGCAAGAATGCTGTTCATTGACTATAGCTCAGCCTTCAACACCATAGTACCCTCCAAGCTCATCATTAAGCTTGGGGCCCTGGGTCTGAACCTGTGCAACTGGGTCCTGGACTTCCTGACGGCCACCCCCAGGGGGTGAAGGTAGGAAACAACACCTCCACTTCGCTGATCCTCAACACAGGGGCCCCCAAGGGTGCGTGCTCATCCCCCTCCTGTACCTCCTGTTCACCCATGACTGCGTGGCTACGCACGCCTCCAACTCAATCAAGTTTGCAGACGACACAACAGTAGTAGGCCTGAATACCAACAATGACGAGACAGCCTACAGGGAGGAGGTGAGGGCCCTGGCAGTGTGGTGTCAGGAAAATAACCTCTCCCTCAACGTCAACAAAAGGAAGGAGCTGATCGTGGACTTCACCAAACAGCAGAGGGCGCACACACCTATCCACATCGACGGGACCGCAGTGGAGAAGGTGAAAAGCTTCAAGTTCCTCTGCGTACACATCACTGACAATCTGAAATGGTCCACCCAGACAGACAGTGTGGTGAAGAAGGCGCAACAGTGTCTATTCAACCTCAGGAGGCTGAAGAAATTCAGCTTCACCCCTAAGACCATCAAACTTTTACAGATGCACAATTGAGAGCATCCTGTTGGGCTGTATCACCGCCTGGTATGGCAATTGCACCACGCCCAACCGCAGGGCTCTCCAGAGGGTGGTGCGGTCTTCCCAACGCATCACCGGGAGTACACTTCCTGCCCTCCAGGATACCTACACCACCCGATGTCACAGAAAGGCCAAAAAGATAATCAAGGACATCAACCATCCGAGCCACGGCCTGCTCACCCCATTATCATCCAGAAGGCGAGGTCAGTACAGGTGCATCAAAGCTGGGACCGAGAGACTGAAAAACAGCTTCTATCTCAAGGCCATCAGACTGTTAAATAGCCATCACTAGCCGGCTACCATCCGGTTACTCAACCTTGCACATTAGAGGCTGCTGCCCTATATACATAGACATGAAATCACTGGTCACTTTAATAATGTTTACATACCGCTTTACTAATTTCATATGTATATACCCTATTCTATTCTACTGTATTTTAATCAATGCCACTCCACCATTCTTTTACTTTAGATTTGTGTGTATTGTTGTGAATTGTTAGATACTACTGTACTGGTGGCCTCCCGAGTGGCACAGGGGTCTAAGGCACTGCATCGCAGCCGGCCGCGACCAGGGGACCCATGAGGCGGCGCACAATTGGCCCAGCGCTGCCCGGGTTAGGGGAGGATTTGGCCGGCCGGGATGTCCTTGTCCTATCGCGCTGTAGCGACTACTGTGACGAGGCCGGGCACATGCAAGCTTACACGGTCACCAGTTGTACTGTGTTTCCTCTGACACATTGGTGCGGCTGGCTTCCGAGTTAAGCGAGCAGTGTGTCAAGAAGCAGTGCTGCTTGGCAGGGTCGTGTTTTGGGGGACGCATCGTTCTCGACCTTCGCCTCTCCCGAGTCCGTACGGGAGTTGCAGCGATGGGACAAGACTGTAACTACCAATTGCTTATCACGAAATTGGGGAGAACTAAAAAAAACTAAAATACAATTAAGAAATACCAAACTGTTGGAGCTAGGAACACAAGCATTTCGCTACACCCGCAATAACATCTGCTAAATATGTGTATGTGACCATTAAAATTTGATTTGTACCGATAATACACTGAGTATACAAAACATTAATGTTCTTTCCATGACAGACTGACCAGGTGAATCCAGGTGAAAGCTAAGATCCCTTATTGATGTCACTTGTTAAATCCACTTCAATCAGTTTTGATGAAGGGGAGGAGACAGGTTAAAGAAAGATTTTTAAACCTTGAAACATGGATTGTGTATGTATGCCATTCAGTGGGTGAATGGGCAAGACAAAAGATTGAAGTGCTTTTGGATGTAGAATAGATGCAAGGCGCACAGGTTTTTGTTAAGAACTGCAACACTGTTGGGTCTTTCACGGTCAATAGTTTCCCATGTGTATCCAGATTGGTCCACCACCCAAAGAACATCCAGCCAACTTGACACAACAGTGGGAAGCATTGGAGTCAACATGGGCCAGCATCCCTATGGAATGCTTTCGAAACCTTGTAGAATACATGCCCCAACGAATTGAGGCTGTTCTGAGGGCAAATATTAGGAAGGTGTTTTTAAAGGAAAGGTTGACCCATTTTAATTGTTATATTGTTTTGTGCATCTCTGAGTGATGTGCTATCGATTCCCTGGGTCATTTCATGTTTTCACGTGTATCTGAGCTATTGGCAATCAAGCACTCAGAAATCCGGCCTGTATGACATAGCACTGTGATAAAGTCGCTCTCACTACACTGGAAGTTAATAGGAATACGACTTTTAGATTGCGATAACATCTTTCATACATGTCAGATTTCAATACTGGCCGATGTCATAACTCAGGAGGATGTTTTCTCTGAATGACCCAGTGATCATATTTTTGCGATATTCCCACCTCGAGACATTTTTCATTTAATGAAGGGTCTAGCACATTTTTCCTATTTGTCTGCCTCTTTTGTCCAGGGCGCATTGCTTGGTGCCATTGCCAGAGAATGAATGAAGGAATGAAGGAACGTATGTATCCCCACCCAGCAGACAGTCGACCAATCGTGTTTACGTTGTCATGCTGCGTCACGCGGTTGCTAAGCTAATCGTCACGCAATCCCTTCTCAAAATCAGAGTATATCTCGACAAACGTGTCTATTTTCGTCAAAAGTACGTAATGTCACGATTCCAAAGCTATACGATATTACAGATAGCATGTTAATGATCTCACATCTTGAAAACGATTTGTAATGTACGTTGACAAAATTCAAGCTAATGTGGGATTTTTGAGCTAGCGCACAATAGACTCCCATTTACTCCTTGAAGGAGAGTGCTCCTTGTCCCAGAATTGTCCAGAATGCACGGTGTGGCTCATTGATGTACTATGGGCAACGCTTCCCATCTCCTCAAAAGTATATCTGCCGTTGCGAATGTCAGACTCCACTCTGTGAGGCACATCAGTCTGCAGGTTGAACATGGTGAGATTGTAGACACCTAAATTGATAGTGCAGTTTGTTTAGGCGATTTTACAGCTAACTAGCTACCTTACATGCTGATATAGTCTTTGGTATTATTGTGTGTAGCTACATTTGATAGCTACCTAGCTAGCTAGCCAGCCACCCCATAGAGAGCATTGCATTGTTGATTTAGTAGTCTACCTGAGCTGCAACAGATTTCCACAACAATTTTCCATGTTGCTACCAACCTTATTATGATGCCAAAATGAAACAAAAAATATTGTTCTCACATATTATTCTTATTTAACACTGTAAATTAAAGGAATTAATGGTTTTGGGAGTATTTTTCCTTTAATGTTTGGTATACTCAGTATATGTCTGTTATTATTGTAAATACTGTATATTTTTATTTTATAATTAACAAAGCTAAATCTTTTTTAGATTAATATTACTATTTGTGTTTATTCATCTTATTTCTATACATAAAAAACGATTGTAATATTGACATATATTGTACTCTTTCTCTAAGCACCACCACTATTGTTATCATTATTTATTTTTTACTGTTATTGTCATTATCTCACTTCGCTTTAGCAACAGTGGCTTTGTCATTCATGCTAATAAAGCTTATCTAGAGAGAGAGAGAGAGAGAGATTGCCAATCGTAAATAAAACCCATGTTTATTTTTTTTTTTTCCCTTTTGTACTTGAACTATTTGCACATAAGTATGACATTTGTAATGTCATTATTCTTTTGGAACTTATTTCACTTTTGTTTAGCATCTAGTTCACTTGCTTTGGCAATGTTAACATATGTTTCCCATGCCAATAAAGCCCTTAAATTGAAATTAAATTGAAATTGAATTGAGAGAGACAGAGAGCACAAGAGCAAGTGCTTTTTTCTATTTGTTCACGGCTCACATGAACTTATTTGACCCACACCGCTCCCTGTTGTCATCCCACAGTATTTGACCTTCATCATGATTTATGACAACCCGGTTCCCACGGTAACCCCGAGGAAACTCTCAGCCTCATTGCTTCTTGCCCAATTCCCAGAGAGAAATCTTGAACCTCTCAAAAGGTGACAAGATCTAACCGATGATATCAACTAACTGTCTTCTCAGTACATATTCATTGAACAGGAAAATACTGCAACAGAATACCCTGATGGCACTGATATTGTTTCAAGATATAGGCAAGTCATATTCTTTGCACTGTCATAGTTGTTACCTAGACTGATGCTCCTTTTTCTTTCCTCTTCCGTGGCCTGATCCTGTCCTGGATGTGTGTGTAACCAGCTTATTTTTGACACCCTGTAGGCCTAGGCTGTCTTAGTTCTGGAGCAGTGGGTTTGGAGTGGAACAAGTACCCTGCCTGAGGGGGATATGACGATGAAGAGTTCCCAACAGTTCAACTACTCTACTCATCAACCGTTCTGATCCGTGATTTCTGATGATGCTCTCAAAGGATTAGTGGAGGACTATGCTCTAGGGTTGATAAGGTTGTCCCTCATATTCCAATCCCATTCCACCAATCCAATCTATTTGAGTTGACAAAGATGATTGGATGCTTGCCTGTTGTTAAACATGGAACCACCAACCAGTAGATTAAATTAATTGAAAGTCATGCCCCAAATGTTACCTAATATGGACACTTGGCAAAGTCACTGTGAAGAAGTACTTGAGGCCATAAGCTTCTGAATTATGCAACAGTCATTGGTGTAGTAGACTGCTCCTATTAAGTTAAACGCATATAAAAACTAGGCGCTAGGACCCAGTGCACGTTAGCGCTGCTGCTGCCAGAAGATGGAGACCAGACGGGAGGGAACAAGAGGAAGAGGCGAAGCAAGAGGATTTACTCCGCCCAATTCTGTCCTCGTGAGATAAGACATTTTTGTTTGGACGTCTATGAGAGAGTGTCGGATTACGTGAAGCTTATTTGATCGAATATACATTTCATAATGTTTAGGCTGTTGCAAATGTAACGATATAAGTGGATGAACGTGGCATTCCGGCAACTTTCAGAAAAACTACTTAGTTGTCCCTGTTGTTCACATGTGTATCTGCACTCTCATTGGCTAGAATTGTCCCACCTGATCTCGCCTGCCTTCAATAATTGAGGACATGTATTTCCATTGTTAGAGCGGTCCCTCGGCTATCTTGTCGGCTAAATAGAACATATCATCTTTGAGAACAATGCAAGAGCTGTCTGGTAGTGCTACAGAGAGATTGAGATTGGGAACAGTTGTGAAAGGGATAGTAAAAAGCTAACCACATATTCCATTGCTTGTAGTAACAGACAATACCAGCCTGACGCAACGAGGAGAAATTGAGACACGGTGAATAGGTGCAGATAGAGAGTCGGGTCATTTTCCACGCAGGTTGAAAAGTATGCTGCAAATGAATGAATTTGATGTGGTGCTGAATTGGGTCATGCAGACCACAAGAAAAGCGAAAGACACACACACCTGCCTCCCGTTGCCTTGCAGGTTGAGCGGTGTGCGCTTTCCATAGAGGAACGGAAAATCTTGCCACCCATTACCAAACCGTAGAAGATAACGGTGTCAATTCTCCAGTGGCGCCGAATAATCCAAAACAGAAGAGTGCCTTTACGCACGGAACCAAACAGAGAATTACCAACACAGACGAGAAAACAAGACACAAACCCGGACCGCAATTCAGTTCACACTGTAGGCTATACTTTTTTCAGATAAAATAACACAGCATAATTGTGCTTTTATTATAAACTGTCATATTATTGACTCATTCGTTAATGTTGAAATATGATTCATTTAATTTAAATCAGAATAGATCAAAAACAGGAGATCTCGCCGACCAGACCCCAGTGAATCAACCGGTCAATTAAAGAGTGCAGGTGCTCCTTGCACCGCGCGAATGCAGGACCACGGAGGAGAGAGACAGGTCGCCAGCAGGTGAGTTTAGTTTCAACATCTGATCGGATTATCACACACAGATCATTTGAAAGTTACCTGATTAACATAGGCCAGCCATACATCGTGTAAATATGATGCAATGGCAATTTAAATCATAAACGCAATGAACCGTTATTTATTGGTCAGTATAGGGTTTGTTTGTTTGTAGGCCTATGATGCTTTAGGCTATATGCATCACAGAGAAAGATCCCTAATATTTTGCTGAAAAAGTGCATACTTTTTGGTGTAGTCTGAAGATTTCCAGTGGACTTGATTGTGGATTATTCATTCAGCAGATTGGGGTCATTAGGCCTATGTCCCATATATTTGAGGAACATTTTCTCTAGACTTTAACTATTCACCATGCAATGTGTTATCTTTGGGGAAAAGGTGACATCTTCATGATAGATTTAAGGGGCAAGGGTATGAGGTCAGGTCAATGTAAAAGTGATCTCTTCTGAACCAAACTCACTGCGACAACACCACCATCCTTTTCATCCCCCAAAAGGTATTAATCTAGTGCCTGTACATTTTAAATCAGGCAGGATATCCTTTACCGGGCAACACTCTGCATTTGCTATTCAGTACCATTATACACAAATAGATTAACGAAATGGGCACTCAGGAGGCATCATAAAGTGAGTGTACAGTCTGGTCAGTGGTGGTAATATCTCACTGGTAATGCCCTGAAATGCATTTAAATGAGTGTCTGACTCTATTGAACAAAAAACAATAGAAGCCGCAAGCCTTCTGGGGAGTAATGCACTCTAAATGAAACATGATGACAGCGAAGAGTTGGACATTCATTTACTTCACCATGTATTGCTTGATAACAAAACAATACTTCCTTGCCTTGACCTTGTATGGCAATAACAGTACCATACTTTGTTTAAACCTTTACACACGTGGAAATGGGCCTATATGGATAGGGCCAAATGTAAATGTTTCTAACTGAATAAATATAAAAAGCATATGCATGACCATGGTAGCAATTGAAAGAGAACACTTTGGAGATTATGGAGAAATTATCAGACCAAAGGTGAGGAGACAACAGTTCTCCTGACTGAAGACTGAATTCAAACATTAAAACTGTTAATTTTATGTGCATTTTACATTTACTGTACTTTTTGCAGCATTTGTCAATAATGAAATCTGAAAATACTCTGGATACATTCAGTAACATATTAACAATATTCATGAAAATGTTGAGGTAGGTGCAACATATAAGAAACAATTATTACAAAGGTTTGAGTGAGAGGCCTAACTGGTGTTTAGGCAATTAGGCAATCCCCACAAAACTTCCATTATAAATCTCAATCTGGGTCAGGTGGGCATCATTTGTGAACATGACTAGCTAGTTATACTAATATGATCTTACAGTGTTAGGCTTTCACAAGGCACTTCAACTAAACATATTGTAATTTTGGTGCACATAGAATCAACTCATGAGTGCAAATTTTCTTCAAAATATGACAAACATAGGTTCATTCTGTTTAGGACAACCCAGGGTATGACGCATGTCATCCTTGTAACTGTAAATCAAACATAGCGATCATAAATGTTGATATTGTAAATGACATGAGTTTTGAAATATGGAAATGGGAAGTGCACATTTGGACTCACGGGTGTGTGTTTCCATCCAAGGTCAGCCATACAGGGATTGTTACAGCCAAACCAATGATCAAGGACATCAGCTGCAGCTGCACATCTATGTAATATCATCAGACAAAATGAGAGTGAGAGACAACCAAATAAAACAGACAAACAAGGAATATTCAATGACCTTAAAATACACTACTGAATTCCAAGAATCAACACTTTTATTTATTATCATACGAAGAATGCCTGTGTAAATGGTTAGTGGGTTTGGGCGCAGGTTAATGTTTATTGTCATAAGTCTTGTCCTGGAGGGAGAATGGAGCGATTACATTTTTATACATTTTAATTATTATTATTATTTTTTTTTTAATCTCGTTAGTAGGGACGTCAAACGTTCAGCCTGCTGCATAGGACCTATGGATGCTCTAGTCTAGAGCACCTGGTTAAATTGTGCTTAGGAGGATTTTTTGAATCTCTAAATGGTTAAACTTGTGAAATATTTGATAATTTAAAATATGCGAGTTTGCTTTATTTACTATCATCCTAAATGAAGATATTTAATTAGTTTGTCATATCCAATTAATGTACAGTATATTACGCTACTTTACATGCCGTGGACAGTATGTGATCCTACCTTACACAAGCTGACATTTTGACCACATCGAATTGGGGGGGAAATTACACATCCTTTTTACCTCAGATTGTTGATGTTAGTATAAAAGCTTATAGTCACAATGACACGAGCAATTCCTTAAAACAGATCAATATCTTTGGCTTTGTACTGTTGATTTTGTCATACTCGCTGGGGGTCGCAGGACTTAAAACGCAGCTATCATTTTCTTTCTGAAATGGAACGGATAATTTGGACGGTCTCTTTATATAAATGTCGCTGGCCACACACCAATACACAGATTTGAAAGTCAAACTTTAGTCACTGTTGATATCCTATGGCCAGTCTTGATTCGTTGAAGTTAACAGAAAAAGTTGTTTGCTCCCTTTTTCCGTGATGGCGGTCTCCCAAAATCAACATCTGCCATTCCAAAATGTAGATAGAAGCCTTCTACAAATTCTCATAATCTTGTCACATCTAGCCACTGGGATTTTTGACCGTTCTTCAAGGCAAAACTGCTCCAGCTCCTTCAAGTTGGATGGGTTCCGCTGGTGTACAGCAATCTTTAAGTCATACCACAGATTCTCAATTGGATTGAGGTCTGGGCTTTGACTAGGCCATTCCAATACATTTAAATGTTTACCCTTAAGCCACTCAAGTGTTACTTTACTTTAGCAGTATGCTTAGGGTCATTGTCCTGCTGGAAGGTGAACCTTCGTCCCAGTCTCAAATCTCTGGAAGACTGAAACAGGTTTCCCTCAAGAATTTCCCTGTATTTAGCGCCATCCATCATTCTTTAAATTCTGACCAGTTTCCCAGTCCCCGCTGATGAAAAACATCCCCACAGCACGATGCTGCCACCACCATGCTTCACTGTGGGGATAGGGTTCTCAGAGTGATGAGAGGTGTTGGGTTTGCGCCAGACATAGCGTTTTTCTTGATGGCCAAAAAGCAACATTTTAGTCTCATCTGACCAGAGTACCTTCTTCCAAATGTTTGGGGAGTCTCCCACTTGTCTTTTGGAAAACACCAAACGTGTTTGCTTATTTTTTTATTTAAGCAATGTCTTTTTTCTGGCCACTCTTCCATAAAGCCCAGCTTTGTGGAGTGTACGGCTTAAAGTGGTCCTATGGACAGATACTCCAATCTCCTCTGTGGAGCTTTGCAGTTCCTTCAGGGTTATCTTTGCTCTCTTTGTGGCCTCTCTGATTAATGCCCTCCTTGCCTGGTCCGTGACTTTTGGTGGGCGGCCCTCTCTTGGCAGGTTTGTTGTGGTGCCATATTAAATTTTTTAATAATAGATTTAATGGTTCTCCATGGGATGTTCAAAGTTTTGGATATTTTTTTATAGCCCGACCCTGATCTGTACTTCTCCACAACTTTGTCCCTGACCTGTTTGGAGAGCTCCTAGTGGTGTTGCAGACTCTGGGGCCTTTCAGAACAATTGTGTGTGTGTGTGTATATATATACTGAGATCATGTGACACTTAGATTGCACACAGGTGGACTTTAACTGATTATGTGACTTCGGAAGGTAATTGGTTGCACCAGATCTTATTTAGGGGCTTCATAGCAAACGGGGTGAATACATATGCTCGCACCACTTTCCCATATTATTTTGGGGGGGGATTTTTTGAAACAGACTATTTTGTGTATGTCCATTAAATGAAATCCAAATAAAAATCAATTTAAATTACAGGTTGTAATGCAAAAAAATAGGAAAAACGCCAAGGGGGATGAATACTTTTGCAAGGCACTGTATTGATTAGGTTATTCCAAGTTTCTATGTGGCCTTTGAATAGTGTTAGTTTAAACAGCGCAACACCCCAAACGTTTGTCCCCTGTTCTATTGATTTCAGCGTGATATCGATGTAAGTGATTACCAAAAACATTACACTTACTGCGTTGGTGACCGACTTTAATCAAAATGCAACACTTAAAAATGTAGCTAGATGTCTTCTAGAAATTGTCCTCATACCAGTGATGTACACATTATTCCCGGATTCTGTGGGGTTTTAATAGGATGTGCAACCTCCCCATTGGGCGAACACTGGTTGAATCAACGTTGCTTCCACGTCATTTCAATTAAATTATGTGCAACCAACGTGGAATAGATGTTGAATTGATGTCTGTGCCCAGAGGGTCATCTTTCCCCTCTCGTGCAATTGATTTCAACATGATAAGCGATAGGAGTGATTGCTTTTCTCTTTCTGTTTTGGTGACCCCCGTATCAAAATGCAACATTCCAAA
This sequence comes from Salvelinus alpinus, assembly GCF_045679555.1. Lineage (NCBI taxonomy): Eukaryota > Metazoa > Chordata > Actinopteri > Salmoniformes > Salmonidae > Salvelinus > Salvelinus alpinus. The sequence continues at coordinate 832,706 of NC_092102.1, forward strand.
ATGTAGGTGACTGTGTTCTGCAGGTTGTCGTCTAACAAAATATATCCAATTTCCATGTGGTTTTTGAGTTGTGGTAGTTTCGGAAGCGCATATCTCACCCTAATCGATGAGTGATTTATTGCCACTGGACAAAACAAGTAGCAATAGTGCGTGTGCAGTTGATACGGTGCTTGTTTTATCAAATACAAAGACTTATACTGTCTGATTACTATTGTTGCACATGTACTGTATGTGTAAATATGTTTAGGTTTTCAATATATCACAAACAGTTTTTCATATTGGTTATTGATTTGGACACTTAACTGTATTTTGACATTGGGCTATTTATCAATATGTCTTGTTAACAGAAAGCAGCAAAAGCATCAAGTTTCATGAATATAAATTGAACTTTCAACATTTATTTCCAAAGTTATTGTACGTAATCAGGTAAAAACTGCTGAATGAGTCCAAAAACATGCTGTGATTTGATTTACTTGTATGATATACCAGAAATCACCAAGATAGGCTAGCTGCAAAGTCAAAATTGGCTATATTGTAAATGTTCTGGATTTTCTTGTTGTTACTTTTTGTTTGGGATAGGCATTAGGGTTAGCAGTGTGGTTAGGGTTAGGTTTAAAATCAGATGTTATGACTTTGTGGCTGTGCTAGCTAGTGACCACTGCAGAGCTGCCTCCAGAAAAAAGATTAATGACGAAAAAAGCTGACCTGCAGTTTAGACATCCGTCTTAATCCAAAACAAAAATGTAACAGTTAAATAAGTAGTGTCTAATACAAATAATAAGCAGAATGTCAGGTGTTAGGGCTGGGCTGGAACAGAAACCTGCACAACCAGAAGATCTCTAGGAGTAAGGTTGGCCGTGCATGTTCTAGGCCTATGCATTGTTACTTTTTAACAGAATTGTTGTAGTCCTACAATCAATATTAACAGTAAACCAATGGCATGTAACCAATTGGAGATATACTGTACCCTTCAGTCTATTCAGGACTTGGGACTTTCATTAGGACCTTAATCCGCAGACAGGGTTTAGCAGCTTTCACAGGTCTCTGCAACTGAGATTAGGAAACAAAGAAATTAGACCAGGACTTGCTTAATTATTCTCAAGCGATATAACATTTGATATTTCGTTGCGATTGTGTTTTTGTATAGTCATAGCTAGTTTTGTCTTTGGGAATGGAAATCTGTTCATTATTTAGTTAGCTTGTATACTAGCTTGGTAGCTAACATTGTTGTTTTTAGCAGATAAAGCTATGTTTGTGTCATAAAAAAATATTGGATGGCTGTAAATCCTATTTATATGTAGCTAGCTAGCTAACGTTACCTAGAATAGATGGTTAACTTGATAAACAACTTTCCCATGTGCTACACATCATCGTGGCACCTTCACCTCCTGCTGCTAACTTTACTATCAATTCAGGTACTTCATCCCGCTGCGATGCTTCTTTGGGAAATCTATCAACTTTAATTTTGAAAAATAGATTTGTTCCCAGTCGTAAGGATCATCCCACCCTCAAATAATATGGTCAATATGCACATTTTCATCTCGAGAAAAAAATTAGACTATCTGTTTACAGCCACAATTGAACACTGTTGTCTACAAATGCACCAATAGTTATTTGGGTTTCAAGGTTCACTTGCGCTCCTCCTCAAAAAGCCTTTCAAAAATTGTATTGAGATGTGCCTTTGTTAAGTAAATCAGGTGTTCAATGAGGGGAAAAGGAGACTGGAGTGCCACTTTAAGTGTTCACTAGCAGCTATGAATGACTCACAGCACAGTTTCACCTTATTTACAGGAACATTGTTCAGTACCATACTGTATTATTCATAGTAGCCTATCATACACTGGAGCATATGATACATAATAGAACACGCTGTACAGCAAACATTATACACACCACTGCCCTGTAATTGTCACACATCTACTGTAGCCTATGTCCTGTGCAGGGGGCAGGTTGGACACGGGAGAGCTGGTAGGATGGTACAGCATGACGCACTTTGGTGGCAGGTAAGGCGATACACTTACAGTGTAGCTGCATGGATAGGTATGATATTAGAGCAGCCCCTGCAGCGGCTGCATTCCATTCGGAATCGACAAGGTCCGAGGAAAGGGGAAGAAAGCGAGTGATAAGATTGGACTGGATTGCGTTGCAGCCCCTCTGGCTCAGGAACCAAAAGTAGTCAACACAACAGCATGGATTGATGTCACCACAGGGTTGGCATTTGGTGGTAGGATCCCCCCATCGTCATGGTAATCCATCAAGATCTGGTTTTCTGGTTACATTGGTCCCCTCCAGCAGATGTCTGAATGCTTGGTAAATGGCCAAATTCCTCCTTAGTTCCTCCTCATCATATAATACAGCCAAACCGTCTCTCTCCCAGCCCATAGTAGACTCCAGTCACCTCCAGTACAGCCTTGGAGTCACAGTACCCCCATCCATTTCACATCAAAGGGATGGATTCTCCTCCCTGCCTCGGGGATGTTGTGTTTCGATACCATTCCATGTCCTCAATCCTATAGTGTCAGTCATAACATTAAACATTCCTACACTGTAGAATACATGCAAGATGAGGGGGTTCTATAATCTACAGTATATTTTCCTGTTGAGTGCAGTTATTTGACTGTTGAGTGGTTTTGTGTGTCTATGTCTTGTTAATTGCTTTTGTTTGATGTAGACTAGCTATTTCATGTTGAATGGTGATCTGTAGCTCTACAATCAGCGGTCTCCAACAGGTCGATCGCGACCAGTAGCTCGCAGCCCATCTAGGAGTAGCTCGCCAAACAATTCTGAAAGTGCATCTATTTTTCACGTGTTCCACCGCAAACTGTCATAAACAAATCTCACAAGTATCATACACATCAAGCTCCCTGCTACTATCCAATCAAATCCACATTAACATTATTCCACCCCTAGTTAGCCACAATTGGCTTAAAAAGCTAAACGTAACACAATATCTGCCAATTAATTTTCAGCAATATTGCCCCTGTATGTATGTGTGGTATGAGTGTCTGCTATGCACGTAGTGTAGCATAATTATATCATGATTGTATCAATCGGGTGGCCTTTTGTTTAGCAAACTCTGTCATGACAAATGTTTTGCAAAATGCACAATTAAAGGGGTATTACACTCAATTTGAAAGCTGGGAAAAATGTATGATTAGCTCACGACATGTTTCAGAATTTAAAGTAGCATTTGTAGTTAGCAGTAGCACACTGCCTAGTCTAGTGTCTCTGAATCGAACTGTTAAACTCACAATAGAGCAATTGTAGATGGACAGTTGACTGCTCTCTGGTTGTTTATCTTCGGGGTAGGGTTAGCTCTCGGTTCTGCGGTCCATGTGGTCCACTCATGCTGTTACGTAGACGATTCAGTTATTTACTACTGAGCGGTGGACCGCAGAGCTCTATGACACTCACTCAAGAACAGGACGCTCTGATTGAACAGGGTGTTTGTTGAGGTTATATGGAATGAAGTGTTTAGTTGTTCCTCTCAAGCAGGTCCCCAGTGTTCACAAAGTGTGATTGTGTGTGTGAGAGAGACCCTTTACCTGTTGTGTGAGAGACAGTGTGACCCAATGTATGTGTCCTTGTCTTTGACGGGAAACTGTACACAGCTAGATCATTCTTAACTGATAATGAATCTTCAGCTGAGACAAGAGGTAGAGTCTGTTTGGGCCTGGCAGAGAGAAGTGAGTCAGACCATGAAATCAAATGTTTTATTTCATTAGTCTATTGTTTACATTTCTCAAGAATTATTGGGGAGTTGGACTAAAAAAGCACTGAAGAGAGCAATCTCTCTATATTGATTTGCTGTGTGGACATTTGCTGTTTTAGACACCCACTCCCCATCTTTTCAAAGTTATTATGCCATTTCCCCAGAATGGAATGCAACAAATGTCCGTGTTTCATTTCATTGAAGGTTTTTCACCCCTCCAACCCATCAGCACACATTGCTGTTTGGCTAAAACCCAAAAGGTTACATTGGCCTAAAATAGACCTACAGTAATGATGACATGAATGCAGCTATGGTTGATACAAGTGAGCCACTCAAAATAGTGCCCCAGTTTACAGACAATTTGCCAAAGCTTTTCAACATAGTTATATATTTTTTATATCCATTATATTGGCTGATTTGCCTAAACTCAAGCATGCTAGCAGATACCCATAGACTTCCAGTCATTGCGCTATCGCTAATTAGCATTGGCTTGCAAAACTAACTCTAACTCCCTTCACACTGGCCAAAGAGACATAACAATTATATCGCTTAAACCCTTAACTTAATCAATCCCAGAACAACAGCAAAGGACCTTGTGAAGATGCTGGAGGAAACGGGTACAAAATAATCTATATCCACAGTAAAACGAGTCCTATATCGCCATAACCTGAAAGGCCTCTCAGCAAGGAAGAAGCCACTGCTCCAAAACCGCCATAAAAAAGCCAGACTACGGTTTGCAACTGCACATGGGGACAAAGATCATACTTTTTGGAGAAATGTCCTCTGGTCTGATGAAACAAAAATAGAACTGTTTGGCCATAATGACCATCGTTATGTTTGGAGGAAAAAGGGGATGCTTGCAAGCCGAAGAACACCATCCCAACCGTGAAGCACGGGGGTGGCAGCTTCATGTTGTGGGGGTGCTTGCTGCAGGAGGGACTGGTGCACTTCACAAAATAGATGGCATCATGAGGGGGGGAAATTATGTGGATATATTAAAGCAACATCTCAAGACATCAGTCAGGAAGTTAAAGCTTGGTCGCAAATGGGTCTTCCAAATGAACAATGATCCCAAGCATACTTCCAAAGTTGTGGCAAAATGGCTTGGAGTGGCCATCACACAGCCCTGACATCAATCCCATAGACAATTTGTGGGTAGAACTGAAAAAGCGTGTGCGAGCAAGGAGGCCTGCAAACCTGACTCAGTTACACCAGCTCTGTCAGGATGAATGGGCCAAAATTCACCCAACTTATTGTGGGAAGCTTGTGGAAGGCTACCCAAAACGTTCAACCCAAGTGAAACAATTTAAAGGCAATGCTACCAAATACTAATTGAGTGTATGTAAACTTCTGACCCACTGGGAATGTGATGAAAGAAATATTAGCTCTACTATTATTCTGACATTTCACGTTCTTAAAATAAAGTGGTGATCCTAACTGACCTAAGACAGGGAATTTTTACTAGGATTAAATGTCAGGAATGGTGAAAAACTGGGTTTAAATGTATTTGGCTAAGGTGTATGTAAACTTCCGACTTCAACTGTATATACAAAAGTATGTGGACACCCCTTCAAATGAGTGAATTTGGCTATTTCAGCCACACCCGTTGCTGACAGGAGTATAGAATCTAGCACACAGCCATGCAATCTCCATAGACAAACATTGGCAGTAGAATGGCCTTACTGAAGAGCCCTGTGACTTTTAACGTGGCACCGTCATAGGATGCCACCTTCGCTAAATGTCAGTTTGTCAAATTTCTGCCTTGCTAGAGCTGCCCTGGGCAACTGTAAGTGCTGTTATTGGGATGTGGAAATATCTAAGAGCAACAACGGCTCAGCTGCGAAGTGGTAGGCCACACAAGCTCACAGATTGGGACTGCGGAGTGGTGAAGCGCGTAGCTCATAAAAATCGTCTGTCCTCAGTTGCAACACTCACTACCGAGTGTTGACGTTGCGTCCAGAGTCATAAGAACTGATAGTCGGGAGATTCATAAAATGTGTTTCCATAGCCAAGCAGCCGCACACAAGCCTAAGATCACCATGCACAATGCCAAGCGTCAGCTGGAGTGGTGTAAAGCACGACACCGAATACAAACAGTGTAGCTATTCCCTCCGCAAGGCAATCAAACAAGCTAAGCGTCAGTATAGAGACAAAGTAGTTGCAATTCAATGGCTCAGACACAAGAGGTATGTGGCAGGGTCTACAGTCAATCACGAACTACAAAAAGAAAACCAGCCCCGTCGCGGACCAGGATGTCTTGCTCCCAGACGGACTAAATAACTTCTTTGCTCGCTTTGAGGACAATACAGTGCCACTGACACGGCCCGCAACCAAAACCTGCGGGCTCTCCTTCACTGCAGCCGACGTGAGTAAAACATTTAAACGTGTTAACCCTCGCAAGGCTGCAGGCCCAGGCGGCATCTCCAGCCGCGTCCTCAGAGCATGCGCAGACCAGCTGGCTGGTGTGTTTACGGACATATTCAATCAATCCTTATCCCAGTCTGCTCCTCCCACATGCTTCAAGAGGGCCACCATTGTTCCTGTTTCCAAGAAAGCTAAGGTAACTGAGCTAAACGACTACCGCCCCGTAGCACTCACTTCCGTCATCATGAAGTGCTTTGAGAGACTAGTCAAGGACCATATCACCTCCACCCTACCTGGGCCTAGACCCACTCCAATTTGCTTACCGCCCCAATAGGTCCACAGACGACGCAATCGCAACCACACTGCACACTGCCCTAACCCATCTGGACAAGAGGAATTCCTATGTGAGAATGCTGTTCATCGACTACAGCTCAGCATTTAACACCATAGTACCCTCCAAACTCGTCATCAAGCTCGAGACCCTGGGTCTCGACCCCGCCCTGTGCAACTGGGTACTGGGCTTCCTGACGGGCCGCCCCCAGGTGGTGAGGGTAGGTAACAACATCTCCACCCCGCTGATCCTCAACACTGGGGCCCCACAAGGGTGCGTTCTGAGCCCTCTCCTGTACTCCCTGTTCACCCACTGCGTGGCCATGCACGCCTCCAACTCAATCATCAAGTTTGCGGACGACACTACAGTGGTAGGCTTGATTACCAACAACGACGAGACGGCCTACAGGGAGGAGGTGAGGGCCCTCGGAGTGTGGTGTCAGGAAAATAACCTCACACTCAACGTCAACAAAACAAAGGAGATGTTTGTGGACTTCAGGAAACAGCAGAGGGAGCACCCCCCTATCCACGTTGATGGGACAGTAGTGGAGAGGGTAGTAAGTTTTAAGTTCCTCGGCGTACACATCACGGACAAACTGAATTGGTCCACCCACACAGACAGCGTTGTGAAGAAGACGCAGCAGCGCCTCTTCAACCTCAGGAGGCTGAAGAAATTTGGCTTGTCACCAAAAGCACTCACAAACTTCTACAGATGCACAATTGAGAGCATCCCGTCGGGCTGTATCACCGCCTGGTACGGCAACTGCTCCGCCCACAACCGGAAGGCTCTCCAGAGGGTAGTGAGGTCTGCACAACGCATCACCGGGGGCAAACTACCTGCCCTCCAGGACACCTACACCACCCGATGTCACAGGAAGGCCATAAAGATCATCAAGGACAACAACCACCCGAGCCACTGCCTGTTCACCCCGCTATCATCCAGAAGGCGAGGTCAGTACAGGTGCATCAAAGCAGGGACCGAGAGACTGAAAAACAGTTTCTATCTCAAGGCCATCAGACTGTTAAACAGCCATCACTAATATTGAGTGGCTGCTGCCAACATACTGACTCAACTCCAGCTCACTTTAATAATGGAAATTGATGGGAATTGATCAAAAATGTATCACTAGCCACTTTAAACAATGCCACTTAATATAATGTATATGTATATACTGTACTCTATATCATCTACTGCATCTTGCCTATGCCATTCTGTACCATCACTTACTCATATCTTTATGTACATATTCTTTATCCCTTATACACTTGTGTGTGTATAAGGTAGTAGTTGTGGAATTGTTAGGTTAGATTACTCGTTGGTTATTACTGCATTGTCAGAACTAGAAGCACAATCATTTCGCTACAATCGCATTAACATCTGCTAACCATGTGTATGTGACAAATAAAATTTGATTTGATTTGACCATTGGACTCTGGAGCAGTGGAAATGTGTTCTCTGAAGTGATGAATCATGCTTAATCATTTGGCAGTCGGACAGACGAATCTGGGTTTGGCAGATGTCCGGAGAATGCTACCTGCCCGAATGCATAGTGCCAACTGTAAAGTTTGGTGGAGGAGGAACAATGGCCTGGGGTGGTTTTTCATGGTTTGGGCTAGCCCCCTTAGTTCCAGTGAAGGGAAATCTTAACCCTACAGCCAACAAAGACATTCTAGATGATTCTGTGCTTCCAACTTTGTGGCAACAGATTGGGGAAGGCCCTTTCCTGATTCAGCATGACAATGCCCCCGTGTACAAAGTGAAGTCCATACAGAAATGGTTTGTCGAAATCGGTGTTGATGAACTTGACTGGCCTGCACAGAGCCCTGACCTCAACCCCATCGAACACCTTTGGGATGAATTGTAATGCCCACTGCGAGCCAGGCCTAATTGTCCAAGATCTGTTCTCAACCTCACTAATGCTCTTGTGGCTGAATGAAAGCAAGTTCTCACAACAATGTTTCAACATCTAGTGGAAAGCCTTTCCAGAAGATGGCAGCAAAGGGGGAATAAACTCCATATTAATGTCCGTGAGATTTTTGATGAGCAGGTGTCCACATATTTTTGTAATGTATTTATAAAAAAAATTGACCATTGTTTCCAATTAAAATCACAGTAAGGTACTTAATTGTTACCCAGAAATGATTTGATATTGAGATAAAAATGTCTGCATTGGACCTTTTAAAGTGTAAGAGAGAGATGTCCACTTGAAGTTGGAGACAGTTCCCATGGAAATGTAATGTTAATTTCACACCAAAATGACTAGAGATGAATAGACACTCAAACAGAACAGAATTGTAAGATAGATGAGACGAGGCAGGAGCGATCAATTATAGATTCAAGACAAACAATGTCTACACAAAACAATGCTATGTTTAGTAAATAACAAAATGGACATACAGGTAACTGCCGAAATAATGTAAACACTTTTTGTTTTATTTATTAATTTAAAAATAACATTTTAGGGGGTAGATCCGATTTAATATTACAGATTGTAGCTTCCATCAATGTAATTGTCTGCATCACTTCCAATCTCCCATATATTTTTGGGCATTTTATATATACACTGCTCAAAATAATTAAGGGAACACTAAAATAACACATCCTAGATCTGAATGAATGAAATATTCTTATTAAATACTTTTTTCTTTACATAGTTGAATGTGCTGACAACAAAATCACACAAAAATTATCAATGGAAATCAAATTTATCAACCCATGGAGGTCTGGATTTGGAGTCACACTCAAAATTAAAGTGGAAAACCACACTACAGGCTGATCCAACTTTGATGTAATGTCCTTAAAACAAGTCAAAATGAGGCTCAGTAGTGTGTGTGGCCTCCACGTGCCTGTATGACCTCCCTACAACGCCTGGGCATGCTCCTGATGAGGTGGCGGATGGTCTCCTGAGGGATCTCCTCCTAGACCTGGACTAAAGCATCCGCCAACTCCTGGACAGTCTGTGGTGCAACGTGGCGTTGGTGGATGGAGCGAGACATGATGTCCCAGATGTGCTTAATTGGATTCAGGTCTGGGGAACGGGCGGGCCAGTCCATAGCATCAATGCCTTCCTCTTGCAGGAACTGCTGACACACTCCAGCCACATGAGGTCTAGCATTGTCTTGCATTAGGAGGAACCCAGGGCCAACCGCACGAGCATATGGTCTCACAAGGGGTCTGTGGATCTCATCTCGGTACCTAATGGCAGTCAGGCTACCTCTGGCGAGCACATGGAGGGCTGTGCGGCCCCCCCAAAGAAATGCCACCCCACACCATGACTGACCCACCGCCAAACCGGTCATGCTGGAGGATGTTGCAGGCAGCAGAACGTTCTCCACGGCGTCTCCAGACTCTGTCACGTCTGTCATGTGCTCAGTGTGAACCTGCTTTCATCTGTGAAGAGCACAGGGCGCCAGTGGCGATTTTGCCAATCTTGGTGTTCTCTGGCAAATGCCAAACGTCCTGCACGGTGTTGGGCTGTAAGCACAACCCCCACCTGTGGATGTCGGGCCCTCATACCACCCTCATGGAGTCTGTTTCTGACCGTTTGAGCAGACACATGCACATTTGTGGCCTGCTGGAGGTCATTTTGCAGGGCTCTGGCAGTGCTCCTCCTGCTCCACCTTGCACAAAGGCGGAGGTAGCGGTCCTGCTGCTGGGTTGTTGCCCTCCTACGGCCTCCTCCACGTCTCCTGATGTACTGGCCTGTCTCCTGGTAGCGCCTCCATGCTCTGGACACTATGCTGACAGACACAGCAAACCTTCTTGCCACAGCTCGCATTGATGTGCCATCCTGGATGAGCTGCACTACCTGAACCACTTGTGTGGGTTGTAGACTCCGTCTCATGCTACCACTAGAGTGAAAGCACCGCCAGCATTCAAAAGTGACCAAAACATCAGCCAGGAAGCATAGGAACTGAGAAGTTGTCTGTGGTCACCACCTGCAGAACCACTCCTTTATTGGGGGTGTCTTGCTAATTGCCTATAATTTCCACCTGTTGTCTATTCCATTTGCACAACAGCATGTGAAATGTATTGTCAATCAGTGTTGCTTCCTAAGTGGACAGTTTGATTTCACAGAAGTGTGATTGACTTGGAGTTACATTGTGTTGTTTAAGTGTTCCCTTACACAATGCCAAAAAATATATGGGAGATTGGAAGTGATGCAGACAATTACATTGATGGAAGCTACAATCTATCTGGAATATTAAAGGCGGATATATATATATATATATATATATATACATACATACATACATACATACATACATACATTCATACATACATACATACATACATACATACATACATACATACATACATACATACATACATACATACATACAGTGGGGAGAACAAGTATTTGATACACTGCCGATTTTGCAGGTTTTCCTACTTACAAAGCATGTAGAGGTCTGTCATTTTTATCATAGGTACACTTCAACTGTGAGAGACGGAATCTAAAACAAAAATCCTGAAAATCACATTGTATGATTTTTAAATAATTAATTTGCATTTTATTGCATGACATAAGTATTTGATCACCTACCAACCAGTAAGAATTCCGGCTCTCACAGACCTGTTAGTTTTTCTTTAAGAAGCCCTCCTGTTCTCCACTCATTACCTGTATTAACTGCACCTGTTTGAACTCGTTACCTGTATAAAAGACACCTGTCCACACACAATCAAACAGATTCCAACCTCTCCACAATGGCCAAGACCAGAGAGCTGTGTAAGGACATCAGGGATAAAATTGTAGACCTGCACAAGGCTGGGATGGGCTACAGGACAATAGGCAAGCAGCTTGGTGAGAAGGAAACAACTGTTGGCGCAATTATTAGAAAATGGAAGAAGTTCAAGATGACGGTCAATCACCCTCGGTCTGGGGCTCCATGCAAGATTTCACCTCGTGGGGCATCAATGATCATGAGGAAGGTGAGGGATCAGCCCAGAACTACACGGCAGGACCTGGTCAATGACCTGAAGAGAGCTGGGACCACAGTCTCAAAGAAAACCATTAGTAACACACTACGCCGTCATGGATTAAAATCCTGCAGCGCACGCAAGGTCCCCCTGCTTAAGCCAGTGCATGTCCAGGCCTGTCTGAAGTTTGCCAATGACCATCTGGATGATCCAGAGGAGGAATGGGAGAAGGTCATGTGGTCTGATGAGACAAAAATAGAGCTTTTTGGTCTAACTCCACTCGCCGTGTTTGGAGGAAGAAGAAGTATGAGTACAACCCCAAGAACACCATCCCAACCGTGAAGCATGGAGGTGGAAACATCATTCTTTGGGGATGCTTTTCTGCAAAGGGGACAGGACGACTGCACCGTATTGAGGGGAGGATGGATGGCGCCATGTATCGCGAGATCTTGGCCAACAACCTCCTTCCCTCAGTAAGAGCATTGAAGATGGGTCGTGGCTGGGTCTTCCAGCATGACAACGACACGAAGCACACAGCCATGGCAACTAAGGAGTGGCTCCGTAAGAAGCATCTCAAGGTCCTGGAGTGGCCTAGCCAGTCTCCAGACCTGAACCCAATAGAAAATCTTTGGAGGGAGCTGAAAGTCCGTATTGCCCAGCGACAGCCCCGAAACCTGAAGGATCTGGAGAAGATCTGTAGGGAGGAGTGGGCCAAAATCCCTGCTGCAGTGTGTGCAAACCTAGTCAAGAACTACAGGAAACGTATGATCTCTGTAATTGCAAACAAAGGTTTCTGTACCAAATATTAAGTTCTGCTTTTCTGATGTATCAAATACTTATGTCATGCAATAAAATGCAAATTAATTACTTAAAAATCATACAATGTGATTTTCTGGATTTTTGTTTTAGATTCCGTCTCTCATAGTTGAAGTGTACCTATGATAAAAATTACAGACCTCTACATGCTTTGTAAGTAGGAAAACCTGCAAAATCGGCAGTGTATCAAATACTTGTTCTCCCCACTGTACATACATACATACATACAGTTGAAATCAGGAAGTTTACATACAACTTTGGTCAAACGTTTCAGGTAGCCTTCCACAAGCTTCCCACAATAAGTTCGGTGAATTTTGGCCCATTCCTCCTGACAGAGCTGGTGTAACTGAGTCAGGTTTGTAGGCCTCCTTGCTCGTTTCAGTTCTGCCCACACATTTTCACACTATACGATTGAGGTCAGGGCTTTGTGATGGCCACTCCAATACCTTGACTTTGTTGTCCTTAAGCCATTTTGCCACAACTTTGGAAGTATGCTTGGGGTCATTGTCCACTTCCTGACTGATGTCTTGAGATGTTGCTTCAATATATCCACATCATTTTCCTCCTTCATGATGCCATCTATTTTGTGAAGTGCACCAGTCCCTCCTGCAACATGATGCTGCCACCCCCGTGCTTCACGGGTTGGGATGGTGTTCTTCGGCTTGCAAGCCTCCCCATTTTTCCTCCAAACATAATGATGGTCATTATGGCCAAACAGTTCTATTTTTGTTTCATCAGACCAAGGACATTTTTCCAAAAAGTATAATCTTTGTCCCCATGTGCAGTTGTAAACAGTAGTCTGGCTTTTTTTATGGCGGTTTTGGAGTAGTGACTTCTTCCTTGCTGAGAGGCCTTTCAGGTTATGGCGATATAGGACTCATTTTACTGTGGATATAGATAATTTTGTTCCTCCAGCATCTTCACAAGGTCCTTTGCTGTTGTTCTGGGATTGATTTGCACTTTACACACCAAAGTACGTTCATCTCTTGGAGACAGAACGCGTCTCCTTCCTGAGCGGTATGACGGCTGCGTGGTCCCATGGTGTTTATACTTGCGTACTATTGTTTGTACAGATGAACGTGGTACTTTCAGGAGTTTGGAAATTTATCCCAAGGATGAGCCAGACTTGTGGAGGTCTACAATTTATTTTCTGAGGTCTTGGCTGATTTCTTTTGATTTTCCTATGACGTCAAGCAAAGAGGCACTGAGTTTGAAGGTAGGCCTTGAAATACATCCACAGGTACACCTCCAATTGACTCAAATTATGTCAATTAGCCTATCAGAATATTCTAAATTCATGACATAATTTTCTGGAATTTTCCTAGCTGTTTTAAGGCACAGTCAACTTAGTGTATGTGAACTTCTGACCCACTGGAATTGTGATACAGTGAATTATAAGTGAAATAATATCTAAACAATTGTTGAAAAAACTACTTGTGTCATGCACAAAGTAGATGTCCTAACCGACTTGCCAAAACTATAGTTTGTTAACAAGAAATTTGTGGAGTGGATGAAAAATACGTTTTAATGACTTCAACCTAAGTGTATGTAAACTTCCGACTTCAACTGTGTGTGTGTATATATGTATATTTGTATATATACATGTATGTATATATGTAATATATATTACTGTTCAAAAGTTTGGGGTCACTTAGAAATGTCCTTGTTTTTGAAAGAAAAGCACTTTTGTCCATTACAATAACATAAAATTGATACAGTGTAGACATTGTTAATGTTATAAATTACTATTCTAGCTGGAAACGACTGATTTTTAATGGAATATCTACATAGGCGTACAGAGGCCTATTATCAGCAACCATCACTCCTGTGTTCCAATGGCACGTTGTGTTAGCTAATCCAAGTTTGTCATTTTAAAAGGCTAATTGATAATTAGAAAACCCTTTTGCAATTATGTTAGCACAGCTGAAAACTGTTGTGCTGATTAAAGAAGCAATACAACTGGCCTTCTTTAGACTGGTTGAGTATCTGGAGCATACTTGTCCTCTTGCTCAGTTGTGCACCGGGGCCTCCCACTCCTCTTTCTATTCTTGTAAGAGCCAGTTTGTGCTGTTTTGTGAAGGGAGTCTACCATGGCTATGCTTCCATAGGATGACAGTGCCCCCATCCACAATTGAACACTTTTGGGAGATTCTGGAGAGGCGGCTGAGACAGTATTATTTTTCCACCCCAATCAACAAAACACCAAATTATAGAATTTCTTGTCAATTCATGGTGTCTCATCCCTCCTATAAAGATCCCAGACACGTGTATAATAATCTATGCCAAGGTGCATTGAAGCTGTTCTGGCTCGTGGTGGCCCAACTCCCTTTAGACACTTTATGTTGGTGTTTCTTTATCTTGGCAGTTAGCTGTACATGAGACAGATACACGAGACAGATACACAAACTGAGAACAACAAAAAAAGAGACCATTTGGCATTAGTCTCCCAGGATTCAGCTCTATTCTATTCTCAAGCCAAGAGTTTGTTCAGTAAAGGTTGTCTGGCTATTCCACTAGCCATCTCGTGTCTATGCATGTGGAGGTCCAAGCTGTTACCATTTTGATATGTGTGTGTGTGTGTGCACGCGCACGCTTACACAGGTTCTGTCTGTTTGTTAGTGTGAATCAGAGGAGGTTGGTAGGAGGCGCTATAGGAGGACGGGCTCATTTTAATGGCTGGAATGGAATTAATGGAATGGTATCAAACACATCAAACATATGGAAGCCACATGTTTGACTCCGTTCCATTTATACCAATCCAGCCATTACAATGAGCACGTCCTCCTATAGCTCCTCCCACCAGCCACATCTGGTTCAGACTCTTCTGGACCTTAAAGGGTATGTTTTTGTCCATTAGGGGCATTCTGGGCTTTAAAGGTAATATCTTCCCACTGGGCACACCACGTCATTGCAACATGAAGAATTGGGAAATATTTGGCAGATATGTTAATCAATGAGATTCCACCCTATTTTGACCCACTCAAAAAGACAGCCAAAAGTTTGTTGAATTCTTAATGTGTTATCACTATGCTTTCAACCATCGAAAAGCACCGCCAAATTCCAATGGAAAATCAATGTCTGATTTTTGGTTTACTTGTCACCTAAATGTGTTATCGCTGCACTTTCAACCATTTTTAAAAGCACAACAAATTTAAAATGGTAATACAATGTCATATCTTGTTTATTTATACAACAACTTAATGTGTTATCACTGCTTCATCTAATAGCACAACCAAATGACCTGGATTGCAGTTGAGATTACATTGAAGTACATGGTGCAAGTGATCAATGCCGTTTGAGATTCTGCACAGATTATTATAGCAATTGTGAAGATTTCCACAGACCTGCAACCCTGAACATGGAGGCTTTCTATGTATATGGTTACATAAGACGACATTTATTGTTACAGTAATCTAAAAATGTGGTCATGGATGTGTTACTCATTTTAAGGATGAATAAATAACGTTACATTAGTTTGTCAGGTATCCATAACATTAGACTATTTACTGTCTTAGAAAAGTAATACTGAATTGTGCTTGGTTGTCAACGCAACCAAATATCAACATTTGAAGGAGAAGTTTCTTCTGCTTGGAGAGCTCCATCTGTGCCACTGAGTCTGGCTATAATTCCAGTATGTCTACAAATTCATATGTTGGACTCCCGTTTCCCTTTCAACCAAAATTCTAAGTTAAAGAATAAGACTAAATCAAATCAATTTTGAATGCACTTTTAAATAGTTTTTGATTTGATTTAATCCTATTCTTAGATTTTTGGTTGAGATGGAGACGTAAATCCAACATATTTATTATTAACGTGTAGATTCCTTTTGAAATCAACCAAAGCTAGAAACCCTAGGCCTACATCTATTGTCTATTTTTTTGTTTAATCCTGGGATGAATTTAAACAATAGCTATTGATGACTTACCAAACGCTATGTAGGCCTAAATGGCTTCATTGATGATGTATGATTGATAAAGTATGGTTCCATTTAACTTCCTCTGTTGAACCTACCCTTTGGAATGACTTCGATAGGAACAGTAAATGTATTAAGTGGAGATTTCTCAGCAATCATTCTCACGATAGCACATTGGTTATAGTCAGTGACAAATATCAAAGCTAAGAAGGGCTTGGTTAAAACCTTGAATGGGAGACCGAAGGGATAGCTGTAGATAGATAAACTCTCCAGTAAGAGGTGCTGCCCAGTTTTTTTCTTATAGTGGATTTTACGTTGAAGATCTGACATTGTTTCAAAGGTACAAATTCAGCATATTTTATATAAGGTTTGTCTATGTTGAAAATGGATTACCATGATGAATGACATAATCCTGTGGTTGAAATTTTACCCTCAAAACAAAAGTTTACGTTTATGACTTTTTTCATTTCCAATGTATTTTCCACATCAATTCCATGTCACAATACATTGAAACAATGTTTATTTTAACCAATTTCTGCACAGTGGGTTGTCTGTTAGGGTTAGCAAGGGTAGTGCTGTGCTGACTGCTGCTGGAGAGGTCGTTTTTCAGTTCACAGCACATTAAACAATAATGCAGAAAATATGTAATTGCTGCATATGGTGATCTCTAGAGTCTAGTCTTGAGCATTGAAGGTTCAGAGGTGCTAAGAATGACATTTTATTATTTCACCTTTATTTAACCAGGTAGGCTAGTTGAGAACAAATTCTCATTTACAACTGCGACCTGGCCAAGAGAAAGCAAAGCAGTTTGACACATACAACAACACAGAGTTACACATGGAATAAACAAACACACAATCAATAATACAGTAGAAAAAGTCTATACAGTGTGTGCAAGGGAGGTAAGGCAATAAACAGGCCATGGTGGCGAAGTAATTACAATATTGCAATTAAACACTGGCGTGATAGATGTGCAGAAGATGAATGTACAAGTAGAGATACTGGGGTGCAAAGATAGATAAATAAATAAATACAGTATGGGGATGAGGTAGTTGGATGGGCTATTTACAGATGGGCTATGTATAGGTGCAGTGATCTGTGAGCTGCTCTGACAGCTGGTGCTTAAAGTTAGTGAGGGAGATATGAGTCTCCAGCTTTAGTGATTTTTTGAAGTTCGTTCCAGTCATTGGCAGCAGAGAACTGGAAGGAAAGGCGGCCAAAGGAGGAATTGGCTTTGGGGGTGACCAGTGAAATATACATGAATAGGAAATGTGAGACTGGAGTAGATCTGCAATCACCCATTTTAATGGCATCCATACTGTATTATCTAATTGACATACCTAATATTGAAGTGTTTTTATCCAAGTAGTGAAATGTGTGTATGAATCATTTGAGTGTGCAGACTCTTTTCAGTTATTTTACTGGCTCAATAAACTCCGGGACATGAGGTTCTCACACAAGTGAAACCCTTATATATCCATGCTGCCTCTCTTTCATAGGTGCTGAGGACAGAGTAGCACAGGGCAGAATGGGAGCGCAGTGGGGCATGTGGCCTTAACTGAACACTAATGTTGAGTCGTGAGGAAAGAGACCCGGTGGAGACGCTCGGCCTCCCTCACGCAGCGCCGCAGCTGCTCTCTGGGAGATATGGGAACACAATGGCCCTTTGATAGTGTCACTGCAGGACTGTGTGCACAGGAGCACACACACACATGAGTGCACAGACACTCACACACAAACAAACACATGCGGTACACACACACACACCAATATACGTGCAAACTGAGCTCACATAGTCACACACTTGTACACACTCAAACATTCACAACACATTCAGTGCACGCATTGATCCAAACCCAGACTCACACATAACACTCTATCAACACACCCACAAAGCACTTTGCATGATCCCCATATCCTGGTTCCCATTTAGAACATTATACTGCAGCTGATGGCATCTCTCTTCCCCTCATCCCATTCTGGGTCTCTTTAATCATGTTCTGCAAAGGAAATGAGGTGGCTGCGTCTTAGGTTCTGAGGTGTTTTTGTCTTAGTGGAGGCTGAGTAATGCAATTAGATTTGATGCCGGAGTGTTGCATGTTCCCCCCTGGAGACCTACGCGGCTGCAACTACAGCTAGCCAGCTAGCACTTAAGGAGTGCCAGTAAACAAACAGTCCTTCATCTACTGAGTTCATTATGATTGATGGGTCAGGAGCGGGATGGGGAGTCCGGTCTACTCAATCAGTTAAAACATTTTTGTAACCCAACCTGTTCAAAGCTATTTTTTTATAACAGCAAATGAGCTACATATACAATGAGTATACAATAGCATTTTAAGGACACCTGCTCTTTCCATGACATACACTAAGCAGGTGAATCCAGGTGAAAGCTATGATCCCTTATTGATGTCACTTGTTAAATCCACTTCAATCAGTGTAGATGAAGGGCAGGAGACAGGTTAAAGAAGGATTTTTAAGCCTTGAGCCAATTGAGACATGGATTGTGTATGTGTGCCATTCAGAGGGTGAATATATATATAATAAATATTTGAACGGGGTATGCATTGTCTATGCAGTATATACTCTATAGACAATGCACTGTACAGTTTTCACTCCTAGTCAGAAGACATGCTTTGACTTATGTTTATTTCTCGGTCTTGGCTCTAATCGTGACTGAGTACAGGAGTATATGTGTTCTGATAGAAGATACTTAGCGAGGCACACTTATATTTTGGCCTTGTTTAGTCCAAGCGTGTGAAGATCTGGCAGCTCCAAATAGTTGCACCCTATTGCAGTTTCTTCCCTCTAATTAATAATGTAATATTTATTACTTTCTTCCCACAAGATAGCTGAGTAATCTTAATTGGACGAGAGGAAGAACAAAGAACAAAAGCTGGGCTGTGGAAGGAGGGAGGGAGAAAGAGCCTTCAGTGAACTAGTCTCTCTTTGTCTGTGCGTGTGCGAGGGAGATTGCTCGCTTACCAATGGCCCATCTGTGTGGGAAATACACACTGATGGGGTGTGTGAGTGTTGTGATATCCATGCACAATAGATGACATCTCCGTGTGAGTCCAGCCTTATCAATAACCCTATCTGTGTGTACAATACGTAAACACACAGCACATAAAAACAGTCACACACAGTGACAAGATTAATACGTTAGTTTCTTTGTTTGTTAGGTCCGCCTTTTATTCCAATTAGCTCATCTTTTTCTTGTATATATATATTTTTTTTTATATTGAAGATTTACAAAATGTACATCGTTGTAAGTACAAAGGTTTGACCATATCCCAACCACCCTCCCTTCCTTCCTCCACACAACACCCCCCAGTCCCTTCCCTACCTCAGCCCACCCACGTCGATTCCCAAGCACTCACCCCATATACCCAACCTACCCCACACCCTCCTTCAGGTCCCAGAGATAACATCAAGTGTTGTTTTGTTAGATCAAATCCTTTTTCATATCCTGAAAGGTTCATATAGCATGCACGATCGATTTTGTATTTCCACTCGTTCAATTCGCAAAGAAAGGAATCTGTGAAATCTCACCCTAAACCAGTCAAATCGCATTCGTATGTATTCCTAAGAGATCCTAGAACGTAACGAGACTTCACTATATCATTAGGGGTGTAGTATATCCTATAGGTCACCATATTTGGTCAGAGAGCGACGCCTTCATGGCAGGCCGATGACGCGGACGGTCTTCACTTGAACGACTCTACCTTTGTCAAATAAGCACCAATTGGGGTCAAACAAAGCTGGCTAGATAGCCAATGAGCTGGGCTTTACGGGAGTATCCGGTAAACCATGTATCTGTCGTAAAATGTAGCTACTAACCTTGTACAACAGCATACCTTTTCATTTTGGACAAAAATTATAAGAATATTCAGAGTTATGAAAACTGGTTGTTTTGCAAATGTTGAACTTATAATATGGCTACTAATACTGGAAAAGCTAAATCAAAGTCCAAGTATACAGATTTGATGATATTCTTGCAGAAAAAATGTAATATGAATGCAAGTGTCTCTTTCACAATTTGCCCAAATGTACCTGGGTGACTTCACACTAAATGTCGTGTAGCTCGCTCATACTTCAAGTTACCCGTCTGAAGCTTTGCACATGCCCTGCTGCCATCTTGTGGACACTATTGGAATTACAACCAGTGTGATGGCTGGAACAGGGACCTTTCTGCTACATTTCAAAGATGATGGTAGAAAAAAAATGGTTGTTTTTTTTCTTTGTATTTTCTTTTACCAGATCCATTGTTATATTCTCCTACATTCAATTCCCATTTCCACAAACTTCAAAGTGTTTCCTTTTAAATGGTACCAATAATATGCATATCCTTGCTTCAGGGCCTGAGCTACAAGCAGTTAGATTTGGGTATGTCAGTTCGCCCCCTTTTTAATTTTTAATTTTTATCTTAACCAACAATGCAGTTAAAAAAATTAAAGTAAGAGATAAGAATAACAAATAATTAAAGAGCAGCAGTAAATAACAATAGTGGGGCTATATACAGGGGGTACCGGTACAGATTCAATGTGCGGGGGCACCGATGTCGAGGTAATTTGTATTTTTTACCTTTATTTAACTAGGCAAGTGGGTTAAGAACAAATTCTTAATTACAATAACCCACTGTTCATAGGCTGTCAACTGCCTTGTTCAGGGGCAGAACAACAGATTTTTACCTTGTCAACTCGGGGATTCGATCTCGCAACCTTTCGTTTACAGGCCCAAGACTCTAACCACAAGGCTACCTGCCACCCCAAATTGAGGTAATATGTACATGTAGGTAGAGTTATTAAAGTAACTATGCATAGATAATAACAGAATAGCAGCATCCTAGATGGGGAGGTAGAATCTGTTTAGAAGCCTCTTGGACCTAGACTTGGTGCTCCAGTACCACTTGCCATGAGTAGTAGAGATAACAGTCTATCACTAGAGTGTCTGGAGTCTTTGACAATTTTTAGGGCCTTCGTCTGACACCGCCTGGTATAGAGGTCCTGGATGGCAGGAACCTTGGCCCCGGTGATGTACTGGGCCGTACGCACTACACTCTATAATGCCTTGCGGTCAGAGGCCAAGCAGTTGCCGTACCAGGTAATGATGCAACCCGTCAGGATGCTCTCGATGGTGCAACTGTAAACCCTTTTTGAGGATCTGAGGACCCATGCCAAAATCTTTTCAGTCTCCTGAGGGGGAATAGGTTTTGTCTTGCCCTCTTCACGACTGTCTTGGTGTGCTTGGACCATGTTTATTTGTTGGTGATGTGGACACCAAGGAACTTGAAGCTCTCAACCTGCTCCACTGCAGCCCCGTCGATAAGAATGGGGGTGTGCTCGGTCCTCCTTTTCCTGTAGTCAACAATCTTCTCCTTTGTCTTGATCACGTTGAGGGAGAGGTTGTTGTCCTGGCACCACACGGTCAGGTCTCTGACCTCCTCCCTATAGGATGTCTCATCGTTGTCGGTGATCAGGTCTACCACTGTTGTGTCATTGGCAAACTTAATGATGGTGTTGGAGTCGTACCTGGCCGTGCAGTCATAAGTGAACAGGGAGTACAGGAGGTGACTGAGCACGCAGCCCTGAGGGGCCCCCGTGTTGAGGATCAGTGTGGCGGATGTGTGGTAACAACACATACCCTTACCACCTAGGGGTGGCCCATCAGGAAGTCCATGATCCAGTTGCAGAGGGAGGTGTTTAGTCCCAGGGTCCTCAACTTAGTGATGAGCTTTGAGGACACTATGGTGTTGAACGCTGAGCTGTAGCCAATGAACAGCATTCTCACATAGGTATTCCTTTTGTCCAGGTGTGAAAGGGCAGTGTGGATTGCAATAGAGATTGCATCATCTGTGGATCTATTGGTGCGGTATGCAAATTGGAGTGGGTCTAGGGTTTCTGGGATAATGGTGTTGATGTGAGCCATGACCAGTTTTTCAAAGCAATTCATGGCTACGGACGTGAGTGCTACGTGTCGGTAGTCATTTAGGCAGGTTACCTTAGTGTTCTTGGGCACAGGGACTATGGTGGTCTGCTTGAAACATGTTGGTATTACAGACTCAGTCAGGGAGAGGTTGAAAATGTCAGTGAAGACCCATACCAGTTGGTCAGCACATGCTCGGAGTATACGTCCTGGTAATCCCATCTGGCACTGCGGCCTTGTGAATGTTGACCTGTTTAAAGGTCTAGCTCACATCGGCTGCAGAGAGTGTGATCACACAGTTGTCCGGAACTCTCATGCATGTTTCAGTGTTGCTTGCCTCGACGCGAGCATAGAAGTTATTTAGCTCGTCTGGTAGACTTGTCTCACTGGGCAGCTCTCGGCTGTGCTTCCCTTTGTAGTCTGTAATAGTTTGCAAGCCCTGCCACTTTATATAATGTTTTCATACCCTACATTACTCATCTCATATGTATATACTGTACTCTATACCATCTACTGCATCTTGCCTATGCCGTTCGGCCATCACTCATTCATATATTTTTATGTACATATCCATATTAATTCCTTTACACTTGTGTGTGTATAAGGTAGTTGTTGTGAAATTGTTAGGTTAGATTACTTGTTAGATGTTACTGCATGGTCGGAACTAGAAGCACAAGTATTTCGCTACACTCGCATTACCATCTGCTAACCATGTGTATGTGACAAATATAATTTGATTTGATTAGACATCCGATGAGCGTTGGAGCCAGTGTAGTATTCGATCTTAGTCCTGTATTGACACTTGCCTGTTTGATGGTTCGTCGGAGATGATATTGGGATTTCTTATAAGCTTCCGGGTTAGAGTCCTGCTCCTTGAAAGCGGTAGCTCTAGCCTTTAGCTCAGTGCAAATGTTGCCTATAATCCATGGCTTCTGGTTGGGGTATGTACATAGTCACTGAGGGACGATGTCATCGATTCACATATTGTTGAAGCCAGTGACTGATGTGGTGTACTCCTCAATCCCGGATCATATTCCAGTCTGTGCTAGCAAAACTATGCTGTAGTTTAGCATCTGCTTCATCTGACCATTTTTTTACACACCGAGTCACTGGTGCTTCCTGCTTGAATTTTAGCTTGAAAGCAGTAATCAGGAAGATATAATGACGGTCAGATTTGCCAAATGCAGGGCGAGTTTTTAAAAACATTTTATTCCCTCTGGTTGCACATTTAACATGCTGATAGAAATTAGGTAAAACTGATTTAAGTTTTCCTGCGTTAATTAATGTCCCCGGCCACTAGGAGCGCCGCCTCTGGATGTGCGTTTTCCTGTTTGCTTATGGTGGTATACAGCTCATTGAGTGCTGTTTTAGTGTAGACAGCTATGAAAAATACAGATGAAAACTCTCTAGGTAAATAATGTGATCTACAGCTTATCATGAGATACTCTACCTCAGACGAGCAAAACCTTGAGACTTCCTTAGATATCGTGCACCAGCTGTTGTTTACAAATATGCATAGGACGCCGCCCCGTGTATTACCAGAGGCTGCTGTTCTGTCCTGCCGATAGTGTATAACCCGCCAGCTGTATGTTATTAATGTCGTCGTTCAGCCACAACACGGTGAAACATAAAATATTACAAATTTTAATGTCCCGTTGGTAGGATATACGTCCTTTTAATTTGTCCAATTCATTTTCCAGCGATTGAACGTTAGCTAGCAGTACGGAGTACAAAGGCAGATTAGCCACTCGTCGCCTGATCAAGCTGATATCTCAAAGTGCTGTAGAGAAACCCAGCCTAAAACCCCAAACAGCAGGCAATGCAGGTGTAGAAGCACGGTGGCTAGGAAAAACTCCCTAGAAAGGCTAAAACCTAGGAAGAAACCTAGAGAGGAACCAGGATATGAGGGGTGGCCAGTCCTCTTCTGGCTGTGCCGGGTGGAGATTATAACAGAACATGGCCAAGATGTTCTATTGTTCATAAATGACCAGCATGGTCAAATAATAATAATCACAGTGGTTGTCAAGGGTGCAACAAGTCAGCACCTCAGGAGTAAATGTCAGTTGGCTTTTCATAGCCAATCATTAAGAGTATCTCTACCGCTCCTGCTGTCTCTAGAGAGTTGAAAACAGCAGGCCTGGGACAGGTAGCACGTCCGGTGAACAGGTCAGGGTTCCATAGCCGCAGGCAGAACAGTTGAAACTGGAGCAGCAGCACGGCCAGGTGGACTGGGGACAGCAAGGAGTCATCATGCCAGGTAGTCCTGAGGCATGGTCCTAGGGCTCAGGTCCTCCAAGAGAGAGAAAGAAAGAAAGAAAGAGAGAAAGAGAGAGAGAATTAGACAGAGCATACTTAAATTCACACAGGACACCGGATAAGACAGGAGAAATACTCCAGATATAACAGACTGACCCTAGCCCCCGACACATAAACTACTGCAGCATAAATACTGGAGGCTGAGACAGGAGGGGTCAGGAGACATTGTGGCCCCATCCGATGATACCCCCGGACAGGGGCAAACAGGCAGGATATAACCCCACCCCCTTTGCCAAAGCACTGCCTCCACACAACTAGAGGGATATCTTCAACCACCAACTTACCATCCTGAGACGAGGCCGAGTATATCCCACAGTGATCTCCGCCACGGCGCCAACCCAGACAGGAAGATCACGTAGATCCTCACAAGGCACCCTGATCTCTTTCCACAAAATCTCAGTTTCCTTCTCCAGCGAATGACGGGGATGAGGGCCTGTTCGGGTGTTTGGAGTATATCTTTCCCGTCCAACTCATTAAAAAAAAACTCTTAGACTCCGGGATGCTGACCTTCTAGGCAGAGTTCCTCTGTCCAGTGTCTGTGTTCTTTTGCCCATCTTAATCTTTTGTTTTTAGACCCCTTCTAGGCAGAGTTGCAAAGAAAAAGCCATATCTCAGACTGGCCTATAAAAACAAAAGATTAAGACCGTCACGCCCTGGCCTTAGTTATCTTTGTTTTCTTTATTATTTTAGTTAGGTCAGGGTGTGACATGGGGGATGTTTGTGTGTTTTTGTCTCGTCTAGGGTGTTTGTATTGTCTAGGGGGTGTTTGTAGAGTTCATGGGGTTGTGTTCATTGTAGGTGTTTATGTAAGTCTATGGTTGCCTGGATTGGTTCTCAATTAGAGACAGCTGTCTATCGTTGTCTCTGATTGGGAGCCATATTTAGGCAGCCATAGTCATTAGGTAGGTTGTGGGTGATTGTCTATGTGTAAGTTGACAGTGTCTGCACTTATTGTTTGTATAGCTTCACGTTCGTCTGTTTGTTGTTTTGATTAGTTTGTATAGTGTTCGTTTCATTTTCATTAAAGAAGAATGTATTGTTATCACGCTGCACCTTGGTCCTCCTCACTTAAATGTTACGACGAACGTGACAAAGACTGGCAAAAGAACACAGACACTGGACAGAGGAACTCTGCCTAGAAGGCCAGCATCCCGGAGTCTAATAGTTTTTCTTAAATTAGTTGGACGGGGAAGATATACTCCTGTTCCCGGAGTCGCCTCGTCACTGTTGACGTTGAGACGGGTGTTTTGCGGGTACTATTAAATGAAGCTGTCAGTTGAGGACTTGTGAGGCGTCTGTTTCTCAAACTAGAATTACACCTGGACTCCTATCTGAAAGTATTGCCTTTCTCTAGCCTTTCAAAGATGATGAACAAAAAAATAAATAGAAAACGCATTGTTTTTTTGTTTGTATTATCTTCTAGCAGATCTAATGTGTTATATTCTCCTACATTAATTTCACTTTTCCACAAACTTCAAAGTGTTTCCTTTCAATGGTATCAATAATATGCATATCCTTGCTTCAGGTCCTGAGCTACAGGCTGTCATTTTAGGCAATAAAAAAAAAAAGGGTCTGATCCTTAATTAAGCCAATTATATTACTGTTGCCTGCCGTTTTAGTTTAATGTGATGGCAATGACATTTGTTTTGGATGATTATTAGGTGGAGGTCGCTAGCTAAATTATCTTCAACCTAGCTTAGATTTTCGCTAGCTAGCTGCTCTGTAAGCTAGGTTAACTTGCTAGAAAGTTAGAGAAACAAGTTGTGGAAAAAGTCACTAAACTAAACATGTTTTATTATCAACTGAAACAATATGTTTCTCCTGTCGTGAATGAAAAGGTCATATTTTCCCTAAGTAAATATGATGAACGAGAGACTAGGCTCTCTTCCATCTTGTCTTGGGTTGTGAAACTCTCCCTTTGGTCTCTGTCCAGTAGTGGAACAAGATTGCTTGAAGATTACATACAGTATGGTGTAAGGAAATGCATCACGATGTGTACGGGGCATAATTATTTACGTACAGGTAACTGCCAAAATAAAGGAAACACCAACATAGAGTCTCAATAGGGCGTTGGGTGACCACGAGCCATCAGAACAGCTTCAATATGCCTTGGCATAGATTCTACAAGTGTCTGGAACTCTATTGGAGGGATGTGACACCATTCTTCCACAAGAAATTTCATAATTTGGTGTTTTGTTGATGGTGGTGGAAAACACTGTCTCAAATGTCACTCCAGAATCTCCCATAAGTGTTCATTTGAGTTCCTTGCTCAGAACATGAGAACATATGAAAGCTGGTGGTTCCTTTTAACATGAGTCTTCAATATTCCCAGTTAAGAAATTTTTGTTTAATTGACATATGCGCTATTGTTGATGTTGCTTTATCTGATCACCACTGTGTATTTAAAAAAACGTTTTTCCCTTAGCACAGTGTAATACTGAACGCATTATTAAGAAACGCTATCTTACCTCTGAAGTTGCTACAGATTTTATTGAGTGTATGAACAGTACTCCACCACCTATTCTGCCTTCTTCATGTGAGGATTTAGTTGATAACTTTAATAGCAAACTAAGGGCAACTATTGATGCCATAGCTCCAGTAAAGTTGAAAAGGCCACATCCAAATGGAGAGCCCCTTGGATGAGTGAGGAAACTAATCAGTTAAAGAGAAATTGCAAATGCAGAGCAGAAGTGGAGAAAGTCAAAGTTGCAGGTTCATTATGATATTCTGAGAGAGCAACTTGGCATATATAACAAGGCAATTAGAAATGCAGGACGGACACATTTTTCTGTCTTGATCACTATTAATCAGTATAACTTAAGAGGGCTCTTCTCTACCATTGATGACCTGATAAATTCTACCCCCGCAAACCAATGTGAATTTGCGGCATATTTCAGAAATAAGATAACCAACATTAGGCTAGGTATCAGTCAAGCAAGAACTGATGAGAAGTTTGATATGTGCCCTAGCCTACCACGCAACGGCACTATGGATTTATTTTCATTGGTTGACACAGATATGCTCAGGAAAAGGATATCACAATTTAAGCCTTCTACCTGCCTTCTCGAACCTAACACTCTCTTCAAAACTGTTTTTAATTGCATATCTGAAGAAGTGCAATCTGTTGTTAATCAATACCTGTTTACAGGCACTTTCCCCACTGCACTAAACTGCAATGGTGAAACCCCTTCTGAAGAAGAGTAATCTAGATTGTTCAGCTTTTAGCAATTTTCGGCCAATCTCCAACCTTACATTCTTAAGCAAAATTCAGGAAAAGGTGGCAGCTGTAATTTTGAAAAATTACAATCTGGTTTTCGTGCCCAGCACAGAGACAGTGGTAAATGATCTTAGAGCCAACACAGATACCAAACAGCTCTCTGTCCTTGTACTCTCAGATTTAAGTGCTGCATTCAACACTGTTGACCATGATGTCCTTCTGGACTGACTGGAGAGTTGGGTTGGCCTCTCCGGTCCAGTTCTAAATTGGTTTAGGACCTATTTAACCAGTCAAGAGTTTTCTGTCACCCTTGGTGACCATAACTTAGAGAAAATACATAACACATGTGGCGTTCCACAAGGTATGATTTTGGGTCCGGTACTGTTCAGTTTTTATATATGTTACCTCTTGGCAGCATTATCAGAAAGCACAGCATTGATTTTCTCTGCTACGCAGACGATTCACGACTTTACATTTCTGTGTCACCAGAGGATTTTAGCTCCACGGATAAATTATTAGACTGTATTAGTGATTTAAATACTTTGATGGCTCACAACTTCCTCGAGCTAAATCAAGACAAGACCGAGGTACTTATTGTTGGAGCCAAACCACAGAGAGAGAATCAAGCAGCATATTTTAATTCACAGGCAATAAAGATAAAACACCAGGTAAAAAAAACCTAGGTGTTATTTTAAATTCTGAACAAAATTTCAAATCACATATTAGGAATGTGACCAAAATAGCTTTTTACCACCTGAGGAACATTGCCAAGAGCCGGCCATTTCTCTCTCAGGCTGATACAGAGACTTTATTACTGCAGGTAGCCTAGTGGTTAGAGCATTGGGCCACACACACTGAATGACATTCAAGGTCGAGTTGTCACATTTATGTGTGTTATTGCCAATAAGCCTGCTGTATTTAGCGTAACACAGTTTTTCTTGTCTCAGACACATGAATGTTATGTTGTCTGTCTGTGTTCTGTTCTGTCCCTAGTCTGCCCCACAGCGTCAAGGTGAGCCTGTCTCTGTTGGGGCCGGGCCGGGTGGGTGGTGGAGGCTCTCCCGACTCCAAGGTGGGCTACTGCGGTGGTGGAGGGGTGCCTGTGGAGGACATGCAGGCCCTGGCCATTACCTCCCTGCCGGGTGCAGACGTAGCAAAACACTACGAGCACATCCGCGAGCTGGGCAAGGGCACCTATGGCAAGGTGGACCTGGTGGCACACCGCACACAGGGTGAGTCAGAGGGCATGGGTGTGGTGAAGGGACATTGTTGGCGGCAAAAGTTAAGTCAGTTATCTACCACATGTTCTTGTCAAACTGTCACAGAGTAGCTAGCAAACGTCAAGATATGCCAAATAAGAGTCTAAAAACCACTTGAGGGCAAATAAATCAGATTTGACCATTCAGTCACATGGCCAGGAATCAGATTTCTGACTTCAAACCACCTACGAAGGTGGTTTGAAATGTGGCTTGAAATATCCGATTCCATGTGCTTTTTGGCTGTTCAGACTGCAGAATAAAATAAAAACAATAACAGATTCGAATCGTATCAGATTCGCAGAATCATCAGATAGAACAGGCATATTTAGTTCAATTCACTTAACTTCTACTTGCTACGCATCCCGGATCCGGGAGCACCCCCATCAGTAAAAAAAGCTGACTAGCATAGCCTAGCATAGCGCCACAAGTAAATACTAGCATCTAAATATCATTAAATCACAAGTCCAAGACACCAGATGAAAGATACAGATCTTGTGAATCCAGCCATCATTTCTGATTTTTAAAATGTTTTACAGGGAAGACACAATATGTAAATCTATTAGCTAACCACGATAGCAAAAGACACAACTTTTTTTTCTCCACCATTTTTTTCCTGCATAGGTAGCTATCACAATTTCGACCAAATAAAGATATAAATAGCCACTAACCAAGAAACAACTTCATCAAATGACAGTCTGATAACATATTTATTGTATAGCATATGTTTTGTTAGAAAAATGTGCATATTTCAGGTATAAATCACAGTTCTACATTGCAGCTGCAATCTGAAATAGCGTCGATGCAGCCAGAATAATTACAGAGACCAACGTCAAATACCTAATTACTCATCATAAATCATTTCTGAAAAATACACAGCGTACAGCAAATTAAAGCCCAACATCTTGTGAATCCAGCCAATATGTCAGATTTTTTAAGTGTTTTACAGCGAAAACACAATATAGCATTATATTAGCTTACCACAATAGCCAGAAACACAACCGCATTTACCAGCAGCAAATGTTAGCGATCGTAACAATCCAGCAAAAGATATATAATTGGACTAACCTTGATAAACTTCATCAGATGACAGTCCTGTAACATCATATTACACAATGCATATAGGTTTTGTTCGAAAATGTGCATATTTAGCAGCACAAATCGTGGTTATACAATGTGATCAGTAGCAGCATTTCATGCATTCTGGCCGGCGCCATCTTGGAGAAGCACCTAATCTAATCGATAAATAATCGTAAACTTGACTAAAAAATACAGGTTGGACAGCAAATGAAAGATGCATTAGTTATTAATGCAACCGCTGTGTTAGATTTTTAAAATTAACGTTACTAGACATACAGTGTGCGTTACAGCCAGACCAGTGCCGCAATAATGGCGGACAAATCCTTTTACATTTTTCCACATAAATACGGAATAACATCATAAATAGCTCTTACTTTTGGACGAGCTTCCATCAGAATCATGGGCAAGTTGTCCTTTGTCCAAAATAATCGTTGCTCGGTTGTAAAACGTCCTCTTCAACTTTGGAACTAGCAGCTAACAATAGCTATGTGGCGCAGACATGCCCAAATGTTCAAAACGCAATACTAAGGAAATTCCGAAAATCACAATATACTCGCATAAACTGATATAACTCGGTTTAAATAACTTCGTTATGATGTTTCTAACACCTATATTGAATTAAATCACAGACGGATATATCTTAGGCCTATAACGAGAGCTTTTGAGCATGCCATCCTGAGGTCCTCCTTTGCGTCTTGACGAACGTCGAAAAGAGCGCACCCCCCATGCCATGGCCTTTTATAAGGTCTGAGATCTACGTAGAAACTCCATTCCAATTCTCATTGGTTACTGACATCCAGGGGAAGGCGCGTGCAGTTCATGTCGACCCATAGGATACATACAGAGCTTTAAACTGATCTGAGAACAGAGCCTCGTTTTCAGACCTTCGCAGTTCCTGTCATGAATTTCGCTGCAGAAAGAGTTCTGTTTCACCCACAGACATAATTCAAACGGTTTTAGAAACTAGAGATTGTTTTCTATCCAATAGTAATAATAATATGCATATTGTACGAGCAAGAATTGAGTACGAGGCAGTTTAATTTGGGAACGATAAATGGTAATGTTGAAACAGCACCCCCTATATTGAGAAAAGGTTTACATGTCAGTTAAGTTCATATTGCCTTGCCTAAGATATTTGTCTGATACTGTACAGCGAGGTTATAATAATAAACTGAAACTAAAAGTAATCATGAAAAAACTATTTAGTAAACTGAAATAAAATAATTAACAAACCAGTTTGAAAAACTACAACAATACTGAAACTATTTTCTTTGTCTCCAAAACAAACTAAAATAACATTTTAGTTTTTCTTCTAAGCTTTGGGGGAAAAAATCTAATGGGGTTTTCAAGCTACTGAATCTGACGGGTAAATGCTGCCAGGAGATACCAATGTTTCAAATAGGTCTAGTTTGTATCCCTATTAGTCTCTCTAGAAAGACCGGTTATAATACTTCAAGGTCTGGGATATCCGAGATGACATCACTATCACTAGAAAAAATCGTTAGGTTGCTAACTTGATTCTTCTTATATGTCCTACTGAGGTGAAAAAGCATTGGATTGGTGTAAATATGGGCGAGAGAGAGTTTCCTTCCACAATATTTTTTTTGCACCAGTTTCAGCACTGTTCCTTTTAAATCCTAGTCACATTGATATTTATTTGATCATTTAAAGAGCCAATCAGCAGTAGAAAAATAACAAAGCATTTTCCCCGCCACAAGCTGAGGGATGGCTCTGGAGAAATGTAACCACTTTTAAATTCATAGGCAGCGCTATGGAAACAAGAACTGACCATCCATGATATCAAAATTCTATTTTTAACCATGCTTTAAGGCTTTACAGTGTTTGTTTACATTTACTTTGTTTATAAACATTGAAGTAAAACAAGCTTATATTTTGGGTTCTGATGGGGAATAACAGTTTAACTAAGCTCATGAGGCATTTATACATTATATTATTCAAGAATCAATATCATTAATTTAAGTAAAAAATGTATGAAGCAACTGCTGATTGCCCCTTTAAACCTAACCCAACCTATGACCTGATCTATCACCGTATTGCTGCCCCCTGGAAAAAACACACACACAAAAACTATACAACACAAATGGCTCCTAGCCTGGCTCACGTATACTTTCTGTCTCTAACACTAAAACTGTAACGTAATAATATAAAAATGAAATAATAATTACTTTATACAACTGAAACCTCCGTACCTTCAGGCTCTGATCAGGCCCTACACCCAAACAAGGGCACTGCGTTCATCCACCTCTGGCCTGCTCGCCTCCCTACCTCTGAGGAAGTACAGTTCCCGCTCAGCCCAGTCAAAACTGTTCGCTGCTCTGGCACCCCAATGGTGGAACAAACTCCCTCACGACGCCAGGTCAGCGGAGTCAATCACCACCTTCCGGAGACACCTGAAACCCCACCTCTTTAAGGAATACCTAGGATAGGATAAAGTAATCCTTCTAACCCCCCCCTTAAAAGAGTTAGATGCACTATTGTAAAGTGGTTGTTCCACTGGATATCATAAGGTGAATGCACCAATTTGTAAGTCGCTCTGGATAAGAGCGTCTGCTAAATGACTTAAATGTAAATGTAAATGTAATGAAACATGTCTAAAAACGAATTGAAACTAAACTGAATTCCAAATACAAGTCCCAACACTAATAGAAATAAAAACGAATATTAAAAAAAACGATAATAATCTTGCTATACAGAATGTTGATACAGTATGTGAGTTGTTGTAATGATATTAACTCAGGTGTGTGCTTGCTTCTGTGTGCGTGCATGGGCATGGTGATCAAAAATAATTGCATGATATGTCTTTTGTAACATAGGTCTGTGATCACTTTTTTTAAAGGGGGTAGATCAGCTTTAATATTGCAGATTGTAGCTTCCATCAACGTAATTGTCAGCATCCCTTCCAATCCGCCATAGTTTTTTTTTGTGTTATCTTCTGTCTATCTTCTGAAATGTTGCCAAACACATTTCCCTATTGGACATTAAAGTATTCATTCATTAATTCTGTCCATCACTGTGTGTACATATCAGGCACCAAAATGGCTCTGAAGTTTGTGACCAAGAGCAAGACGAAGCTGAAGAGCTTCCTGAGGGAGTACAGCCTGACGGGAACACTGAGCTGCAGCCCATTTATCATCAAAGTCCTGGACGTACTCTTCGAGACCGAGGATAGCTACGTCTTTGGACAGGAGTATGCCCCTGCTGGAGACCTGTTCGACATCATTCCTCCCCAGGTACTGTACTGGCACTGGATCGTACTTATCTCCACACCAATCACTGTTCTCCCACACCCAAGCCAATCAAGCGCAGTGTTTCAAAGCGTTGTGGTTCTGGGATTGGAGCCTTAGTGTACTGTAGGGCTCTCGTTTAATTTCAGTGGAGGGACTGGTACCCAGACTCAAAGGTTCTTATTCCAGGTTGTTAAAGATGAGTGCAATATAACGCTTAACAAGAGCCTCTTTGTCCCACTTTAGTCCCTCTACACCTCTTCTATTTCTTTCTCATTTCATTTCATTTATTGTACTTCATTTTCCTCCCCTACTGTAAAATGTAAAACTAACACCATTTTCTCTTTCTTCACTCCTTCCTCCTCTCCTCCCTGTAGGTGGGTCTTCCGGAGGAGATGGTGAAGCGCTGTATGCAGCAGCTGGGTCTGGCTCTGGACTTCATGCACAGCAAGAACCTGGTTCACCGTGACGTCAAGCCCGAAAACGTGCTCCTCTTCGACCGCGAGTGCCGACGCGTCAAGCTGGCTGACTTCGGCATGACGCGGAGAGTGGGCTGCCGGGTGAAGCGCGTGAGTGGCACCATCCCGTACACGGCGCCGGAGGTGTGCCGCGCCAGTCGTGCCGAAGGCTTCCTGGTGACCACCAGTCTGGACATCTGGGCGTTCGGAGTGCTTGTCTTCTGCATGCTGACCGGTAACTTCCCCTGGGAGGCAGCGCTGCCTACTGACGCATTCTATGAGGAGTTCCGGCGCTGGCAGCGGGCGGGGTGTCACACGGCGGCCTACCCATCCCAGTGGCGCCGCTTCACTGACGACGCCCTGCGCATGTTCAAGCGGCTGCTAGCTGCCGAACCTGAGAAGCGATGCGGTGTGAAGGACGTCTTCTGCTTTGTCAAGTACGAGCTGGTCAGCGAGCTCCGACGCCGTGCCTCCTGCCGAGCCAAGCGAGGCGAGAGGTCCAGTTCATCTGGTGTATGCCCTGCAGGCTGCACCTCAACCTCTTTGTCCTCCTCCTCATTGCGTTCCCACAGACACCCAGAGCCCTCCACTCCCCCAGGAACGACCTCCCTCTTGCGCCCAGCGCCCCTGAAGAGGAGCATCCTCTCTGATCCCCACTCCCCTCAGGAGGAGTCTCCTGGCCAGCACCACTCTTCTCTGGGTCGAGAGAAGACCAAGGGCCAGATGGTGATGGCTACTGCCATAGAGATCTGTGTCTGACAGAGACTGGATGAGCAGCGGTATCTGTGGGCGTTGCCATGGCGATAGGAACCTGCACAAGGTACTTGTAACGGCCATTTTGACTGGAGTTAAAGGTTGACGTATTAGAGCGCTGCCGAGAAGAAGCCAAATATCGAATTCTTGGCTGTGACACAGATTGGTATCAACACTCACGGCAGTACACTCTTGGACAAGTCATCACTAGCGCATGCGTTTGTTATTTTGATTTGTGACCTTAGACTGTTTTCTGAGTTGGAGAAGCGACATTCAAGAGTCCACTGACTGACGTCGTTTTTTTCACGGCAACTCGCTCCACTGTTCAGCTATTTTGCTTCTTAGTACACACATGAACACTGCTAATGATGCTAATAGAAACAGTTCTAGCCATTCTAAACATTGGGTTCAGTAGAAACACTCAATGCTCCCTGACGACACATTTCCATTCTGCCTCCTTTCTCCCGAATTTCTCTTATTTTTATATTTCTTCTTCTGCTTCTCTCTCTATATACATAATTACCTTTGACCTGGGGAGGCCCAAACCTTAGCTGATCTAGTGACATGCTTTAGAAAACTAGCTGATCAGAGGGCCAGCGATCCAATAGGTCAAACTGATCTTCTATCTAACTGACATATCGCTGAACGAATGGGATTCCACAGCAGTTCCGGCCATTTCCAAAGTGTGAAAATGGCTATGGACATAGGGGAGAATGAATTGTTTTTCAAAAGGTGAAAATATGTGAAGGTGACTCTCCAATGTAGCAGTTACTATGACAATGGGACATTGCTCATCTAGACTGTCTGAACTGAGACAGGACCCTGCTGTCAGACATCTCAGAACATCTCAGTGGTTACTTCCTGTCTCAGAGTAACTTCCTGTTGAGGGTTACAGGTGATTTCCTGTAGTAGACCACTGTTTAAAAGGACACATTTCATTCGGTAACAGTGCCTAATTAGTTCATACAGGCATCTTCCAATGTGAAAAGAAATGAGAAAATATATTATTGCTTCTGTTGACATTCAAATGCTTGGAAACTGTTATAGAATAGAGGGAGTGTTTATTTTATATTTGCTGTGTGTGTGTGTGTTGGGGGGGGGGGGGGCGGGGGGTTGGTGGGTGGGTGTTTGAACAACTAAAACACAATCTCTTTGTAAAGGGGAGAATTTAAAAAAAAAGTGCATTATAGATATTTACTATGTTAAGCGCCACACTGTATTATTGTCAGGTAGTTCAACCATGTAGCTCTATTAATATCGTTTGCTACTTGGAGAGGTAACAGGGATCAATGCACTGAATGTAGCAAAAATAATATGACATGTACAGTATATGAACATTCTAAAATTATAATGCTCTATAGTGGTGCATTATGGTGCCAAAAATGGGGTGGACAGTAGCAGCCTTTAGAGTATGGTTGGGATCGGACCAGGGCCTATTGGAATAGTACTGTTTAACACTTGTGTGATGTCTCTCCCTGAGCACATTCTGAACACTGTGACCGCATCATGACTTTAGCCCATCTTAACCATCAATAGTCCCGTTCCTCTGTCAATTCAACTCAATTAAATCAAGTACTTTACTGAGTTACTGCTTTACTGCGCACATGCATCCTGTATAACTTTACCAAAGCAATTCCAATACAATTGATCATAGATCCCATGTTCGCTCCAGGCTCCTCAAACTCCCAGCCAACCAATCTTCCCCCACTCTTCGTCCTTCACCTTCATCTTTCTCTATCTCTCACTCACTCGCTCTCTTCCTCCCTTCCCCATCTGCTTGTCTTTCTCCTGCACTTGAGTCTCTGAGCCATTCTGTGTTGTCTGGTAGGATGACCTCTCTCCCCCCTTTGGCATGCTGTGGGCTGATGATCAATTGAGGCCGCCAAACCGCGAAAGTCTCAGCTAGTGAAAAAATGTAAAAAATTATGTAAGCATCTGAAAAGCACACTGTGTGCTTTATCAAGCGTTCATCTCTATTTATCGGCTAAGTTGCTGCTACTGTTATGTCAGACAGGTGTGTTTGTGCGTGTCCAACCCTTCCCTTCTTTCCTTTCCACGATGACAGC
Source organism: Salvelinus alpinus (assembly GCF_045679555.1). Classification (NCBI taxonomy): domain Eukaryota; kingdom Metazoa; phylum Chordata; class Actinopteri; order Salmoniformes; family Salmonidae; genus Salvelinus; species Salvelinus alpinus. Next base: position 869,075 of record NC_092102.1, read on the forward strand.
CCATCATCCCTGTCGCTATAGTGACAGTCAGTGTTTTCATGGTTCATTTGTCAGCTCCTGTCCACTCCCGAAACATCAAACATAATTGGCTGGTCTAGTCGTTCTGCAACAACACCAGTATTATTAACAACACTGCCCTGCTAGCCATGAGTTCTCATAGCAATTGCCTTCCTTGTGTATTACATCACATATAATGTGTAGTATACAGTATGTCTGTTCTACTATCTCGTCAATGTCAGTCTCATTCTATCACATATACTATGTACATACATCTGTTGTACTGTTTACGTTTGTCAAAATCTGTCCAATTCACCTTCCTTATTCCTCCATCGTCTCTAGAACACCTACCTGCTAGTCATGAAGTCAGTGCCCTTGTCATACGTCACACTTTAAGGATGACCTTAGTCAGAGGAGAATGGTGGTTCATTGACCTCACTCTGGGCGGAGATTTTCTGTGATCACTCATAGGGTGAAGCATCAGTCTCCCATTGGTTGTAGAACATGTATTAGCTCTGCCTTAGGCCCCACTGTCCGACTGTGCAATAATGTAATTAATGACAGGGGTAGTTTAGAGACACTTGAAATGGCGGTCCAAATGCGTGCATAACTAGCCTCTACTTATGACAAGATGCATACACTGTTTTGCTGTGTGAAATTGTGAATATTTATAGTTTCGTTCGATATCGCACAACTGTATACATCAGAACAGTGTTATGTCAGTTGTCATAAGTGTCAAGTTTTTGTCAGACTGTTATAACAGGTTATGTAGGCATTATGATCACATTGTGTAATGTTAATTTTAGCTTTGTAGCCTACCGTTTACCTCAGTTATGTCCTGATCCTACTAGCTGGTCTCCACCAGCAAGTTGAATTATGTAAATGTACAAATGTATTAAGTCTTTAACACACAAACAAATAAAATGTTTAATATTGAGTTCAAATCAAACTTTGTGTACCAGAACTGATACAAACTTTTATTATTTTCGTCAATATGTTAAAATGACCAGTGCATTAACATCTATAAATGGCTGAATGTCTTTGTTTATCCCCTCCCCCTCTTTCCTGCATTTAATTCTACTCCGCCTATATGTGTATGCAAATCCAGTCCAGCTCTCGGTGTTTCCTTTCGACTGCACATTAGCTGAAGGTCAGGTCAAAGCGGGTCTCATTTCCTGAGTCTTTGGTCTGGTACATGTGCAGACCGCTTTAATAAGCTGACTTCCTGCTGAAAGACCAATTAACACATCCGTAGATAAGTTATCTGGCGGTCCTCAAAAAAGTGGGATGAGAGCGAGGCAGTGTGAATATCCCACCGCAAACGAGAACAATTATCAGCCACCCCCTGCAGCAAGTGTTAATGTTGTCTTCTCTGAGCTGAGGCATTAGCGGTATAGCCATATTGGGGCTGAGTTGGACGTCTGGGAAATGGTGGGTTTTAGCGGCTACTGTGCTAAGCTAAGCAGGTCAGACAGTACAGAAGCACTTGAAAGGTCTACGTGGCAGAGAGAGAGATGGGGTTAGCATGTGGAATCTAGCCATGTGCAATAGCCTGTTCTCCCGCTCTTTGAAGAGCTGGTGACCTGAGGTAACTAGCTACAGTAGCGACTGAATTGCAGGCTAATTGAGTTAGTATAAGACGCTCTAGTAGCCTATACCTCAGATCTTGCTGGAGAGAAATAGGATTTCTAAACCAAGGCTGTATGGAGCTGATAGGCAAGGATGGATGGAGCCTAGATGTTTCATGGATGGATGGAGTTGTCAAGCTCAGTAGAGGTGCTGTGGTGTTAAGCCCTGGCTTTGTGGAGATGCTAGCTAAATCGCTAGGAGGCAGAGGCGGCTGGTGGGAGGAGCTATAGGAGGACAGGCTCATTGTAATGGCTGGAATAGAATTAATGAAACGGAGTCAAACGTGGTTTCCATATGTTTGATGTGTATAAGACAGTTCCATTCACTCCATTCCAGCTAATACAATGAGCCCGTCCCCCTATAGCTCCTCCCACCAGCCTCTTCTACAAGTAGGCAGTTAGCAGAAATGGAAGACTGGTTTGTGATCAAGGGTGGTCAAAGGATGATATTTGGCAGTGTTGTAGTACTCGAGTTCAGGTCTCGAGACCACATATTGAGTGTCTAGGTCTTGCCTTGGTGTTGGATACATTTGTACTCGGTCTCACAGTGAGTACTAGTATCAGGAATCAAGACCCAGATGCAGACTGTCGAAGTAACACTGTTTATTGTAGCAACAGGGGCATGCAAAGACAGGTCAAGGCAGGCAGGGGTTGAAAATCCAGGGTGAGGCAAAGGTACAGGTGGACTCAGGATCAGGGACAGGCAGGGTTCAGTAATCCAGACGTGGAGCAAAGGTACAGGACAGCAGGCAGGGTCAGGCAGAGAGGTCAGGCAGGCGGGTACAGGGTCAGGACAGGCAAAGGTCAAAACAGGGAGGACTAGCAAAGAGAGGCTGGGAATCGATAGGAGCTGACAGGAAAACCACTGGTAAGCTTGAACGAACAAGACGAACTGGCAACAAACAGACAGAGAACACAGGTATAAATACACAGGGGATAATAGTGGAAGATGGGCAACACCTGGAGGGGGTTGGAGACAAGCACAAGGACAGGTGAAACAGATCAGGGCGTGACACTAGTAATTTATTCCCGAGACCAGCCAAGACCAGTGGAGTAAAAAACTCATAATTATTCCATTCAGTCAGTGCATAAAACCGCTTCGCCAAGACAAATATATACTCTTTTCGTTTAAACATTAATTAAAAGCCTTTATATCTATTACAGATATGTTTGCACAGTGGTGGGACAGGTTCGTGATTCTGAAAGGACAGCAAACGTAATACCAGCACACTCATGTAGGAGAACACAAAGGGCCAGTGAAACACAAAGGGCTAGTGGTGTAGTGGAGGGTATAAGCCGTATACCCACTTTTTTCAGTGGGCATTAATCTGTATTGATGCGTATCAAAGTAGTGGAGGTATACGACTTAGCAATTATGTAGTACAATAGTGAGATCATACACAAAGCACGTGAAATATATTCACATGCGCGCCGCACACAGCCTAGTTTCAGCGGAATATCATCTGAAGTTAGCAGCTCTCAATTGGTTTTGGCATGGAGCCGCTCACAGAAGAATAACATCGGTAGCCGTCAGGGTAGGAAAGATGTTTCAACTCATCTACCAGTAAATGCTAACTAATTCAACATTGGGTATGCAAACCAGGTATTGAAAAAGTTTTGTCCGATGTCTTGGTTAGTAAGTAGGCTATTTGTGACCAACCGGCTCGATTCAATCTTATGTCGCAAAATTTCAAATTGTGTTTTTTACATTTGATAAAAGTAGAAACTCAGAGGTAGAAAATGGTATATCAAACACTACAGTTGAGGAACGTTTAACCTGCATGTCTAAATCAAATAGCTGACTCATCACATGCTGCTGCTACTGTTTACATATAGCCAAGTGAGTTACTCTTTCTGTATTTATTCCTTGTGGTATTTATATTTTTCAATCTTTTTCTCTCTGTGTTGTTCTTCCCAACAATGCACAGAAAAATATAATTTTAACTTGAAAACATCATAGAATATGGATTGATGTAATATTGTGGTAATATTACCTCAGTGTTTGAAAAATGCACCAGAGACTAAACTGGAGGCTTGCTGTTGAAATGTGAATGCATCTGTAGCCATACAGCTGTTGTGCCTTTGAGGAGGCCCTCTTAACCTGGTTTGCGTCAGTAAATATCCAGCTGTATGAATGGGTAAATATGTTAAATGTGAGTGATTCACCATGGTTAAAAGGAAATAATTAGCAGCTTAGTAAATGCAAATCGTATTATTTCAATGTTTTCACAGCACGTTTGGGTGAAGCACAGGATGTTTAGGTGAAACGTAGTTACAAATTCTATGTGATGGTGGATGGTATTTTATAGTAATATTTTGACATTTCCACAACAGCGGAGTATCAGACACACTGTAGAAACTAGACTCCATCTCTGTGGAAAAGAGGGCACAATAATTTGCCATAGCAGTGGGAAACCCTGATGAGAAATCAGTTGATTCCATAAGTCACCAGACCCTCATATCTAACCAAGCCACCCAAGCAGACATGGAGAGTGACAACCTGTCCTACCTGTCCAAGGCTTTTAGGATTATCTCCCTATTGGAGGTAGAAAGAAGTGAATGAGCTTTCGAGGTGAGATGACAGTTCTGAGGCAGGATAAGGTGGTGCTGAGACAGAAACTGGCAACGGTCGAGAGCATCATGAGAGCGGTGGCTGACATCAGGGAGGAGCTACAGAAAGAGTTGTCAGTTGTCATAGAATTGCTTCAATACAAATACCACCATCCACACTAAGAGAACACAACCCCAACTACCACACCCTCACATCCCCTCATCAGCGGTAACACTGCTGCTCACTGTGACCCTCTGGAACTCATACAGACTCATACTGAGACACTTTGGAGAGAGGAAGACACTGAGAGGCCACCTGTGGTCCCCACTGCACTCCCACAGTGAAATGCTTACTTACTCATTGTGTATTTAGTCCTTGTGTTGTATATATATATTTTTTTTTCTGTGCATTGTTGGGAAGAATAACACAGAGAGAAAAATATTGAAAAATATAAATACCACAAGGAATAAATACAGAAAGAGTAACTCACTTGGCTATATATAAACAGTAGCAGCAGCATGTGATGAGTCAAAAGAGTTAGTGCAAAGAGGGTCTTATGACTTGGGGTTAGAAGCTGTTCTGCGTCCTGTTGGTTCCAGAATTGGTGCATCGGTACCACTTACCATGTGGTAGCAGAGAGAACAGTCGATGACTTGGGTGGCTGGAGTCTTTGACAATTTTTAGGGGCTTCCTCTGACACCGCCTGGTATAGAGGTCCTGGATGGCAGGGAGCTCGGCCCCAGTAATGTACTGGGCCGTATGCACTACCCTCTATAATGCCATACGGTCAGTTGCCAAGCAGTTGCCATACCAAGCGTTATTGCAGCCAGTTAAGATGCTTTCAATGGTGCAGCTGTGTAACTTTTTGAGGATCGGGCGCATGCCAAGTCTTTTCAGCCTGCCTTCTTCACGACTGTGTTGGTGTGTGTGGACCACAACAGCAGCACACAGGCAGAGCACCCTATCCAGCTAACAAAAAACATTCCCACTACTTTCGAGAATGTTCGTTCCCATAAGAGTCTCATTAGGTCATTATGTTTTTCTAGGGATGTTCCAGTGATGTGCAAGACTGACTGTTTCCAAGAGACCATTCCCTTAATTCTTAGGGCTAGGGGGCAGTATCCTGAATTTCCGCCTGACTGACGTGCCCAAAGTAAACTGCCTGTTACTCAGGCCCAGAAGCCAGGATATGCATATAATTGGTAGCATTATAGATAGATATAATGGATAGAAAACACTCTAAAGTTTCTAAAACTGTTAAAATAATGTCTGGGACTATAACAAAATTGATATGTCAGGCAAAAACACGAAGAAAATCAGACCAGAATTTATTTTTTCAGCTCCCAGGCTCTTATTATGGAAACCTATTGCTTTAACATATGTCCGTCACCCAAATTGCAATTCCTATGGCTTCTGGACCACCTGGACCAAATCAGTCTTTCGGCACGTGAGGGAGAAGGCGCACGCTTACGAATTTTACTTTCCTATTGAACATAGTACTTTCCGTGTGAAATATTATAGTTTATTAAAATTTTAGACTACCTGACGATTAAATAGGATTAAATAGAAACGTCGTTTGACTTGTTTGGATGAAGTTTACACGGTAGCTTTTTGGACTCCTTTGTCTGCATGTTGAACGAGTGGATTACTGAAATGGAAATCAAACAGACTTTTTGGGATATAAAGAAGGATTTTTATTTAACAAAACAACCATTCATGTTGTAGCTGGGACCTTTGGGATTGCAAATAGAGGAAGATATTCAAAGGTAAGTGATTTATTTAATTGCTATTTGTGATTTTGTGAAGCCTGTGCTGGTTGAAAGATATGTTGATGTGGGGCGCTGTCCTCAGATAATTGCATGGTATGCTTTTGCCATAAAGCCTTTTTGAAATCTGACAACGCAGTTGGATTAAAAAGAAGTGAAGCTTTTAAATGATATAAGACACTTGTATGTTCACGAATGTTTAATATTACAAATATTTATTTGAATTGCGCGCCGTCCAATTTCACCGGATGTTGTCGGCTTCTATCCCGCTAGCGGGACACCTAGCCGTTAATGTCAAACAGAATTTTCAATATTAATGTTCTAGACATGTTTCTTTGGAATGTTGCAAACATTTTCCAGAGTTCAGTATTCTGAGGATTAAAAACAAAAAATGCTGTTTAGAGAACAGCAAAAGCAACAACTAAAAATGACCCCAAGTATTAATTGTCACCGCAATATTAGGTTTAAACGTCTGTAGAACTGCGTGTACAATGTAAACAACTACTCAACCTCATCATGAATTGACTAATTTAGCCTACTTGTGGAAAGGTGCATACAGTGCAACATGAAATACTGAAATATAGATGCACAATACACACTAGTTTCAACAAGAATGACATCAAATGACGACATCAATGTGAAAGTAACTGGTGCATAAAACAGCTGACTTTGAATGCAAACTATGCCAGATAAATGCTACACATGCATTGAAATAAAAGGTATAGCCTTACATCAAATGACGTACTTAGGCCTACAATCGACAAGGACACATGAAGACAAACAAGCTCAACCAAAGAATGACGAAAATCATGAAATACAAAAGAAACATCTATACATTCCTTTTTAAAGGCACAGCTGAATGGACAGTGCCTCGGTAGCCTACAGGTTGGAATAGTGGAGCTCTGTAGAGTGGTTCTGAATGGACAGCGCCTCTGACTAGTAGCCAGCTATATAAGTATTTTGTTCGTGGGCAGTTAGACATTTTTGGGGCAATGCGTACAGTGCTTTCGGAAAGTATTAAGACCCCTTCACTTTTTCCACATTTTGTTACGTTACAGCCCTATTCTAAAATTGATTAAATGGTTATTTGTCCTCATAAATCTACACACAATACCCCATAATGACAAAGCAAAAACAGGTTTTTGCAAATTTATAAAACATATAAAACAGAAATATCACATTTACATAAGTATTCAGACCCTTTACTCAGTACTTTGCTGAAGCACCTTTGACAGTGATTACAGCTTTGTGTCTTCTTGGGTATGATGCTACAAGATTGGAACACCTGTATTTGGGGAGTTTCTCCCATTTTTCTCTGCAGGTCCTCTGCACAGCTATTTTCAGGTCTCTCCAGAGATTTTAGATCGAGTTCAAGTCCGGGCTCTGGCTGGGCCACTCAAGGACATTCAGAGATTCGATCCTGACTAGTCTCCCAGTCCCTGCCGCTGAAAAACATCCTTCTGCATGATGCTGCAAACACCATGCTTCACTGTGGGGATAGTGCCAGGTTTCCTCCAGTCGTGACTCTTGGCATTCAGGCCAAAGAATTCAATCTTGGTTTCATCAGACCTGAGAATCTTGTTTCTCATGGTTTGAGAGTCTTTAGGTGCCTTTTGGCAAACTCCAAGTGGGCGATCATGTGGTTTTCACTGAGGAGTGGCTTCCGTCTGGCCACTCTTAAGGCCTGTTTGGTGGTGCTGCTGAGATGGTTGTCCTTCTGGAAGATTCTCCCATCTCCACAGAGGAACTCTAGAGCTCTGTCAGAGTGACCATCAGGTTCTTAGTCATCTTCCTGACCAAGGCCCTTCTCTCCCGATTGCTCAGTTTTGCTGGGCGGCCAGCTCTAGGAAGAGTCTTGGTGGTTCCAAACTTCTTCCATTTAAGAATGATGAAGGCCACTGTGTTCTTGGGGACCGTCAATGCTGCAGACATTTTTTGGTACCCTTTCCCAGATCTGTGCCTCAACACAGTCCTGTCTCGGAGCTCTATAGACAATTCCTTCAACCTCATGGCTTGGTTTTTGCTCTGACATGCACTGTCAACTGTGGGACCTATTAGACAGGTGTGTGCATTTCCAAATCCTGTCCTATCAAGTTGTAGAAACATCTCAAGGATGATCAATGGAAACAGGATGCACCTGAGCTAAATGTTGAGTATTATAGCAATAATACTGAATACTTATGAATACTTATGTAAATAAGGTATTACTATGTTACATTTTTTTATTAAATTTCTAAAAACCTGTATTCGCTTTGTCATTATGGGGTATTGTGTGTAGATTGATGAGAAAAAAAATATTTCATCCAATTTAGAATAAGACTGTAATGTAACAAAATATGGAAAAAGTCAAGTGGTCTGAATACTTTCCGAATGCACTATATATGAAAATCATAACTTGCACGCAGATCTTTAGAAATGGTAGTTTCAATTTTAAACTGGCACTCCATTATGAAAAAGGTTGCTGAACTCCTGCTATAGGCTATATGAAGCCACCCTTGTGGAACGTGCATAAAGTGTACTGTGACAGTGTCCTTGTCTCCTGTGCTTCCCACCAACATTGTCTCGTGCGCTCAGGCCAGCTTGTCTCGTGTCTGATATTATGGTTGCCTACGCAGTAGTTGCACTCTCTGGTGATTATATATATATATATACCACACTATAGCTACATAACTTAGCAATATTTAATTACGTTTTGCCAGCAATATTGATCTGTAAGAATTCCTCATTTTAATTGAGGAAGATGGACAAGCAAGACTGATAGAGTGAGAGGTGGAAATTCATTATACCAGAGGCAGGTAGGCTACAGGTACGGATTAGGGATGCAGGCAGAGGATGATGATGAAGTATGTGTCATGCCTGCTCCCGCTCTTCCCCCGCCAGGCTGCCCTGCATTACGCACTCTTGCCACCATCATTTACGCACACCTGCCTTCCCTCGTCACGCGCATCAGCGATATTGGACTCACCTGGACTCACCCAATCACCTGTTTATTACCTCCCCTATATTTGTCAGTTCCCCAGCTCTGTTCCCCGCTGCATTAATTGTAATTTGTCTGTGTTACCCGTGTGCTGACGCTGTTTCTGTCTCGTTCTATGTCCGTTCCCTATTAAATGTTTGACTCCCCGTACTTGCTTCTCCTCGCTAGCGTCATCCCTTGACAGTATGCCTAAAAAGTTAATCCAAATCATTAATGATTACTTAGTTGGGCTATCTCAATTATCATTATGTCACTGCATGGCAATGTATATTTGTTATAGCCTACAGTTGTACTGTTTTCGAAGCCAAAACCAGGACATGTATTTTGTGGAAATGATCGAAATAGCAAGTTGTTCAGTTGTGTTTATTTTTATACTAATACATAAAACCAAGATTGCACTAGCCTACTGGGCAAATAAATACAATTATAAATTAGGTCTACAGCTATCACAGCTTATATTTTAATAGCAATAAAGTGACTTTCGGTTTCGAATGGTCACCAAAAATGCGGGCTTCCCCACCTCCCAATTAAATGAACAATAAAGGGAGACGGGGTGGGGGACGGTGTTGGGGGCTGTAACAATGGTGAGGTGTACATTTCAGGATAACTTAATGAAATGTCTCAGGCTGGACACATTGGCAGTCATGATCTCTAGTCTCTACCAAGTTTTGTTAACACCCCATGTTCCCCTTATCCTACAGTCAGTGGACAAATCAACTTTTGAGTGTTCAGAGATAAAACACTTAATTTCTTCTGACTGGCATGGAAGTGGCTAGAGTCTACAGAGGTGTAAGGTTAATTAGGAGTCTGAAAGTAGGGTATTTGATAGCGTAAACAAATACATGTATTTTCTTGGTGAGCTGAACTTTGACTGGTTATCATCTAGCTGTCCTCTCAAGAGGAAGCTTCTAACTGTCACGTTCTGACCAATGTTCTTGTGTGTTTTGCTTGTTTTAGTGTTGGTCAGGACGTGAGCTGGATGGGCATTCTATGTTGTGTGTCTAGTTTGTCTGTTTCTGTTTTTGGCCTAATATGGTTCTCAATCAGAGGCAGCTGTCAATCGTTGTCCCTGATTGGGAATCATATATAGGTGGCTTGTTTTGTGTTGGGGATTTGTGGGTGGTTGTTTCCTGTCTCTGTGTTTTCTCTGCACCAGATAGGGCTGTATCGGTAAGCCACATTTGGTATTTTGTATTTGTTTAGTGTTCAGTATTTTCGTAATTAAAATCATGTTGAACACGAGCTACGCTGCGTCTTGGTCCGATCCCTGCTACACCTCCTCTTCTCATGAAGAGAGGGAAGGCTGCCGTTACACTAACTGTGACTAATGCCTGTATTATGACCCAGGTTATCACTCATCCAACTACAGTGTATACCAATATTGTTGGATCTGTGACATCCACTTGTATTGATTATATCGTCACTAATGTTGCAGAGCTTTGCTCCAAAGTGATATAAGTTCCCATTGGCTGTAGAGTCATTCCATGTCATTTCAGCAGCAATGACACCCACCATCTCAGATTGCTCTAAAAATCGATCCTGTTTTTTATTTTTTTATTTTTTTATTTCACCTGTAGTTAGAAACAGGTAAGATTTGCATTCCTAACATATTATTTTGCTGAAATTGTATTTAATATAGGAGAAATTAAGGTTGTACTGAAATTAAGGTTGTACGAGACATGGCTATTTGCATGTGTAGGATTTAGATAATAATCTAATTATGAACCGGGCACTTAGCTGCTTCAATGACTGGTGTGCAGAAAAAGGGATACATTGTGAGTTTGGGAAAACAACAAAAACGGAGCTGAACATCATTCTACGGGACTTGTATGGTTCAGTAAGAAACATGAATGCCGAAGAATACGCTGGACTCAGAGCTGGTTTAAACCGACATATCAACGACCCCTCTCTCAATTTGGAATGGAGTATATAGAAGGACACCGAATTCACAACGAGCAACAATGTCTGTCGGCGTTAAAAAGTTGAGGGAAGAGGGGCGCTATAAAGCTGCGCACCAGTGGACGGCTAATTACGGTATGTATGTGATTCGGTGAGCGAGTTTATTAGCAAGTGCGTCGGTGATGTTGTACCCACAGCAACTATTAAAAACTTCCCCAACCAGAAACCGTGGATTGATGGCAGCATTTGTGCAAAACTGAAAGCGCCGAACCACTGCTTTTAATCAGGGCAAGGCGACCGGAAACATGACCGAATACAAAGCGTAGCTATTCCCTTCGCAAGGCAATCAAACAAGCTAAGCGTCAGTATAGAGACAAAGTAGAGTCGCAATTCAACGGCTCAAACACGAGAGGTATGTGGCAGGGTCTACAGTCAATCACGGCCTACAAAAAGAAAACCAGCCCCGTCGCGGACCACGATGTCCTGCTCCCAGACAAACTTAACAACTTTGCTCGCTTTGAGGACAATACAGTGCCAATGACACGGCCCGCTACCAAAGCCTGCAGACTCTCCTTCACCGCAGCCAACATGAGTAAAGCATTTAAATGTGTTAACCCTCGCAATGCTGCCGGCCCAGACGGGATCCCTAGCCGCATCCTTAGAGCGTGCGCAGACCAGCTGGCTGGTGTGTTTACGGACATATTCAATCAATCCTTATCCCAGGCTGCTGTTCCCACATGCTTCAAGAGGGCTACCATTGTTCCAGTTCCCAAGAAAGCTAAGGTAACTGAGCTGAATGACTATCGCCCCGTAGCACTCACCTCCATCATCATGAAGTGCATTGAGAGACTAGTCAAGGATCATATCACCTCCACCCTACCTGACACCCTAGACCTACTCCAATTTGCTTACCGCCCCAATAGGTCCACAGACGATGCAATCGCAATCACACTGCACACTGCCCTAACCCATCTGGACAAGAGGAATACCTATGTAAGAATGCTGTTCATCGACTACAGCTCAGCATTTAACACCATAGTACCCTCCAAACTCGTCATTAAGCCCGAGACCCTGGGTCTCGACCCCGCCCTGTGCAACTAGGTCCTGGACTGCCTGACGGGCCACCCCCAGGTGATGAGTGTATGAAACAACATCTCCACCCCGCTGATCCTCAACACTGGGGCCCCACAAGGGTACGCTCTCAGCCCTCTCCTGTACTCCGTTCACCCATGACTCCGTGGCCATGCACGCCTCCAACTCAATCATCAAGTTTGCAGACGACACTACAGTGGTAGGCTTGATTACCAACAACGACGAGACGGCCTACAGGGAGGAGGTGAGGGCCCTCGGAGTCTGGTGTCAGGAAAATAACCTCACACTCAACGTCAACAAAACAAAGGAGATGATCGTGGACTTCAGGAAACATCAGAGGGAGCACCACCCTATCCACATCGACGGGACAGTCGTGGAGAAGGTGGAACGTTTTAAGTTCCTTGGCATACACATCACGGACAAACTAAAATTGTCCACCCACACAGACAGCGTGGTGAAAAAGGCGCAACAGCCTCAGGAGGCTGAAGAAATTCGGCTTGTCACCAAAAACACTCACAAACTTTTACAGATGCACAATCGAGAGCATCCTGTCGGGCTGTATCACCGCCTGCTACGGCAACTGCTCCGCCCACAACCGTAAGGCTCTCCAGAGGGTAGTGAGGTCTGCACAACGCATCACCGGGGGCAAACTACCTGCTCTCCAGGACACCTACACGACCCGATGTCACAGGAAGGCCAACAAGATCATCAAGGACAACAACCACCCGAGCCACTGCCTGTTCACCCCGCGATCATCCAGAAGGCGAGGTCAGTACAGGTGCATCAAAGCTGGGACTGAGAGACTGAGAAACAGTTTCTATCTCAAGGCCATCAGACTGTTAAACAGCCACCACTAACATTTAGTGGCCGCTGCCAACAAACTGACTCAATCTCTAGCCACTTTAATAATAAAAAATGGAATGTAATAAATGTATCACTAGTCACTTTAAACTATGCCTCTGTATATAATGTTTACATAACCTACACTACTCATCTCATTTGTATATAATGTACTCTATACCATCTACTGCATCTTGCCTATGCCGTTCGGCCATCGCTCATCCATATATATTTTTATGTACATATTCTTATTCATTCCTTTACACTTGTGTGTATAAGGTAGTTGTTGTGTAATTGTTAGATTACTTGTTAGATATAACTGCATGGTCGGAACTAGAAGCACAAGCATTTCGCTACACATTAACATCTGCTAACCATGTGTATGTGACAAATGCCATTTGATTTGATTTGTAACTGTTAGCAAGCTAAATCATTTTAATGTACCCTGACGATATAACCGGTAGCTATGTAGGCCTAACTATTAGCTAACGTTATTTTGTCTTACATTTCAAGTCACACAAAAGAGCCAATAGGAGTGAACACCCTCGCAAAAATGCTGCCAAAGATCTGCAAAATAGCTGGCCCGTCGCAGATTTACACAAACCCCTGCCTTCGAACCACCATAATCCAGAAACTGTCGGATGACAGAGGCACGAGAAATATTGTCTGTCAGAGGAATCTTCAAAGTTACTGGAGGCCAAATCTGGAAACGGTGGAGCACTATTCTCTCAGACAACACAGCAGCAGCTCCCCCAGTTAAAAGAACGACATCCATTTCCAGCAGCGTGGAGCCAACAAACGACAACATGGGCAAGTCAACAACAAACAATAACATGGGACAATTTTTCATTCGTGTACAATAAATGGCAACAGTCAGATCAACATGAATAAATAATTGGCATGTGTTAGTCACTCTAGAAGTGGCGCTGAAGCTATTTTTTTCATACATTTAACGTAAGCTATCTAGTTAGCCTGTGGTTGTTGCATAGCAACCAGTCCAGCAACGAGACTTTTGTCCGGACTACTTTTTCTGGCAGAATGTATTTATTATTGATTTATTTATTAAAGCAACATTTTCAATTTAGATGTGTAGTTCCTTGCCTTACTGTCAAATCAAATCAAAATCAAATGTATTTAATAAGCCCTTCTTACATCTGCTGATATCTCAGTGCTGTACAGAAACCCAGCATAAAACCCCAAACAACAAGCAATGCAGGTGTAGAAGCACGGTGGCTAGGAAAAACTCCCTAGAAAGGCCAGAACCTAGTGAGGAACCAGGCTATGATGGGTGGCCAGTCCTATTCTGGCTGTGCTGGGTGGAGATTATAACAGAACATGTCAAGGGTGCAACAGGTCAGCACCTCAGGAGTAAATGGCAGTTGGCTTTTCATAGCCAATCATTCAGTGTATCTCTACCGCTCCTGCTGTCTCTAGAGAGTTGAAAACAGCAGGTCTGGAACAGGAAGCACGTCCGGTGAACAGGTCAGGGTTCCATAGCCGCAGGCAGAACAGTTGAAACTGGAGCAGCAGCACGGCCAGGTGGACTGGGGACAGCAAGGAGTCATCAGGCCAGGTAGTCCTGAGGCATGGTCCTAGGGCTCAGGTCCTCCGAGGGAGAGAAAAAGAGAGAATTAGAGAAAGAAAGAAAGAGAGAAAGTGAATTAGAGAGAGCATACTTAAAATTACACAGGACACCGGATAAGACAGGAGAAATACTCCAGATATAACAGACTGACCCTAGCCCCCCCGACACAAACTACTGCAGCATAAATACTGGAGGCTGAGACAGGAGGGGTCGGGGGACACTGTGGCCCCATCCAACAATACCCCACGGACAGGGCCAAACAGGCAGGATATAACCCAACCACTTTGCCAAAGCACAGCCCCCACACCACTAGAGGGATATCTTCAACCACCAACCTACCATCCTGAGATGAGGCCGAGTATAGCCCACAATGATCTCCGCCACGGGACAACACAAGGGGGGGGGGGGGGGGGGAAGACGGGAAGATCACGTCAGTGACTCAACCCACTCAAGTGACGCACTCCTCCTAGGGACGGCATGGAGGAGCACCAGTAAGCCAGTGACTCAGCCCCTGTAATAGGGTTAGAGGCAGAGAATCCCAGTGGAGAGAGGGGAACTGGCCAGGCAGAGATAGCAAGGGCGGTGTTGGCAACCGGTTTATAAAAGCAATAAGGCACCTCGGGTAAGCTAAGGGCTGTATCCAGGCACTCCGCGTTGCGTCTTGCTTAAGGCCTTATTGCTTAAGTATAGTACCCAACATCCGATTTGGACCAAACTTCGTCCTACCAATGAGCAAGACATGAGGAATCAAAAGAAACGGTCAAAAGCCCCTCACGGAACCCCCCCAACCTCCTCCCCCCACGGACCCCCCCCCATACCCCAAGTCCAATCCCAGCCCAATAACCAGTATACAGTATCAATTGTCTTTGTTTGACAAGTAATATAAAGATGCAGTTTGGAGCATTGATTCTTCAAACTATGTAATGTATTCCCTGTGAATCTGGTGAGAATGTTTTCCCCCTGTTCAGAGAAATGTGTAATTTTTTCAACAATTTGCAAGAATATTTTTACAAATACTTAAATTGCTGGACCTGGATTTTCCTCACATCAGACCAAACGGTTCGGACGCTACAGACTGAAGTTTGCACATCGGCAGTACCGACTTCAGAGGAGTTCCGTGGAGCTTGTGTGAGTCGAAGAGCAAAACGGAGAACACCACGACTGACTAGTTATCCCACATTCATTGCACATTCATCTGCATGGTGTTTAGTTAGCAGGCCAAACCGTGCAGACGTTTTCGTGAGAAGACCGATTTTCGGGATGTCTCCTTTTCGGGATGTCTCCTGGTCTGACAAACAGCGCTGTAGCTCTGCCACTTTCCACCGCAGATGCGGAAGGCCGACGTGCGGATAGATTGAGACGCAGCCCATGCAGAAAAACTGATATCTCTAGCTTAAACTGATGATTTTGATGGGGATTTGTTTATTATGATTGACTCACTGGTACGTCAACAGACGTAAGGATTTAATCAACTCTAGTATAGCCTCTTTGAGCTGTCATTGTGATTCTCTTTGAGGTGTCATTGTGATTTATCAGACAGTCACAAATTTGATGGGCCTATGCACAATTCACTACAAGGGCATCTCTGTCATAGATATGAAGTCTGTTAACAATTCAGAGGCAAGAGGGAAAATCTTCTCCTGTCCTAGAGCCTAGGCTATTTTCCTATCCAGTCCCAATCCCAATGAAACCCAAAATCTTCTGTCTCGCATGAAAATTCCTAAGTTTATAGGTTGCATTACCAAAGCATATCAAAATACCGCTGGCATAGTGACCATATCTTGTTTTTAAACACTTTAAATCGGCACTTCCGATATTGAAATTTGGTAGATTTTGGGGAAAATGAATCCCTAGTGAGAACTGTTGGAGCCCCCTGGATCGACTATGAATTGAAAATGTGTATGGTTCAAAGAAATGATGCAAAAAAAGATGGCAAACAAGTCTGCTCAGCTGATTGGTTGACATACTGTCAATTGAGAAATGTTTCAAAATGTTGCTAAAATAAGAAGACATTTTATTACCAAAACAAGATAAATGAAATAAAAAATCCACGGTGAAATACTTTTGAGCACCTTTAAAGATATTATGGGCCGAAAATCCCATTCTTGTCTATAGTTAATTGAATTTGATTGGTAATTTATAACACAACCTTTTGACATAGCCAATCATTTCATAGACTATTTCACTGGTAAAGTGGACAAACTGAGAAGTGAAATGAAAACATTGCACAGTGAACCATCATATTTTTGTATAGAAGATCTTATAATGAAAAAGAAGGATTGCGGTTTGGAATTTGGTCAAGTTAGAGTGGAAGAAGTGAAACATCTATTGTTATCCTTCAATAATGATAAGCCACCAGGTATAGACAACCTATGGTAGCGGACCATGCCATGTCTTTAACCAAAGCCTAAAGGAGTGTGTGTGTCCACAGGCATGGAAGGAAGCTTAAGTAATTCCGCTACCTAAAAAGAGTAAAGCACCCTTTACTGGCTGATGATGAAAATTATGTTTGAACAAATACAATGCTATTTCAAAAAAAATACAAGTTAACTACTGACTTTCAGCTTGCGTATAGGAAAGGGCACTCAACTTGTACTGCACTCTCAGATAACTGATGTTTGGATAAAATAAATGGATAATAAGATGATGGTTCAAAATATTCTCTTAAACCTAAACCTCAACTGAAGTGGTGCATAAAGGGTGTGACCGTTGAGCACGTTGAAGAAGCTGAACTCATAGGAGTACAATTGGATGGTCAGTCATCATGGTGAAGTCATATTCACAAAGTTGTCGCGTTTTTGACACAAAGCTCAGTGGAACTTGTTGTTCAGGTTCTGGGCCCCGGTTTCCTGACTGGTGGAATTTAAGCCTACGAGTGTTTTAATGATGCATCTTTCCTACAACGGCTGAAGATTTAACATGCGTTTCCGAAAACACCAGATTCACGTTCACTAAGTGCATTGTTGAATTGTGTCGATACTGATAGGTTCGAACGAAAGACAGCACTGCTCTCAGATTGATAGGTTCGAACGAAAGACAGCACTGCTCTCAGATCAGCGTTCTCACTTTCAAATCTTACCTTAACATTAGAATTATTCCACAATACTGACAACGGATCAGCTTCTATGAGATATTATCACCTATGGCTATAAATATTGAGGCTGCTTATTCTTACCCTAACATAATGCACTAAATCAAGCAATGACACATCATTGAGCACATCTTGTTACCCTACACATCATCATGAAATGTATTGAGGCAAAATTACAGACAATAACCTACAATTATCAGAATGAACACTAAATTGATTTCAACATTATTGAGTTATAGACATCTAACCTATACTGTAGGATATTGATATTTTAATGCAGTCATCTCGGTTTTCATTTAAAGCATATTTTTTTATCCTTCGCTTGTTTGTAACAATTGCAAAGACATTGGCAACTTTGTATTTGTAGTCAAGTAATTTGTGAAGTTATCGGTGGTCAGAAAGAGACAGAACATCTTGATTCTATGTTTAGCGGAGATCTTCTGTGTATAAAGTGACACGGTGGGGAAAAACACATCTAACGACGTACTTAGCTGTTCTACTAGTGGTCGGGGGCATTCGGTAAATAACAAGCGTTTTCAAGTGCGACTTTAGTAACAATGGATTTGGGAAACAGTTCGGAGAATTAACTATGCTCCTACAAAGTTTCTAACGATGAACTGAGCCTTAAGATGCTTTCGGGAAACCGGGCCCTGACCCATATTACCACCGCAACGTTTTTTTCTACAAATAGCGGATCCCTGGGACTACATTTTACGTTACTCATTAATCATTTGTTTACACATTGTTCAGATATGTTACCTCATTGGCTAGCTAGCTAACAACCTGATAACTTTAGCAGTATATCCAAAAAATTGTGGGCACAGAAAGAAAGGAAAAGGGATAGTTTATTTAGGAGATTAATACCGCTGGCATAGTGACCATATCTTGACAGAACTCTTGCATGTTGTCATCACAAACCTGACGTTTTTAAAGAAACAGTGTACAATTTCAATGTAATGCATCTCAAAAGAAAAATAGTGCTTTTACGCAATGTAGAAAGCAGAAACCTAATATTCCACTAATTTCAATGACAAGCATTCGTATCAACATTTTAGCTTTTATAATAAAGAAATGTCTTCACAGTACTACATATTAGTTTCTAGGGCCCAACAGGTGCTTCAAAAGTAGCTAGAATTCATATAGGATGTAGGATTTCAATTCGGACCTGGCTCCACAAGAGTACTTAACCCTTTCAGTTCAAACTTGAGCTTCCTCAGTTTTACTTTTATGTCCCTATGTAAAAATAGCTAAAAAGTTAAAATGAAAAATAATCTGTATCTCCGCTGTGCAGGCACAATGGACAGGGAAAGCCACGGTGTGTGTAGGGGGGCTATGGAAAGCCACAGGGCGGTTTGGTATGACTCCTTTTTTTCGGTTTTCATAAAAAGTGGGAAAAAACAGTTCTAATCTCTGTGGTAGGCTAAGTGAATAATGTGATTTGATTTTGATTTATAAGGGGCAGGCCCGCGGGGTCAAGTTTACCGTTGATGCTGCTTCACTGAACTCTGCCTCACGCCTTACCACTACCGAGTTTAGCTAACTTCTTAGCTAGCTGTAAAAAGTGTTAGTGTTATTAACCTTAGCGTATTTAGCTAGCTCAAACCAGTTCATCTGCCACAATGGATATCAGGAATTGGATTCGCCAAAGTACCCAAACAAAGGAGAAGGGGAGCGATGAGCAGAAGCAGCAGCATTTAACCACCAAGGCCGCAGCCAAGCCCAGCAGCGATGATGCTGCCGAGCTCTAGCTAGCTCCGTGTGCAAAGCCTACCCACCCTTCCACAAGCGCTGCCAGGATAATGGCTCCACAGCTGCCTCCACCTCTGACTGTTCCTGATGACATTGGAGCAGAGGTGCCAGCCTAGGTTAGCCTAGAAGCCTACCCTAGTCATAGGTTTTCTGTCCAAAAACGTTCATTTAATAGCAACTGGTTCAGAAGAAACTGGAATGCTCGGTTACTGCAGATGCTGCATTTTGTTTCCCATGTCGAAAGTTCTGTGTTGGGTCCAATGCTAACGCAGACAAGGCCTTTACCCAAGCTGGGTGTTCTAACTGGAAGAATGCTATTGATGGTACCAAAGGATTTGCTAGGCACGCATGAAACAAAGAGCATTTGAGACTGTTCTTGGATGATGTCATTGGTGAAATGTCAGTCAACTGGTGGAGGCCCTGTGTGCCCTTGACCCAGAGTGCCATGACTTTCTAGATGTGAAAAAGGTGAAACAACTGCTGGATGTAAGCTAAACAGATTTGATGGAGGCTGAGTTGCGCTTGCCAGTGTCGCTTGCCAGTTCTTCCAGACTGAAATCACATGCTCTGGCTCCATTGAAGAAAAATTGATAACCTGCAAAGATTCTCTAGGACTCTGTCAACCATGCTTACTGCACTGAAACATGGACTGATTTTTGTGGCTTCCACAACTACATGCAGAACAAATTTTCCACTTTGTTCAGTCACAGAAGAAGCCAAGGAAAGCTCAACTAATCTGTTTGAGTTTGAGTTTATTTGTATTTTTACACATTAAACAACATTTCAGTAAAAGTGCTTGTTTTAGCCAGCCGGCTAATTTTCAACCGCAGTCCCTAGGCAGATTATTAAAAACAATTACAATAACAATACAGACAAACAATGAGCAGTGAGCACATTCTTTAAAAAAAAAATATTTTTTATTTTATTTAACTAGACAAGTCAGTTAAGAATAAATTCTTATTGACAATGACGGCCTACCAAAAGGAAAAACGTCTCCTGCGGGGACAGAGGCTGGGATAATATATATATATTTTTTTAATAAAATATAAATATAGGGGAAAACACACATCTCGACAAGAGAGACAACACACCACTACATAAAGACAGACCTAAGACAACAACATAGCAAGGCAGCAACACATGACAACACAGCATGGTAGCAACACAACATGGCAACAGCATAAAACATGGTACAAACATTATTGAGCACAGACAACAGCACAATGGGCAAGAAGGTGTTGAAAACAATACATCACGCAAAACAGCCACAACTGTCAGTAAGCGTGTCCATGAATTAGTCTTTGAATGAAGAGATTGAGATAAAACTGTCCAGTTTGAGTGTTTGTTGCAGCTCGTTCCAGTCGCTAGCTGCAGCGAACTGAAAAGACGAGCGACCCAGGGATGTGTGTGCTTTGGGGACCTTTAACAGAATGTGACTGGCAGAACGTGTCTTGTATGTGGAGGATGAGGGCTGCGGTAAATATCTCAGATAGGGGGAAGTGAGGCCTAAGAGGGTTTTATAAATAAGCATCAATCAGTGGGACTTGCATTGGGCTAGTCACATTATAAGGGGTGGGAGATGAGGAAATGTTGGACGGGCAACGATGCATGGCTGAGTCAAATAGGAAGCCTGACTTAAAGAAGTGGTGATTAAAGAGCTCAGCCATGTGCTTCTTTGCTTTAGGGTGTAGGGCACTGTCCATGGTGCTGATAGCGCGCAGCAGAAATTTTGTGCCATTGAACCTGTAACTTCTTGGTCAAAAGCATTTGAACTCTTATGTTTATTGAAAGCAGAAACCCAAATGATGCCCCTGTTTCATCATAGAAATAGATACATTCTATCATGGTTTCAGTAAATGGAACTGTACGTATTGGAAACGTGTTTATGGTAGGCTAGCACTGCTTAATTGATTAGGTGGGTCAAATTTGGTCTGATGATTAGAACCGTGAAATATGTATCTTGGTTGGAGCAGACTGCTGAGGGATGCTCCACACTCGGTCAGATCTATGTCTATAAGAGATGAGAAAGGACACTTCTACTCCGTCAGATCACAACTGAAGAACAGGGGAGGATCTCTGTGTGTGTATGTGTGCGTGTGTGTGTCAAAAGCATGTCAAAAGGAAAAGAGAGAGGAGGAACCAATGTGTACTTGAGACAACAGTTTGTGTTTGTGTGTGTGTGTGTGTGTGTGTGAGTGTGAGTGTGAGTGTGAGTGTGAGTGTGTGTGAGTGTGAGTGTGAGTGTGAGTGTGAGTGTGAGTGTGGGCAGAGAAAGAGTATATGCATGTACTAGTCAATGACAGCAAGTGTATCAGAAATATGAGACAGCTGGTTCCTAGACCTCACCCTGGCACTCTCACCTTTGGGGGACAGGTGACAGGGGAACAAAATACCAGATACCTCTACCCCAGCAGTACTCAGTGTGTGTGTATTGCCAGAACAGTGGCTGTATATTTTTAGTCAGACAAGAAGAACTCATGGGCAGTGTGTGGCCATCTGTCACCATTGCCATAGCAGAACCGAAAAGAGTTCTGAAACATTTTATCCAAAGCCTCCTCCGCATCCCTTAGTTTGGAAGTACACACTTGTTTATAAGTATGCCTGTTTGTTTGTTGTGGGTTTGTGAATACATTGTACTGTACGCTGTGTCTTCTGACCTGACCCACCATCCACCAGTTCACTAAGCAGAGAGGATAGTATATAGCAAAATCAATCCCGCCTCATTTTGTTGTGCTACTAGACAACAATCTTTAGTTTAAGAATCCTGTATTAATACTGAATATTGTATATACTGTAATTGTAAGGAGGCGGACTGGCTGGAGAAGTGTCTACGGTGCCAAAGGACCGTTGATAGGATCGTTGATAGTTGCAACTGGTTTTATTTTTATTTTCAAGCAAAGCTGAATGGCTTTGCACAGTGCCAGAGTCCCAAAAATAAGAAAAATCTAAAATGCCAAATCGGAAAAAATGAAGTAAACTTGTCCAAACATAAATACAGTGGGGCAAAAAAGTATTTAGTCAGCCACCAATTGTGCAAGTTCTCCCACTTAAAAAGATGAGAGAGGCCTGTAATTTTCTATGACAGACAAAATGAGGGGGGAAAAAATCCAGAAAATCACATTGTAGGATTTTTTATGAATTTATTTGCAAATTATGGTGCAAAATAAGTATTTGGTCAATAACAAAAGTTTATCTCAATACTTTGTTATATACCCTTTGTTGGCAATGACAGAGGTCAAACGTTTTCTGTAAGTCTTCACAAGGTTTTCACACACTGTTGCTGGTATTTGGCCCATTCCTCCATGCAGATCTCCTCTAGAGCAGTGATGTTTTGGGGCTGTTGCTGGGCAACACGGACTTCCAACTCCCTCCAAAGATTTTCTGGCTAGGCCACTCCAGGACCTTGAAATGTTTCTTACGAAGCCACTCCTTCGTTGCCCGGGCGGTGTGTTTGGGATCATTGTCATGCTGAAAGACCCAGCCACGTTTCATCTTCAATGCCCTTGCTGATGGAAGGAGGTTTTCACTCAAAATATCACGATACATGGCCCCATTCATTCTTTCCTTTACACGGATCAGTCGTCCTGGTCCCTTTGCAGAAAAACAGCCCCAAAGCATGATGTTTCCACTCCCATGCTTCACAGTAGGTATGGTGTTCTTTGGATGCAACTCAGCATTCTTTGTCCTCCAAACACGACGAGTTGAGTTTTTACCAAAAAGTTATATTTTGGTTTCATCTGACCATATGACATTCTCCCAATCTTCTTCTGGATCATCCAAATGCTCTCTAGCAAACTTCAGACGGGCCTGGACATGTACTGGCTTAAGCAGGGGGACACGTCTGGCACTGCAGGATTTGAGTCCCTGGCGACGTAATGTGTTACTGATGGTAGGCTTTGTTACTTTGGTCCCAGCTCTCTGCAGGTCATTCACTAGGTCCCCCCGTGTGGTTCTGGGATTTTTGCTCACTGTTATTGTGATCATTTTGACCCCACGGGGTGAGATCTTGCGTGGAGACCCAGATCGAGGGAGATTATCAGTGGTCTTGTATGTCTTCCATTTCCTAATAATTGCTCCCACAGTTGATTTCTTCAAACCAAGCTGCTTACCTATTGCATATTCAGTCTTCCCAGCCTGGTGCAGGTCTACAATTTTGTTTCTGGTGTCCTTTGACAGCTCTTTGGTCTTGGCCATAGTGGAGTTTGGAGTGTGACAGTTTGAGGTTGTGGACAGGTGTCTTTTATACTGATAACAAGTTCAAACAGGTGCCATTAATACAGGTAAGGAGTGGAGGACAGAGGAGCCTCTTAAAGAAGAAGTTACAGGTCTGCGAGAGCCAGAAATCTTGCTTGTTTGTAGGTGACCAAATACTTATTTTCCACCATAATTTGCAAATAAATTCATTAAAAATCCTACAATGTGATTTTCTGGATTTTTTTTCTCATTTTGTCTGTCATAGTTGAAGTGTACCTATGATGAAAATTACAGGCCTATCTCATCTTTTTAAGTGGGAGAACTTGCACAAGTGGTGGCTGACTAAATACTTTTTTGCCCCACTGTATAATGAACTCAAGGAAAACTGAACCCGTGCTATGTTAGCTTAGCATTAGACTAGCATAGCTGGGCGGCATGACATGAAGCAAATGGAATGCACATCACGGTAAGTACACAGCTCAGCTTCTGAAAAATAAACGCAGTTAGCACAACACAATGACTATTGTTGTTTGTTTGTTCCGTTACAGCTTACTGAATGCCCGCTGTATCTTCCCCCAGCTCCCAACACTTTGTGCATATGGCGCTCTGCTGCACATTACACACCTGTGCTCAATAAACAATTAAATAGTACCTTGTAATTCATGATGATTTCTAATAGATGTTGACGGGAATGAGAACTGTCATAATAATCCATCATGTATAGTCTGATTTGATCCATCCTGTGCAGTCTGTATGAATCTTTTTTCGAATCCATCCCAGTCGTGTTTGAATCTTGTTTGGATCCCACTGTGTATCCTAGAATTCCACGGAATAAACTGGAATCTAGGGAGCGCTCCCTCATCTGCCATAGCAATATTCTCCCTGTGCTTTGAAGTCAGTATAATGAAGTGGGCCTTACGACCTGCCTGTGCCACCCAGCAACACCTATCAACACCCCTCAACTCTGAGCTCCAAACCGTTACTTTGGCTCAGTCTGAAAGTTCAACAGACAGCTTGTATTACCGTCTCAGCAACCTTGCCTCAGGGCAATTCATAGGATTTGGTTTCCCTCCATTTTGTATGATATATTAGATTAGGTTCTAACCTTTTAACACCACCCTCTTAATGCTAACAACTTAACGCTAATTTACCTCTTGTACTCAACTCTAAAACTCTAAGGGGCAGTTTCGCGAACACAGATTAAGCCTAATCCTAGACTAAATTGCCCTTTTAAACTGGACTAACTGAAATGGAATTTCTCAGACATGGTTTAAAATAGTCTCAGACTTGCCCTAGTCTAGATTTAAAAAGTCTGATTTTTTAGAAGGACGATTACAGTTAATCTAGATCTAAGTGAAGGTTTAAATTAAACCTGGCCAAAGCAGGTTTACCTTCAGATGAACCACCAGGTTGAACTTGGCAATGGAGGATTACCTGGACTATTCATTGATGATCAAAGAGCACCACCAAGGCCAGACAGAAATGTGGTTATAGACAGGATAAACCCACTGAATGACTTTGATGAAATCTATTTATGTGACCTTTTCCCTATGTACAAAAAAAATGCAGCTGTCATAATTAGTTTGCTGAAGCCAAGGCTTTAATCTGACTCTCTTAGGGGAAGGCCCATCCCTCTTTCCCTACAAGTACTGGTCACCTTGAGGTTTTTGGCATCTGGAACCTTCCATCATGAAAGAGGAGATTTGTGTGGTGTAAGTGAACTGACTGTATGCAGAATAGTCCACAAAGTCTGCAATAATATATGTTAACTTAACGACAAGTTTCCTGATGCTGCTGCCCAAGCCAACTGCAAGGTAGAATTCTATGAATATGGGAACTTCCCTGGAGTCATTGGCTATATACACTACCGTTCAAAAGTTTGGGGTCACTTAGAAATGTCCTTGTTTTTGAAAGAAAAGCCCCAAAATTTGTCCATTAAAATATCAAATTGATCAGGAATACAGTATCGACATTGTTAATGTTGTAAATTACTATTGCAGCTGGAAACGGCTATTTTTTTTATGGAATATCTACATAGGCGTACACAGGCCCATTATCAGCAACCATCACTCCTGTGTTCCAATGGCATGTTGTGTTAGCTAATCCAAGTTTATTATTTTAAAAGGCTAATCGATCATTAGAAAACCCTTTTGCAATTATGTAAGCAGAGCTGAAAACTGTTGTTCTGATTAAAGATGCAATAAAACTGGCCTTCTTTAGACTAGTTGAGTATCTGGAGCATCAGCATTTGTGGGTTCAATTACAGGCTCAATATGGCCAGAAACCAAGAACTTTCTTCTGAAACTCGTCAGTCTATTCTTGTTCTGAGAAATGAAGGCTATTCCATGCGAGAAATTGCCATGAAACTGAAGATCTCATACAATTCTGTGTACTACTTCCTTCACAGAACAGCACAAACTGTCTCTAACCAAAATAGAAAGAGGAGTGGGAGGCCCCAGTGCACAACTGAGCAAGAGGACAAGTACATTAGAGTGTCTAGTTTGTGAAACAGACGCCTCACAAGTCCTCAACTGGCAGCTTCATTAAATAGTACCCGCAAAACACCAGTCAATCCCAGAGTCGCCTCTTCACTGTTGACGTTGAGACTGGTGTTTTGCGGGTACTATTTAATGAAGCTGCCAGTTGAGGACTTTTGAGGCGTCTGTTTCACAAACTAGACACTCTAATCTGCAGATGTAGCAGGCTGACCTTTATCCTGTCTTATCCCCTCCAAGCTATGGTGATCATCTGCCTCTAGAAAATGATTACATTGCTGCATTAGGGAACATTATTTATTCAGAGTTGAGTTTGTGACATATTATTTTTATTATGGGAGTACAAGAGATGACTGTCAACATTACATATTCACTGTAGTCCGGGAATGGCACATGTTGAACGAATGTGTCCTACCAAATGAGGATCGGAAAGGTCCCCCATCTGAACTGTCCAAATGGTCATCATCGGGGATACCTTACAGGGGTTGATGGCTATGAATGATCCCGGTCAACAAGTCCCCAAGCTCATCTGGCTCTGGAATTACTGGGGGTCTGCCACCAGTTTTGAAAGGCTCCCTACGAGCAACAGCATTTGTCTTCTTTAAGTTGATTTTTATCTTTTTTCATGGGACCTTAGAAAGAAGACAATATAGAAATTATTAGTAATTATGTATTGTAACGGCTGCTCTCCTCCTCTTCGTCTGAAGAGGAGAAGCATGGGTCGGACCAATACGCATCGAGGTATGCAGTCATAATGAATTTATTTAAACAAAACCGAAAACACGAAGAACACTTGAATTGATACAAAATAACAAAACGACGTAGACTGACCTGAACATGAGAACTTACAGACACACGAAGAACGCACGAACAGGTACAGACTACACAAACCGAAACAGTCCCATGTGGCGCGACAAACACAGACACGGAAGACAATCACCCACAAACTAACAGTGAAAACAGCCTACCTATATATGATTCTCAATCAGAGGAAATGAACAACACCTGTCCCTGATTGAGAACCATATAAGGCTAATTAACAATCACACTCCCACATAGAACAAACAACACAGACTGCCCATCCCAACTCACGCCCTGACCAACTAAACACATACAAAACAAGAGAAAACAGGTCAGGAACGTGACATAACCCCCCCCTCAAGGTGCGAACTCCGGACGCACCACCAAAAAGTCTAGGGGAGGGTCTGGGTGGGCATCAATCCACGGTGGCGGCTCAGGCTCTGGGCGTGGTTCCCACCCCACCATAGTCAATCCCCGCTTTTGTAGCCTCCTCCCACTGACCACCCTCCAAATACACCCACCTAAAATAAGAGGCATCAGCGGGACAAGGGGCATCAGCGGGACAAGGGGCATCAGCGGGACAAGGGGCAGCTCCGGACTGAGGGACGGCAGCTCCGGACTGGCTGACGGCTCTGGACGCTCATGGCTGGCTGACGGCTCTGGACGCTCATGGCTGGCTGACGGCTCTGGACGCTCATGGCTGGCTGACGGCTCTGGACGCTCATGGCTGGCGGACGGCTCTGGACGCTCATGGCTGGCGGACGGCTCTGGACGCTCCTGTCTGGCGGACGGCTCTGGCGGCTCCTGTCTGGCGGACGGCTCTGGCGGCTCCTGTCTGGCGGACTGCTCTGGCGGCTCCTGTCTGGCGGACGGCTCTGGCGGCTCCTGTCTGGCGGACGGCTCTAGCGGCTCCTGTCTGGCGGACGGCTCTAGCGGCTCCTGTCTGGCGGACGGCTCTGAAGGCTCGGGACAGACGGGCGGCTTTGAAGGCTCGGGACAGACGGGCGGCTTTGAAGGCTCGGGACAGACGGGCGGCTTTGAAGGCTCGGGACAGACGGGCGGCTTTGAAGGCTCAAGGCAGACGGGCGGCTCTGAAGGCTCAAGGCAGGCGGGCGGCTCTGAAGGCTCAAGGCAGACGGGCAGCGCAGGCGGCGCTTGGCAGACGGACAGCTCAGACGGCGTTGGGCAGACTGCAGACTCTGGCCGGCTGAGGCGCACTGTAGGCCTGGTGCGTGGTGCCGGAACTGGAGGTACCGGGCTAAGGACACGCACCTTCAGGCTAGTGCGGGGAGCAGCAACAGGACACACTGGACTCTCAAGGCGTACTATAGGCCTGGTGCGTGGTACCGGCACTGGTGGTACCGGGCTGAGGGCACGCACATCAGGGTGAGTACGGGGAGAAGGAACAGCGCGTACAGGACTCTGGAGACACACAGGAGGCTTGATGCGTGGTGCCGGAACTGGAGGCACTGGACTGGAGACACGCACCACAGGGAGAGTGCGTGGAGGAGGAACAGGGCTCTGGAGACGCACTGGAAGCCTGGTGCGTGGTGTAGGCACTGGTGGTACTGGGCTGGGGCGGGGAGGTGGCGCCGGAAATACCGGACCGTGCAGGCGTACTGGCTCCCTTGAGCACCGAGCCTGCCCAACCTTACCTGGTTGTATGCTGACGCACTGGAGACCAGACGCGTTGAGCCGGCTTCATGGCACCTGGCTCAATTCCCAATCTAGCCCTACCAGTGCGGGGAGGTGGAATAACCCGCACCGGGCTATGAACACGTACAGGAGACACCGTGCGCTCTACTGCGTAACACGGTGTCTGCCCGTACTCCCGCTCTCCACGGTTAGCCTGGGAAGTGGGCGCAGGTCTCCTACCTGCCCTCGGCCCACTATCTCTAAGCCCCCCCCCCAAGAAATTTTTGGGTTGTACTCGCGGGCTTCCAGCCTTGCCTCCGTGCTGCCTCCTCATATCGCCTCCTCTCGGCTCTCGCTGCCTCCAGCTCAGCTTTGGGGCGGCGATATTCTCCTGGTTGAGCCCAAGGTCCCTTACCATCCAATATTTCCTCCCATGTCCATGAATCCTTTATTCCTTGCTCCTGTTGCCACTGATCACGCTGCTTGATCCGGGTTTGGTGGGTAATTCTGTCACGGCTGCTCTCCTCCTCTTCGTCTGAAGAGGAGAAGCATGGGTCGGACCAATACGCATCGAGGTATGCAGTCATAATGAATTTATTTAAACAAAACCGAAAACACGAAGAACACTTGAATTGATACAAAATAACAAAACGACGTAGACTGACCTAAACATGAGAACTTACAGACACACGAAGAACGCACGAACAGGTACAGACTACACAAAACGAAACAGTCCCGT
This sequence comes from Salvelinus alpinus, assembly GCF_045679555.1. Lineage (NCBI taxonomy): Eukaryota > Metazoa > Chordata > Actinopteri > Salmoniformes > Salmonidae > Salvelinus > Salvelinus alpinus. Next base: position 898,114 of record NC_092102.1, read on the forward strand.
GTGGCGCGACAAACACAGACACGGAAGACAATCACCCACAAACTAACAGTGAAAACAGCCAACCTATATATGATTCTCAATCAGAGGAAATGAACAACACCTGTCCCTGATTGAGAACCATATAAGGCTAATTAACAATCACACTCCCACATAGAACAAACAACACAGACTGCCCATCCCAACTCACGCCCTGACCAACTAAACACATACAAAACAACAGAAAACAGGTCAGGAACGTGACATGTATGATATTGTTTGTTACATTTATGTCACACCCATTTAGGCCCCACTGTGTTGTGTTACACAAGAAAACTAAACTAAACTATTTCAAAGTGACTCTGAGTTGTAAAAGTGGGCCAACAATAGTTGTTGTAGCGTCCTTTTGTTTACTTTTCATTTGAGTTTGTTCTCGATAATTGGTTGGTTTGATACTATTCGCTTCAAGAGGGTTTTTTCAAAGTCACTGAAATTCTTTGAACGTTTCTCCTTACCTCCGTCCATTGTTTAGTTTACACTAATATATAAGCAATTCCACAATGCTTATGTATTAGTGTCCCATCCCTGTTTTTTAAGCATCCTCAGGTCAGCACCAAGTGCACATCATCTAATTAAGCTTCACAAAGATTAAACAATTAATCCTTATTTACCTTAGTCTGGGACTCCCTAGTCTAGAACTAATTAATCTGAAGTTAAGCAACATCTCAGAAAGCCATTTTTTAAATCTGGATTAATTTAAGTAGAATTAGCCTCATCCTGAAAATTAAACTCTGTCCAGGAAACCGCCCCTAAATTTCAGAAGTCAACATGCTGCTCCCCCTTTAGATCGGCATTGAGATAGGATTGTCTGTGTCATTGCCTGTTCGGAAATATCAAGGTCCCAGTGGATGCCGCTCAAGAGCGTTGCATAATCACCGTCGTTACTTTTAATTACTCTTAATGAGTCTCCATAACATGCGGGAAAGCAAGAGGGGTACAGCTGTGTGACACATGAATTACAGCCAGTGTTAAAGCAAAGATGATTAATGTATCTGTAATTCTCTGATTACACTGGACCCACTGGTGTTGCCAGGTGGACATGAGCACTGATTTTCCCACACATTCTGATTATGGGTCCATCCCAAATGGCAACCTATTGCATATATAGTGCATTACTTTTGACAAGGGCCCATAGGGCTTTGGTCAAAGTAGTTCACTATGTAGGGAATAGGGTGTCAATTGGTAAGCAACCACTCTGACTATGTAACAATGGAGCTGTGAGTCAGGAAGCAGGTGCAGGTGAAACGTTTAATAAAACAAAACCAGTAACGAGACATACATAAGGCTACACACCGATACAAAAGAACAATACCAACTGATGCGAAAGCATAAGGGAGTGACATATAAAGGGGAGAAATGATGAAGGTAATGAAGACCAGGTGTGAATCATAATGATTAACATGTACGCGTAATGATGAGAGTCAGGTGTGTGTAATGAATCCTAGGACCGGTGGTTAGTATTCTGACGATGTCGTACGCCGGAGCGGAGGAGCAGGAGAAGATGTGACAGACTAGATGATTTTGGATAGTTTCTTTATTGGCTATGGAAGAAAAGATAAAGCAATTAAATATACTGTGAACTTATCTCTTGAAGAAAAACTTTGTTTCAAAATGGAAGCCAATGCTAGCTCATGAAATAATGGCTCAAGTTTGCTGTTGTGACATACAGTATTACGTGTTATCTATAAAGGCTTTATGAATGTCTACATAAGAAAGTCTTACTCTTAATGATTATGAGCACAGTTTAACACAGCCTGTGCTGTGTGTGTGTGCATGCATGCATGCAGTATCTGGGACATTGGAACGATATAAGATGATCTCCTCTGTTGTTCGGTCTAGTGTAGAGAGAGTCGAGTCAGTTTACTTTTCCATGTGCATAGAAAACACATTGAGCTAGGCATCCTCTTTACCTCTTTTGCCCAAATCAAATGACTAGCTGGGTATTCTTCACTTTCTTTTTCTCATTCTCTTTCTTTGTTTTTGGACATTATTCCCTGGTTTATGAAGCTCAACGACCCATTTCACCACTGCCTAATGAAAAAGCCTTGCTGCTGACATCGACCACCACACCCTCCCCATCTCCTCTCCTCCACGGCTCCTCTCCTCCCTTTCCTTCTCCATATCCCTGTCTTACCTCTGCCAAGAGCTGTGAGCATAACTACAAAGAGTACTGTCACTGATGCTATCACTAACAGTGAACCCACTGCAGAGACCTGTGGATGATACATCACAGTTGCTTTCAATAGGCTTTAATCAGCTGGCGGCCATATTGGATTTTGACTTAAACTAAATTAGATAAGCTTAGATAAGTTTAGTGTTGTGACTGATGCTAACAATGTTTTTAAAAAACGAATAGTGATGAAATGTGAACATCACAAAACCTCTGACAAGGCCACAGGGCTGATATGTTAGCACAAAACAAACAAGCGCAGTGTAGCTGATGGGAAGCTTGTTATCTTTGATACTAACGTGGCCTCGTGTGAGGTCATTCTGTGTGATACGACCAGAGTTCACTTGACAAGACATACTGTGAGTTATACAGCAGTGTGAATGAAACGGACACAGACTGTGAATCATAGACCTGCTCGCATTGACTTCCCTAAAGAGAAGCTGTGAATAACTTTCACACTGCTCCGGCTTGGTGTGACAACCGGCTAGCTTTTCATTCATAGGCTACAGTTGAACAGAGGCATTTTTTGTATTTCCACAAATGGGGATTTATTTTTTAGCAGGGTCTGAAAAAAATCTGCCTTTTAAAAACGTATGTCATGCAATTCTGAGTAATTTACATAAAATATGAAATAAGCTGAATCATTTTGAATACCACACAAATGACCGAAATGAGTGGCTACGAACTGAGATCAATCTGGTCTTGAATTCAGATAAACAATAGCCCAGGCCAATGAAGCAACACACAGATTGGACAACGTTAGGAAGCTATATATATGTATACATATATACAGTATATACAGTGCATTCGGAAAGTATTCAGACCTCTGACTATTTTCACATTTTGTTACATTACAGCCTTATTCTAAAATCGATTACATCTTTCCCCTCATCAATCTACACACAATAACCCATAATGACAAAGTTAAACCAGGTTTTCTAATTTTTTGCTAATTAAAAAAAATAAAAAACAGAAATACCTTATTAACATATGTATTCAGACCATTTGCTTTGAGACTAGAAATTGAGCTCATGTGCATCCTGTTTCCATAGATCGTCCTTGAGATATTTCTACCACTTGATTGGAGTACACCTATGGTAAATTCAATTGATTGGACATGACTTGGAAAGGCACACACCTGTCTATATAAGGTCCCACAGTTGACAGTGCATGTCAGAGCAAAAACCAAACCATGAGTTCGAAGGAATTGTCTGTAGATCTCAGAGACAGGATTGTGTTGAGCAACAGATCTGGGGAAGGATTCCAAAACATTTCTGCAGCATTGAAGGTCCCCAAGAACACAGTGGTCTCCATAATTCTTAACTGAAAGAAGTTTGGAAACACCAAGACTCTTCCTAGACATGGCCACCCGGCCAAACTGAGCAATCGGGGGAGAAGGGCCATGGTCAGGGAGGTGACCAAGAACCCTTTGGTCACTCTGACAGAGCTCCAGAGTTCCTCTGTAGAGATGGGAGAACCTTCCAGAAGGACAACCATCTCTTCAGCACTCCACCAATCAGGCCTTTATGGTAGAGTGGCCAGACGGAAGCCACTCCTCAGTAAAAGGCACATGACATCCCGCTTGGAGTTTGCCAAAAGGCACCTAAAGGATTCTCAGACCATGAGAAACAAGGTTCTCTGGTTCCTACGGTGAAGCATGGTGGTGGCAGCATCATGCTGTGGGGATGTTTTCAGCTGCAGGGACTGGGAGACTAGTCAGGATCGAGGAAAAGATTAACGGAGCAAAGTACAGACAGATCCTTGATGAAAACCTGCTCCAGAGCTCTCAGGACCTCAGACTGGGGCCAAGGTTCACCTTCCAGCAGAACAACGACCCTAAGCACACAGCCAAGACAACTCAGGAGTGGCTTTGGGACAAGTCTCTGCATGTCATTGAGTGGTCCAGCCGGTGCCCGGACATGAACCCGATCGAACTCTGGAGAGACCTGAAAATTAGCTGTGCAGCGACGCTCCCCATCCCAACTGATAAAGTGGGCATTGCTTATCACAGGGCGGCCTCAGCGCTCACCTAAAAAGCCCATATGCCACTGGTTGAGTGATGAGATGGAGGTTTTATGTGTTGTTGGAGGTGCGTCTTGGTCAATCTGCCACCATAAGTGGCCGCCTAATCCTGCCTAATGAGCGGCCGGTCTTGATGTCTCTGGTTCAGATTCACTTGTAAATGTCCAAACCTACCTATATATGATTAACTTCATGAGCTGGATTGCCTATCTTTGCAATTTGTCTATTTTCGTTTGCACTCGTTAGCATATTTAGCTAGCATCCTCAATGGAAATGTACTATTAATTATGCTAATTTTGTTAGCATTCTGTTAACTTCTTACGGTGGTGTTGATACTTGCGTACTATTTTTTGTACAGATGAACGTGGTACCTTCAGGCATTTGGAAATTGCTCCCAAGGATGAACCAGACTTGTGGAGGTCTACAATTTTTTTTCTGAGGTCTTAGCTGATTTCTTTTGATTTTCCCATGACGTCAAGCAAAGAGGCACTGCGTTTGAAGGTAGGCCTTGAAATACATCCACAGATACACCTGCAATTGACTCAAATTATGTCAATTAGCCTATCAAAAGTTTCTAAAGCCATGACATCATGTTCTGGAATTTTCCAAGCTGTTTAAAGGAACAGTCAACTTAGTGTATGTAAACTTCTGACCCACTGGAATTGTGATACAGTGAATTATAAGTTAAATAGTCTGTCTGTAAACAATTGTTGTACAAATTACTTGTGTCATGCACAAAGTAGATGTCGTAACTGACTTCCCAAAACTATAGTTTGTTAACACAAAATTTCTGGAGTGGTTGAAAAACTAGTTTTAATGATTCCTGTCACGCCCTGGCCTTAGTATTCTTTGTTTTCTTTATTATTTTAGTTAGGTCAGGGTGTGACATGGGGTATGTTTGTGTTTTGGGTGTTTATTATGGTAAAGGGGGTGTTGGTTTTAGTGTATGGGTTTGGGTGGAGTGTATGTGTCTAGTATTGTCTATGGTTGAGTGTAGGTGTTTAGGAAAGTCTATGGTTGCCTGATTTGGTTCTCAATCAGAGACAGCTGGTTATTGTTGTCTCTGATTGGGAGCCATATTTAAGGTAGCCATAGGCTTTAGATGTTTGTGGGTAATTGTCTATGTTTAACGTAAGTAGCTTGTGTGTGCACTTTCGTTTGTAGCTTCACGATCGTTTGTTGTTTTGTTTAGTCTGTATAAGTGTTTCGTTTCGTGTTCATCTTCGTCATTATAATAAAGAGAAGATGTATTCATATCCCGCTGCGCCTTGGTCCGTCTCTCCACACGATCGTGACAGAATTACCCACCAAAGGATCAAGCAGCGTGACAAGCGGCAACAGGAGCAAGGCATCAAGGATTCTTGGACATGGGAGGAGATATTGGATGGAAAGGGACCTTGGGCTCAACCTGGAGAATATCGCCGTCCCAAAGCTGAGCTGGAGGCAGCGAAAGCAGAGAGGCGGCGATATGAGGAGGCAGCACGGAGACAAGGCTGGAAGCCCGTGAGTACTACCCAAAAATTTCTTGGGAGGGGCTAGGAGGTAGTGGGCCGAGGGCAGGTAGGAGACCTGCGCCCACTTCCCAGGCTAACCGTGGAGAGCGGGAGTACGGGCAGACACCGTGTTACGCAGTAGAGCGCACGGTGTCTCCTGTACGTGTGCATAGCCCAGTGCGGGTTATTCCACCTCCCCGCACTGGTAGGGCTAGATTGAGCATTGAGCCAAGTGCCATGAAGCCGGCTCTACCTATCTGGCCACCAGTACATCTCCTCGGGCCGGCTTACATGGCACCAGCCTTACGCATGGTGTCCCCGGTTCGCCTACATAGCCCGGTGCGGGTTATTCCACCTCCCCGCACTGGTCGGGCGACGGGGAGCATTCAACCAGGTAAGGTTGGGCAGGCTCGGTGCTCAAGGGAGCCAGTACGCCTGCACGGTCCGGTATTTCCGGCGCCACCTCCCCGCCCCAGTCCTGTTCCACCAGTGCCAACACCACGCACCAGGCTTCCAGTGTGTCTCCAGAGCCCTGTTCCTCCTCCACGCACTCGTCCAATGGTGCGTGTCTCCAGCCCATTACCACCAGTGCCTACACCACGCACCAAGCCTCCTGTGTGTCCCCAGAGTCCTGTGCGTCCTGTTGCTGCTCCCCGCACGAGCCCTGAGATGCGTGTCCCCAGCCCGGTACCACCAGTTCCGGCACCACGCACTAGGCCTAATGTGCGTTTCCAGGGTCCAGTATGCCCTGTTCCTGCTCCCCGCACTAGCCCTGAGATGCGTGTCCCCAGCCCGGTACCACCAGTTCCGGCACCACGCACCAGGCCTATAGTGCGCCTCAGCCGGCCAGAGCCATCCGTCTCTCCAGCGCCATCTGAGCCATCCGTCTCTCCAGCGCCATCTGAGCCATCCGTCTCCCCAGCGCCATCTGAGCCATCCGTCTCCCCAGCGCCATCTGAGCCATCCGTCTCCCCAGCGCCATCTGAGCCATCCGTCTCCCCAGCGCCATCTGAGCCATCCGTCTGCCCAGTGCCATTAGAGCCGCCCGTCTGTCCCGAGCCGCTAGAGCCGATCGTCAGACAGGATCTGCCAGAGCCGCCAACCAGACAGGATCTGCCAGAGCCGCCAACCAGACAGGATCTGCCAGAGCCGCCAACCAGACAGGATCTGCCAGAGCCGCCAACCAGACAGGATCTGCCAGAGCCGCCAACCAGACAGGATCTGCCAGGGCCGCCAACCAGACATGAGCAGCCAGATCCGTCAGCCAGCCATGAGCAGCCAGATCCGTCAGCCAGCCATGAGCAGCCAGATCCGTCAGCCAGCCATGAGCAGCCAGATCCGTCAGCCAGCCATGAGCAGCCAGATCCGTCAGCCAGCCATGAGCAGCCAGATCCGTCAGCCAGCCATGAGCAGCCAGATCCGTCAGCCAGCCATGAGCAGCCAGATCCGTCAGCCAGCCATGAGCAGCCAGATCCGTCAGCCAGCCATGAGCCGTACAGCCAGGATCCGCCAGAGCCGTTCAGCCAGGATCCGTTCCTCAGCCTGGTACTGCCCCTTATCCTGGTGCTGTCCCTTATCCTGGTGCTGTTCCTTATCCTGGTGCTGCCCCTTAGTCCGGTACTGCCCCTTAGTCCGGAGCTGCCCCTTATTCCAGTGGGTTTAGGAGAGCGGGTAGTGACTATGGTGGGGTGGGGACCACGACCAGTGCCGGAGCCGCCGCCGTGGACGGACGCCCACCCAGACCCTCCCCTAGACTATGTGCTGATGCGCCCGGAGTTCGCACCTTAAGGGGGTGGTTATGTCACGCCCTGGCCTTAGTATTCTTTGTTTTCTTTATTATTTTAGTTAGGTCAGGGTGTGACATGGGGTATGTTTGTGTTTTGGGTGTTTATTATGGTAAAGGGGGTGTTGGTTTTAGTGTATGGGTTTGGGTGGAGTGTATGTGTCTAGTATTGTCTATGGTTGAGTGTAGGTGTTTAGGAAAGTCTATGGTTGCCTGATTTGGTTCTCAATCAGAGACAGCTGGTTATTGTTGTCTCTGATTGGGAGCCATATTTAAGGTAGCCATAGGCTTTAGATGTTTGTGGGTAATTGTCTATGTTTAACGTAAGTAGCTTGTGTGTGCACTTTCGTTTGTAGCTTCACGATCGTTTGTTGTTTTGTTTAGTCTGTATAAGTGTTTCGTTTCGTGTTCATCTTCGTCATTATAATAAAGAGAAGATGTATTCATATCCCGCTGCGCCTTGGTCCGTCTCTCCACACGATCGTGACAATTCCAACATATGTGTATGTAAACTTCCGACTTCAACTGTATATGCTATACACGGTATATATAATATATACGGTATATATTTGCTTAATAATATTTATTAACAGATTTTGCTGCCTCTTGGCCCCCACGAGCCTGGGCCCAGGAGCTTCAGCCCCTGCATTAATCCAGCCCTGGCTCTGAGGCCAGGGGAGATAGGGTTGAGGACACAAATTTTTTTTTTGAAAGGGATGATACAAAATAAATATAATTGTCACGGTCGTTTGTAGAATTAACAGACCAAAGCGCAGCATGCATAGAGTTCCACATGTTTAATTAAAGAAACCAAAACAATACAGAACAAAAACGAAACGTGAAGTCAAATGCAGTGCACACTGGCAACTACACACAAACGAACAAGATCCCACAAAAACCCAGTGGGAAAAGGCTGCCTAAATATGATCTCCAATCAGAGACAACGATAAACAGCTGCCTCTGATTGGGAACCATACCAGGCCAACAAATAATAGACAAATAATAACCTAGATAACCCACCCTAGTCACACCCCGACCTAACCAACATAGAGAATAAAAGGATATCTATGGTCAGGGCGTGCCAATAATGAAATAATGAATATTCATTACATTGTATGTGCAACTGCACTTAAGTTGACCTGTCTTCTTCCATGATTGAACATCTTTTTTAGATAAATTGATTATTTTCAGAGCCATACTTTTCACCTGATGATACTTGATGATAGGTGAATAAGTCATTCAACTGATTTTAACTGAAGGGATGTTCTTTGCATGACATGTTTTTGCATACAGTAATAAATACACATCTGATAACAATTATGATTTTAATTCCCAGAATTCGTTAGGTAAAAAATTGCCTCTCTCTCTCTCTCTCTCTCTCTCTCTCTCTCTCTCTCTTCAATTCAATTCAAGGGGCTTTATTGGCATGGGAAACATGTGTTAATATTGCCAAAGCAAGTGAGGTAGATATTATACAAAAGTGAAATAAACAATACAAATTAACAGTAAACATTACACATACAGAAGTTTCAAAACAATAAAGACATTACAAATGTTATATTATATATATACAGTGTTGTAACAATGTACAAATGGTTAAAGAACACAAGTTAAAATAAATAAGCATAAATATGGGTTGTATTTACAATGGTGTTTGTTCTTCACTGGTTGCCCTTTTCTTGTGGCAACAGGTCACAAATCTTGCTGCTGTGATGGCACACTGTGGAATTTCTCCCAGTAGATATGGGAGTTTATCAAAATTGGATTTGTTTTCAAATTCTTTGTGGATCTGTGTAATCTGAGGGAAATATGTCTCTCTAATATGGTCATACATTGGGCAGGAGGTTAGGAAGTGCAGCTCAGTTTCCACCTCATTTTGTGGGCAGTGTGCACATAGCCTGTCTTCTCTTGAGAGCCATGTCTGCCTACGGCGGCCTTTCTCAATAGCAAGGCTATGCTCACTGAGTCTGTACATAGTCAAAGCTTTCCTTAAGTTTGGGTCAGTCACAGTGGTCAGGTATTCTGCCACTGTGTACTCTCTGTTTAGGGCCAAATAGCATTCTAGTTTGCTCTGTTTTTTTGTTAATTCTTTCCAATGTGTCAAGTAATTATCTTTTTGTTTTCTCATGATTTGGTTGGGTCTAATTGTGCTGTTGTCCTGGGGCTCTGTGGGGTGTGTTTGTGTTTGTGAACAGAGCCCTAGGACCAGCTTGCTTAGGGGACTCTTCTCCAGGTTCATCTCTCTGTAGGTGATGGCTTTGTTATGGAAGGTTTGGGAATCGCTTCCTTTTAGGTGGTTGTAGAATTTAACGGCTCTTTTCTGGATTTTGATAATTAGTGGGTATCGGCCTAATTCTGCTCTGCATGCATTATTTGGTGTTCTACGTTGTACACGGAGGATATTTTTGCAGAATTCTGCATGCAGAGTCTCAATTTGGTGTTTGTCCCATTTTGTGAAATCTTGGTTGGTGAGCGGACCCCAGACCTCACAACCATAAAGGGCAATGGGCTCTATGACTGATTCAAGTATTTTTAGCCAGATCCTAATTGGTATGTTGAAATTTATGTTCCTTTTGATGGCATAGAAGGCCCTTCTTGCCTTGTCTCTCAGATCGTTCACAGCTTTGTGGAAGTTACCTGTGGTGCTGATGTTTAGGCCGAGGTATGTATAGTTTTTTGTGTGCTCTAGGGCAACGGTGTCTAGATGGGATTTGTGGTCCTGGTGACTGGACCTTTTTTGGAACACCATTATTTTGGTCTTACTGAGATTTACTCTCTCTCTCTCTCAAAATTTGGCCTTGTCCAAAATCTGTCTTGCCTACTACTTTCTAAAACTACATACCTTGCACTGTGCACTGATTACCTACATACTGTGCATTTAGGTACAGCCTGTCCCCTTCCCTTCTCTGTCAGCTGTGCCAAATACCCATATTAGCGTTCTAAATAGTAGTCATTTTGGCTAATGACTATCTGACTATCTTGTCCCCTCTTCATCACCTCGGTTCCTGCTATTCTTGCATATTCTTGCATTTTTCCTTCCTTCATTCCTTTCATCCTTCCTTCCTACTAGTGACCGTCTTTCATTCCTCTGTTATCTCTCCCAAGTGAAGAACAGGCTCTACGGAAGTAAAGTATGTAGAGATTACTGTATGAATGTTGAGCGTGCACAGTGCACACAATTCAACTTTAGTGTCAGTAATGACTATTTGGTACGTTTGCACATGAATGCTTCACTCTGAGGATGAACGGTTCAGACATTCTAATTGCATTTATGCTGTTCCTGTCAGTGCCAAGTGGTGGTGGAGGGTGGGAGTCATTTCCACATTTGTAACAGGCTTCAATAATCTCTGTTTCAGTCTGCAATATGTTATCCTATGCAATGTTTTACTAGTAGCTGTAATGTTCTGCAATATGTGAATAACGAGTGAATATGTGAAATATCATGGGCTATAATTTATGATAATCTAATTAATGATTGATTAGTGAATAGTGCACGTGTTACAATAGGTTCGCTTTGCTGAATTGGATGAGACATAACATATTTGTAACGAGTGCGCTGAGTGTCGGGAAGCACGTTCAGGGAGTGAGTGTTTTAATAAATAAATGAAACACGTAACACAAACAACGCACCAACATGAAAACAGAGTCAATAGCACCTGAGTAAAGAACCACTGGGAGTGACAGATATCGGGAAGGTAATCAGGGAAGTGATGGAATCCAGGTGAGTCTGATGACGTGCAGGTGCGCGTAAAGATGGTGACAGGTGTGCGCCATTACGAGCAGCCTAATGACCTAGAGGCCGGAGAGGGAGCACACGTGACAATATTATTTATCGGCTGCTACTATCAATTTTTTCAGTACATGGCAAACACTATCGAAGAGAATGCAGACACACACCTATACGCTTGAATACACACACACCTACTGTAAACCTGCTGTACACCTACTGTAGATACTGTAGGGTCGCAGGTAGCCTAGCGGTTAAGAGTGGAGGGCGGTGGGCACTTAACCCTAAATGCTGCTGCTGTAAGTCGCTCTGGATAAGAGCGTCTGCCTAATAATGTAAATGTACACACACGCTGTCACGCCCTGACCTTAGATATCTGTTTTTCTATATATTTTGGTTAGGTCAGGGTGTGACTAGGGTGGGTACTCTAGTTTTTGTATGTCTAGGGGTTTTGTATGTCTAGGGGGTTTTGTATGTTTATGTTGGCCTGATATGGTTCCCAATCAGAGACAGCTGTTTATCGTTGTCTCTGATTGGGGATTATATTTAGGTAGCCATTTACCTAATTTGTGTTGTGGGATCATGTCTATGTATAGTTACCTTAGTGCACATCAGTAGCGTCACGTTTCATTTGGTTGTTTGTTGTGTTAGGTGAGTTTCCGTTTATAAAAATTATGTGGAACTCTACTCACGCTGCGCCTTGGTCCGATCCTTTCAACAAACGTGACACACGCACACATTCATGTACAGTGGGATACGAAATTATTGACACCCTTGATAAAGATGAACAAAAATGACTGTATTAAATAAATAATTGAAAATCTGAGCTATATTTTTTGTAATTTTTGTTGTTGAAATTATATTATTTCATACTAATACAATTGCTCAGAGAAAGAGATTTTGTTTAACAACTAATACTTGTTTTTCTCAAAAAGGTAGGGTCACATTTATTGACACCCCTGTTTCCAATACCTTTTAATACCTCACATTGCGAGGATAATGGCACTGAGCCTTTAAAACAAATGTTTTATAAGTTGGAGAACACATTCCTCCATACAGAATCCTTCCTTCCTTGTTTTCTTCGGTCTGCATTCGGACTGCCCTCTTCAATTCAAACCCCAGGGTTTCAATGGGTTTCAAATCCGGAGACTGAGATGGCCACTGCAAAATATGGATTTTGTAGCCAATTAAACATTTCTTTGTGGATTTTGATGTGTGCTTGGGGTTTTGTCTTGCTGGAAGATCCACTTGTGGCCAAGTTTCAGCCTTCTGACAGAGGCAACCAGGTTTTTGGTTCAAATATCCTGGTACTGGGAAAAGTTCATGATGTCCCATTACCAGTGGAAGCAAAATAGCCCCATAACATCAAAGATCCACCACCATATTTTACAGTAAGTACGGAGTAATTTTTTGCTCGTGCATGCTCATTTCGATGACAAATCCACCACCGGTGTGCACGGCCAAAGAGCTTTATTTTCACCCAACAGCAAAATACTACTTCTCACAGTAGGGGTAGTACTACAACAGCACTCACAGTCTAATATACTTGCTATTATCTGCATGAGCATTCTCTGTTCTGACCCTCTCTCTGTGTTTTTATTACCTGCTTTTCTGCTGTGTTTCACTGTGAAGATTCTATTGTCTCTTTTGTAGTCTAATCCTTTTATTTCACTGTGTTATTCTGTGTTATTCTGAAGGACAGCATTCTCTGTGTGTCATACCCCTTGACTTATTCCAAATGTTGCTGTGTTACAGCCTGAAATCAAAATGGATTAAAAAAAAAGTTTTTTTGCCTCACCCATCTACACACAATAACCCATAATGACAAAGCGAAAACATTTAGAAATGTTTGCAAATGTATTGAAAATGAAATACAGAAATATTCGTATACCCCTGGAGTGTTAGAATCATCTTTGGCAGTGATTACAGCTGTGACTCTTTCAAGGTAAGTCTCTAAGAGCTTTACACACCTGGATTAAACAATATTTGCCCATTATTCTTTTCAAAATTATTCAAGCTCTGTCAAATTGGTTGTTGAACATTGCTAGACAACCACTTGACAGATTTTCAAACACATTTAAATTTTAAACTGTAACTCGGCCACTGCCTTCTTAGTACCAACTCTAGTGTATAAATGGCTTTGTGTTTTAGGTTATTGTCCTGCAGAAAGGTGAATTCATCACCACGTGTCTGGTGGAAAGCAGACTGAACCAGGTTTTCCTCTAGGATATTTCCTGTGCTTAGCTCCATTTAGTTTTTTATAAAGTACTGGGACCATTCAATATCCCCAGTCCTTAATGATTACAAGCATACACATAACATGATGCAGCCACCACTATGCTTGAAAATACGGAGAGTGGTACTCAGTAATGTGTTGTGTTGCACTTGCCTGAAACATAACACTTTGTATTCAGGTCAAAAGGTTAACCTCTTAGGGCTGGGGGGCAGTATTTTCACATCCGGATGAAAAGCGTGCCCAGAGTAAACGGCCTGCTACTCAGCCATAAAAGCTAGAATATGCATATTATTAGTAGATTTGGATAGAAAACCCTCTGAAGTTTCTAAAACTGTTTGAATGATGTCTGTGAGTATAACATAACTTATTTGGCAGGCGAAACCCAGAGGCCAACCATCCAGGAGCATTTTGTTTTTGAGGTCACTCTCTTTCAATGGTTTTTCAATGGGAATCTAGAATTCTAACATGCTGACCAGACCGGACACGTCGCGTGCGCGAGCGTCGCAAAATACATTTAGAAATCTTGTTATTCAATTATTGCACCTACACTGCTCGCGCGCGTCTACGACGCCAAGGGCTAACATAGAAGTCATTCCTATTTCTGACGCAGATCGCACTGAAAGTCCTGCCTCTCCCATCTCCTCATTGGTTTATAGAAGCAGGTACCCACGTGCCATCTCCTCATTGGTTATACCCACGTGGGTGATTGAAAGACGAACTTTGTTGCCGGTTTTCGTGGTAATTGTAACGGCAGCCTTCCCTCTCTTCACGAGAAGAGAGAATGTAGCAGGGATCGGACCAACATGCAGCGTAGCCAGTGCTCAACATGTTTAATTACGACAAATAAACGTGAACACTTGCAAAACAAAATAACAAATGTGGCAAACCGATACAGTCCTTTCTGGTGCAGACAAAACACAAAGACAGGAAACAACCACCCACAAATCCCCAACACAAAACAAGCCACCTATATATGATTCTCAATCAGGGACAATGATTGACAGCTGCCTCTGATTGAGAACCATATTAGGCCGAACACAGAAACAGACAAACTAGACTGTCACGATCGTGTGGAGGAGAGACGGACCAAAACGCAGCATGTGGAAAATAAGCCATCTTCTTTTATTTTTACTACGAAGATGAACATGAAACGAAACACTATTACAAACTATACAAAAACAACAAACGACCGTGAAGCTATAAACGTAGTGCACACACACAGGCTACAAACGTTCAACATAGACAATTCCCCACAAACAGCTAAAGCCTATGGTTGCCTTAAATATGGCTCCCAATCAGAGACAACAATAACCAGCTGTCTCTAATTGAGACCCAATTCAGGCAACCATAGACTTTCCTAGATACCTACACTCAACCATAGACACAGCTAGACTACTATACTAAACATAAACCCAACTACTCTAATAAACCCCCTAAACCTTACAACCACCCTAGACACTACAAAAAACACATACATTCCCCATGTCACACCCTGACCTAACTAAAATAATAAAGAAAACAAAGAATACTAAGGCCAGGGCGTGACATAGACACACAACATAGAATGCCCACCCAGCTCACGTCCTGACCAACACTAAAACAAGCAAAACACATAAGAACTATGGTCAGGATGTGACAGTAATACAATGAAAGTTTAGATGCGATCACCACATAAGATCAAAGATGAAAAAGCCTGGAAGGAGGAGAGATGACTAGAAACGATTCGGTTGCCATTTTGTATTAATTGTCGGAGTAGAGGTCCTTGTGCATTTCAGGTAAAATAACAACTCAATGTTTATATCCCAGGACAAATTAGCTAGCAACAGCAAGCTAGCTAAATAGGACAAATTCACGTTAGCTAGCATGTGCAAGCTAACTAGCTAAATTGCCATACATGTTTAATGCTTTTCGACCTGTCCCCTAATTAATGTAATTGGTTCAGAGGTTGTTTTGATATTTTAACCTGCGTGTCGTGATCGTGTTTGGTGTGGGGGGGAAAAATACATTTATGCACGATAGCGCATGATGGCGCACGTGCGCAGACGGTTTGGGTTCCGTGTAAGGCAGTTGTTTGCAGTTCCTATCGCTTCCACTGGATGTCAACAGTCTTTAGAAATTGGTTGATGTTTTTCCTTCGTGTAATGAAGAAGTAGCCCTGTTCAGAACGAGGGTCGAGTGAAGTGTACTGTTTGTTAGAGGCGCGTGACCTGAAAGCACGCTCCACTTTGTTTTCCTCCGGTATTTTATCGATTATTTACTTTAAAAAATACCTAAAGTTGTATTAGGAAAGTTGTTTGAAATACTTGGACAAAGATTACAGGTAACTTATGAGATATTTTCTAGTCATGTTGCGCGAGTTGGAACCAGTGTTTTTCTGGATCAAACGCGCCAAATAAATGGACATTTTGGATATATAACGAGGGGATTAATCGAACAAAAGGTCCATTTGTGATGTTTATGGGACATATTGGAGTGCCAACAGAAGAAGCTCGTCAAAGGTAAGGCATGAATTATTTCTTTATTTCTGAGTTTCGTGTCGCGCCTGGTGGGTTGAATTATGATTGTCTGTGTTTGTTTGATGGGGTGCTATCCTCAGATAATCGCATGGTTTGCTTTCACCGTAAAGCCAATTTTGAAATCTGAGACGTTGGCTGGATTAACAACAAGTGTAGCTTTAATTTGGTGTATTGCATGTGTGATTTCATGAAAGTTAAATTTTTATAGTAATTTAATTTGAATTTGGAGCTCTGCCATTTCACCGGATATTGTCGAGGGGTTCCGCTAGCGGAACGTCTAGCCGTAACAGGCACCTGTTACGTAACAGGCACCTCACCTGAAACCTGAGCGGTTTCCTTACGTTCTGGCAACTGAGTTAGGTACGACACCTGTAATTGTGTGGTGACTGGGTATATTTCTCCGCCATCCAAAGTGTAATTAATAACTTCACCATGCTCAAAGGGATATTCAATGTCTGCTTTTTTTTTACCCATCTACCAATTAGTGCCCTTCTTTGCGAGGCATTGGAAAACCTCCCTGGTCTTTGTGGTTGAATCTGTGTTTGAAATTCACTGCTGGATTGAGGGACCTTACAATTATCTGTATGAGTGGGGTACAGAGATTTTTTTTAACGTTTATTTAACTAGGCAAGTCAGATAAGAACAAAATCTTATTTACATTGACGGCCTACCGCAGCCAACGCTGTGCCAATTGAACGCCACCCTATGGGACTCCCAATCACAGCCGTGTCCCTGAACAAAGGAGGGGGGTCAAAATCAAAAATAAGTCAGTATCTGGTATGGCCACCAGCTGCATTAAGTACTACAGTGCATCTCCTCCTCATGGATTGCGCAAGATTTGCCAGTTCTTGCTGTAAGATGTTACCCCACTCTTCCATGAGGGAGGAGGATGTCTTCCCTGTAACGCACAGCGTTGAGATTGCCTCCAATGACAATAAGCTCAGTCCGATGATGCTGTGACACACCGCCCCAGACCATGACGGAGCCTCCACCTCCAAATCGATGTCACAACTTCTGCCGAAGTAGGTCCCTCTCCTTGTTCGGGCGGCGTTCGGCGGTCGACGTCACCGGCCTTCTAGCCATTGCCAATCCACTTTTCATTTTCCATTTGTTTTGTCTTTGTCTTACACACCTGGTTTCAATTCCCCAATTACTTGTTCATTATTTAACCCTCTGTTCCCCCATGTTTGTTTGTGAGTAATTGTTTATTGTATTGCGGTCCGTATTTGTGGCCTTGTATTTATACGACGTGTATTGTTATATTATTGAGTAAAATTCCTTTCATTACTCATATCTGCTGTCCTGCGCCTGACTCATCTCACCAGCTACACACAGACGCATTACAATCGATCCCGCTCCAGAGTACAGGCCTCGGTGTAACGCTCATTCTTTTAACGATAAACGCGAATCCGACCATCACCCCTGGTGAGACAAAACCGCGACTCGTCAGTGAAGAGCACTTTTTGCCAGTCCTGTTTGGTCCAGCGACGGTGCGTTTGTGCCCACAGGTGTGATGTTCGGATGTACCGATCCTGTGCAGGTGTTCTTACACGTGGTCTGCCACTGCGAGGACGATCAGCTGTCCGTACTGTCTCCCTGTAGCGCTGTCTTAGGCATCTCACAGTACGGACATTGCAATTTATTGCCCTGGCCACATCTGCAGTCCTCATGCCTCCTTGCAGCATGCCTAAGGCACGTTCACACAGATGAGCAGGGACCCTGGGCATCTTTCTTATGGTGTTTTTCATAGTCAGTAGAATTGCCTTTCTAGTGTCCTAAGTTTTCATAACTGTCAGCTTAATTGCCTACCGTCTGTTAGCTGTTAGTGTCTTAACGACCATTCCACATGTGCATGTTCATTAATTGTTTATGGTTCATTGAACAAGCATGGGAAACAGTGTTTAAACCCTTCACAATGAAGATCTGTGAAGTAACTTGCTAGCTACTTCCAGACATCTAAGTGAGAGAGAACAGCTCACTGAACATTACTCGCCCTAGCAGAGCCGGTTACGCTGTTATGGTATCCAGAGCATTGGTGACTGCAACTGTGCTGTCAGATTGTCAGTTCGTAAATTCAGAGGGTAGTGCGTACGGCCCAGTACATCACTGGGGCTAAGCTGCTTGCCATCCAGGACCTCTACACCAGGCGGTGTCAGAGGAAGGCCATAAAAATGGTCAAAGATCCCAGCCAACCCAGTCATAGACTGTTCTCTACTACCGCATGGCAAGCGTTACCGGAGTGCCAAGAATTGGACAAAAAGGCTCCTCAACAATTTTTACCCCCAAGCCATAAGACTCCTGAACAGGTAATCAAATGTCTACCCGGACTTTTTGAATTGTGTGCCCACCCCCAACCCTTCTTTTACGCTGCTGCTACTCTCTGTTTATCATATATGCATAGTCACTTTAACTATACATTCATGTACATACTACCTCAATTGGGCCGACCAACCAGTGCTCCCGCACATTGGCTAACCGGGCTATCTGCATTGTGTCCCGCCACCCATCACCCGCCATCCCCTCTTTTAGGCTACTGCTGCTCTCTGTTCATCATATATGCATAGTCACTTTAACCATATCTACATGTACATACTACCTTAAAGCAGCCTGACTAACCTGTGTCTGTATGTAGCCTCGCTACTTTTATAGCCTCGCTACTGTATATAGCCTGTCTTTTTACTGTTGTTTTATTTCTTTACTTACCTATTGTTCACCTAATACCTTTTTTGCACTATTGGTTAGAGCCTGTAAGTAAGCTTTTCACTGTAAGGTCTACACCTGTTGTATTCAGCGCACGTGACAAATAAACATTGATTTGATTTGATCTCCTTCAAATGTTGATATTTGGTTGCGTTGACAACCAAACACAATTCAGTATCACTTTTGAAATGCAATAAATAGCCTATTAACTTGTTGAGAAGTTAACAAATTATATGTTGGATTCACGTCTCCAACTCAACCGAAAATAAAAGTTAAAGAATGGGATTATCCAGTGGCTCAGATGGAACTATTCAAGCAGGTGTCAGGTTGTGCGCTACTGGTAAGAAGTCAGGTGCAGGAGAGCGGAGAGTTGTGATCAGGCGCACACTTTAATTGGCAGATGTAACAACAGACGGACGCAACTGCGTCAAAAAACCTCCAGCCAAATAACAAAAGTGCAAAGCGCGACAACAGTCACAATAATGCATGAGTTAAACAATTAAACACACTTGGGTACAACACGGTACCCGGGGAAAAACCAGCCTGGTGCGTAACACGAAACATGTAACAAAAACAATTCCACACAAAGACATGGGGGGAACAGAGGGAATATATATGTAGTGTGATTAGGGAATGTAAACCAGGTGTGTGGGGAAGCAAGACAAAACAAATGAATCAATGAACAGTGGAGCAGCGATGGCTAGAAAACCGGTGACGTCGCCTGCCGAACGCCACCCGAACAAGGAGAGGAGCTGAATTCGGCGGAAGTCGTGACAGCAGGATACATCACCTTTTAATGTTGATATTTGGTTGAAAACATAATTCAATAATTCAATATACCAAACATAATTCAATATTACTTTTGAAATATGGAAAATAGCCTAAAATTAATAAGTCAAAAGTTTGGACACACCTACTCATTCAAGGGTTTTTCTTTATTTTTACAATTTACTACATTGTAGCATAATAGAGAAGAGATCAAAACTATGAAATAACACATATGGAATCATGTAGTAACCAAAAAAGTGTTAAACAAATCAAAAAAAAATTAGATTTGAGATTCTTCCAAGTAGCCACCCTTTGCCTTGATGACAGCTTTGCACACTCTTGGTATTCTCTCAACTAGCTTCAAATCAAATGTATTTATATAGCCCTTCTTACATCAGCTGATATCTCAAAGTGCTGTACAGAAACCCAGCCTAAAACCCCAAACAGCAAGCAATGCAGGTGTAGAAGCACGGTGGCTAGGAAAAACTCCCTAGAAAGGCCAAAACCTAGGAAGAAACCTAGAGAGGAACCAGGCTATGAGGGGTGGCCAGTCCTCTTCTGGCTGTACCGGGTGGAGATTATGACAGAACATGGCCAAGATGTTCAAATGTTCATAAATGACCAGCATGGTCAAATAATAATAATCACAGTAGTTGTCGAGGGTGCAGCAAGTCAGCACCTCAGGAGTAAATGTCAGTTGGCTTTTCATAGCCGATCATTAAGAGTATCTCTACCGCTCCTGCTGTCTCTAGAGAGTTGCAAAACAGCAGGTCTGGGACAGGTAGCACGTCCGGTGAACAGGTCAGGGTTCCATAGCCACAGGCAGAACAGTTGAAACTGGAGCAGCAGCAAGGCCAGGTGGACTGGGGACAGCAAGGAGTCATCATGCCAGGTAGTCCTGGGGCATGGTCCTAGGGCTCAGGTCCTCTGAGAGAAGAGCGAGAAGAGAGATACTTCTATTCACACAGGACACTGGATAAGACAGTAGAAATACTCTAGATATAACAGACTGACCCTAACCCCCCGTGTCACGCCCTGACCATAGAGAGCCTTTATTTTCTATGGTGGAGTAGGTCAGGGCGTGACTGGGGGGTGTTCTAGTGTATTATTTCTATGTGGGGTTCTAGGTTTAATTTTCTATGTTGGTGATTTTGTATGATTCCCCATTAGAAGCAGCTGGTAATCGTTGTCTCTAATTGGGGATCATATATAATTAGTGTATGTTCCTACCTGTGTTTGTGGGATATTGAATTTTGTGTTTTGAGTTTGTGCACGTAGCATCTCGTTAGTCACCGGTCGTAGTTTATTGTTTATTGTATTGTTTGCTAAGTTTCACTTTATAATAAATATGTGGAACTCTACATCCGCTGCGCCTTGGTCCGTCTCTACACACGACCGTGACACCCCGACACAAACTATTGCAGCATAAATATTGGAGGCTGAGACACGAGGGGTTGGGAGACACTGTGGCCTCGTCCAACGATACCCCCGGACAGGGCCAAACAGGCAGGATATAACCCCACCCACTTTGCCAAAGCACAGCCCCCACACCACTAGAGGGATATCTTCATCCGCCAACTTACTATCCTGAGACATGCTGTTGGAAACAAATGTTATAGAATGTATGTGCACTTTTAAATTTAGAGTACTGAGACTATGAAAAACATTGCCATAGCCTGTAGTAAAATGTAATTAATTTATATCATCAGAGATTCTCTAAAAGCATCTGAGATTCTCGAGTCTGAGTCGATGCTGAGTCCCCCGGGTCTCATTTGGAATAGGCCCAAGTCCACCGCATTGACTGGGCAGCTACACCATGCTGGACTGGTCAACCAGCATAACTACCTAGACCATGCTGGTCAGACCAGCTTGACCAGCTAGACCAGGCCTGGGCAAAGGCCGTGCCCGGGGCCATATGCGGCCCTCGACCTGATTCAATACGGCCCACGGAATCATGAACAGATAACATAAAGAATTTGCAATAGTAAATTTTGGAGAAACATATTTATTATTCAAATTAAAAGCCCAATGAATATTTGCCTTTGTGTAATGGTTTAACTCCCACCGCTTGTGAGACATTTATTTTGAAGGCACATATAAATAACAACTGCATGAGGACAGACAGTGACTGACAGGCTGACACACACATCACAGTTACAAATAGTAGCCAGCAAGAAATTGGGCAAAAATTCATTTTTCAAAGATTTCAAAGAAAAGGAAAGTAGACAATGAATGTAGGGTGTTCCAGCAAGAGTGGACATCGAAATATTTTTTTATTGAGGTGTCAGGGAAAGCTGTGAGCTTGGTGTGCAAAGAGAGGATCACTGTCTTGAAAGACTACAACTTGTCCCGACACTTCCAGTCCAGACGAAGCATGCAGAGACATGTAGGAATATGTCTTCTGAGCAAAGGGCACGTGCAGAGAAAGAGTTGCTTTTCTCTGTTGCAAAAGCAGCAAGGACTTTTCACAAAACTGCATTCAGAAAACAACGGAATTGCGAGAGCTAGATATCTATGTACTGTCCCACAAAATTGCTAAACATAGCAAGCCATTCGTTGAAGAATTAAAGAATGTTTAATTGACTCTGCAGCAATACTTTGCCCCGACAAGAAAGAGCTGTTTGAAAATGTTTCCCTGTCAAGATGAACAGTGACACATCGCAGAGAATATGGAACAACAGTTGAAAGACAATGTAAAGGATTTCACCTATTTCCCCTTGGCCCTGGATGAGAGCAGGGGTGCACGTGACATGGCGCAGTTGTTGATATTCAAGATCAAGTAGCTGAGTTGTACCCAGATCAGAAAATGGCTTTCCTGCATTGCATTATTCATCAGGAGGTGCTTTGTAAATGTGTTCTGAAAATGAGCCATGTTGTGGATACACTCACCAAAGGGATGTTCTCCATTGAAAATAACCTCTTGGCAGCTTCCACTGAATATCATTGGGTGTCTGTTTGTGCAGCAGACTCAGGACAGCTGTGCTCATCCAGGTCTCTCTCTCTGTTTCTCTCCCCACCACCACCAGGTATAATAACCTTAAAACCTTTTGTCAATAGGGGGAGCTGTTAGCACTATTTTCTTTTTTACATTTCCAAATTAAACTGCCTCGTACTCAATTCTTGCTCGTACAATATGCATATTATTATTACTATTGGATAGTAATAATACCAGAATACCGATATAGATACCAGAACTCTTTCTACAGCGAAAGTCATGACAGGACATGCGAAGGTCTGAAAAATAGTCTCTGATCTCGGATCAGTTTAAAACTCTGTGTGTGCCCTATGGATCGAAATGAACTGCACCCGCCTTCCCCTGGATGTCAGTAACCAATGAGAAGTGGAATGGTGTCTCTACGTGTTTCTCAGAGTTTATAAAAGGCAATGGAGTGAGATGTCCCTTCTTTTCGACGCTCGCCAAGGCGCAAGAGAGGACATCAGAATGGCATGCTCAAAAGCTCTCGTTATTGACCAAAGATATATCCGTCTGTGATTTAATTCGATATAGGTGTTAGAAACATCATAACGAAGTTATTTGAAACCGATTTATATCAGTTTATGCGAGTATATTGCTATTTTTCGGAATTTCCTTAGTATTGCGTTTGAGGATTTGGACATGTGTGTGCCGTGTAGCTATTGTTAGCTGCTAGTTCCGAAGTTGAAGAGGTCGTTTTACAACAAAGCAACGATTCTTTTGGACAAAGGACACATTGCCCAAGATACTGATGGAAGCTCGTCCAAAAGTAAGAGCTATTTATGATTTTATTCCGTATTTATGTGGAAAAATGTAAACGCAGTTGTCGGCCATTTTTTGAGGCACTAGTCTGGCTGTAACTCACAATGTATGTCTAGTAACGTAAATTTAAAAAATCTAAATCAGCGGTTGCATTAATAACCAATGCATCTTTCATTAGCTGTCCAACCTGTATTTTTTTTGTCAATCTAATCGATAAATAATCGTAAACTTAGGTGCCTTTCCAAGATGGCGCCGGCCAGAATGCATGCCATGTTTTGACAGATTACATTGCATAACCACGATTTGTGATGCTAAATATGCACATTTTCGAACAAACTCTATATGCATTGTGTAATATGATGTTACAGGACTGTCATCTGAAGAATTCTGAGAAGGTTAGTGAAAAAATTTATATCTTTTGGTGGCGATAACGTTATCGCCCCTTTTGCCTTGATTCAATGCTGGGGTGATGTTAGCTCATGTGGTATGCTAATATAACGATATATTGTGTTTTCGCTGTAAAACACTAAGAAAATCTGAAATATTGTCTGGATTCACAAGATCTGTGTCTTTCAATTGCTGTAGGCTGTGTATTTTTCAGAAATGTTTTAGGATGAGTATTTTGGTAATTGACGTCGGTCTCTGTAATTATTCCGGCTGCTTCCAACGCTATTTCAGATTGCAGCTGCAATGTAGAACTGTGATTTATACCTGAAAAATGCACTTTTTTCTAAAAAAACATATACTATACCATAAATATGTTATCAGACTGTCATCTTATGAAGTTGTTTCTTGGTTAGTGGCTATATATATCTTTATTTAGTCGAATTAGTGATAGCTACTGATGCAGGAAAAAAATTGTGGAGAAAAAAAGTGGTGTCTTTTGCTATCGTGGTTAGCTAATAGATTTACATATTGTGTCTTCCCTGTAAAACACTTAGAAAATCTGAAATATTGTCTGGATTCACAAGATCTGTGTCTTTCAATTGCTGTAGGCTGTGTATTTTTCAGAAATGTTTTAGGATGAGTATTTTGGTAATTGACGTCGGTCTCTGTAATTATTCCGGCTGCTTCCAACGCTATTTCAGATTGCAGCTGCAATGTAGAACTGTGATTTATACCTGAAAAATTCACTTTTTTCTAAAAAAACATATGCTATACCATAAATATGTTATCAGACTGTCATCTTATGAAGTTGTTTCTTGGTTAGTGGCTATATATATCTTTATTTAGTCGAATTAGTGATAGCTACTGATGCAGGAAAAAAATTGTGGAGAAAAAAAGTGGTGTCTTTTGCTATCGTGGTTAGCTAATAGATTTACATATTGTGTCTTCCCTGTAAAACACTTAGAAAATCTGAAATATTGTCTGGATTCACAAGATCTGTGTCTTTCATCTGGTGTCTTGGACTTGTGATTTAATGATATTTAGATGCTAGTATTTACTTGTGACGCTATGCTAGGCTATGCTAGTCAGCTTTTTTACTGTGGGGGGTGCTCCCGGATCCGGGATGAGTACCAAGTAAAAGTTAAGGCCCATCATTGGAACTCCATTCCTCCAGTGGAGGGGGTTTCGATGCCAACAACCCCACATAGGGCTACCTGCCATCACATCATCTGGCTCCGAGGATCTTCCCTCGGAGACGAGGCCATTCCCCAAACTATTTAATAAAATGTCATATTTCATTCCGTCTTTGTTGTTCATTCAGTTAAACCTGTACTCAAATTAACTGTTTTAGCCCATCCAAATCTTGGTGAAGGTGCCGATTGAATGGTTTTCAGACTTTTTGGTACACTGCTCAGTTTGAATGTGGCAGCAGTGCAGCCTGTTGGAGGGATGTTCTCCATTGAAAATGGTCTCTTGGCAGCTTCCGCTGAATATCATGGGGTGTCTGTTTGCGCAGCAGACTCAGGTCTCTCACTCTCTGTCTCTCTCTCCCATTGTCTGTGCATCCTTGTCTTACCCACTTTCCTGAGCCTACTCAGATAGACAGACCCCGGGGGTGTGGAGAGTGTCCCTGGTCAGAAATGATTTGCACACCTCGACTTTTAGATGTGCTCGGTGAATAAGGAACGTGCGCTATCTACAATGTGTGAAAAAGTTTTAAGCTGTAGATTGAGAGATTTGCGAAGGAGGCTGTTTTGATGTTCGGAGCATCCAACATGATCTTTCCATAACAAACAGTGTGGCAAAATGTGATGCAATCTGTCAGAGAATAATCAAATCAAATCAAAGTTTATTTGTCATGTGCGCTGAATACAACAGGTGTAGACCTTACAGTGAAATGCATACTTACAGGCTCTAACCAATAGTGCAAAAAAGGTATTAGGTGAACAATAGGTAGGTAAAGAAAAAAAGACAGGCTATATACAGTAGCGAGGCTATAAAAGTAGCAAAGCTACATACAGACACCGGTTAGTCAGGCTGATTGAGGTAGTATGTACATGTAGATATGGTTAAAGTGACTATGCATATATGATGAACAGAGAGTAGCAGTAGTGTAAAAGAGGGGTTGGCGGATGGTGGGTGGGACACAATGCAGATAGCCCGGTTAGCCAATGTGTGGGAGCACTGGTTGGTCGGCCCAATTGAGGTACATGAATGTATAGTTAAAGTGACTATGCATATATGATAAACAGAGAGTAGCAGCAGCGTAAAAAGAGGAGTTGGGGGGGCACACTATGCAAATAGTCCGGGTAGACATTTGATTACCTGTTCAGGAGTCTTATGGCTTGGGGGTAAAAACTGTTGAGAAGCCTTTTTGTCCTAGACTTGGCACTCCGGTACCGCCTGCCATGCGGTAGTAGAGAGAACAGTCTATGACTGGGGTGGCTGGGGTCTTTTGACAATTTTTAGGGCCTTCCTCTGACACCGCCTGCTGTAGAGGGTCCTGGATGGCAGGCAGCTTAGCCCCAGTGATGTACTGGGCCGTACGCACTACCCTCTGTCGTGCCTTGCGGTCAGAGGCCGAGCAGTTGCCGTACCAGGCAGTGATGCAACCAGTCAGGATGCTCTCGATGTTGCAGCTGTATAACCTTTTGAGGATCTCAGGACCCATGCCAAATCTTTTTAGTTTCCTGAGGGGGAATAGGCTTGTCGTGCCCTCTTCACGGCTGTCTTGGTGTGTTTGGACCATTCTAGTTTGTTGATGATGTGGACCAAGGAACTTGAAGCTCTCAACCTGCTCCACTACAGCCCCGTCGATGAGAATCGTGGCGTGCTCGGTCCTCCTTTCCCTGTAGTCCACAATAATCTCCTTAGTCTTGGTTACATTGAGGGATAGGTTGTTATTCTGGCACCACCCGGCCAGGTCTGACTTCCTCCCTATAGGCTGTCTCGTCATTGTCGGTGATCAGGCCTACCACTGTTGTGTCGTCTGCAAACTTAATGATGGTGTTGGAGTCGTGCCTGACCATGCAGTCGCGGGTGAACAGGGAGTACAGGAGGGGACTGAGCACACACCCCTGGGGAGCTCCAGTGTTGAGGATCAGCGTGGCAGATGTGTTGCTACCTACCCTCACCACCTGGGGGTGGCCCGTCAGGAAGTCCAGGATCCAGTTGCAGAGGGAGGTGTTTAGTCCCAGGATCCTTAGCTTAGTAATGAGCTTTGAGGGTACTATGGTGTTGAATGCGGAGCTGTAGTCAATGAATAGTATTCTCACATAAGTGTTCCTTTTGCCCAGGTGGGAAAAGGCAGTGTGGAGTGCAATAGAGATTGCATCATCTGTGGATCTGTTTGGGCGGTATGCAAATTGGAGTGGGTCTAGAGTTTCTGGGATAATGGTGTTGATGTGAGCCATTACCAACCTTTCAAAGCACTTCATGGCTACAGACGTGAGTGCTACGGGTCTGTAGTCATTTAGGCAGGTTGCCTTTGTGTTCTTGGGCACAGGGACTATGGTGGTCTGCTTGAAACATGTTGGTATTACAGACTTAATCAGGGACATGTCAGTGAAGATGTCAGTTGAAAATGTCAGTGAAGACACCTGCCAGTTGGTCAGCACATGCCTGGAGCACACGTCCTGGTAATCCGTCTGCCCCCGCAGCCTTGTGTATGTTGACCTGTTTAAAGGTCTTACCCACTTTGGCTACGGAGAGTGTGATCACACAGTCGCCTGGAACAGCTGATGCTCTCATGCATGCCTCAGTGTTGCTTGCCTCGAAGCGAGCATAGAAGTGATTTAGCTCATCTGGTAGGCTTGTGTCACTGGGCAGCTCGCGGCTGTGCTTCCCTTTGTAGTCTGTAATAGTTTGCAAGCCCTGCTACATAAGACGAGCGTCGGAGCCGGTGTAGTATGATTCAATCTTAGCCCTGTATTGACGCCTTGCCTGTTTGATGGTTCGTTGCAGGGCATAGCAGGATTTCTTGTAAGCTTCCGGGTTAGAGTCCCGCACCTTGAAAGCGGCAGCTCTACCCTTTAGCTAAGTGAGAATGTTGCCTGTAATCCATGGCTTCTGGTTGGGGTATGTACGCACAGTCACTGTGGGGACGACGTCCTCAATGCACTTCTTGATGAAGCCAATGACTGATGTGGCGTTACTCCTCAATGCCATAGGAAGAATCCCGGAACATGTTCCAGTCTGTGATAGCAAAACAGTCCTGTAGTTTAGCATCTGCTTCATCTGACCACTTTTTTATCGACCGAGTCACTGGTGCTTCCTGCTTTAATAATAACTTTACCTTTACCTTTTGTGTTTGTGTGTGGGCATATTACAAATATGACTACAAATCCTCTCAAACGCCATCTATGACTCAAAATATACTTCCAAGGGACTTGGCACATCTCCTCAGCTGTCAAAACATATTAGGTTGGAAACAAAGGGGAACAGCAATAAAACATTGTGACTAGGCAGGGGGAAAAAACATTTGGAAAGAAAGACATTGTGATGTGGTTGATCTGGGTATAGAGTCAACCAACTGCAAAACTCTTATGGCTTCCATTGTAGCCCACAAAGTAGGTTTCTTGTCTTATTCTCTTTTTTTGGTGAACCCCTCACTACTGAGGAAGACAAAAATAGCTTGCTTCTGCTGCAAATGGGGAGAGTGAGAGAGAGTGAGGGAGAGAGAGAGAAAAAGGCAGTTTGTGGAAGGGAAGTTTCCAGGCTAATTGTAGAGGGTCCTCATGCATTCTATAGTGTATCATTACACAGCTCTGTATCTGTAGATATTTCTGCCTGCGGAAAGCATCTCCCTTGGGCAGCATAGGGGAAATGATGTGTGGCAACCAGAACTTAATAAAAGCATTTGATGTTTTTCTGTCCTACTATTTCAAGCGACATGAAAATGGCTTCCAATGCTTTCAGTACTCTCACGCTTTCCCAGTGAGGTGGTTAATATAGGACAATAACATTACCTACTTAGCAAAGGGAAGCAATTGTTTTCAGCCAATTGATGTGTCAGGGTACAGCAGTCTATCAGAAGCACCCGGTTGTAAACAATATTCCAAGCCTGATGTTGTTATTAGTACATAATTCATTATGCTCGACGGAGCAGTTTACATAATTTCTCCCAATCTCAACTCTGAGAATGTCTCGAAAAAAATATGAACCCCAAAAAATGGTAGCAGTCCAGTCACCGGATCTTTTTTAATTCATCTGAGCCGCTCAAGCAAAAAGGATTCACATGGGAAGTCATCCAGCTGAATTGCATTAAGTATTAGTATTAGCCGATTCTGCAAGAAGGCACGGGATGCGCTAGGTTGGACAACATTACAAAGCCTCAAGGTGTTTAGCAATCGTACTGTAGCTTACTTTCAGTCACTCAGTACGTGAACTCTGATGTAAAAGTTTAAAAAGTGAGGGTTTTCAAGTGAAAACAACCAAACTCATCTGGCTCATCTGGTTGTAAGAATACGGGTGGTAGGTTATGTGTAAGTTTATTTTTGTCCGCATGTCCTTAAATATGTCTGCAGTAATTGGGAGTGAATTTCCCCTAGAAACAAATGCTACAATATAAGACACATTGAAAAAAACATGATCTTTAATTGGTGGAAAGTTTGACATCACGCTTTCATGCGTACCTGTCATTCTGCATAAACACAAACCTATCTTTAGATCTGTCTCATTTGTACTCATCTGTTAACTGCCACACTGCCACACCCAGCAACAGCACCTCAACACATGAGCTTGGATATTGGGCGGGTTTTTTCCCCTTTCTCTCCCCATGTCCTTCGCATAATTTAAGCCATGTTTAAAGTGGGTTAGGCCTCTGTGGACAAAAAGAGGAATCTGAAGAAGGAAAATAGAGAGTGGACCCTCACAAAATATCTTTGAGCTTGTGCGCCTGTTGTGCTACAATGTTTACAAAATATGTCTGGTGGATTTAGCTCCTTTGTTTTGGACATTTTGTGCATCACTAAACCTAACAATATCAATTTGATATTAAACTAAATATAGGCTAGTGGCAAATCCCCCAATTTTTTTTAGATACCCCTACCCGAGGTATTGTTTTTCCATATCTCTAAGGTCATATGAAATGGGGGGGATATCAACTATGAATATTTATGAAAAATGCTAACTTCACTTTTTGGTAGCTGTTCAATAGACAACTTTCCAAGGAAAATTTGCTCT
Organism: Salvelinus alpinus; assembly: GCF_045679555.1. Taxonomy (NCBI): domain Eukaryota; kingdom Metazoa; phylum Chordata; class Actinopteri; order Salmoniformes; family Salmonidae; genus Salvelinus; species Salvelinus alpinus. The sequence goes on from NC_092102.1 coordinate 927,871, forward strand.
CATTCAGTATGGTCATGCCTGGGAAAAAATGAATACGGTTACACGTTTTTTTCATGTTGTGCTCTTAGGAAAGTGGGCTCCGACATCGAAGTGACATTTTTTGGAGTCCAAGGTTCCTAAAAGGAGTTTCTATATTTAGCCCCTAGTCTTGCAATTAAGTCACGCAGCCGTCACAAAAAAAATACAATATGGCTGCCACAACATTTGATAAAGGTCCATGTAAATCACCTGTAAATATGAATTATGTAAATAAGAGCTTTTTTTACTTGTTGGGTACAACACTCATGCATATAAAGATTGTTAGTGTAAATCTATTTTATTCTGAATCCAATATGGCGAAGATGATTATATTCAAAAACCGTCGCCTGCATATACTGTTGAAGTCGGAAGTTTACATACACTTAAGTTGGAGGCATTAAAAAAAAAATTCAACCACTCCACAAATGTCTTGTTAACAAACTATAGTTTTGGCAAGATGGTTACGACATCTACTTTGTGCATGACACAAGTAATTTGTCCGACAATTGTTTACAGACAGATTATTTCAATTATAATTCACTGTATCACAATTCCAGTGGGTCAGAAGTTTACATATACTAAGTTGACTGTGCCTTTAAACAGCTTTGAAAATTCCAGAAAATGATGTCATGGCTTTAGAAACTTCTGTTAATTTACATAATTTTAGTCAATTGGAGGTATACCTGTGGATACATTTCAAGGCCTACCTTCAAACTCAGTGCCTCTTTGCTTGACATCATGGGAAAATCAAAAGAAATCAGCCAAGACCTCAGAAATTTGTAGACCTCCACAAGTCTGGTTCATCCTTGGGAGCAATTTCCAAACGCCTGAAGGTAGCACGTTCATCTGTACAAACAATAGTACACAAGTATAAACACCACGGGACCACGCAGCCGTCATACCACTCAAGAAGGAGACACGTTCTGTCTCCTAAAGATGAACGTACTTTGGTGCAAAAAGTGCAAATCAATTGCAGAACAACAACAAATGACCTTGTGAAGATGCTGGAGGAAACAGGTACAAAAGTAACTATATCCACAGTAAAACAAGTCCTATATCGACCTAACCTGAAAGGCCGCTCAGCAAGGAAGAAGCCACTGCTCCAAAACCGCCATAAAAAAGCCAGACTACGGTTTGCAACTGCACATGGGGACAAAGATCGTACTTTTTTGAGAAATGTCCTCTGGTCTGATGAAACAAAATAGAACTGTTTGGCCATAATGACGATTCTTATGTTTGGAGGAAAAAGGGGGATGCTTGCAAGCCGAAGATCACCATCCCAACCGTGAAGCACGGGGGTGGCAGCTTCATGTTGTGGGGGTCCTTGCTGCAGGAGGGACTGGTGCACTTCACAAAATAGATGGCATCATGAGGGAGGAAAATTATGTGGATATATTGAAGCAACATCTCAAGACATCAGTCAGGAAGTTAAAGCTTGGTCGCAAATGGGTCTTCCAAATGGACAATGACCCCAAGCATACTTCCAAGGTTGTGGCAAAATGGCTTAAGGACAACAAAGTCAAGGTATTGGAGTGGCCATCACAAAGCTCTGTCCTCAATCCCATAGAAAATTTGTGGGCAGAACTGAAAAAGCGTGTGCGAGCAAGGAGGCCTACAAACCTGACTCAGTTACACCAGCTCTGTCTGGAGGAGTGGGCCAAAATTCACCCAACTTATTGTGGGAAGCTTGTGGAAGGCTACCCAAAACATTTGACCCAAGTTACACAATTTAAAGGCAATGCTGCCAAATACTAATTGAGTGTATGTAAACTTCTGACCTTCTGGGAATGTGATGAAAGAAATAAAAGCTGAAATAATTCATTCTCTCTTATATTATTCTGACATTTCACATTCTTAAAATGAAGTGGTGATCCTAACTGACCTAAGACATGGAATCTTTACTAGGATTAAATGTCAGGAATTATGAAAAACTGAGTTTAAATGTATTTGACTAAGGTGTATGTAAACTTCCGACTTCAACTGTATATGGGGTGGGGGGCATGCCATGTGTTTTATTGCCATGTGTGTACATGTTAATTGCCCGTATATGATTTGATATAGCCTGGTATTATTTGACTTGTGAAACGAGTGTCTGATGCATGAAACCTGCTAATAATTTGATCGGTTGTTTTTCTGTGCTTTTTAATATATATCACTTTTTTTAATTATCTTAAAATTACTCTCCTTTAAGTTCTTGTGGATAGGGGGCAGCATTTTCACATTTGGATGAAAAGCGTGCCCAGAGTAAACTGCCTCTGTAAACTGCCTCCTACTCAGTCCCAGATGCTAATATATGCATATTATTATTAGTAGTATTGGATAGAAAACACTCTGATGTTTCTAAAACTGTTTGAATCATGTCTGTGACTATAACAGATCTTATTTGGCAGGCAAAACCCAGAGGACAAACCATTCAGAGTTTTTTTTTTTAGGTCACTCTCTTTTCAATGGTTTTTCTTTGGGAATCGAGATTTCTAAAGGACCTTCCTGCAGTTCCTATCGCTTCCACTGGATGTCAACAGTCTTTAGAACCTTGTATGATACTTCTACTGTGAAGTGGGGGCGAATGAGAGGGGATTGAGTAAGGTCTGCCATGAGCTGACCATGCGCGTTCATGTGAGAGTTGGCTTGAGTTCCATCGCATTTCTGAAGACAAAGGAATTCTTTGGTTGGAACATTATTGAAGATTTATGTTAAAAACATCCTAAAGATTGATTCTATACTTCGTTTGACATGTTTCTACGGACTGTAATATGACTTTTCATCTGAACTTTTGCCTGGACCTGCCCGCGCGTCGTGCGTTTAGATTGTGTACTGAACGCGCGAACAACAAGGAGGAATTTGGACATAAATGATGGACATTATCGAACAAAACAAACATTTATTGTTGAACTGGGATTCCTGGGAGTGCATTCTGTTGAAGATCATCAAAGGTAAGTGAATATTTATAATGCTATTTCTGACTTCTGTTGACTCCAACATGGCGGATATCACTTTGGGTTGATTTGTCGTCTGAGCGCCGTACTCAGATTATTGCATGGTTTGCTTTTTCGGTAAAGTTTTTTTGAAATCTGACACAGCGGTTGCATTAACTTCTTGTGGGCAGGGGGCAGCATTTTCACTTTCGGAAAAATAGCATGCAAAAATTCAACTGCCTGCTACTCATCCCCAGAATATAAGATATGCATATTTGGATAGAAAACACTCTGAAGTTTCTAAAACTGTTTGAATCATCTGTGAGAATAACAGAACTTATGTAGCAGGCAAAACCCTGAGGACAAACCATTCAGAATTTTAATTTTTTTGATGTCACTGTCTTTTCAATGAGTTAAATTAAAGACACCAGATTTCTAATCGACTTGCTTGCAGTTTCTACCGCTTCCACTGGATGTCACCAGTCCTTGGAAATTGGTTGAGGTTATTCCTTTGTGTACTGAAGAAGTAGGGCTATCGTAAATGAGGGTCACATGAAGTAAATTCTTTGAGAGAGCCACGTTACGAAAAAAGTTGCGTCAGGTTGTTTTCTTTTTGTATTGGACACAGATCATCCCGTCTTCAAATTGATCGATTATTAACATTTAAAAATACCTAACGTTGTATTACAAAATTAGTTTGAAATGTTTTGGTAAAGTTTACATGTAACTTTTGATATATTTTGTAGAGAAGTGGCGATAGTTGGAAGCTGTGTCTTTCTGGATGAAACAGTCCAAATAAATTGACATTTTGAATATATAACGACGGAATTAATCGAACAAAAGGACCATTTGTGATGTTTATGGGACATATTGGAGTGCCAACAAAAGAATTTCGTCAAAGGTAAGGCATGATTTATATTTTATTTCTGCGTTTTGTGTCGTGCTTGCAGTGTTGAAATATGCTACCCTGTTTGTTTACTGTTGTGTTGTCATCAGATAATAGCATCTTATGCTTTCGCCGAAAAGCCTTTTTGAAATCTGACATGTTGGCTGGATTCATAACGAGTGTAGCTTTAATTTGGTATCTTACATGTGTGATTTAATGAAAGTTTGATTTTTATATCATGTTATTTTAATATGGCGCTCTGTATTTTCCCTGGCTATTGGCCGGTGGGACGTTTGCGTCCCACCTGCCCCAGAGAGGTTAAGGAGAAGTGGATCTAAAATTCCATGTATAACACTTGTATTTTCATCAACATTTATGATGACTATTTCTGTAAATTGATGTGGCTCTTTGCAACATCACTGGATGTTTTGGAACTACTGAACATAACGCTCCAATGTAAACTCAGATTTTTGGATATAAATATGAACTTTACCGAACAAAACATACATGTGTTGTGTAACATGAAGTCCTATGAGTGTCATCTGATGAAGATCATCAAAGGTTAGTGATTAATTTTATCTATATTTCTGCTTTTTGTGACTCCTATCTTTGGCTGGAAAAATGGCTGTGTTTTTCTGTGACTTGGCTCTGACCTAACATAATCGTTTGGTTTGTTTTCGTCGTAAAGCCTTTTTGAAATCGGACACTGTGGCTGGATTTACAACAAGTGTATCTTTAAAATGGTGTAAAATACATGTATGTTTGAGGAATTTTAATTATGGGATTTTTGGTGTTTTGAATTTGGCACCCTGCAGTTTCACTGGCTGTTGACGAGGTGAGACGCTACCGTCCCACATACGCTAGAGAGGTTAAATTCTCTAGTACAGCCACTATTGAAAGCTATCAAATGCTTCTCAAAGATGCCCTCTGGTGGTCAAACTAGCACTAACTAGCATTAATGGTACCAGTGGTTGACACTTAAATAACGTGCCATAGAATTCTGCGGCACCATGCAAGCTGTGCTGCAGTACGCTGCAACTTTTAAAGGACGAACCGTTGTAGTGATAAAAGGAGGGAGTATAGTGGACATTTTAGTGTCCTCTGTGTCTCTGCTGATGCGTGACTACATTTAGCCTATTCTTTCTTGTTATTGTGTTAGGATGTTCTGTGACTTTGCTCTCAGGGAGGGAACTGATAGAAGGAGAACAGAAAGAAGGGAACACATTGTTACTTTGTCACAACGCATAGGCACTATGTGTGCAGGTCAATATCAGCTTGTTGAAGCCTCATTTGTGCATGAGTATAAAGAGTGCTGAAAAGGAAGCACCCCATCAGAGCTTGTGACAGACTTGTACAGTACTTTGAGTATTAAGTGTCTACGGCCAATGTCAATAAAGATCTGTTCATTTAAATTTGACTTGGAGTGGTTAGTGATAATTTCCACAACATACTCATTTTCAGTTATCTAAAGTTTAGAGTGGGCCAAGATGTGGCCTGTCACCCATAGTTATCACGTTTTGGGGAAGACCCAGATGCAGAACGTGTCGAAGTAACAAAAGTTTATTACTGGAACAGGGGGCAGGCAAAACGACAGGTCAAGGGCAGGCAGAGGTCAGTAATCCAGATCGGAGTCCAAAAGGTATAGAACGGCAGGCAGTCTCAGGGTCAGGGCAGGCAGAGGTCAATAGTCCTGTGTGATGTGACAAGGTACAGAATGGCAGGCAGGGTCAGGGTCAAGACAGGCAGAATGGTCAAAACCGTGAAGACAGGAACTAGAAACAGACAGGAGCAAGGGGGAAAACGATGGTAGGCTTGACGAACAAAACGAACCCGCAACAGACAAACAGAGAACACAGGTATAAATACACTGAGGATAATGGGGAAGATGGGCGACACTTGGAGGGGGTGGAGACAAGCACAAAGACAGTTGAAACAGATCAGGGTGTGACAATAGTTACTTGTTCATAAAGTGCATTTTTGAATCTCTCATTTTTCTCCTTCACTTGACTTCAATAAATAATCCAGATTTTGAAACATCAATGCTCATTGATGTATAATAAAGTATGACTTTATTGTAAATTAACTTGTAGTTGCCTTTTTGGGATAAAATAAGTAACAAAGTGTACTACTATAGACTTTACACAAAACATGTGGTCTTTCCCTCCCTAGTGTTGGCACCGAGAATTGGGAAAAGGCTATAGCAGTTGTGTTACTGCTTTTGCACAGTGTACACGTCACAGTCCATAAGACATTTCCTATATAAAGTTTCAGACAGCAACAACAGGAAGAATGTTAACAGTACATAACATTGTAAAAGTAATTACACAAAAAATAACTATTCCCATTCTAGGGTCTCAACACTACAGCTGAAAACAACTGTCAACATTTGTGTCTGTCTGTGAGCAGATCGTTTTTCAGTTTGTGGTTGTTGATCCACAACACTAGTTCCTCATTGTCCAATTTGTTCAACAGGTTTATTTGGAAGTTCTGGAAGCTTGGGTAGGACACGCCAGGTGTAAAAGAAAACATCTTCTGATCAAGAAGCACACTTACTATATGGTTGATGACCTCAGATCTACATTACATTTACATTTAAGTCATTTAGCAGACGCTCTTATCCAGAGCGACTTACAAATTGGTGCATTCACCTTATGATATCCAGTGGAACAACCACTTTACAATAGTGCATCTAACTCTTTTAAGGGGGGGGGGGTTAGAAGGATTACTTTATCCTATCCTAGGTATTCCTTAAAGAGGTGGGGTTTCAGGTGTCTCCGGAAGGTGGTGATTGACTCCGCTGACCTGGCGTCGTGAGGGAGTTTGTTCCACCATTGGGGTGCCAGAGCAGCGAACAGTTTTGACTGGGCTGAGCGGGAACTGTACTTCCTCAGAGGTAGGGAGGCGAGCAGGCCAGAGGTGGATGAACGCAGTGCCCTTGTTTGGGTGTAGGGCCTGATCAGAGCCTGAAGGTACGGAGGTGCCGTTCCCCTCACAGCTCCGTAGGCAAGCACCATGGTCTTGTAGCGGATGCGAGCTTCAACTGGAAGCCAGTGGAGAGAGCGGAGGAGCGGGGTGACGTGAGAGAACTTAGGAAAGTTGAACACCAGACGGGCTGCGGCGTTCTGGATGAGTTGTAGGGGTTTAATGGCACAGGCAGGGAGCCCAGCCAACAGCGAGTTGCAGTAATCCAGACGGGAGATGACAAGTGCCTGGATTAGGACCTGCGCCGCTTCCTGCGTGAGGCAGGGTCGTACTCTGCGAATGTTGTAGAGCATGAACCTACAGGAACGGGTCACCGCCTTGATGTTAGTTGAGAACGACAGGGTGTTGTCCAGGATCACGCCAAGGTTCTTAGCACTCTGGGAGGAGGACACAATGGAGTTGTCAACCGTGATGGCGAGATCATGGAACGGGCAGTCCTTCCCCGGGAGGAAGAGCAGCTCCGTCTTGCCGAGGTTCAGCTTGAGGTGGTGATCCGTCATCCACACTGATATGTCTGCCAGACATGCAGAGATGCGATTCACCACCTGGTTATCAGAGGGGGGAAAGGAGAAGATTAATTGTGTGTCGTCTGCATAGCAATGATAGGAGAGACCATGTGAGGATATGACAGAGCCAAGTGACTTGGTGTATAGCGAGAATAGGAGAGGGCCTAGAACAGAGCCCTGGGGGACACCAGTGGTGAGAGCACGTGGTGCGGAGACAGATTCTCGCCACGCCACCTGGTAGGAGCGACCTGTCAGGTAGGACGCAATCCAAGCGTGGGCCGCGCCGGAGATGCCCAGCTCGGAGAGGGTGGAGAGGAGGATCTGATGGTTCACAGTATCAAAGGCAGCCGATAGGTCTAGAAGGATGAGAGCAGAGGAGAGAGAGTTAGCTTTAGCAGTGCGGAGCGCCTCCGTGACACAGAGAAGAGCAGTCTCAGTTGAATGACTAGTCTTGAAACCTGACTGATTTGGATCAAGAAGGTCATTCTGAGAGAGATAGCAGGAGAGCTGGCCAAGGACGGCACGTTCAAGAGTTTTGGAGAGAAAAGAAAGAAGGGATACTGGTCTGTAGTTGTTGACATCGGAGGGATCGAGTGTAGGTTTTTTCAGAAGGGGTGCAACTCTCGCTCTCTTGAAGACGGAAGGGACGTAGCCAGCGGTCAAGGATGAGTTGATGAGCGAGGTGAGGTAAGGGAGAAGGTCTCCGGAAATGGTCTGGAGAAGAGAGGAGGGGATAGGGTCAAGCGGGCAGGTTGTTGGGCGGCCGGCCGTCACAAGACGCGAGATTTCATCTGGAGAGAGAGGGGAGATTGAGATTGAGTGCTTGAATCTCAATACATGAGATTGAGTGCTTTCCAGACTCTGGCTTCAGCTCACAGTCTATACCAAATCGCAGCATGAGGTCTGTCTACTCTCCAATGGTCCTGCTGACGTTCTGTGCCATGTCAATCTGGACATGGGCCCCTTGATCTTTGATGAGGTCTTTTGTGAGGTGCACATGGTGTCCGCAGTTCAAGTCCAAAGCTATGTTGTCCACGAGCTGTATTCATTGTGCGGTTCCACCGGAGTCTGACACACACTGGGGCTTTATAGGGCTAGATCAAACTGCAGTTTCAGACCCTCTGTCACATTTGTCATAATAACTGGACCAAGATGCTGTGTGGTATGTTTCCATCCTTTTATTTGGAAGAGAAACTTAAAGAACAAAAACAATAAAGCGAATAAACAAAACGTGAAGCTCAGAGTAGTGTTCGCAGGCAACTATACCTACACAAGATCCCACAAAGCACAATGGGGAAATGGCTACCTAAATATGATCCCCAATCAGAGACAACGATAAACAGCTGCCTCTGATTGGGAACCATACCAGGCCAACATACACATATAATTCCCCTAGATAACCCACCCTTAATCACACCCCGACCTAACCAACATAGAGAATAAACAGCTCTCTATGGTCAGGGCGTGACACCCTCTAGACTATTTGTCTAAAATGCAGAATTGTGAATGTCCACAGCCTTCAGGTTCTCTCTCCATCACCCTCAAGTATAAAATCTTGAAAATTCCTTTCCAGGAGTAACACTTTCAGCAGGCCACTGTGATAACTGAAAAGTGCATCAACTGTGTTGTCTGTGTTTCTTTTAGATCTGGCTTCAATTTTAGCTTGATTATCGACAACAGATATCTTGAGTTATTTTTGTTCATGGTGACTCAGTTGTTTCTGTAGCCATATGGCTACAGCCAGAATAGTGACAGGTCAGCATCTGGGGTTGTTTGTCCTCTGTTTGGCTTTTCTCCACTAGGTTGGTGGTGGACATCTCTGTGTCATCGTTCATGACATTGGTGTCTTACTATGGCAAACATCTGAGCATCAAACCACTTCTATTTTTCAATGGCAGATGTGAAATCTTCTGTTGGACAATGTTTGTGTATTGTAGCCTGCACTGAAGCCATGCCAAAGTAATGGAGTGCAGCTTTGATGATGGAGGCATCTGTTACATCTTTTAAAAATGCAGAACATTGTCTGTAATTGTCTCCAACTGCACTTTGAGTCACATGTCTTCTTTTCACCATGTTCCTTAATTGGTAAAGAATCCCCATTTCTCCATTGAACGTTGTGTTGTAGAACTCCCTGTATATTTACATTTACATTTAAGTCATTTAGCAGACGCTCTTATCCAGAGCGACTTACAAATTGGTGCATTCACCTTATGATATCCAGTGGAACAACCACTTTACAATAGTGCATCTCAGTCTTTTAAGGGGGAGGGGGGGGTTAGAAGGATTACTTTATCCTATCCTAGGTATTCCTTAAAGAGGTGGGGTTTCAGGTGTCTCCGGAAGGTGGTGATTGACTCCGCTGACCTGGCGTCGTGAGGGAGTTTGTTCCACCATTGGGGTGCCAGAGCAGCGAACAGTTTTGACTGGGCTGAGCGGGAACTGTACTTCCTCAGAGGTAGGGAGGCGAGCAGGCCAGAGGTGGATGAACGCAGTGCCCTTGTTTGGGTGTAGGGCCTGATCAGAGCCTGAAGGTACGGAGGTGCCATTCCCCTCACAGCTCCGTAGGCAAGCACCATTGCCCACGACTGTGTACCCTATGCATCCACACACCCATTCTCTCCAACCCTCCTGCACAGAGGAAGTCCACAACAGCATGCACTAAGCTTTCCACTTTCCACTCAAATGTTCAATTGTTGCATCTGCATTTTGTTTTGTCAACTGATCACCTGTTAATGTTAACTTCACAAGTAGGGTCTGAGCGGTCTTGCCATCTACTTCTATAGAAGAATATGGGACACAGCGTTCATTAAGTAGTTTGATCGTCTTCATCATGTCTTTCATCTTTATCCAGTAGCCCTAAAGGAATTATATCTGATATCCTTGCCATTACATCTGAGTATTTGTGAGGTAAGTGCCATTTAACACGAGACTTGTAGTAACTGTCTCACAACGACACGTCTTTCATAAACTGTCTTATTCCCTTGAATGTACAATATCAGCCAAATCTAGCTGCATATTACTGCCAAAAGGATAGTTCATGATTTTGGATGTTATTTAATTTATACCATTTGATCATTGTTCAGTTAAGAGGGTCTCTCCTCAGATCCAGGGGCTGGGATGTCAGGAAGAGTTTAGAACCCTGATATTAGGACCTGGCCATTGTCAAGTTGGCCCTGATGATTGCAAACAGTGTCAAGGAGGTTTAAAACAGTCATCAGTGATGAAATGAAAGCCGAAAACATACATACCATAGCCACACAATGTGTTTTATAAAAGGACTGCTACGGTAAGTTGCAATGTAAAACACTGCACTGTGTGCATACCGTTCCAGCGCTGCTGAGATGAGAAGCTCTCCTCAGATCCTTAGGACAGACTATCAGGAAGAGCTTCAGTCACTGGTAGCTGGACCTGTTCCCCTTCAGGCATTGGATTATAGATAGTGACATAGATAGTGACAGAGGTCATAACAGGTTTTTACATAAAATATATAAAATATTTATATTAAATTTATACTAAGCACCAATAAAGCCCTAGTCAAGCTGCAAGAAATCTTTCCAGTTGAAGAAGGAGACCTGACCCACATTGAGGAGAGGATGAAGTGTTAAGTGTTAAGCATACTAGGCTACATAAAGTGATGCCTAATACCAGCTTATCATAACTTGAGACAATATTCTTTCCCCCTCCCCCCAATACAATCTATAATCTACTTTCCCCAAGTAACTGTTCTTCTCCATGAAGTAACGATAGAAGTAGCCGATGCCAATAGATAACATGGACACTGATAAGACAATACAAAGGGGGAAATATAGCATGTATGTTATTAATAACGCTCCATTGTATGTGTGTGTGTATGTGGGTGTGAAGGTAGGTGTGTGTATGTGTGTCTGTGCATATGATTGGGGGTGTGAGGGATGGTGAATATGAATATGTGTAGGAGGGTTGGAGAGAATGGGTGTGTGGATGCATAGGGTACACAGTCGTGGGCAAAAATTTGGAGAATGACAAAAATATTAATTTCCACAAAGTTTGCTGCTTCAGTGTCTTTAGATATTTTCGTCAGGAGTTACTATGGAATACTGAAGTATAATTACAAGCATTTAATAAGTGTCAAAGGCTTTTATTGACAATTACATGAAGTTAATGCAGAGTCAATATTTGCAGTGTTGACCCTTCTTTTTCAAGACCTCTGCAATCCGCCCTGGCATGCTGTCAATTAACTTCTGGGCCACATCCTGACTGATGGCAGCCCATTCTTGCATAATCAATGCTTGGAGTTTGTCAGAATTTGTGGGGTTTTGTTTGTCCACCCGCCTCTTGAGGTTTGGCCACAAGTTCTCAATGGGATTAAGGTCTGGGGAGTTTCCTGGCCATGGACCCAAAATATCAATGTTTTATTCCCCGAGCCACTTAGTTATCACTTTTGCCTTATGGCAAGGTGCTCCATCAGGCTGGAAAAGGCATTGTACGCCACCAACCTGTTCCTGGATGGTTGGGAGAAGTTGCTCTCGGAGGATGTGTTGGTACCATTCTTTATTCATGGCTGTGTTCTTAGGCAAAATTGTGAGTGAGCCCACTCCCTTGGCTGAGAAGCAACCCCACACATGAATGGTCTCAGGATGCTTTACTGTTGGCATGACACAGGACTGATGGTAGCGCTCACCTTGTCTTCTCCGGAAAAGCTTTTTTCCGGATGCCCCAAACAATTGGAAAGGGGATTCATCAGAGAAAATGACTTTACCCCAGTCCTCAGCAGTCCAATCCCTGTACCTTTTGCAGAATATCAGTCTGTCCCTGATGTTTTTCCTGGAGAGAAGTGGCTTCTTTGCTGCCCTTCTTGACACCAGGCCATCCTCCAAAAGTCTTCACCTCACTGTGCGTGCAGATGCACTCACACCTGCCTGCTTACATTCCTGAGCAAGCTCTGTACTGGTGGTGCCCCGATCCCGCAGCTGAATCAACTTTAGGAGACGGTCCTGGCGCTTGCTGGAGTTTCTTGGGCGCCCTGAAGCCTTCTTCACAACAATTGAACCGCTCTCATTGAAGTTCTTGATGACCCAATAACTGGTTGATTTAGGTGCAATCTTAGTGGCAGCAATATCCTTGCATGTGAAGCCCTTTTTGTGCAAAGCAACGATGACGGCACGTGTTTCCTTGCAGGTAACCATGATTGGCAGAGGAAGAACAATGATTCCAAGCACCACCCTCCGTTTGAAGCTTCCAGTCTGTTATTCGAACTCAATCAGCATGACAGAGTGATCTCCAGCCTTGTCCTCGTCAACACTCACACCTGTGTTAACGAGAGAATCACTGACATGATGTCAGATGGTCCTTTTGTGGCAGGGCTGAAATGCAGTGGAAAGGTTTTGGGGGGATTCAGTTCATTTGCATGGCAAAGAGGGACATTGCAATTAATTGCAATTCATCTGATCACTCTTCATAACATTCTGGGGTATATGCAAATTGCCATCATACAAACTGAGGCAGCAGACTTTGTGAAAATGTATATTTGTGTCATTCTCAAACCTTTTGGCCACGACTATACATTGTGTGGGAATGAATGAGAATAGGTGAGTTAGTTGATGGATGGATGGATGGGTGTAAGTGTGTCTGAGAAGAAGAAAGATGGTTGGATGGGACAAGCTTGGCTTGAGTAGGTAAGGATGGGCTAGAATGGGAAGTTGGTACAAGCTTGACTTGGCTGGGGTAAAGGGGGAAGGAAAAATGTGAGGGGGAGGTGAAGAGGGATAGAGAGGGAAGGAAGGATTTATCTATACTACAATGTAATTGTATTTAGTATTGTGACTAGCAAACCTGCAGTAAAATAAATAAGAGTTCTGGACAGATTAGGAGAGGATGTCGAGTCATTATTATTATAGCTAAGAGTCAATGGTGGTTATTGGTGAGAGTGGAAATGGGTTCTATCCGAGGGATAGGGACGGGGTGGCTGGGAGAGTGTCAGACACTTCTTTGAAGTATGTCTGATGCTTCCACTCATCTCACTTCGGTCTCTCGGTGGACCCACTCTCCCCAAGTAGAGCCTACCAGCCACTATACTTTAATTTAATTCACAAGGTATTACAAACTGACCACAGTACTTAAGTGGCAGTCTTTCTCCATTGAATTTACAATGACATAATCCACAGATTTTTGGTCATGTTGGATTCAGGCAGACGTATTGGACTGGCAATGAATCAAGGCTCACTTCTAAATGATAAGGAGGTGACTTAAGAGCCCAATCCTGGAGGCGCTAGCTATACCACAGTGGGGGTAAATTGTAGAGCTAGGGAGAAGGTGTCAGAGTCCAGGGTCGGATTCTCTTTCCTGTCGTTGGAGCCTCCCAGTTGCCTCATTGATCCTGAAAGAAGCTTGTGACTTGGAATGCTTGGTGTTGCCATGCCACCAAGCATTCCAAGCACACTTTGATTTCAGATGTGTCCATGTAAACATGATTATTAGGGAAATTGTTCTTCTTGCAAAGCATGTAAATGTTTTAAACGAATTACTATATTAATCTGACTATCCACAATAATCATTTATTGTGTGCATGTAACCATACTCAAATCAAATCAAATCAAATTTTATTTGTCACATACACATGGTTAGCAGATGTTAATGCGAGTGTAGCGAAATGCTTGTGCTTCTAGTTCCGACAATGCAGTAATAACCAACAAGTAATCTACCCTAACAATTCCACAACTACTACCTTATACACACAAGTGTAAAGGGATAAAGAATATGTACATAAAGATATATGAATGAGCGATGGTACAGAACGGCATAGGCAAGATGCAGCAGATGGTATAGAGTACAGTATATACATATGAGATGAGCAATGTAGGGTATGTAAACAAAGTGGCATAGTTTAAAGTGGCTAGTGATACATGTATTACATAAAGATGGCAAGATGCAGTAGATGATATAGAGTACAGTATATACATATACATATGAGATGAGTAATGTAGGGTATGTAAACATTATATTAAGTGGCATTGTTTAAAGTGGCTAGTGGTACATTTTTACATAATTTCCATCAATTCCCATTATTAAAGTGGCTGGAGTTGAGTCAGTATGTAACGATACTCTAAATCCTCCTCCTCCTCAGACGAGGAGAGGAGAGAGGGATCTGAAGACCAATGTGCAGCGAGGTATGACGACATAACTGATATTTATTGAATTACGAACGAACACGAAAACACTTGAAAATTACAAAATAACAAACACGACGTAGACAGACCTGAACATGGAACTTACATACAACATGAAGAACGCACGAACAGGTACACGACTACAAACAAACGCTACAGTCCCGTGTGGCACGAACATACATACAGACACAGGAGACAACCACCCACAAACAAACAGTGAGAACAACCTACCTTAATATGACTCTCAATCAGAGGAAACGTCAAACACCTGCCTCTGATTGAGAGCCATACCAGGCAACCCAAAACCAACATAGAAACAGAAAACATAGACTGCCCACCCAAAACTCACGCCCTGACCAATAAACACATACAAAGCAAGAGAAAACAGGTCGATGTGGATAGGGGGGTGCTCCCTCTGCTGTTTCCTGAAGTCCACAATCATCTCCTTTGTTTTGTTGACGTTGAGTGTGAGGTTATTTTCCTGACACCACACTCCGAGGGCCCTCACCTCCTCCCTGTAGGCCGTCTCGTCGTTGTTGGTAATCAAGCCTACCACTGTAGTGTCGTCCGCAAACTTGATGATTGAGTTGGAGGCGTGCATGGCCACGCAGTCGTGGGTGAACAGGGAGTACAGGAGAGGGCTCAGAACGCACCCTTGTGGGGCCCCGGTGTTGAGGATCAGCGGGGTGGAGATGTTGTTACCTACCCTCACCACCTGGGGGCGGCCCGTCAGGAAGTCCAGGACCCAGTTGCACAGGGCGGGGTCGAGACCCAGGGTCTCGAGCTTGATGACGAGTTTGGAGGGTACTATGGTGTTAAATGCTGAGCTGTAGTCGATGAACAGCATTCTCACATAGGTATTCCTCTTGTCCAGATGGGTTAGGGCAGTGTGCAGTGTGGTTGCGATTGCGTCGTCTGTGGACCTATTGGGTCGGTAAGCAAATTGGAGTGGGTCTAGGGTGTCCGGTAGGGTGGAGGTGATATGGTCCTTGACTAGTCTCTCAAAGCACTTCATGATGACGGAAGTGAGTGCTACGGGGCGGTAGTCGTTTAGCTCAGTTACCTTAGCTTTCTTGGGAACAGGAACAATGGTGGCCCTCTTGAAGCATGTGGGAACAGCAGACTGGGATAAGGATTGATTGAATATGTCCGTAAACACACCAGCCAGCTGTGACCAGCCAATCTGTGACAAGCTACCTCAATTACCTCGTACCCCCGCACATCGACTAGGTACTGGTACTCCCTGTATAGAGCCATGCTATTTTTACTCATTATTGTTATTCGTTATTCACTGTGTATTTATTCCTCCTGTCACTATAAAAAAAAAATATCTTTAACTCTGCATTGTTGAAAAAGGACCCGTAAGTAAGCTGTTAGTCTACACCTGTTATATACGAAGCAGGTAACAAATACTATTTGATTTTAATTTGATAGTCATTAACAATTGATGCCGGTCTCCCAAAGGTCTCATTGACAGTAGGCTACAGGAACGTGAGATATGATCTGCAACATGACTGTACATGTCCCATGTCCCTGACCCATTTCTTCAGCACACCAGCAGCAATAAATAGATCCTGGGCTTGGGACCTGTAAATTACATTTTCACATCTTCTGTCACCAGAGACTTGTTGGTTTCCTCATTCACACTTATTGATGATTTGTGCAAATTAAACGGGAGCGAGCGGAATTCTCCAATGGATGTTCTGGAAGAAGTTTATGTGACTTGCCAGAATAAGCTACAGAATTGGTGTTTCATAATACATTTGAAATAATTGCAGAAAGGAGGATGACGAGTCAGCCTCATTCACCAAGAAAGGCATACTGACATTTCGGTTCTGAATGACAGACTCTAATTTCAATTTGGATGTCGCTGAGTTAATGTAATGCATTAAGTTGAGGTTTATCCTCGGCATTTGACATTTCAGCAAACTGTTTCTGTTCTTGGAGTCAAATTCAGCCGTGTTAGCATTAGGCACTAGCAGAAGCATCATTAGATAGTTCCATTCAGACTTCAAACAGGAAGTTAATCAGAGGCTGGGCCATTCACACTGATGGAGCAGACAGAATATTCACCTAATTAATTATCTCACTGGTCAGGAAGAGGAACGCTCAAAACAATTATATTTTCTTTAACTGGCAGAAGCTCTCACCCTAATCAACCCGCATGGTGCCGTTTTACATTATGTTTTTTTGCATTCATGTTATGAAACTCGTTTGGATTCTAAACTTAAGATAATGTCATGACTCACAGACATCCATTACGTCAAGCATTATGACAGGCCACAGTTATGTAGTCATTCCAATATCTGCTTTGAAGAAGTGGAAAAACGATGATTTCATTAGGCCCCAAACAGGAGACAATAATTATGAGGAAACAGGTCATCTTACCCTATGGCCTAAAGAGTAGGTTATTCGACACGAGATCCAATCACTCTTTTGAGAGCCTTTCAACAATGTGCAGATCATCATTTTTAACATCTTTACGTCTGCTGCTTTTCCCGTGAGAGTGACTCTGCTATCTCTAATAGCTGATAACTTACAAGAAGCAAACTTCTCACAAACCCTTCAAGGATGCATAATCCTCTGGATCTGTCAGCCAAATGACAAGAACAATATTTATACTTACTCTAACTCTGGCCCCTGAAAAGTTACACTTCTTCATAGAGTCCTAATTGGGATATGACAATCTGGCACTTTTTGGCAAGCAGACTTCGCAAGTGACCCAGGTACATGTCTCTAGTCCTTTTATGGCCCACTTTTCACCATCTTGTGGCTATATTTGTCTAAGTGATAATGGGCCAGGCTCTTCTCCTGAGTCTTCACATGCAGACAGGAATTAGAATTATTACCCAGCATGCCCCCTGGTAGTCCACTGCCCCCTGCCCTGTCTCGGCAGAATCGATGAGACAAGGAAGTGAGGAGGAGAGGGAAGAGGAAGAGAAGATAGCGGCAATTTTTTTGCAGGATCCCCAGGAGAGAGAGAAAGAGAGCTGAAAGGTAAGGACCAAAGACAAGTAGGATGGAGGAGAGAGCAAATGTAAAAATGGTTACAGCCTCTCTTAACCATTGAGTTAAATTTGGCTACACAGCAGTTGCGATTTTAGCATGTAAATCTTGGTGGGGCAAACTCCCCTACAAATGTTTTTGATGCATGCCAGCAAAGCCACTACGCAACACAGCCCAACACTAAACAATACATGAATTGCACTATAACGGTGCCCACAAACTGTTAGGGCCTACATAAAGCTGTCCCAACAGCAGAGTTCCAACATCAGTCCCAACACCTTACCACTGCTACACCTGGCTATAAGCAGAGCCTTGTCTGGCAGAGAAACAGTTAATTCAGCCTAATTTACTGCCTTTTAAAAAAACATAGCTGATATGGCTGGCTTGCTTAAACAAATGTGGTTTCTACTGACTATGGCATAAGGGGACGATGAGCGGATTAGAGGCAATCCGTAATTTCAATTAAGACATTAATGAGCGAGCTAGGACGGACGTAGTCAATATAACTATTTGTTCAGCACTTTTGAAATGTACAGCAACAGAATTCCGAACATGGGCCGTTCTTACAGAATTCTCCCTGTACGCCAAGTCAGAACCGTAGGATAAATAAAGGGGACATATAAGCAGACAATGAAAGCTCTTACAATATTCAATGATTACATTTCTTTAAAACAGGCTATAGGCTACATGTGCACCACCAAGTCAGAATAGTAGGCGAAATTATGAGGGGAAAAGGGACCAAATTATTAGGGTGAGGCACATGGGATACTAACAACTTACTACACAACATAAACTTAGTATTACTTTCTTAGCTAAAGTATACATATCTCCCTGGCACATTATATAATTTATGCAGCAGCATACAATACATTTTTGGATTCACCTTGTTGTGCTGTGCTCACTTGAACAGGAAGGTGGCGCGGCGGTCCTTCGTGGGCAAATTTTGTTATCAAACTTTGTCATCAAAGTCTGGCATTCTCTGGATGTATGGTGCTTTCAAGACAACTGGGAATTCTGAAAAAAACAAGGTTGAATCATGATGACGTCAGTGATCTTCAGGTCTGAGCTCAAGAAAGAGACCTGAGTTCCTGACTTGCAATTCCGAGTTGGATGACCGTTCAAAACATATTTTCCCAGTCGGAGCTACAGTTGAAGTCGGAAGTTTACATTCACTTAGATTGGAGTCATTAAAACTTGTTTTTCAACAACTCCACAAATGTCTTGTTGACAAACTATAGTTTTGGCAAGTCGGTTAGGACATCTACCTTGTGCATGACACAAGCAATTTTTCCAACAATTGTTTACAGATTATTTCACTTATAATTCACTGTATCACAATTCCAGTGGGTCAGAAGTTTACATACAAAAAGTTGACTGTGCCTTTAAACAGCTTTGAAAATTTCAGAAAAGGGATGGTTGAAAAACGAGTTTTAATGACTCCAACCTAAGTGCATTCAGAAAGTATTCAGAACCCCTTGACATTTTACACATTTTGTTACGTTACAGCCTTATTCTCTAATTGATTAAATGTGACCGATCGGCTCAAATCAGTCTTATGTACAACATTTTTAATTGTGTTTTTTACATTGGATAAAAGTAGAGACTCAGAGCTACAAAATGGTATATCATACACTGCATTTTTGAGGAACAACGGGAAAGGTAATTCTGCTTTCAAAGTTGATTAACTTGTAAACTCATCTTTGAGAAAATGGCCTTGGTACCTATTCCTCAAACACTTCCCAATGAGAAGGACTGTCACCAGGAAGGTACAGTGAGGGAAAAAAGTATTTGATCCCCTGCTGATTTTGTACGTTTGCCCACTGACAAAGAAATTATCAGTCTATAATTTTAATGGTAGGTTTATTTGAACAGTGAGAGACAGAATAACAACAAAAATATCCAGAAAAATGCATGTCAAAAATGTTATAAATTGATTTGCATTTTAATGAGGGAAATAAGTATTTGACCCCTTCTCAATCAAAAAGATTTCTGGCTCCCAGGTGTCTTTCATACAGGTAACGAGCTGAGATTAGGAGCACACTCTTAAAGGGAGTGCTCCTAATCTCAGTTTCTTACCTGTATAAAAGATACCTGTCCACAGAATCAATCAATCAATCAGATTCCAAACTCTCCACCATGGCCAAGACCAAAGAGCTCTCCAAGGATGTCAGGGACAAGATTGTAGACCTACACAAGGCTGGAATGGGCTACAAGACCATCGCCAAGCAGCTTGGTGAGAAGGTGACAACAGTTTCTGTGATTATTCGCAAATGGAAGAAACACAAAAGAACTGTCAATCTCCCTCAGCCTGGGGCTCCATGCAAGATCTCACCTCGTGGAGTTGCAATGATCATGAGAACGGTGAGGAATCAGCCCAGAACTACACAGGAGGATCTTGTCAATGATCTCAAGGCAGCTGGGACCATAGTCATCAAGAAAACAATTGGTAACACACTATGCCGTGAAGGACTGAAATCCTGCAGCGCCCGCAAGGTCCCCCTGCTCAAGAAAGCACATATACATGCCCGTCTGAAGTTTGCCAATGAACATCTGAATGATTCAGAGGACAACTGGGTGAACGTGTTGTGGTCAGATGAGACCAAAATGGAGTTCTTTGGCATCAACCCAACTTGCCGTGTTTGGAGGAGGAGGAATGCTGCCTATGACCCCAAGAAACCATCCCCACCGTCAAACATGGAGGTGGAAACATTATGCTTTGGGGGTGTTTTTCTGCTAAAGGGACAGGACAACTTCACCGCATCAAAGGGACGATGGACGGGGCCATGTACCGTCAAATCTTGGGTGAGAACCTCCTTCCCTCAGCCAGGGTATTGAAAATGGGTCGTGGATGGGTATTCCAGCATGACAATGACCCAAAACACACAGCCAAGGCAACAAAGGAGTGGCTCAAGAAGAAGCACATTAAGGTCCTGGAGTGGCCTAGCCAGTCTCCAGACCTTAATCCCATAGAAAATCTGTGGAGGGAGCTGAAGGTTCGAGTTGCCAAACGTCAGCCTCGAAACCTTAATGACTTGAAGAAGATCTGCAAAGAGGAGTGGGACAAAATCCCTCCTGAGATGTGTGCAAACCTGGTGGCCAACTACAAGAAACGTCTGACCTCTGTGATTGCCAACAAGGGTTTTGCCACCAAGTACTAAGTCATGTTTTGCAGAGGGGTCAAATACTTATTTCCCTCATTAAAATGCAAATCAATTCATAACATTTTTGACATGCGTTTTTCTGGATTTTTTTGTTGATATTCTGTCTCTCACTGTTCAAATAAACCAACCATTAAAATTATAGACTGATCATTTCTTTGTCAGTGGGCAAACGTACAAAATCAGCAGGGGATCAAATACTTTTTTCCCTCACTGTATACATTTCACTAATTGTGGTTGTCCCCCCCACTCCTGGCTCTCTCTTCTCCTGTAGCTCCGAGGCATAGCGATTGGTCTCTGCTATGTCTCCCACCAGCTCCTCTGTCAGAAAGAACTTGAAGCACTCTGCCTCAGATGGAAATGGCAAGGGGCGCTGCACTCCAGACTGGGACTCATCAAAGCAAACAGCAGGGCCAGCAGGGGTGAAATGGCTGGCAGCCTTCCATCTACCACAGAACTCCTGTACTTCATCCATTGTCGGTCTGCCTCCATCACCACCAGCGTCTTCAAAGGGAACTGGGACTTTGTCAGTGGTTAAGGGGTCCTCAGATTCAGGGTTCTCAATGGCTGGGGGGCAACTCCTCACTGTCAGAATCTGATTCCTGACTTTCAGGATTAATTTTTTTTAATCTCCAGAATTTCCGCATTTGTGAGTTGTCTCCTTTTGAAAGACATTGCTAATGATACAGCTTAGTTCAGTAGCTACATACATAAACAACAACACTGAATGGCTCAGAGTGGGAGTGAGAGGTTACGTGATTGACTGCCTGCACGCGCCATTTGTATCAATAAATATATATATATATTTACTGTATTATTCTCTTGTTTTTCAATTACCGGTGATATATCATGCATTCCGATGCATTCCCATTACAATTCCGATAGATTGTAATGGGCACATAGTGTGTGTGTAAAATACTTTTTTGAAGGTTGTACTGATTATGATGAGCTAAGCTAATTCCAGCTATGTGTGTGGAGCCATGTTTGTTGACATACAATGCATTCTGGGTTTCACGTGATCGTCTGTCGGACCAAAGATGCTATAACAAAATGAGGTGAGAGTAAGGGTTCACTCATTTTTTGAGAACTTCAGGAAGTGAATGGAGGGATGTGAATGATGGTAGACGACACACCCTTTCAACATGCATACTATAAACAGACCGAACTCATCTTGTCTTCTCTTATCTTTGGTTTCTGTGAGGAAAAAAAGCATGGCTGCGCGCTGAAACTAATCGTCGGATTACTTTCGATTTCTAGAAAGTGTTTTACACAATTATTTTCATCAACGGTGAGCTCACCCGTGATGTGATTACTTATATATAGTAATTGCTATTAGCTAATTCATATTGTAGTTTATGTCAGCCGAAAGTTATAAAATATGACCGCTTGTGTTGCGTCAATCTTTCCTCAGTTAGCACTAGGGACAAATGTAGCTTACATTTTTCCGGTTAGGATGATTGTGTTATGCTATAGATACTTCTGTGAATATCTGAACATTGCATCCAAAAATAAACTGCTCGCATTCTGGACATAACTTCGTAAGGACTGTGTTTGTGTAAATAGTTTCTGAAAAAAGTTTGGCCAGCTCAAATGCTGATTATTGCCATTCGAAACTGGCTGTTCTAAATGAGTGTTCTAATCACAGGGGTGTGATCGTACGCTTCAGGGACCACTGTAGAACGATCACACCCGTGTGATTGTATGTGTGAAAGGGTTAAGGATTCACATTTGAGGTCATGTGCTAAACAGTAAGTAGTGTAGTAAAGATTAAGACTAAAAGTGGTAAAAGTAGTAGCCTACAATAAGGAAACATTCCAGGTAAACGTGTCCAGTGTAATATTCATATGTGTAAACATACTGAATTGTAATTGGATGCATTTTACCGCCATATCATACTGTGCTATGATTGGTTAAGACCACCAAAATGGTTAGGTCATGGTCAGTTTGATCCTGGTTGGCGATACGTGAACATGCCAGTTATAGCTAGCTAATAAAGAGCTATGTTAAGAAATATCCTGTAGTACTGCATTTTATTATTTTGTACAAAGTGTGCAAAACAAGACATCCAGATAAAAATATTTTATAAATATTAGCTGACGCTTACTCAGACACACTTGTCTAAATGAATGGGTCATGTGAAAGAAATTCTATAACCCCCAGCCACATCTTGCCAAGTGGATGGGTCTCTACAGAAGGTGTAAACGGTACAGCCAAATGGTTACTTGCATAGTAGCAATATCAGAAATAGATAGTGTCAATATGAATAAAATAATATACAGTATGTACAACAACAATAACAATATCCGTGATAGATGAGGTAGTTATATGCATGCAGTTATGCATACAATCAGGGGTAAAGTGGCTGAGCAGCAGGATAACAAAAAATAATAGTAGCAGCAATATACGGCGTGTGTTGTGTTAGGAAAGAGTCATTTGAATAGAGGCACTGCAGATAGTGCTGATGACTGGTCCTTCCAATAAACCACGCATGAACAAGGGAATCAATATTCGGAGAGCCTGTTTCTGTTCTGCCCTTGACTTTGGTGCAGGGCATGTGATGTCCATAGCCTCTTCGTCGCAGATCTCCCTGAAATTCTCAAAAACATACGTTTGTCTCGCTGTGTGCAGTCCAGGTCGTGCTTGTACAGGCATACCATCTATGGGAGGAAGGGTGTCAGCGTTGTGCAGCAGCTGAAACCTGTTTCCGACTGAGTACGAATGCTCCTTGGCGACAACAACACCAAACCCCAGAGCATCGAAGCTGTAAAACAGGAAATAACCCCCCAGAAATTGAAGACATTACAACCTTGAACAACATCAATTCACCTCCCAAGTTTAGATAAGAAGAATAACCTCATAAAATGCAATGAAAATGATATTCACCTGAAGTGCTGGTAGTGCTTGAACTGTGGCAGTGGCCTGGAGTAGGGAAAGGGAAAGAGGGATACCTAGTCAGTTGTACAACTGAATGCATTCAACTGAAATGTGTCTTCTGCATTTAACCCAACCCCTCTAAATCAGAGGTGCAGATGTTGTTGCCAGCCATAGCTTTCCACCAGCACCGTACCATCCTCCAGTCCAAGCTGTTGTGGTATGTTGACCCCTGTCACAGTGCTGTCCTTCCCAACACCAGCAATCTCAGACAAAGTGTTCACTCTGGTCTTTCTGAAGCGCTGCTTGATGAGGCCGAAGCACTCGTCGGGGGCAAACTTGGTGTGGCCTGTCTGTGATCAGGAAGTGAAGATCCAGACTGTGGGGGAGCTTGTGCATGGTCCGCCAGGCACAATACCAGAGCACAAACTTGTTCTTCTTTTGGCCACTGCAATTATCACAATTCAGGTCCACACATGTTTCCCCAACTCTGTAGTTGGTGAAGAAATGGCGCATTTAGTTGATGACTGCGGTGCTGCCTTTGCTGAATGACATGCCGTCATCAATCAAGTAGTTGACTTGTTGTAGTATTCCTTCACAGCAGACACCAACCAAGCCACACTTGCGAGGAGTTAAAAAGTAGATGGGACCTGGCTGCATAGGGTCAGAAGGATAGTGCACCTACAAACAACAAAAGCACATTAAGATAAGTTAATGAAAAGAAAATGTAACGTAAAACGCAATATAATTTTTAATGCATCATAATCAGGTAAGTTTCACTTACCTACAAATGTGCAGAGCAGCAGCACTGCATACAGAAACATAATCTTGGAACCTGGAAGTTAAAATGATAACACATAGCCCACCTACACGTACCTCTGGAAAATACAGAAATAATGTGAGATCAATAAAAGTAGTGCCAATCATGTTGGAGGTCAATTAAATCATCAAAACGTGTTTATGCTTTACATACCAAGTGTTGTCATCGATTTCATGTAGAGATGCCACACTGCTGCTTTTGTCACATGGGATGGCAGCAGCTTTCCACCAAAGTATTTGTGTCCTGGGTGGCATCCTGGTAAAACTATTGCATTATCCTCTGCTGTCACGGATCCCCCCGGTACTGATGCTCATTCTGTGCACCAATTCCGGAGGTCTACGTCGGGTTCCCATTTCCCCTGATTAGTATGTTATATATGTGCCCTCTGTTCCCTCTGTCTTTGTTGGTTATTGTTCCCATGTCTGTTGGTAGTGTGAGTACCTATGCGTTGGTGCGTCTGTTATGCTGCGGGCTATATATATATACAGTGGGGAGAACAAGTATTTGATACACTGCCGATTTTGCAGGTTTTCCTACTTACAAAGCATGTAGAGGTCTGTAATTTTTATCATAGGTACACTTCAACTGTGAGAGACGGAATTTAAAACAAAAATCCAGAAAATCACATTGTATGATTTTTAAGTAATTAATTCGCATTTTATTGCATGACATAAGTATTTGATACATCAGAAAAGCAGAACTTAATATTTGGTACAGAAACCTTTGTTTGCAATTACAGAGATCATACGTTTCCTGTAGTTCTTGACCAGGTTTGCACACACTGCAGCAGGGATTTTGGCCCACTCCTCCATACAGACCTTCTCCAGATCCTTCAGGTTTCGGGGCTGTCGCTGGGCAATACGGACTTTCAGCTCCCTCCAAAGATTTTCTATTGGGTTCAGGTCTGGAGACTGGCTAGGCCACTCCAGGACCTTGAGATGCTTCTTACGGAGCCACTCCTTAGTTGCCCTGGCTGTGTGTTTCGGGTCGTTGTCATGCTGGAAGACCCAGCCACGACCTATCTTCAATGCTCTTACTGAGGGAAGGAGGTTGTTGGCCAAGATCTCGCGATGCATGGCCCCATCCATCCTCCCCTCAATACGGTGCAGTCATCCTGTCCCCTTTGCAGAAAAGCATCCCCAAAGAATGATGTTTCCACCTCCAAGCTTCACGGTTAGGATGGTGTTCTTGGGGTTGTACTAATCCTTCTTCTTCCTCCAAACACGGCGAGTGGAGTTTAGACCAAAAAGCTCTATTTTTGTCTCATCAGACCACATGACCTTCTCCAATTCCTCCTCTGGATCATCCAGATGGTCATTGGCAAACTTCAGACGGGCCTGGACATGCGCTGGCTTGAGCAGGGGGACCTTGCGTGCGCTGCAGGATTTTAATCTGTGGTCCCAGCTCTCTTCAGGTCATTAACCAGGTCCTGCCGTGTAGTTCTGGGCTGATCCCTCACCTTCCCCATGATCATTGATGCCCCACGAGGTGAGATCTTGCATGGAGCCCCAGACCGAGGGTGATTGACCGTCATCTTGAACTTCTTCCATTTTCTAATAATTGCGCCAACAGTTGTTGCCTTCTCACCAAGCTGCTTACCTATTGTCCTGTAGCCCATCCCAGCCTTGTGCAGGTCTACAATTTTATCCCTGATGTCCTTACACAGCTCTCTGGTCTTGGCCATTGTGGAGAGGTTGGAGTCTGTTTGATTGAGTGGGTGGACAGGTGTCTTTTATACAGGTAACGAGTTCAAACAGGTGCAGTTAATACAGGTAATGAGTGGAGAACAGGAGGGCTTCTTAAAAGAAAAACTAACAGGTCTGTGAGAGCCGGAATTCTTACTGGTTGGTAGGTGATCAAATACTTATGTCATGCAATAAAATGCGAATTAATTACTTAAAAATCATACAATGTGATTTTCTGGATTTTTGTTTGAAATTCCGTCTCTCACAGTTGAAGTGTACCTATGATAAAAATTACAGACCTCTACATGCTTTGTAAGTAGGAAAACCTGCAAAATCGGCAGTGTATCAAATACTTGTTCTCCCCACTGTATATATATATTGTGTATTACGGGTATCGTCCCGTGGCATTCAACAAGGTTTACCCTCGCTAATTTGTTTGGGTACAGCACAGTTTTTTTTATATACGTGTTTGTTTTGGGTGTATTAAAAACCCCTATTGTGTATTACTGCGCCGGTCTCCAAAATCCTTTATACCAGCGTGACATCTGCATAGGTGTTGAAGTTCACAACTTTCTGCAAGTCCCCATGCTTCAGGTGCAACCTGTGCTTGCTTGGGCCAGCACTCTTTTTGATGGGAGGCATTAGCCCATATGACTGGTGGAGGAGAGTCAGTCGTGTTCTACTGATGCTGAAAGACAAATTCCAGATACAAATATTTTGGCATTATTATACAATAGATAGCCGTAATCACCGTCAGACACACCTGGCTAACTTGATGGGTCATGTAATCATCTGGCAAAGTGGAGTCTTGTTTAGACATGCTAGCTAAACAATTAACCATAATCTTAATCCATAGAGTACTAGCAACACAAAACGATTGCCATAGCTAGCTAAAGTTAACCAAATAGGTCCAATGTTAGCTAGTTAGCTAGCTAACATTAGGCAATAACTAGCAATGCGAAATGGCATTCTGAGATAACATTACCACACACAGATCATAAAAGGTAATGTTAGCTAGCGAGCCAGCCATCTAACGTCCGCTAGCTAGCCAACAGTAAGCTTTAACTTTAAAATTAGAAACGTATATCTGAATCTGTAGCTAGACTCTTACCCGTATACGTGGATGAACGCGTCATGACAGACTGCAACCCCTTTCATTAAATAAGATGTCCTGTGTTGTTTTGTTTGTACAGCTTGCTTGGCTCGTTGTGTCAAGTCACTCTGGTTCACACTGACCGTGTGCAATGCCATAAGAA
This sequence comes from Salvelinus alpinus, assembly GCF_045679555.1. Taxonomy (NCBI): domain Eukaryota; kingdom Metazoa; phylum Chordata; class Actinopteri; order Salmoniformes; family Salmonidae; genus Salvelinus; species Salvelinus alpinus. The sequence continues at coordinate 955,119 of NC_092102.1, forward strand.
TCATCTTAAGCTTTAGCCCCCACCCAAATTCTGACCATGTTACTCGCCCTAGCAGAGCTGGTTAGGCTGTTTTCATGTTATCCAGAGCGTTGGTGACAGTAACTGTGCTCCTGGCATCAATTCAAGTACGCTTTTTTTGCAGACGTTTACTGACACCGGCCATATTCAACCGGTGTTGAGTGTTCCTAAATTCATCAGTTATTCTGTGCTCTGGCACACTCAGATGAGAGTGCTCTGAAACAGTTGTTGCAGTGACATTCTATTGAAATGGTAATTTAACAATTTTACAGATGGCATACAAGTTTGTTATTAAGGCACATGAAAGTTAACATTTTTGAGAAGGCATTTCTGCCAAAAACCCATTTTGATTAAAATAAAATAAAAATTTAAAACGGCTCTTCTTTGAAGTAGTGACCCACGACATACACCTAGTTTATTGAAACGGGTCACAAAAATAGTTTTTCCCCCTCATCAATCTACACACAATACCCCATAACGACAAAGCAAAACCAAATATGTTGAAAATGTATTGCAAATAAAAAACTGAAATATCACATTTACATAAGTATTCAGACCCATTGCTCATTACTTTGTTGAAGCACCTTTTGGCAGCGATTACAGCCTCGATACTTCTTGAGTATTGACATAAGCTTGGCACACCTGTATTTGGGTAGTTTCTCGCATCCTTCTCTGGGTATTCTCTCAAGCTCCGTCATGTTGGATGGGGAGCGTTGCTGCACAGCTATTTCAGGTCTCTCCAGAGATGTTCGATCAGTCCAGGCTCTGGCTATGCTACTCAAGGACATTCAGAGACTTGTCCCAAAGCCAATCCTGCATTGTCTTGGCTGTGCGCTTAGGGTCATTGTCCTGTAAGAAGGTGAACCTTTGCCCCAGTCTGAGGTCCTGGGCACTCTGGAGCAGGTTTTCTTCAAGGACCTCTCTGTGCTTTTCTCCGTGTCGCCAAGTCACACACAACTGCATACCATGCCATGGGGAATGGAGGAACGGAAAGGTTCAATAGAACTCTGGGAAATATGCTTCGCTCACTCCCTCTATAAGCTAAAGAGAAATGGCAGCAGCAGATACAAACCCTAACATTTGCATACAATGCTACTGTACACAAGACTACTTTCTATGCACCATTTCAGCTCATGTTTGGTCGCGTTCCGAGACTTCCTGTTGATGTAATGTTCACGCAAGCAAGTTTCGAGGGGTCCTGTAGTTGTTGACTATAGTAGCTATGTCAAAACACTGATGTCCCATCTCCATGAAGCAGCGAGCATCGCTCAACAGCATATGGTTAAGGAACAACAGAAACAGACCAAACATTATGACAGCAGTCAGGGTCACTCACCTGAACAAAGGAGACAGGGTGCTTCTCGCTAACAAAGGAGAAAGGGGAAAAAGAAAACTTGCAGACAAGTGGGAGGCTAAGCTGTACACTGTCATTGACATAACCTACGTACACACATATATAAGCTGGTGGAAACACCAAGGTGGTACATCGGAACCTTCTTCTAGACATCAGCTTCTGCCGGTAGAAACGCCTAAGGATGATTCTTGTGAATCTCAATCAGGTGGAGCTGTAGATCCAGAGTGTGAGGGTCAAAATGGACCTTTTAGACTCTGATGAAGAGGAAAGCTCTGGAGATATGACCAGTTTGTGGATACTCAGGGGAGTTGATGACCCTGCTAGTCAGGAATCTTCGGAGGAACAGGAGTCAGTCAGAGATGAGATGGAGCAAGAACAGTCAGAGTACAGCTGTAGGGACAAGCCAGACCAAGACCGTCAAGCCCAGCTACCTCTCAATAATGAGACTTCCATTAGCATTCCTGACTATGACAGTGTAGCTGTAGTCCCTGACACAGAACCTTCAGGCATTCCTGACTCAGTTGCGCCAGCTAATTTAGCTAGTGACCAGGACATAGAAAAATCTGGTTAACGTGATTCGCAAGATATGGTCAGAACACGCGCTGGTAGGGTAGTGAAATCTGTAAATCGTCTTATTGAGACAATGGCTCAGAGACCATTCACTATTAAGGGCTTAGCCACCAAACTAGGAAATAAGTTCCAGTCTCTTCAAACTCTGTTTTAAAAATGACTTCTGTTGTTTTGAGGAATATTGATTGATATGTCGAGGCATCTAAGTGTTCACTTGTGTCAGTAGTGACTCAGTAGAGTTTGTGCTTTTTATCCTGTTTGATATGCATTCAGATGTGGGTGAAATTCAGAAGGGGTGAATGTAACAGGTGTAAAATACACTTAATTTATTTCACTGAAAAGCCCTCATTTTTATTTTCAGGTTATTTTGAGATGTATTACACTACTTTCAAGGGTGAACTATTTTATTGTATTTATTTTCTAAATTGTGTTAACGGGAGACATGCTGTTACTCCTCAGTTTGCTCAGAGCGTGATGAGGAGAGGTAGGTGTTACGTATGCTCCGGTCTTTTGAATGCACAATGTTCGCAAATGTTCACAAATGCACAAAAAAGACAAGCAAAAATGATACTGTCACTGATTTAGTGTTGTTGCACTACTGTTTGTAGGAATATAGATTAAAGTAAATGGGGATAATTTCTGAGTGCAACTTTGATTGCTACTTTGCAAGACTAGCCCAGCTACAGTGGTTGCTCAAATAAACGTTTTCAGGTCATTTGTGGTTTAGTACGGTACCCTGCGTCATTGCTTCATTGCTCCAGACCAGCGCAAGGGAGAGTTAGAGCACTGATTATGTTTTTGGGTCCCAAGGTGCTTATGTGTCTTTAACTGACAATGAATGGGCGACATAAACCAAATAGAAACTGATAATTGTGCAACACTACTGAATGATGAGGATGAAGAGGGTGAATGAATTTAGAACAATAGTGTAAGAATTGCTATTCCTCTATCCTGCAAGCGCACAACCGGAAAAATACAGTTATTTTTTTGTTTGTACTCGTCAGTATTACTTACTAAATCTGTTGTTACACTAAGGTTTTTATTCTAAGAGAAACAAAAAATGTCAATTATATCCCATGATATTCTTAAGATATATGTGTTGACTGAATATAAGCAACTGATGTCTGATAAATAATTAAGTTGATGGCGCAGTCATATAGCCTTGGCACCTACATAAAGCTGAGTGACCCACCATTCATGGCTTTGGATCAAAATAAATAAATACCAACATTCTTTCTGGTAGTCTTTAATAAAGAAAAATATTACCACCGTCTCTTGGACATGTCATTTTACATATGGATCCGTAACGAATTACTATGGGAATAAATATCACTGAAAGACAGAAAAATTTAAACAAAGTAGGCTAATGAAGGTTCTTAACTGACTTGCCTCGTGAAATAAAGGTTACGTTGTACAGCGCCATATTTTCCTAACGCAAACCCTGAGGGTTTCATTTTCCTTGGAATATAAACACCATAATATTAATCAAATTAATTAAGCTACATTTCTTAAAATCAATCCCATAACCTATTTTCTTACAAAATACGTTTTTAAATTCTCTAGCACAGCCAATAAACTTTCGATTAATTATCAATTAGCCTTTTAAAATGATAAACTTGGATTAGCTAACACAACGTGCCATTGGAACACAGGAGTGATGGTTGCTGATAATGGGCCTCTGTACGCCTATAGATATTCCATAAAAAATCTGCCGTTTCCAGCTACAATAGTTATTTACAACATTGACAATGTCTACTTTGTATTTCTGATCAATTTGATTATATTTTAAATGGACAAAAAATGTGTTCTTTCAAAAACAAGGACATTTCTAAGTGACCCCAAACTTTTGAACAGTAGTGTATATATATATATATAAAATGTATTTCCGAGTCTTTCAATAATACCACGCTTGAATAGTCTTGCTGGAAATGGAAAACAATGTAAAAATATGCAGCATACAGTAAATACCATCAGTCGATTTATTTAAGCATTATTTTTAGCATTATTAGGCCTACTTTACAGTATTGTAGCCTACTGTACCTGTTCATTTTCCCAGGCTTTCACGTTCGGCGTAGCACATGCATCTGATGATAATGTTTGTGAATAGCACTGTCCGTGACCAAAATCCCCAAGTCTACCAGTATTTTTTAAATGTCTCCAGTAGATTTTCCGTTCCTCCTGAAAGCCCTAATCTGCTAATTTAAATGAATAGAGATCCTGGTTATGGTGCTACAGTATGTTGTTACAGCATAATCAAAGTGAGGACAATCAGCGATCTGCTGTATGCTTATGGCCTATTGTAATCTGAAAGTCACACATTTCCAGTACTCCTCACCCCACCCCAAACTCCACATGGTAACACAGTTACCATTCAAAAACGAGCTGTTAATAAAATAAAATGACATTGCGACCAAAGAGAACAGACGAAATGGACATAGTTTTCATCAAGCCAACTTCTTTCTATGGTGCTACCCAATCGCTCACATTCGGTTCTTTGAAAACGAAATAATCTCCAAAATATATTTTTTAACAGATATGATTAGTACATAATAAATTCAGTGACAATAAGATAATTTTTATCTGATTATGCTCATAAAATCACTATGTCTCTATTCAATTATTATTTTTGTCTATTTCTCTGTACATTGATTGGTTTGGAAAAACAGGTCTACGTAGCCTACTCTAGGCTACACTACTTTTTTTAACGTCAACATTTGTTCAGAACAATTTGCTTGATAGCAAGATAAAATGTTGCTCTCAAAAAGGGTCAAGAAGAAAGGTGGATAATGAAAATCGAAGTGTCAGAGAAGAATGTACAGAGAGATATGCGTTCATCTCTCCATCTTTTCCCAATGCCAAGCCAGCCAAGCCAGTCTTATTTGCAATGAAAATATCGCTGTTTGCAAATAATTAAATCTCAGACTAATTATGAATCTAAGCATAGAACTTTCAGTGGCCTTCCCGCCCCATATAGAGGCCCGACACAGAAACATTTAATCGTTAACTGCAAGTTGCATACACAGCTTTTTTTGCGGACATAACCTGTAACTTAAAACGGGTTAAATCTGCAGTTACGAGGGATCACGTGACCCCTGAACGAGATGGCCGCATGAACTAGGAGCTCCGCACAAGTAGTTTCCAATTCCTAATCTTACCTCCACTTCAAGTTTAAACTCATTTAGCTTTAGTCAAAAAGTCATGGCGGCTACAAAAGGCGACACTACAGGTGACATTTTTACCCGGACTCGAGCACTAGCGACGGAAAAAGCCTCCAAGAAGCAGCTAGCTTCAGAAAAAGCTAGCGCCATTAGCCAGGAGCAAGAGGACCCGTTCCCCCCCGAGGCCCAACGAAGGCCAACCTCGCACTCTGTCGAAGAAATCTTTTCTGAGCTGAGATCCCAACGTACAGAACTCAACACTAAACTAGATGCCATTAACGCTCAGCTCAGTGCGATAGGGGGCAAGGTGACAATCCTGGAAAATGCTTTGCCTGACATAAACAACAAGATAACCATAAACGCGGGGCGCCTGGACGAGGCAGAGGGGCGAATCCTATCCACGGAAAACTTATTGACAGACGCCATGGAAACAATAGCATATGCTAAAAAAAAAATAGAGCAGCTGGAAGAGAAAACAGAGGACCTGGAAAACAGGGGGCGAAGGAATAATTGTGTTCTATTAAATCTGGGCGAAAAAGAAGAGGGAAACATGCCACTGATCCGCTACCTGCAAGACAAACTTCCCGAGTGGCTCCACCTGTCCACCGACAGACCCATAGAACTCGAGAGAGCTCACCGAGCACTGAGGCCCCCACCAGCAGCCAGACAACCACCGCGCCCAATCACCATACGTTTCTTGAGATTCACCGACAAGGAACGAGTCCTACAGGCGGCGAAAACCAACACCATTACAGTGGGAAACGCCAAACTCATCTTACTCCAGGACCTGTCAGCTGGAATACGCCGAAAGCGCCGAGAGTTTGACGAGGTGAAGAAATGCTCCATTGACCGAGGCATCTTTAGGGGATTCAAATACCCAAACGAGCTCAGGATTCTTTACCAAGGAGCCCTGCGACACTTCAAAACTCCCGAAGAGGCAAAACGTTTTTTGAAAGACAACCCCGGTCAATGAGAAATGGACCAATGACTAAATGCGATTACTATTATTACTAAAGGAGGTAAGACAACATATAGCCGATATCCAAAGACCCACCCGCCCTGCTAAATGTCATTATAGCCGTCTAATCTATATTTATGTTCCTTTAGCTGAGAGGGATAGGCTCCATATTATAACCTAGGCCTACTATATGTAGGCTGGGCTATTGATTTTATTTTCTCCCATTTTTAATGTGGTCTGGACGGGGGCTACGTTGTCATTTACCCAATGCGGGGCGGAGAGGATGAGGCATTTCTTTGGTGGGGAGGGGGAGACGTTGTGCGTTGCTAACTGTTCCCGTTTTTTTTGTTGTTGTTGTTGGAACACAGAATTGTGACTGAGCGGGGAGGTAATAGATCCAACGGGATATGTCGAGTTGTTTGGGAACTCGGCTGGGGTGTTCAGAGACTGTTATTTTATGTAAACCATTTATTTTCCTTTTATGTGAACGCAGCTGTAACTACTATCCACCTTTACCCAGAGATGACTTGCACTAAAGTTCGATTACTGTTCGATGACGATGACTAGTACCTTAAATCTATTGACATGGAACTGCCATGGTCTAGGTCATGCAATAAAACGGAAAAAGATACTATGTGCTCTAAAAAAGGAAAAAGCAGACATCGCGCTATTGCAAGAGACACACCTCTGTGATGCTGAACATGCCAAACTCCGCAGAGCTTGGGTGGGACAGGTGTATTTCTCATCTTTCAAATCCAACAGTAGAGGCACAGCCATACTTATCCATAAGAATGTTCCATTCATAATTGACAAAAACATATCTGATCCGGAGGGGAGATTTATTTTGATAACTGGGTCACTGTATGGGCAACCAATTACTCTCTTAAACATATACGCCCCTAACACAGATACTCCTGCTTTTATGTCGAAAATGATAACCCTGTTCAATGAGCATTGTGTTTCCTTTGGAGTGTTGGCCGGAGATTTTAATTGTACCCTGAACCCAACCCTAGACAAATCATCTCAAGTCCCCACCACAAATCCTAGATCTGCAAAGATGTTGAACTCTCTTACTAAAGAGATGGGACTGATAGATATCTGGAGAGAGACTAATAGCTCATCTATGGACTATACATACTACTCTAATGTCCATAACACCTACTCCCGTATAGATTACATTTTTATCCCAAAGAGTTTCATAAATTCAGCCACGTGTAGAATCGGACCCATAGCGCTTTCGGATCACGCCTTTGTCCACCTCCGCTTTGACCTCTGCAAAAACATCCCGAGGTCAAAGAGCTGGAAATTCAACACCTCCATGCTATCAAACGAAGCATTCCATACATTGGTAACTACATGGATAGACAACTACACACAAGACAACAAAGATTCTCCTGTTTCTCCGGCCACAATGTGGGACGCTGCTAAAGCCACACTAAGAGGTCATCTAATTGCATATGCTTCCTCTAAGAAAAAAGCAATGGAAGCACACAGGCTAGATCTGGAGAGGGAGCTGGAACGCTGTGAAAAAGTACATAAACAATCCACAGACAGCACCTCCTGGAGTCAACTTAAAGCAGCCAAAGCCAAACTGAATTTGGACTATACTCGGGAGATTAAAAAAAAAGTTTTCTTTACTAAACAGAAATACCATGAGTATAGCAATAGGCCTAGTAGATTGCTTGCTTATCAATTAAAAAAAGAGCAGTCAGAGCGTACAATTATGGCTATCCGAACAGCAGAGGACGAGGTCACATATGACCCAAAAAAGATCAATTTAACTTTTCATGATTTTTACTGCAAACTATATACCTCTGAGAGAAAACACACGGAAGCAGAACTCCACTCCTTCCTAGAGGGAATCTCGCTACCTAAACTATCAGAGACTGACCAAGAAGATCTCAACTCCCCCTTCACTCCTGAGGAGATCCTGGAGGCAATTACCTCCATGCCACCTAACAAGTCCCCAGGCCCAGATGGATTCCACAGAGAGTTCTACAAAGCTTTTTGGCCCCAGCTTAGCCCTATTTTCATGCCAATGCTGGAGGATTTTTGCAAAAACGGAGTTCTCCCAGACTCAATGCGCACAGCTCGCATTACAGTGTTGCTCAAAAAAGACAAGGACCCCCTATCCTGCTCCTCCTTCCGGCCCATAAGCTTGTTGGATTTCGACTACAAAATAATTACCAAATTGCTGGCCAAAAGACTAAACACTCTTCTTCCCAAAATAATAAAAGCGGACCAAACTGGATTTATTAGAGACAGATACTCTTCTGATAACATTCGCCGTCTTTTTGATATTATTGATCAAGTAAACGCACAGAAGACCCCTGTCCTGCTGGCTTCACTGGATGCTGAGAAGGCGTTCGACAGGATGGAGTGGAGCTTTTTGTTCTCAGTCTTAGAAAAGTTCAATATGGGCCCAAACTTTATTAAATGGATCAAATCACTATACTCTCATCCAAATGCCATGGTGACTACTAACGGACTGAACTCTGACAGATTCCCTTTGGGACGGGGCACAAGACAAGGGTGCTCGCTATCCCCCCTGCTCTACTTGTTGGGGGCGGAGCCTCTGGCAGAGTTGATAAGGAGCAATTCAAGTATTACAGGTGTTCCTGCAGGCGGCCTGCAGCACAAGATTTCGCTTTACGCGGATGATGTCTTGCTCTACATATCCAACCCTGAGAAATCCCTTCCTCCCATTTTAGACACAATTGCTCAGTATGGCACGTTTTCAGGTTATAAGATAAATTTTAACAAATCCACTGTCTGCCCTCTCAATATTACACTCACCAGTTCTATGAAGACACTATGCCCATTCCAATGGAAGACACAGGGGTTTCAATACCTTGGGATATTCATAACACCAGATCTGAATAGGCTTTTCAAGGAGAATTATCTTCCACTCCTGGATCGAATCAAAAACAACCTCCAAACCTGGATCTCCCTCCCAATTAGCTTAGTAGGAAGAATTAATGTAATCCGTATGAACATCCTCCCTAGACTGAACTATTTATTTCAGATGCTCCCATGCTATCTCCCAGCTTCCTTTTTCAAAACAATTAACCAAAGCATCACCAAATTTATATGGGGCAATAAAAAACCTAGGATCAAGCTCTCCACTCTATCGAAACCTGAATCTAAGGGCGGTCTTGCCCTTCCCTCCCTTCAATTGTACTACTGGTCTGCCCAAATCCGCAACATGCTAACATGGATCACAAACAGACAAGAGTCAACGTGGATCCAGATAGAAGCCCAATCCTGTGGTTCATTGCCACTAAGCTCAACTATATTCATTAATAACTTTAGTGAAGTGGGCAACATAGCCAAAACATTTGTGATTTACAGCACCCTACTAGCGTGGAGGGACTGTAAGAAATACCTGGGCATCTCCTCCCAAATATGCTCTCACTCGCCTATAGTAGGCAACCCAGACTTGCCAAAAGCCCTGAGGGATGCCAACTTTAATCTTTGGCATACTCTAGGAATCAGGACCTTTTCAGACCTATTTCATCAGAAGACCACTACACTGAAATCCTTTCAAGAGCTCTGCAGTGAATTCAATGTGCCAAGATCCCATTTTTTTAAATATCTTCAAATTAGACATGTCATCTCCTCATTTACTTCCAAGAGGAGGTTTAGAACTCAGTTGAACGAAGTTGAAACCCTTCTTGTCACAGCACAATCCATTAAAGGCAAAATATCCTATATCTATAGACTCCTTTCTGAGAAAGGAGGCTCCTCCTTTACTCCTTTGAAAATAATCTGGGAAAAGGACCTTGGTCTGACTATCAGTGATGAGTTATGGGCGGAGGTTTGCGACAGGGTATACTGCTCCTCTACTAATGTAAAAATGAAAGAATCGAATTACAAATTTTTGTACAAATTTTATTACACTCCCTTGAGACTCCATAAAATGAAAACAGACATTTCTCCTAACTGTAAAAGATGTACCTCTGAAAGTGGAACCTATATGCATGTATTTTGGAGCTGTAGAGAGATTGCCAGATTTTGGCAATCTATACATACTGCTGCACAGAAAATACTAGATGTACAGTTTGATATGACCCCGTGTCTCTATCTTCTTAATGCCCAGCAGGACTTTGTTCTTGATCCTGACAGAGAAAATTTGCTCATGACCATTACATACTTTGCTAAGAAATGTATCCTTCTATTGTGGGCCTCTAGTACCTCTCCTACATTTAAAATGTGGATTGACCAGATTGTTGACTTTCTCCCTCTTGAAAAGCTCACTTATGACCTCCACAAGAGACAGCCCAAGTTTGATAGACTCTGGTCTCCACTACTCCACTATATCTCAAATTGGACAGAGTGAATGGGGGGATCGGGGAGGTGAGCAGATGCGTGTTGTGTAAGGTGCTGTAAAATCTAAAAACTAATCATTGGCTCGTCATCTCAGCTAAGGCTGGAAATAGCAAATAAGAACCTTGATAGTGCTGCTGCAAGTTCTACATTTAAAATTTTGTTATAATTATTATTTGTGTGTATGTATGTATATGTAGGTATGTATATATGTATATATATATATATAACATTATTTTTTTTTTTATTATTATTATTATTATATATTTTTTTTAAGTCTGTCACATCTGTGAATGTGGAATGTGTTTGGTTGGTTGTTTGAAAACTTATTAAAACTTTAAATTGAAAAAAAAAAAAAAATCTGCAGTTACAAGGAAGAGGGAAGAGAAATTTGAGGCCTTTACTAGGAAGCTTGAGTTGCTCTATTTGGACTTGTCATCTGGAAGGCTACTGCACTTCAGCACACTGAAGAAACGACAGGCAGAGGGACCAGGCCGCAGCATTGTCACAGAGGCGATGGAATATTTTATCAAGCAGCTGAGGGACAATTTATCCACCAGATTTGAAGACTACAACATGCCCAAGGATACCATTCCGTTTGTACGTGATCCTCTCAAATTCCGCCCAGGTGGAGAATTCTCCTCCCTTGCTAAGAAAACGATACCCTCGCTGGATGAGGTTTTTTAAATTGAAATAAAATCTTTATTTAACAAAATGCCACCAGCTGTCCATCACTACTGTAAATAAAAACACAGAATACCTAAGGGGCTTTTATATAATTATAATGCAGGGTTAATAAAAACAATACTTTTTCCACTTCCACTTGTTTTTTATTGATTAGTATATTTATCCACAATATTTGTTGTATTATTTGTTCTGTCTTTTCTTGTAGATTAAACTGAAATTGCAACCAACATTCTATGGCCTGTTTCAAACCTCTTTGGGATCTCGACAACATCCGGTGAAGTTTAGAAACATCTGGTGAAATTGCAGAGCGCGAAATTCAAAATACAAAATTCGTAATATTAAACATGAATGAAAATACAAGTGTCTTACATCGTTTAAAAGCTTAACTTCTTGTTAATCCAGCCGCTTTGTCAGATTTCAAAAAGGCTTTACGGGGAAAGCATACCATGCGATTATCTGAGGACAGCACCCCGCATACAAAAGCATTAAAAACATTTTCCAAACAAGCACAGGCGTCACAAAAGTCAGAAATAGCGAAAAAATAAATCACTTACCTTTGAAGATCTTCCTCTGTTTGCAATCACAAGGGTCCCAGCTACATAACAAATGGTCATTTTGTTCGACAAAGTCCTTCTTTATCTCCCAAAAAAGTCAGTTTATTTGGCACGTTTGATTCAGTAATCCACCTGTTTCCCTCGTTCAAAATGCAGACAAAGGAATCCCAAAAGTTACCAATAAACTTTATCCAAACAAGTCAAACAACGTTTCTAATCAATCCTCAGGTACCCTAATATGTAAATAAACGATAAAATTTAAGACGGAGAATAGTATGTTCATTACCGGAGATAAATAACGAAGTGCACGCCCTCATCTACGTGCACCACAATACTACAGTCAAAATGAGAGCCCCTTATAAAAACTACAAATTCTAGCTCATTTTTCAAAGAAAGCCTGAAACTCTTTCTAAAGACTGTTGACATCTAGTGGAAGCCTTAGGAACTGCAATCTGGGAGGTATTCCTTTGATTTTCCCATAGACAGCCATTTCAATGGGCAGTGACCAACAAAAAAAAAATCTGAATGGATTCTCCTCGAGTTTTTGCCTGCCATATCAGTTCTGTTATACTTGCAGACATTATTTTAACAGTTTTAGAAACTTCAGTGTGTTTCCTATCCAATACTACCATTTATATGCATATCCTAGCTTCTGGGCCTGAGTAACAGGCAGTTTACTTTGGGCACTTCAGTCATCCGAACTTCCGAATACTGCCCCCTATCCCTTCTTCGGGATGTGTGTCCCTTCCATGGGACGGTTCCATGGGATGTCTTCCAGTGTCCCTTGCATGGGACGGTTGAGCTAACGTAGGCTAATGTGATTAGCATGAGTTTGTAAGTAACAAGAACATTTCCCAGGCCATAGACATATCTGATATTGTCAGAAAGCTTCAATTCTTGTTAATCTAACTGCACTGTCCAATTTACAGTAGCTATTACAGTGAAAGAATACCTTGCTATTGTTTGAGGAGAGTGCGCAATTTTGAACATGAAAAGTTATTAATTAAGAAATTAGGCACATTTGGGCAGTCTTGATACAAACATTTTAACAGAAATACAATGGTTCATTGGATCAGTGTAAAACTTTGCACATACACTGATGCCATCTAGTGGCCAAAATCGAAATTGCACCTGGGCTGGAATAATACATTATGGACTTTCTCTTGCATTTCAAAAGATGATGGTACAAAAAAAATACAAAAGAACAGTTGTTTTTTTCTTTGTATTATCTTTTACCAGATCTATTGTGTTATTCTACTACATTCCTTTCACATTTCCATAACCTTCAAAGTGTTTCCTTTCAAATGGTACCAAGAATATGCATATCCTTGCTTCAGGGCCTGAGCTACAGGCAGTTAGATACGGGTATGTCATTTTAGGCAAAAAATGAAAAAAAGGGGCTAATCCTTAAGAGGCCAAGAGTGTGCAAAGCTGTCATCAAGGCAAAGGGTGGCTATTTGAAGAATCTCAAATCTAAAATATATTTTGATTTGTTTAACACTTCTTTGGTTACTACATGATTCCATATGTGTCATCAATCCAAAGCTTCCACGCTCATTCATCAATTATTGATAACATCAGAAAAACATGTTCTAAGTTTTAAACACACATTATCATAAAATCCTTCCAAATAAGAACCGGTTGGTCTCCAGTAAACAGTTGACATTATACATGTGGACTGTTGTTTGTCTTCAAATTGCTCGCAGTCCTCTTGACAATGCTTCTTATTATCGGCAAGTTTCCACCAACCTGCACAGATCTAAAGACAACAGAACCACGCGGTGTGTTTGCTCTTAAAACTACGATGGCTTTTCTATCGATAGACAGACTCCCCTCAAGCCCGTGTTGAGCAGCGCTAACAGATGGTTAAGCAGGTGTTTGTGTACATATGGCACATGTAGGTCAGGTGACCTACGACAGCTGGTTAACATGGGAACTGGGTATCAAACATGTCTGAATGCAATCTCCCGTCAAAATCATGTCTTTGGTTGCACTCTCTCATCTCCCTCTTAGGATTGAACCCTTTCATATTATCCCAACAGATAATGTGGGGGTTCCAATCCGATATGAAAATAAACAAGGGTACCATGAGTTTGTGATGGTATGCTTTCTATTCTGCTGACGAGAAGCAATTGGCGTTTTGCATCAATTGGAGGCAGGTAATACAGTGATGGACCATTTATATATCAATAATCCAATGTAGGTTATTTGGTTTGTAATAAATAATTACAGCTTCCATCACCATTGACATAGAAACGTACAGTATACTGTATGTCTGTCAATTCTATGTACTTACTGACCTTGAATGCCATTTATCCCTTGAATTGAACGCATGGACTGTCTTCACATTTCCTATCGATGACCGTGGGAAGACAGAGGGGACACACAAAGGGATTCTCCCTCAGTCTATTCCTCACACACGCACATGTATGCACAGACACACACCTGGACACACACACACACAAACATACAGGGGCAATGTCACGTGATTGGATGGATGAACTAATGATGCATGTTGATGATGTGCTGGTGTAGAGGTAGAACACTGGGTTTGTGTGTGTGTCCCAGAAAGAGTACAATATCATCCTATACATTTATCAATGTCAAACACCAACATCATCCCTATGCCCCCCCCCCCCCCTACAAACACACACACAACACACACTTACAAAACACATGCAAATGCACTTATGAACTGCCACACACACACACACACATATATACACAATCTTAGTTTGTCTGTGTACAGTATTCTCCTATCACATACAGTACCTGTCAAATGTTTGGACACACCTACTCATTCCAGTGTTTTTCTTTATTTCTACTATTGTCTACATTGTATTATAATAGTGACGACATCAAAACTATGAAATAACACATATGGAATCATGTAGTTACCAAAAAAGTGTAAAACAAATCAAAATATATTTGAGATTTGAGATTTTTCAAGGTAGCCACCCTTTGCCTTGATGACAGCATTGTGCACTCTTGGCATTCTCTCAAGCATGAAGCATGAGGTAGTCACCTGGAATGCATTTCAATTAACAGGTGTTACTTGTTAAAAGTTCATTTGTGGAAATTCTTTCCTTCTTCCGTTTGAGGCAATCAGTTGTGTTGTGACAAGGTAGGGGTGATATATAGAATGTAGCCCTATTTGGTAAAATACCAAGTCCATATTGTAGCAAGAACAGCTCAAATAAGCAAAGAGAAACAACAGTTCATCATTACTTTAAGACATGAAGATCAGTCAATCCGGAAAATTTATAAAACTTTAAAAGTTTCTTCAAGTGCAGTGACAAAAACCATCAAGCTCTATGATGAAACTGGCTCTCATGAGGACCATCAACAGGAAAGGAAGACCCAGAGTTACCTCTGCTACAGAGGATAAGTTCATTAGAGTTACCAGCCTCAGAAATTGCAGTCCAAATAAATGCTTCACAGAGTTCAAGTAACATCAACTGTTCAGAGAAGACTGCGTGAATCAGGCCTTCACGGTCAAATTGTTGCAAAGAAACCACTACTAAAGGACACAAATAATAATAAGAGACTTGCTTGAGCCAGAAAACACGAGCAATGGACATTAGGCCGGTGGAAATCTGTCCTTTGGTCTGACGAGTCCAATTTTTTAATTTTTGGTTCGAACTGCTGTATCTTTGTGAGATGCAGAGTAGGTGAACAGATGATCTCTGCATGTGTCGTTCCTACCGTGAAGCATGGAGGAGGAGGTGTGGGGGTGCTTTGCTGGTGACACTGTCTGATATTCATTTTGAATTCAAGGTACACTTAACCAGCATGGTTACCACAGCATTCTGCAGCGATACGCCATCCCATCAGGTTTGTGCTTAGTGGGACTATCATTTGTTTTTCAACAGGACAATGACCCAAGACACCTCCAGGCTGTGTAAGGGCTATTTGACCAAGAAGGAGAGTGATGGAGTGCTGCATCAGATGATCTGGCCTCCACAATCACCCGACCTCAACACAATTGAGATGGTTTGGGATGAGTTGGACCGCAGAGTGAAGGAAAAGCAGCATACAAGTCCTCAGCATGAAGTCGTGGTCAAAAGTTGAGAATGACACAAATATTAATTTTCACAAAGTCTGATGCCTCAGTTTGTATGATGAAAATGTGCATATCTTGGCCATGTTCTGTTATAATCTCCACCAGGCATAGCCAGAAGAGGACTGGCCACCCCTCATAGCCTGGTTCCTCTCTAGGTTTCTTCCTAGGTTTTGGCCTTTCTAGGGAGTTTTTCCTAGCCACCGTGCTTCTACACCTGCATTGCTTGCTGTTTGGGGTTTTAGGCTGGGTTTCTGTACAGCACTTTGAGATATCAGCTGATGTAAGAAGGGCTATATAAATACATTTGATTTGATATACTCCAGAATGTTATGAAGAGTGATCAGATGAATCGCAATTAATTGCAAAGTCCCTCTTTGCCATGCAAATGAACTGAATCCCCCAAAAACATTTCCAATGCATTTCAGCCCTGCCACAAAAAGACCAGCTGACATTATGTCAGTGATTCTCTCATTAACACAGGTGTAAGTGTTGACGAGGACAAGGATGGAGATCACTCTGTCATTATGATTGAGTTCGAATAACAGACTGGAAGCTTCAAAAGGAGGGTGGTGCTTGGAATCATTGTTCTCCTCTGTCAACCATGGTTACCTGCAAGGAAACAAGTGCCGTCATCATTGCTTTGCACAAAAAGGGCTTCACAGGCAAGGATATTGCTGCCACTAAGATTGCACCTAAATAAACCATTTGTCAGATCATCAAGAACTTCAAGGAGAGCGGTTCAATTGTTGTGAAGAAGGCTTCAGGGTGCCCAAGAAAGTCCAGCAAGCGCCAGGACCGTCTCCTTAAGTTGATTCAGCTGCGGGATTGGGGAACCACCTGTACAGAGCTTGCTCAGGAATGGCAGCAGGCAAGGTGTGAGTGCATCTGCACGCACAGTGAGGCGAAGACTTTTGGAGGATGGTCTGGTGTCAAGAAGGGCAGCAAAGAAGCCACTTCTCTCCAGGAAAAACATCAGGGACAGACTGATATTCTGCAAAAGGTACAGGGATTGGACTGCTGAGGACTGGGGTAAAGTCATTTTCTCTGATGAATCCCCTTTCCAATTGTTTGGGGCATCCGGAAAAAAGCTTGTCCGGAGAAGACAAGGTGAGCGCTACCATCAGTCCTATGTCATGCCAACAGTAAAGCATCCTGAGACCATTCATGTGTGGGTTTGCTTCTCAGCCAAGGGAGTGGGCTCACTCACAATTTTGCCTAAGAACACAGCCATGAATAAAGAATGGTACCAACACATCCTCCGAGAGCAACTTCTCCCAACCATCCAGGAACAGTTTGGTGGCGTACAATGCTTTTTCCAGCCTGATGGAGCACCTTGCCATAAGGTAAAAGTGATAACTAAGTGGCTCGGAGAACAAAACATCGATATTTTGGGTCCATGGCCAGGAAACTCCCCAGACCTTAATCCCATTGAGAACTTGCGGTCAATCCTCAAGAGGCGGGTGGACAAACAAAAACCCACAAATTCTGACAAACTCCAAGCATGGATTATGCAAGAATGGGCTGCCATCAGTCAGGATGTGGCCCAGAAGTTAATTGACAGCATGCCAGGGCAGATTGCAGAGGTCTTGAAAAAGAAGGGTCAGCACTGCAAATATTGACTCTTTGCATCAACTTCATGTAATTGTCAATAAAAGCCTTTGACGCTTATGAAATGCTTGTAATTATACTTCAGTATTCCATAGCAACATTTGACAAAAATATCTAAAGACACTGAAGCAGCAAACTTTGTGAAAATTAATATTTGTGTCATTCTCAAAACTTTTGGCCACGACTGTACATTATGTGGGAAAGCTGTCATCAAGGCAAAGAGTGGCTACTTTGAAGAATCTAATATACATTTTGATGTGTTTTTAAAAAAATGGTTACTACATGATTCCACATGTGTTATTTCATCATTTTGATGTATTCACTATTATTCTACAATGTAGAAAATAGTAAAAAATAAAGAAAAACCTTCGAATGAGTAGGTGTGTCCAAACTTTTGACTGGTACTGTATGTTAAAGCACCTTCCCAACAGACAAAAAGAGAGGTGAATGGATTAGGGGTTCACCTACAAGGTTCTATAAAAACAATTATGAGTTTGTCACATATAATAGATTTTTTCGATTTTTGTTAGATTATACTTTTTGGGGTTAGGGCCTGTCTGCAATAATATCACAAGCCTGAACAAATACAGATGGACCAATCAGAACATGTCTCCCCCCTGTCCGACCGCCCGCCTTCTCTCCCCGCCCTTCTCAGCCACCCTGGAACATCCACTGTCTTCTTGGTAAGCATCTCCAGTGTAGATTTGACCTTGTGTTTTAGGTTATTGTCCTGCTGAAAGGTGAATTCATCTTCCAGGTTTTCCTCTGGGATCTTCCCTGTGCTTAGCTCCATTCTGATTCTTTTTTTTTATCCTGAAAAACTCAGTTCTTAACGATTACAAGCGTACCATGATGCAGCCACCACTATGCTTGAAAATATGGAGACTGGTACTAAGTAATGTGTTGTATTGGATTTGTCCCAAACATAACATTTTGTATTCAGGACAAAAGGTTAATTGCTTTGCCACATTTTTTGCAATATAACTTTAGTGCCTTTTTTTCAATCAGGATGCATGTTTAGGGATATTTTTACTGTGTACAGGATTCCTTCTTTTCACTCTCTCAATTAGGTTAGTATTGTGGAGTAACTACAGTGTTGTTGATCCATCCTCAGTTTTCTCCTATCACAGCCATTAAACTCTGTAAATGTGACCGACCAGCTCGATTCGGTCTTACGTAGCAAAATTTGAATTTTAGTGTTTTATATTGGATAAAAGTAGGGACTCAGAGCTAGAAATGTGTATATCATACACTACAGTTGAGGAACAATGGGAAAGTAATTCTGCTTTGAAAGTTGAGAAACTTATAACCTCACTTTTGAGAAAATGGCCCTTGAATGTTTTGGTCCACCTACTGGAGAGCTCTTCTCTGACTACACCCATTCGGCATTGTTCACACACTCTTAATTAAGCCTTAGCCCCACCCATCTCTTTAAGGATTCACGTGAGGCCATGTACTAAACAACCAAAGATTTCAAGACTGAAGGCTGGTTTATACTACGGGTGTATTCGTAAATTTAATCTGGAGTGCCAGAGTGTGCTCTGGGCATTCGTAAACTCAGAGCGGCTCTGGGCATTCGTAAACTCAGAGCGCTGTCAGATTGTCCGTTCGTATATTCAGAGCGTTTGTGAGGGCCTTTTCTGTTAAACCTTATTAATGATTGTGTACTAAAATATCTTTTTTTAAGCCTAGGCATTAGGGTTGAGATTGTTGAAGAGACTAAATCATATAAGATAGAAATTGAGTGTGCATTAGTATAGGCCTGTTCTAACTGTTCTGTGTATGTAGTATTTACCCCATGATGTCTGGGTGCCCAGCCAAGAGCTGAAGGGCATGACTTACTGGTTCCGGTTAGTTAGACGGAAACAAACTGGTTCCTCTTAACTCTACTGAAGACAGAGCAAAGTGTTATATCCTGCGCACCAGTGATAAAGCTGTTGTTCTGTTTGGAGCCTGTTTCTGGGCGAAAGGTTCATGCTTGTGTGTGTGTGGGCATAAGACCAAACATCATCTGGGCCGACAGTCAAAGGCGCTTGCTTGCCCAACTTGGGGAACCATTGAGCTACTGGAAGAATGTCTGGAGTGACTTCCTGTCACTTTGACACCTATTGTCCTCACTCAGATGTGAGTGAAATAGTCTGTACCCCGTAGCCCAGTTTCGTCACTTCATCACACACACATACACATGCCAAGATCACGTGTTTTTTGCAGATGCATGCATGAGAGAGCTCGACTATATAAAGCTTCCGTACTCTGTGTGCTGGGGCTCTCACTCTGTGTGTGACTCTCACATTTTGTGTGTTGTGTGACCAGCTCCCTTATTGCAATAAGTTTTTTATAAAAGTAATACCTTGATTATTGACCTTGCCTCTCCTCATTATTGATTAAGGGTTGAATTCCCACAACACGTTTCACTCTTGGAGCGTTCAGAGCGCACACTTGATGCTCTGGCCGAGGAGTAGGGTTGATCTGACCTAACAACAGCAGTCAAGCACCCAAGCTAACTGACTAACGTTGGCTAGCTACTTCCAGACACAAATGAGAGAACAGCTCACTCTGACCATTGTACTTGCCCGAGCAGATCTGGTTAGGCGTTGGTGACTGAAACTGTGATGCTGGCAACAATTTAATTACGCTTTTTTGCCAATGTTTACTAACACCGGCCAGATTCAACGTTCGTAAATTTGTCAGTTATTCTGCTCTCTGGCACAGTCAGACGAGAGTGCTCTGAAATTGGAGTAGATAGCCAGAGCGAATTTACCAGCTACGTGTCACACCAGCCTTCGCTTTGGCTCCCCCTCCTGTCCAGCTCAGGTGTTCGGCATCCCCGGCATTCTAGCTGCTGCCGAACCTGCTGCTGGCAAATGCCCTTCACTCATCAACCCTGGACTTGTCTCGTCATCATTACACACACCTGGTTCCAATCTCCACTCAATCACTGAATATATACTCCCTCTTTCATTTGTCTTTGTTGGTCATTGTAAATGTTGCTTGTTTTCCTGAGAGGAATCTCTCCTGCTATTTCCTGAGTACTTTATTATTTTGCATTTTGGGGTTCGTTCCGCTTTTATATACAGTATATATAGTGCTTTAATAAATTCAGTAGTTCTAAACCTGCGACTGCCTCCTGCCCACTCTCTACACTTGTGACAGAATGACCAACCCAAGAGAACAGGAAGCAGCAGGACATCCCGACCTCTCCACAGCAGGAGCAAAGCTCCTATACCACAACTTGTGCCTGGAGCACCTTGGGACTGCCATGGACGAGGTGCTCCGGACCGTACCCCAGCTGCAGGCTACACCACCACCTTCCCAGCTCCCCGCGGTTGTTCCAGCCACCCCACCACCATCAACATCACCCGGTCCGATCAGCAACGTCCACCTGCACCTCCCGGAGCGGTTTGACGGCACCCCTGCTCATCTCCTGCAGTGTGACCTCCACCTTGCCCGTCATGCCGGGACGGCGTCCAAGAGGGACAAGGTGGGCTTGGTGATCTCGGTGCTGACAGGCCGGGCTCTGGAGTGGAAGCACGTCATCTGGGAGAGGGATGGTCCAGAAGTGCACTTCACCCAACTCTTCCGTGATATTTTCGGAGGGGGGGCCGAGCGGGAGGTGAGTGTCTCCTCCATCTACGCCAGGGGTCCAGGACAGCGTCTGAGTACGCTCTGGACTTCCGGAGGGTGGCTTCGTCCACTGGCTGGAACGACCAGGCCCTGTTGACGGTTTTCCGCAGCGGGCTACAGGCGGACGTCCAGACTGAGCTAGCCTGTCGCGATGAGGACCTCACGCTGGACCAACTCATCACCATGGCCATCGCCCTGGATAATCTCTTGAGTGCCCGTCGACGCCCATCCCGGGGGTTCGGGTCACTCCCAGGAGCCTCCAGCGAGACTGAGCCCATGGAGGTGGGCACAATGCACCTTCCCCCAGAGGAACGTCAACGCCGTCATCAACAGGGTCTCTGCTCCTACTACAGGGAGTCAGACCACCCCTGGAACACCTGTCCCAGAAGGAGAACCAGGCGAGGAAGCGACAGGCCGAGGAGCACTCCTGCACCTTCCCAGATAGGCGTCGACATGCCTTGCTCCTCTCTGTCCACCCAGCCCGTCCTCCTTCCTGTCACCTTCCCGGACTATCCTGGCCCCCCACTGAGTCCTGCCCTGGTGGACTCAGGTTCTGCAGGCCATTTCCTAGACTGGTCAGTGGCCTTATCATTACGCATTCCTCTAGTTCCTTTACAACCCCCTATCCCAGTCCATGCCCTAGACAACCATCCCCTAGGAACAGGACTGGTGTGCCAGACCACGATTTCCATTTCCCTCACAGTTGTTCACAACCACCATGAACGCATTTTCCTCATCTTAGACTCTCCTGCACACCCCATAGTTTTATGTTTCCCCTGGTTACAGTTGCATAACCCCTGGGCCAGGCCACCCACGTCCCTATCCCGGAGGAATACCGGGACTGCACTATCGACCTAATTCCTGGTTCTACCCTCCCGTGGGGGCACATCTACCTTCTCTCGCATGCAGAGACCGAAGCCATGGAGGTCTACGTCCAGGAGGTTCTGGCCCAATGATTCCTCCGTCCGTCCACCTCTCCGGCCTCCTCCAGCTTATTTTTCGTGAAGAAGAAGGAAGGAGGTCTTCACCCCTGTATCGATTACCGGACACTGAATAAGGCAACTGTTAAATTCAGTTATCCCCAGCCTCTCATACCCACTGTGATCGAACAGATGCACGGTGCTCAGTACTTTACCAAATTGGATTTACTCAGTGCCTATAACCTGGTGCGCATCAGAGAGGGGGATGAATGGAAGACCGCCTTCAGTACCAGCACTATGATTACAGGGTAATGCCCTACAGCCTGACAAATACACCCTTGGTGTTTCAATCCTTCATTAACGAGGTATTTAGAGATATGGTGTGTCGCTGTGTAGTGGTACACATAGACGACATCTTGGTGTACTCCACTACACACGAGCAACATGTCTCTCATGTCAGGTCTGTTTTGGTAAGGCTGATAGGGCATCACCTGTACGCCAAGGCAGAGAAGTGCCGTTTCTTCCAGCAGGCGGTCTCCTTCCTGGGCTATCGGATATCCACCGCGGGAGTGGAGATGGAAGAGCAGAGGGTCAGTGCAGTAAGGGCGTGGCCTGTTCCATCTAACATAAAGGCGGTGCAGCGTTACTTAGGTTTTGCCAACTATTTCAGGCGCTTCATTAGGGGTTTCAGAACAGTGGTGGCCCCTCTAACCTCCCTCCTGAAGGGAGGTCCCCAACAGGTGCGCTGGACTGAGAAGGCAAACGAAGCCTTCCGTGCCCTCAAGGAACGTTTTACGAACGCACCTGTTCTGGCTCATCTTAACCCGTCTATGCCCTTCATCGTGGAGGTGGACAGCTCTGAGGTTGGAGTAGAGGCTGTTCTCTCCCAACGAACTGGATCGCCGCCTTAACTCCATCCATGCGTCTTCAACTCACGGAAGCTGTCTCCCGCGGAGTAGAATTACGATGTGGGGGATCGTGAGTTGTTGGCCGTCAAGAAGGCGCTGAAAACATGGCGGTACTGGCTTGAGGGTGGTCAACACCCATTCCTTGTTTGGACGGACCACCGGAACCTAGAGTATATTCGAGCGGCAAAGAGGTTGAACCCATGTCAGGCCAGGTGGGCGCTATTATTCGCCAAGTTTGACTTCACCCTCTCCTACCAACCGAGATCTAAGAATGTCAAGGCCGATGCGTTGTCCTGGGTGTATGACACAGAGGATTGGAGGGAGAAAGTGCCACACATTATTCCCGTCCCGCATTGTGGCTCCTGTTGTGTGGAATGTGAACGCGGACATCCGTCAAGCCTGCGACAGGAGCCCTCATCTTCCCACTGTCCCGAGGGGCGTACCTACGTGCCCTCTAATGTGCGGGTCCGTCTCCTCGCCTGGGCACACACAGCACCTGTGTCGGGGCACCCGGTATAGCCCATACTATCGACGGTCTCTTCGCCAAGTACTGGTGGCCCACCTTGGCGCAGGATGTCCGGGTTTACGTCTCTTTCCGCTCCACCTGCGCACAGAGCAAGACACCGAGACACCTCCCCTATGGCAAACTCCACCCATTGCCGGTTCCACAACGACCCTGGTCCCATCTCTCCGTGGATTTTGTCACAGATCTTCCCCCCTCGGAGGGGCACACCACCATCCTGGTCATTGTGGACCGGTTTTCCAAAGGCTGCCGTTTGATTCCTCTGCCTGGTCTCCCTACGGCCATGCAGAGCGCGGAGGTTCTCGTCTCTCACATCTTCCGGCACTACGGGATCCCGGAGTACATCGTATGCCAAGTAGGTATGGAACACAGTGCACACCCGTCTCCAGCGCGTCGTCCTTCGGCAGAATTCGCAGGCCAATCGTCACCACAGTGTGGCCCCAGTCTTTCACCCCGGTGACAGTGTCTGGTTTCTACGAAGGACCTGCCCCTCCACCTGCCCTGCCAGGAGCTGAGCCCATGGTTTGTGGGGCCGTTCAAAGTCCTGAGGAGAGTCAATGAGGTGACATACCGATTACAGCTCCCCGGCAATTACCGTATCTCACCCTCATTTCATGTATCTCTCCTCAAGCCGGTGGCAGCTGGTCCCTTGGCTAGTGCTAGACCCCACGACGCACCTCCCCCTCCCTTGGATGTCGAGGGGGCCCTGGAGTACTCCGGGGTACCTTTTGGACTCACGCTATCGTGGGAGTTCTCTCCAGTACCTGGTCGACTGGGAGGGGTACGATCCCGAAGAGTGGTGCTGGGTTCCCGCGCGGGACATCCTGGACCGCTCTCTCATTCGGAACTTCCACAAGCGTCGTCCTGACCGACCCGCACCGCGTCTCCGGGGCCGTCCCCAAGGTCGATTGCGCCCCACTGCTGGAGCAGCGCCTCCGGGGGGTGGGCGGGGTACTATCACACCAGCCTTTGCTTTGGCTCCCCCTCCTGTCCAGCTCAGGCGTTCGGCGTTGCCGGCTGCTGCTGCTGAACCTGTTGCTGGCAAACGCCCTTCACTCATCAACCACGGACTTGTCTCATCATCATTACACACACCTGGTTCCAATCCCTACTCTATATATACTCCCTCTGTCATTTGTCTTTGTCGGTCATTGTAAATGTTGCTTGTTTTCCGGAGAGGAATCTCTCCTGCTATTTCCTGAGTACTTTATTATTTTGCACTTTGGGTTTTGTCCCGCTTTTATATATATATTATATATATACATTTCTAAACAAATGACTCCA
This sequence comes from Salvelinus alpinus, assembly GCF_045679555.1. Lineage (NCBI taxonomy): Eukaryota > Metazoa > Chordata > Actinopteri > Salmoniformes > Salmonidae > Salvelinus > Salvelinus alpinus. The sequence continues at coordinate 979,674 of NC_092102.1, forward strand.
CCATGCAAGTAACCATTTCAATAGAATGTTCATGAAGTCACTGTGACAACTGTCGATAGACTTAGTGTCACAAGTGTAGAGAGTAGGCAGGAGGCAGTCGCAGGTTTAGAACTGCTGAATTTATTAAAGCACTATATATATATATATATATATATATATATATATATATATATATATATATATATATATATATTGAGTTGTTGAGTTTATTTTATTTTTACAGGGACAGTGCACATTAATCAACGTTTCAGTAAAAGTGACGATTTTAGCCAGCCGGCTAATTTTCAACCATAGTCCTTAGGCAGGTTATTAACCTCTCTAGGATATGTGGGATGGTAGCGTCCCACTTGGCCAATATCCAGTGAAAATGCAGAGCGCCAAATTCAAATAAATTACTATCAAAATTAAACTTTCATGAAATCACACATTCAATATACCAAATTAAAGCTACACTTGTTGTGCATCCAGCCAACGTGTCAGATTTCAAAAATGCTTTACGGCGAAAGCAAACAAATGCTATTATCTGAGGATAGCACCCCAGCTAAGAACCACAGACCATCATATTTCAACCCTCCCGGCGCGACACAAAACGCAGAAATAAAGATATAATTAATTCCTTACCTTTGACGAGCTTCTTCTGTTGGCACTCCAATATGTCCCATAAACATAAGAAATGGTCCTTTTGTTCGATTAATTCCGTCGATATATATCCAAAATGTCCATTTATTTGGCGCGTTTGATCCAGAAAAACACCGGTTCCAACTTGCACAACGTGACTACAAAACTACTTTTGTAATACAACTTTAGGTATTTTTTAACAAAAATAATCGATAAAATTTAAGACGGGATGATCTGTGTTCAATACCTGAGGAAAACAATGTGTAGCATGCTTTCTGGTCACGCACCTCTAACAAACAGTACACTTCACTGGAGCCTCATTCTGAACATGGCTACTTCTTAATTTCTCAAAGGAAAAACATCAAACAATTTCTAATGACTGTTGACATCCAGTGGAAGCGATAGGAACTGCAGGAAGGTCCCTTAGAAATCTGGATTCCCAATGAAATCTCATTGAAAAGGGAGTGACCTCAACAACAACAAAAAATCAGAATGGTTTGTCCTCTGGGTTTTGCCTGCCAAATAAGTTATGTTATAGTCACAGACATGATTCAAACAGTTTTAGAAACTTCAGAGTGTTTTCTATCCAATACTAATAATAATATGCATATATTAGCATCTGGGACTGAGTAGGAGGCAGTTTACTCTGGGCACGCTTTTCATCCAAACGTGAAAATGCTGCCCCCTATCCTAGAGAAGTTAAAAACAATTGCAATATAAACAATCATTGAGCAGTGAGCACACGCAGAGCAACATAGGGCAAGCAAGACATAGCATACAGACAGAGCAACATAGGACAAGCAAGACGTAGCATACAGACAGAGCAACATAGAACAAAAAGCAGCAAGACAAAATTCATAAAAGCAACAGTGTTTCCACACCTCACAAGCTACAGACAACAGACAAAATGGAAAGCGGCAATACACAGCTAGGGATTATGTTCACAAATCTGATTGACCTTTAGCCATGTCTTCATGCATTTTGTGAAAGTGTGATATGTGGTGCAGTTATGTGTGTCTGATGGCAGTGTATTCCAGACATGGGAAGCTCTCACAGAGAAAGCGGATTTACTAAAGGTGCTTTCCCTTAGTCACCTCTCATGGCAGACCTTGTGGATCTGCTGCCGTATTTTGGGGTTTTCTGTTTAACAAAAATACTGAGTGGAGGGGGAGCCAGGCCATTTAGGATCTTGACTACAAGACATGCGTCAGTGTATTGCACAAGATTTTCCCAACTCAGGAGCTCATGCTTTCTGAGGATGTAACAGTGATGATGGCTATTGGGCTTCCTATCAAGCATTTTGAGAGCCTGTTTGTAGACAGACTGAAACGGTTTTAATGTTGTACAGCAAGCTTGGACCCAACTAGTCAAGCAGTGTGTTAAGTGGGGGAGTATCATAGATTTGAAGTACAGTTTTGCTACCTCTGTAGTCAAACAATTTGGTATAAATCGGAAATTAGCTAGGTTTAATTTGGTCTAAATTACTCTTTTCACATGCTTTTTAAAAGAGAGGTTGGAATCAAGTATGATGCCAAGGTACTTAAAATCAGATACCACCTGGAGCTTCTCCCCTGACACATAGACATCTGGCTCAGTAGCATCTGTTGCCCTCTTTGTGAAGAACATGCAAACAGTTTTTTTCACATTGAGATGCAAACACGAGTCACTGAGCCACTTTGTAACCTGGACCATTACAGTAGTGAGTTCTTGTGCAGCTTGTTGTTTGCTCTTTGCATGCACATATATCACTGTATCATCTGCATACATCTGAACTTCAGACCCAGTACAGACAGAAGGCAGATCATTAATGTACAGGCTGAACAGGAGGGGCCCCAGTATTGACACTTGGGGCACGCCCACATCATAGCTAAGAGTGGGCGACAGCTCATTGCTCACTCTGACACACTGAGTTCTGCCTTCAAGGTATGATTTCATCCATCTCAAGGCATCGGGGGAAAAGTTGAACTTGAACAATTTTGTGATGAGAATCTCATGGTTAACAGTATCAAAAGCCTTCCTTAGGTCCAGAAACACAGCCCCAACAACGCCCCCTTTGTCCATCTTGGACTTCTCATTTTCCAGAAGAAAGCAGTTGGCCGTTTCTGTGGAGTGTTTCACTCTGAAGCCAAACTGCATGGAGTGTAATGTGAAGGGGCTGTTGTTGAGGTGGGCAATCAGTTGTTCTGCTACACACTTTTCAACAACCTTTGACACCACAGGTAGTACACTAATGGGCCTGTAGTTACTCACGTCAGCAGGGTCGCCCGATTTAAAGATGGCCGTTATTATGGCCTTGGAAACACCCCGAGACCAATAGATGTGTTGGTGACCTTAGTAATGGGGCCATTGAGTGACTCTTTGTAGTTTTTAAGAAAGGTAGAGTCCAGCCCAAACACATCTTTGGATTTAGAGTTCTTTAGTGAGCTAATCACCCTGTTCACCTTTGACTCAGAAATCTCCCTTATGATGAAGACAGGTTGAGCGTCATTCACTTGCACTGAGCTCAAGAAACCAGTGGAGGGGTTCTGTGTCAGTACCCTGACAGAGTCAATAAAGTAGGAATTGAAGGCTATTGCTATTTCGACTGCGTCCTGTGTTAGATTGTTATTCACCATGATTTCTAGTCTTTTTGCAGTGTTACTATGGTCTTTCCCTGTTAACTTTTTTAGATTCTCCCAGATCAATTTAGAATTTCCCTTTGCTTCACCAATTATGTTAATAAAATAGTTTGCCTTGGCCTGTCTGATTTCTTTCATCCTTATTTCTCAACATGGTAAACCTACGTCTGTCATGCTCTAATTTGGATCTTAGGGCTATTTTTAGAGCATCATCTCGTGCTTTCATCAATTTCCAGATTTCTCCATTTAGCCAAGGAAGAGTGCTCTTTTGGCCAGGTTTGGATTTGATTTTCTTTAGGAAACCATTTATTGTAGTCTGGATTGTGGATAGAAAAACCTGACTATCAGCTTCCACTTCTGTATAGGACAAGAGATCATTCCAGTTAATTCCCTTAATTGCGTTTTCAAAATAGTTGAATTCACTCTTAGGTATTCTTAATTTTCTTAATTTTCTTAAACTTTCTTAATTGATCCAGCTTTCTAACAGTAGAGAGGTTAAACCTGCTCTTAGACAGCTTTCTGGCTATAAGTGTCAGATTATGATCAGATAGCCCAGTAACCATATTGAATGATTTAGTCACTCTCTCTGGTTTATTACTGAACACCAAATCAATCTGTGTTTTAGAGGAACAAGTCACCCTTTAACAAGCTGTGTAAGGTCAAAGGTATTAGTGATCCGTTTGAGGGTTTTCCTACAAGACTTGTCTTCATATTTAATGTTAAAATCTCCCAATAAGATGACCTCTTTCCCAAAATCCCATTCCCTAAGCATGTTATTAAACTGATCAAAAAACACACTTTTGGTGGAAGGTGGCCTATACATTCCAATAAGGGTAAAAGACATTTGGGGAGACAGTGTAACGTTCAGGCCAATACATTCTAGTTCATTATCACATGACCACTCAATTTGTTTACATCGGATATGTTCTTTAATGTAAATCATCACACCCCCTCCTCTTCCTTCAACCCTGTCTCTCCTGAAAACGTTGTAGCCAGGCACAATCAAAGCAGCATATGGAGAGTTTTTATGGAGCCATGTCTCTAAGAGGCAGAGGAAGTCAAGGTTGGAGTCTATGAGTAGATGTTGAATTTGATCACTTTTTGGAATGACACTACGAATGTTCAAGTGCCCCCCTATTAGTCACTTGGGCTTAGCTCGTGGGTCCCAGATGACTCGAGAGTGATTGACACATTGAAAAAACATCTGTGTTTTCTGACGGCTGGGTTTAGGCCGTTTTGTTTAGTTTTGATTAGGGGCAGTTCGGTAGCGCAATTAACAATCCCTCCCGCCTGCACTGGATGCGGGGAACTAATTAAAACAGCTTGCGTACCAGAAGCAGAGTCAGGGATCGCATATAGCGACTTGGGTATGTTTGAAGAGTCAAAATCTATCCTGGAGCCGGGTGAGTCGAGAGAAACCATGGGACCATGGGATAGCACTCACCCACTTCCACAACGGCGACAATCAGTGGACGAGGCCATCCACTGCTTTCTACTCCGGTGAGTATCGCTGGCTCGGTGATGTTAGGCCCAGGACTGAGTTGCACATCCCCGGAGAGCAGGAGGGTAGTGAACAGGTAGTTTATCAGTTTCCGATAAATGTTGGACTTGTGTTTGTTACGCCTAAGCGGTTCAGTGGAATAGGGAGCGAGGTAGACTTGGCCATTATTCAGAACATTATCGTATGCTGTGTACTGTCCGCTCCCGTGGAACAATGAAACAATGTGTTTGGTGTTGATATTCTCCGGCAGTAGATTTATTGTGTCATCCCAGCAAGGACGCACTGAGATAAAACACATAATTGCGCTTTAACTCTTTGCATGAGTTACTTAGCTGGGGTCTGATGTTTTAGATAAAATAACAGCATTCGTATGAGAAGCGGCACCTGCCGCACCACCCTGTCTTCCGTCCGCCATTATTATTATTATTACTGTTAATGCCAGGTCTCATAGTGATGGGAAGTGATGGGAATGTAAACGCCTCCCGCTTTTATTTATATTATATATATATTGATTGAGTGTGTGGACAGGTGTCTTTTATACAGGTAACGAGTTCAAACAGGTGCAGTTAATACAGGTAATGAGTGGAGAACAGGAGGGTTTCTTAAAGAAAAACGAACAGGTCTGTGAGAGCCGGAATTCTTACTGGTTGGTAGGTGATCAAATACTTATGTCATGCAATAAAATGCAAATTAATTACTTAAAAATCATACAATGTGATTTTCTGGATTTTTGTTTTAGATTCCGTCTCTCACAGTTGAAGTGTACCTATGATAAAAATTACAGACCTCTACATGCTTTGTAAGTAGGAAAACCTGCAAAATCGGCAGTGTATCAAATACTTGTTCTCCCCACTCTATATATATATATATATAGCGCTTTAATAAATTCAGCAGTTCTAAACCTGCGACTGCCTCCTGCCTACTTTCTACACTTGTGACAGTACGTCTATCGACAGTTGTCACAGTGACTTCATGAACATTCTATTGAAATGGTTACTTGCATGGTGGAGTCATTTGTTTAGAAATGTAGCTAGCTAAACAATTAACCATAATCCCAACTCATAACATTACTACCCTGCATGAATCTGCAGGTAGCTGGTTCAATGTTCTGCAGGTAACCAGGTTCAATGTTAGCTAGCTAACATTAGGCTATAACTAGCAATGCAAATGGCTCTGAGATATGAATAATATTACTACACAGATGCTACACGTAACGTTAGCTAGCGAGCCAGCCAGCTAACATTAGCTAGCTAGCTAACAGTACACTTTAGCTTGAAATGAAAACTACTTTTTGACAAAATTTGAAATATTGTGAAAATTTGTGATATTTGAAAATGTAGCTAGCTAGACTACCTTACCCGTCTACATTAATGGACTCTTCTCCCTCTCTGGTTGCCCTTAGTTTGAAGATGTAATCCGGAGACAGGTGTTCTATACAACAGCCTGTTCTCTTTTCGACTCCGTCTGCATATTTTCTCTCCATCTCCTTAGCTATCATACTTCATAATTCCACTGATTTCAAAACTCGGTCCTCCAGAAAGTGGAGAGCAACACTTATTCAGTTCTACTACATTATATCTTTCAAAAAAGTACTGTTAGAAAGTATTACCTACACATACTGACCAGCTGATGTTATAGACAGAAGCGTGCTACATGGCAGACCAATCCGAACTCATCTCTCGGCATGTCCAGCCCACTCATTATCTCAGCCAATCATGGCTAGCGGGAAGGTTGCTCCCTTTTTCTGTGGCTTAACCAACTAGGCTCATAATTTAACAATTGTATTTGTATTTACAGATGGCATACAATTTTGTTATTAAGGCACATGAAAGTTCACATGTCCCAAAAGGCATTTCTAACAAAAAATGCATTTTGATTAAAAAAAAGTTTACGTTCAAATGGCTCTCCTGTGAAGTAGTGACGCTCGACATACGCCTAGTTTCCTGAAACGAGTCATAAATGTTTAAAAGTCACCATTGGCCTCATGGTGAAATCCCTGAGCGGTTTCCTTCCTCTCCGGCAACTGAGTAAGGAAGGACGCCTGTATCTTTGTAGTGACTAGGTGTATTGATACACCATCAAAAGTTTAATTAATAACTTCACCATGCTCAAAGGGATATTCAATGTTTGCTTTTTTTTTATGTAACCCATCTACCAATAGGTGCCCTTCGTTGCGAGGCATTGGAAAACCTGCCTAGTCTTTTTGGTTGAATCTGTGTTTGAAATTTACTGCTCGACTGCGGGACCTTACAGTTAATTGTATGTGTGGAGTACAGAGATGAGGTAGTCATTAAAAAAATCAATAATAGTGTTAAAGACTATTATTGAGTCCATGCAACTTATTATGTGACTTGTTAAGCAAATTTTTCCTCCTGAACATATTTAGGCTTGCCATAGGGGTTGAATACTTACTGACTCAAGACATTTCAGCTTTAAATGTTTAATTAATTTGAAAACATTTTAAAAATATATTATTCCACTTTGACACAATGGGGTATTGTGTGTAGGCCAGTGACAAAAAAAATCTCAAATGAATAAATTTTCCATTCAGGCTGTAACACAACAAAATATGGACAGTCAACAGGTGTAAATACCTTATGAAGGCACTGTATATGGGAAGTAGAGTGGTCCACTATTGGCCGTTGCGGGCACTGTCTACAACAGACGTTGTGTGATTGGATCTCGCTAGACTCCACCTCTAAAAAGGGGATGCTACCCATAAGCGAGAGACTGAACAAGTAATTGAAAATAAACTACTTTTAACAATTGCCACTGAAAATGTTAGTATAACACATTTACTTGAGGAACAGTGCAGATGCAAAGTTTGGTAACAGAATGACAGGAAAATCTCTCAGTTTTTTGTTGTTGTGTGGTTTCATTTTCCAAAAATTCAGAATTAAAGGCCTAGTGCAGTCCAAAATGTGATTTTCCATTGCTTTATATATACAGTATTTCTACAGTTCTGAACAATACTGTGAAATTGTGAAAATGACGATAATGCGCTTTTAGTGTAAAAGGAGTTTGAAAAGACCGCCTGAAATTTCAGCCTGTTTTGGTGGGATGGAGTTTTGTCCAGCCTGGTGACATCACAATTTACATTTTAAACAATCACAGTAAGGTACTTCATTGTTACAATGAAATGATTTGATATTGAAATAAAAACGGTTGCATTGGACGTATTAAGATTCAAAGACGTCTGCAGAAAGAATGGGGAGTCAGCTATGATATGATACCTTGACTTTAAAATAAATCTATTTTGGTTATTGATCTACAGTAAGTGAAGTGGATCAACACCCGGTAATGTACATTTATATTTAGCAGATGCTTTTATCCAGAGCGACTTGAGTGCATACATTTTCATACTAGTCCCCCGTGGGAATCGAACTCACAACCCTGGCGTTGCAAGCGCCATACTCTACCAACTTGGCCACATGGGACAAAGGTAGAACAATGTAATATCCTCCTTTGTATTTCTTGGTATTATTCTACACACTGGCTATTATTCTAATGAGCTCCGCCCTCAAGCAAGACCAACATTTTTGGTTGTTCCAGACCGGACCAAATCTGTACCAATCATAGACCACAGGAGGTTGGGGGCACCTTAATTGGAGAGAATGGGCTCGTGGTAATGACTGGAGCACGTTATGTTGGCTGACAATTTTTTAGCTATGCTATCCTTACGAACCACATAGCATATCATTACAGCAGTATATACCGGAATGTTACTGTTAACTACCTACCTAACATTAGTTGGCTACGAATACATCGAACTTGCCAGGCAGTATATTAACTATAGTCTATCTAACTAACTACCCAACGTTTATTGACTTGATTATTCACGTCATTCTTAGCTAAGTGGTATAGTCGTTGTGCTTTCTCAATGGACATTGTTAATTCTGGCTATCTACTCCGATTGAAGAGCACTCTCGTCTGAGTGCTAGAACGCAGAATTACTGATGGATTTATGAACGCTCAACACCCGTTGAGTATGGCAGGTGTCAATAAACATTGGCAAAAAAAAGCGTAATTAAATTGCTGCAAGCAGCACAGTTACAGTCACTAACACTCTGGATAACATGAAAACAGCTTAACCAGCTCTGCTAGGGCGAGTAAAATGGTCAGAGTGAGATGTTCTCTCAGTTGTGTCTGCAAGTAGCTAGCAAGCTAGCAAACGTTAGCCAGTTAGCTTGAGTGCTTGACTGCTGTTGTGAGGTCAGAATGCTCGGATCAACCGTACTCCTCGGCCGGCACGTCCAGTGTGTGCACGCTGAATGCTCCAAGAGCAAAACGCTCTGAATTTAGGAAAGGACAATCTGACAACGCTCTGGATTTACGAATGCCCAGAGCGCACTCTGAGCGCACTCTGGCACTCAAGATTGAATTTACGAACACGCCCAAAATTGTAAAATGTCTAGCTAGTCATTTGTTATGCTAACAAGCTAACAAGAGGTTGCATAGCAACAGCATCAACTTCCGGTAGACAGGCGAAGCACTAGTATGCTCAACTGAAAGGATACCGTTAGTTTACTGCGTACCAGTGGAGGCTGCTTAGGGGAGGATGGCTCATAATAATGGCTGGAACGGAGCAAATGGAATGGCATCAAACACATGGTAACCATGTGAGTGATGTATTTGATACCATTCCACCTAATCCGCTCCAGCCATTACCACAAGCTCGTCCTCCCCATACTACAATGAACTAACAGTATAGGGTATGTATTATATACTCATTAAGTATGTGGTATACAGTATGTTAGTATGGGTATTCGAATACAGCTCAGGACTAGCTGTCTACACAGCAAAAAAATTGTCGAAGCACACGCTCCTTCGCTAGATCTCGCTACCCGCACGGTAGGATTCTTCTCTCACCTATCTAACCAGCGCCCTTGCTGGCTAGGCTGACCGGTCCTACCTTCTGGTACTACGGTCTTAAGAGTCCCTTAGCCTGTAGATCAACTCCACCTTGCTGTGCTCTTCAACTTACTGCATGCCATTTATGACAGGCTTGTCAGGATAACCCAAGCCAGGAAAACCCAAGCCAGGCACCCGAGCCCCATCTCTGCCCCTGCGGGACTCGCAGGATGGAGCAAGCGAGGAGGAGCCCCCGCCGCCTCCCTCCCAAGTACCTGCACTCGTCCCCAGGCGCCCTGCCAAGGGCACAGCCGGTGACGAGGTTGCTGATCCCCTTTGAGATTACACACTCATTGACATCTGCAAGTAAGTCGCAACCAGACTTGGCATTGAGTGTCCCACCAGACCAAAGGGGAGGCAGGGATTTGTACAATGGGACAAAACTCCCACCCCAAACGGCCCGACCAAACCTAGCATTCCAGTGTTCACAGCTTGCCTAAGGGAGGCGAAATGGTCCTGGGAAAAGCCTTTTTCCAGTAGAATAACCCCTAGTGGTTCCCCTACCCTGAACATGCAAGGTATAGAAGAGTCTGGTTTCCATAAGCCCCGCCTCTGGCTAACTACGCAGTCCATCCCTGTTGGTTAAATCCTCCCTCCCGGACATAAGATGTACAGAACCGCAGCCCATTTGGTCAGAGCACGTCTGGCGTATCAAGCCGAGGTGCTGGAAAACATGGCAAGTCAGCGCACAGCCGATCATGCTATGTCGCAGGAAATCTGTGTCATTACAGATCTAAACATCCGCACCTCTAGGGATGCTGTACAGAGTTGTGGCCGTATCATGAGCCTTTCGTAGTAGGAGAGAGGGCCCTTCAGCGGACTTGGCCAGTCTTACGGTCAGGGAAAAATCAGGCCTCTTAGATGGCCCTATTACACCCAGTGGGTTGTTTGGGCTATCATTTAACTGTTTACTTTGTAAGCTCACCAGAAATTGGGCATCAAGGAACAGTATATGCCTACTGGTCTTTTGGTAGGCTATGTCAAAGTTGCTTGAAATTGATCATTTACTCATGAAGCTTGCATATGGATTTTTTTATTTATGTATTATTAGCCTACAGTGGCGAAGGCATAGGCCCTTCTCTCCACTTACGCTCCCCAAACTCCCACAAGTGGAGAGCATTTTGTTCCCGTGTTGAAATGTTTGCTGTTGCTTTAACATTTTAAATGCATATGTGGCAAATCTATATTCCATCTAATCCTAAAATAACTGCTAGCATTTCATCATTCAATTCATTCCATCCCTGTACCGTTTATTGCAACTCTTAGACATTTATCTTTCATGTTTGATATGATACATTTTCATTTACAATTTCTTACCCTCTGAGTGGGCGCAATGTTAATTGTGCACATGAACGTTCGCAAGACTCAAGTTCTGTTTATTTAATTAAATGTACTGTATGGTTTCCTTTGCTCATATTTCCAGGGTTATGTCGGAGTTCTGTGTGTGTGTCCTATGTCTCTGTCATTCTGGTTGTGCGTAATAGGAGAGTGCACACCTCAGCGTGCATTTACTGTAAGTAGACTACATTGAATAAGATAAAATGATTGTTCCTTGTATGAAATATCATTAGGATAATAATAATTAAGTCTGATTAAGACAAATGTACCAATGTATGTGGAAATTACCTATTACAACCAATAAACTGGTTTTACAATGTAATTGCCAATTAGGTAATTGTATGGTCCTGGGAGGGGCTAAGCGCTTATGTACCTGCTTGAGCTCCTGTTAGACAGATTCGATTTGGTTTCTAAAGGGGAGGCTGTGCAGTCTTTCACTCTACATTTTCAGATGTACAGAGGCTATTTCTTTTGGGCTATTGCCCGAGTATATTTGGTCAATTTACTTGTAAATTTTGTATGATATGGCACTTTCACCAATGGATCACCAAGACCTGTAAATAAATCTACACTCTGAACACGTCAACCTGCCTTGCCTTCTGCTTATTTCATGCCCTTTACGAATTTAAATATGTTGTAGACAAAATAATGAAAAGTGCTGTCTGGTAGACTCGATAAATATTTGTAGTTGAATAAGTCATTGCATGTATTTTTTACTTGACTTGAAAAAAGCTTGTGACTCAACTCGACAACTTGGACTTGAATCGAGACTCGACCCGCTCTACTTTGGACTCGACTTGAGACTCTAACCTTGTGACTTGAGACTTGCTTGTGACTTGAATAATAGTGACTTGGTCCCACCTCTGCTGCACATAGGCCCCAGACAGCTAGCTGGTTTCTAATTCGCCAACAGTGCATCGCACTTCACGGTCCCATTCCTTTCACCCTGCGCTTGGTTCCCGCAAATAGGGCGACTACCTGCTCTGTTATTTTTCATGAGAACAATCAGTCCCAGCCCCTCCCCAGAAGTGAGGGGCAGGCACAGACCAGGTACACATAGCTGTCACACTACCCTAGGAGAGGAAGATTGGCGATTAATTCTGCCTCTCCCCCCTCGGGTCTCACTGATTAACGGAATGTTTTCTTCCCTAGTAGACAGCGGTTGCGCGCTCCGTATCCACCTCCACTCACTTGACTACAGTCCCATTGCACTATGGTCCACCTGGACCACATAGAATGATGATGTCTAGGTTTAGCCTTTAGGTGCGTCACCACTACATGGCTTAAGCACAATACCTCGGGGCTCACCCTCCAGAGTGGATTTTTCCCCTCCCAGCCGTTGCCATTCTAAACAGGCACGACGACAGGGGATACAGGGGGAAAGAAAGGAATACCTCAGGTGTGGAGCGCATTCTAGGAGGTTTGAGCCGGCTCTTATCCTATTTGGACCCGCTAGGCTCATTTAACTTCTTATGGCTGCAGGGGCAGTATTGAGTAGCTTGGATGAAAGGTGCACAGAGGTGCCCAGAGTAAACGGCCTGCTCCTCAGTCATAGTTGCTAATATTTGCATATTATTATTAGTATTGGATAGAAAACACTCTGAAGTTTCTAAAACTGTTTGAATTATGTCTGTGAGTATAACAGAACTCATATGGCAGGCAAAAACCTGAGAAGTTCCACTTCCTGTTTGGATTTTTTCTGAGGTGGCAGATTTTCAACCAAGTTCTCATTGAAATTACAGCGAGATATTGATGAGTTTTCACTTCCTACGGCCAGTATCGAAACAGCAAGTCCCATCCTGAGATTTTTCTGTTATGCTTGAGGCCATTTCACAGCCGCCATTCCAGCCACTGCAAAACAAGGTAATGAGATTTCTCTCATTTAAAACTGCTTCACTATTAGCCATTGCATCCGCATACCAAGTGGGAGAGTTGCAAGTGCTGAGCTTTTTTATTTTTATTTAACCTTTATTTAATTAAATAAATACATTTTAGGCACAACTTGTGCATCCACTTTGCCCCAGGGTTATCCAAGTTTGCTTTACAACCTAACCCCGTTTTATGTGACCAAAAAAAATAAAATCGGTGGTGCTTATAACTGCATAATTTTAAGAGTTGTTGGCTTTTCACCCACCGCCTTACTCCTTCATGGAGGAAGAGCGTCTCCACCGCTTGTGTCCAGTGTGCACATTGCGCATCTACTGTACATGGACAGGACGAGAGCGATCAGATCTCTAGGGCACCTCCCGACAGAGGGAGGCCATATTCTCACCAGCGTTTATCCCATTGGATAATGGCATATTATAGCATGGGTTTAACACGTTCAGATGGCTTGATGGCTCCATCCACCAGAGATATGGCTGCATCATGGGCATTGTTCAAAGGCATCTCTGTTTAAGAGATCTGTAATGTGACGAGTTGGGGAATCCCCAATACCTTCATGAGGCTCTACCGACTACTTCACTGTGCCCTCGTAGCACATTCAGTGCTTAGTGTTACGCCTAGATCACACAGCCAGCGTGATGCACTTTGATACGCCAGAAGTATATTCATTTCCAATGGAACGCTGCATTTGCCTTGCAGCATTGCGATGCAGAGGCAGTTGCTGTGCGTTCTGTGTGTTGCATATGTTGGATTTACTGTATGCCTAGACGGCTTGACAGAAATGGTAGCAGAAGGTGAATGTTGAACTTTTGTTGCACACATATCCAGATGATGCTGCGTACCATTTTGCGCAATGACACTGTTGGTATGATTGAGGCGTCAGGGCTTTTGAGGGTTTATTCTGTCTAGACTTTGCTTTTCGAGAGTACATGAGCACTACAGGAGTTGGCTATTTCCCCATAGTGAGACCGAACAAGTAATTGAAATAGAACTTATGGTTACCTAATGTAACCCCGGTTCTATGATATTATGAGTGAGGTCTTTCACCACGTTACCCTTCACGCTTTGTGTAAGGAAACATACATACATGTCATTAGGAAGATGGGAGCGGACTACAGCTCCTTATATGGGAAGTGGAGTGGTCCACAATTGGCCTTTACTCCTGTCTGTCTATGACAGATGTTGTGTGATTGGATCTTCCTAGACTCCGACCCTAAAAGGGGACACTACCCATAGTGAGAGACCTCACTCATAATATCATGGAACCGGGGATATATTAGGTAACCTTAAGAACTGCATTTGCACAGTTCTTCAAATAAATGTGTTTTTGTCAAATTTTCTGTGGAAATTGTTAAAAGTAAATTATTTTTTTAATTAAAAAAGATATATATATGATTTTTTTATAGTCACATACACCGGATAGGTGCAGTGAAATGTGTTGTTTTACAAAGTCACCCATAGTAGTACGGGGCCCCTGGAGCAAATTAGGGTTACGTGCCTTGCTCAAGGGCACATCGGCAGATTTTTCACCTTGTCGGCTCGTGTATTCAAACCAGCAACCTTTCGGTTACTGGCCCAATGGTCTATCCTGCCGCCCTAGCAAGTAGTCCTTGTGCATAGAGTTGTATGTTTTGTTAAACTTTCCAATTAATGCTTTTTGTTTGGCATACATTTTAAAGTGAAAAATCTGAGTCTTAGCTAATTCCGTTACCGTGGAATTGCTCACTTCCAGCTTTGTTTCCAATACTTCCTGTCTGTCAAACACCTTAATTGCCAGTGAGTGTACTGTTTGTCGATATGAGCGGAGTCAAGGGAGGCTACAGTCTGGAAACTGACTTAGGAAAAAAAAAAATTACCAAAGGGGAAGGCTTGTGCTGAAATTGGGCTTTGATATCAGGATACAGGAGATAATCTTTTTAAAACCTACCACATTTATGCCCACGAAAGCTTATTTCAATGTACGCACAAGACATGTAATAACATGTAATAACCCACAAAGAGAACAGAAGCAATTGACTGGTAATAAAATATTATAATCCTTATAAAGCAATACATTTTTCAGTTGTAATGTTTGAATCCAAAGGCTTTAAAAAAAAATCATGGCTGGAGACTGTAGGGTCTGCTGTGCTGCTGCACCAGGACTTTGCATATAGGGCCATCTTGTGGTTTTAAAATGTAATACCATGTAATGAAGTGACAAACTTTGTCATGCACTGGTTTTCCATTAGTATATTCTAAACTGCGTTAATTGTTCCAGTGAGCTGATTGGTTGTTCCAAGTAGAGTAGCTCAGGGGATACAGGTGATAGTAATCAAACTTAATCAAAGGCTTAGCCCAAAACCCAGGTGCAGGGAGTTGGGGCTCAGACTGTGTAAATTGAAAAACAGTTAGAAAGTATTTTGTTTTATTAGGTGTGCTTGCTGAAAGCAAAGCACAACTTTAGAAACTGTTCATACTTATTCTTATTATTTGCCGTCCGCTGCCACCTGTAGCGCCAAAACTGTAAAAGCTACCAACACCAAAACAACTTTAAGACGTGCAGGCTAACCATCCACAGTGTGTTTGAAAAAAACTTGTTGATAATACTAATACTTTTCACACTACAACTATATTTGCATAAATCTATATGCAAATCGAGATGTCGCCGGAGGGGAGGGCTGCCATCTTATCGGCTATTAACCAACCATGCTATTTTGTTTGTTTTTCGCGTTGTCGTAACTTGTTTTGTACATAATGTTGCTGCAACCGTCTCTTATGACTGAAAAGAGCTTCTGGACATCAGAACTGGGATTATTGACCTCAAACTGGACGAGGAGTTCTTCTTCAATGAGTCGGACGCAAGGGATATACTACAGACACCAGACCAGGCCCAGATCCCCGTGATTCGCTGGAAAAGGAAACGTAGGTTTCGCAGAAAGAGATCAGGATGCCTTGTGAGGATCAGGCGACGAGTGGCTAATCTGCCCTTGCCTTCCTGTCATGGCCGTCGTCTAGGTGGAAATGACCGGACCAAGGTGCAGCGTGGTGAGCGTACATTTTATTTTATTTAGAATGTCGCCAACAAAACAAGAAACAAAGAAACAACCGTGAAGCTTACTAGGGCTATAGTGCCACTAACAAAGTCAACTAACCACAAACACCAAAGGAAAAAAGGCTGCCTAAGTATGATTCCCAATCAGAGACAACAATAGACAGCTGTCCCTGATTGAGAACCATACCCAGCCAAAACATAGAAATACAAAACATAGAAATAAAGAAACTAGAATGCCCACCCTAGTCACACCCTGGCCTAACCAAAATAGAGAATAAAAGCCTCTCTATGGCCAGGGCGTGACACTTCCGTTCTGCTAGCGAATGTTCAATCGCTGGAAAATAAATGGGACGAACTAAAAGCAAGTATATCCTACCAACGGGACATTAAAAACTGTAATATCTTATGTTTCACAGAGTCGTGGCTGAACGACGACATTAAGAACATACAGCTGCCGGGTTACACACTCTATCGGCAGGACAGAACACCAGCCTCTGGTAAGACACGGGGTGGGGGCCTATGCATATTTGTAAACAATAGCTGGTGCACGATATCTAAGGAAGTCTCAAGGCTTTGCTCGCCTGAGGTAGAGTATCTCATGATAAGCTGTAGACCACACTATCTACCTAGAGAGTTTTCATCTGTATTTTTCATAGTTGTCTACATACCACCACAGACTGAGGCTGGCACTAAAACCGCGCTCAATTAGCTGTATTCCGCCATAAGCAAACAGGAAAACGCTCATCCAGATGCGGGATTCCTAGTGGCCGGGGACTTTAATGCAGGGAAACGTAAATCAGTTTTAAATAATTTCTATCAGCATGTTAAAAGTGCAACCAGAGTGAAAAACATTCTAGACCACATTTACTCCACACACAGAGATACGTATAAAGCTCTCCCTCGCCCTCCATTTGACAAATCTGACCATAACTCTATCCTCCTGATTCCTGCTTACAAGCAGAAATTAAAGCAGGAAGCACCAGTGACTCAGTCTATAAAAATAGTGGTCAGATGAAGCAGATGCTAAACTACAGGACTGTTTTGCTAGCACAGACTGGAATATGTTCCGGGATTCTTCCGATGGCATTGAGGAGTACATCACATCAGTCACTGGCTTTATCAATAAGTGCATCGAGGACGTCTTCCCCACAGTGACTGTACGTACATACCCCAACCAGAATCCATGGATTACAGGCAACATTCACACTTAGCTAAAGGGTAGAGCTGCCGCTTTCAAGGAGCGGGACTCTAACCCGAAAGCTTGTAAGAAATCCCGCTATGCCCTCCGACGAACCATGGCTGACCCGGGACATCAAACCCACATTCACATCTGCAAACACATATGGAGATGTGTTAATTTGAGATTTGGGCTACACCACAGTCCAGTCCAAGATCATTAACCATGACCCAGACTGAGAGCAAGACCCCGGATGCAGAGACCCAGCCTTGTAGGGAACCACAAGGATTTAACAATTGAAATACCTTTTGTAAATTGATATCTTGCAACCAAATATCCTAGTTCTTATTGGGGAAATGGTCACTTTTAAGAATTAGAAGGAAATGTGACTGAAATATTGAGGTTTAACGTGTACTAAAAGGCAAGTAAATTAACAGCCAAAAGAAGACGCACTTTGACCACAGGTTCCTCATTTCTCTGGTCACTGGATCCTTTTTATGTCAGCTGTTTTCAACACCACCTCATCAACAGGAAAAGTTCAGATCGAAGCACAGGTGTTATGGTAGGTTAAAAAAATATATATTTCCAACAATTTATCTCAGCCGACTTGTTTGGCAGGACTGTTTCCCAAATATCATTGACTGTATGATTAAAAGTAGTATGCAAGAGACAATTATTCTGTGTGGAATTTAAAACAATTTTCTCACTTCTAATGTCCAAACAACAATGGAAAAAAACACACGTGGAAAGTCAGTGGTAGACTTGGCCCTACATTCAGAGACAAATGCCAATTGTGAACCTTAACAATATATGAACTATTTTTCTTCATGCTCATTAACCAAGACCATATTTGATTAAAAAAAAGGTCAACCGGCCCTATTTAATTTCAGCTAGGACCTATTTAATTTCAGCTAGGAATAGCCAACTTGCTAGTGTGGCCAAGGTGTTGCACATTCCTTGCGAATAGTCAGGGGTCAAGTGGCCATATAAATCAAGGCTGAACTTGGATGGCCTGGAATGTTACACATAACAAGAACGATACCCAAGCATCATCCCCCTCCGACCGCCCACGCACGAGCAGGGGGAGAAAGTGCTTTGTCAATGAGGACACAACGCTGGGAGCGGCAGAGATTGAAACAAAGTTTCCGAATATCTCTCTCGGAATACAGAAACGGGTTCATTCTCTGTTGGATTGTAACATTGTTTCGATAATCCCGTCGTCGCGGACGGGACACTGAAATACAGTAAGTCACGTCGCTACTTTGTAACCCTGTGTGGCACTGATGATCTCGAATGACAACCGTTTCGTCGCTGATGAAGCAATAGCTTACCGTGACTTGAATAGCGTCTTCTATGCAACAAGTTGTGGTCTTGAATGGGATTTTAACTGAATATATTCAATACAGTTCCAATATTTACACTATATGGCTACAAATCACGTAGAGTAGCCTAGTTGGGTATTTTAATATTTTTTTAGCAGGCAACTTTCTTCGTTTTCCTTGCACTACCGAGTACCGTAGTCGAGCCAATATATTTACCGTCGTTGTGCTTCCCTGGAAACGCTTTTGGTAAGAAACGATCAAAAATTGAATAACACACATTTTTATTTTAACAGTGCATACCGAAGATTACAGCTACGTTTGGTTAGTTCATGGTTCAGGAAACTATTGGAAAAAAGTCTGCCCTCGCACTTTTTTGAGAATAAATAAATAAAATGCACAGTTTGCAAATGTTAACATAAATACATTATTTTGGATGAAACCCACTTCCTAGTAGTCTACATGTGATTTTTCAAGAAATGCAGGATTTATCCTCACTGTGACTCATGACAGAGACATGCATTCCCGATCATATTCTTGTTTTGATGACTCATTCATTCAATGCTCCCTTTGGGCAAATGTCAGGTTCTACTAGCCTAGATTGCAACATGCACCACAGTAACCTAGTCCTCAATCTGTCTGTACTTGTCAAACCCGAAGAAAACAGTTCAGAGGTTGCCCTGTGTGATGAAGACAGTTGAATTGATATCCTCACTCCAGCTCCATTTTATCTTCTGTGACTTCTAGGCAATAGTTGTTTTCATGCCTCAAGTGTATTCCTCATTTTCTTAATCTTTCAGAGACCGTCTGCCCTCCATGCATTTTAGCACTGACATTTTTTGTTAAGTAGAGAGCCATGATGGGAAGACTGGCCCTTCAAGTGTTCACAGCATACGCTGTTTGTCTGTCCATGTGTCTGGTTGCGTCAGTCAAGGGAGATCACTGCCTCATCATCAGTGAGGTTAACGCAGACAACCCCAAACTGGACACCACAGAGTTCGTTGAGCTCTATCATACCGGTGGTCAGAGGGCTTCACTGGACGGCTACACCCTGGTGTTCTACAATGGAAATGGCAATGTAGCCTACAAAGTACTGGACTTGAAGGGCCACACCACGGATGACCGGGGCTTCTTCCTGGTTGGCTCGGTGGACATGCAGCCCAAACCAGCCATCCCCCTCCCGCCCAACACCGTCCAGAATGGCCCGGACGCCATTGCGCTTTACCACATGTCCGCCACACGCTACGGGGAGAAGATGAACGCCACAGCCGTGGGGCTGGTGGATGCCATCGTGTACATGACGCGGCAGTTTAGGGGCGCGGAGGTCCTGGCCGAGACGTTGACCCCTGGGGAGCCGGCCTTCGTAGAGGACGAGGGGGCCCACGAGGGAGACGAGTCAATCGAAAGGTGCCTGGTCTCTGGGGAAAGCTGGGGCTTCCAGGTGGCCCTACCTTCACCTGGCCAACGCAACCACTGCACACCCCCTGATTCCAGTGCTGCCACTACGCGTATCAGCGAGCTGAAGCTGGGAGGGGGGCAGGTGGACGGGTTTGTGGAGCTAAGTGAGTCCCAGGCTGCAGGACCTCTAGTGCTGCTGGTACTAGACGGGCGGACGGAAACGATCAGTGCGAGTGTGGACGTGTCCAACTCCAGGGAAGGCCTGATCTCCATCACCATTGACAAGAACAACATGAAAGGTCAGTGAACTGTACCTGGAGGAGTTCCTATTAAAGCTGCTTTTCATTGGTAGAATAGTTTTTTTCATATCTGTTCATTGGGAGGCCTTGCAGAGATTATCTGTCTAGTCAAGGAGCTGGGCCTGTAGTGTTTTTGTATGTGTGAAATTCTATCTACGCAACTTGTTTCACTTCCTGTACGAGAAACTTGTTGTACTGAAGTGTTGGTTGGTGAGAATTGTTGAGTGATTAAGTTCTGCTGTGTTGCGTTGTTCATCAGGAGATGAGTCTGGGGCGGTGGCGCTGTATAGTGGCAAGGCCTCCGACTTCCCTGTGGGCAGCCCTCTGAGCCAGACGCAGCCATTAGATGCCTTTGTGTACGTTGGACCAGGGGACCAACCCAGTGCCAACCTCACAGAGACCCTCATACCAGGCAGACAGCCCTACCAGCTCAGTGCCAGGTAATCAAACCTTCTTTGAATCTATTTATCCATCTACTCATCCAGCCATCTATCCGTCTATTAATCTTTCTATCTTAGGCTGAAGTACTAACCTTGCTGGTCATTCTCAGTTTTGGGGAGGGATGCCTCTACCTCAGTCGCTGTGGTGTGGCCAGTTGGACCAGAGACCCCGGTGTATTCTGGGAAGTGCCACAAACCCCCGGACAGCCCAACCAGTGCCCCTGGCCAAATATTTGTCCTCACGTCACTGGTGATTGTTACATATTTCTCTATCACACTGACACACGCCATTACATTGGTGATACACATTGGTGCTTAGGCTAGTGAGAGTCAATTAGCTTCTAATCAATCACAGCTAATGAAGTCTAACATTAGTCTAACAGAATAATTGTAATCAAGTTGAAATCAAATCAAACAACATGTCTTTACAAACACAGGTATAAGAGCAATTTAATATAACTAGTGACCAAACGATCCCAATAGTGGTGAGTTTTGAACTTTTGATATTTGCTAAATCCCCTTCGGTAGTCCCTGGGAGTACGGAGGTGCCCCCTCACCTCCCGCCCTGGGCCCGGGGTGACTTCCTGATCAGCGAGCTAAATGCAGACAACCCGGGCTCGGCCGAGGACGGCGAGTTCATCGAGCTGTGGCACCCGTCGGGCCGCCGCATCTCCCTGCAGGGAGTGTGGCTCCTCCTGTTCAGTGGACACAACAGCAAGCCCTACCGTGAGATCAGCCTCACAGGCCACTTCACCACTGCCCAAGGCTACTTCCTGGTGGGCAGTGATAGGCTGGTCCCGGCTCCCTCGGTTCGCCTGCCTCCCAACACCATCCAGAACGGGCCGGACGCAGTGGCCCTGTACCGCAGTGCCTTTGGCCCGCCCTCAGCCTCCCAGAACGGGATCCCGACCCAGGGGTTGCTGGACGCGGTGGTGTACCGGCTGAGGGGCTCGGACAAGGACGCCCAGGAGCTGAGTGATGCGTTGACCCCAGGACAGCTCCCCCTGCTGGAGGACCCAGAGGTGCAGTCCGGAGACGAGGCCTTGAGCCGCTGTAATGGCCTGCTGCCTGCTGACCTGTCTGCTTTTGTGGTGAGGATCCCTCATTACTCTTCCCTACCCATAATACTTCACTCAGCCTATGGAGTAGAGGCCCTATTTAATATACTTTGCGCATACCTTAAATAGTAATACATTTTCTTAAAGTATGTCACGCTCACCCTAAATAGTGTAATATAAACCAGATTTATTTCCACACAGGTAAAAAACTGCACTTTACCACGATGTGTCACAATATATCCATGTGAGAAAGAGATTATTGCTCGATACGTGTTTGGGCAATTCCATGGTAACGGTGAGAGAATTTTCACTTTAAAATGTATGCCGAACAATAACCATTGATTTCAAAATGTAACAAACTATTCAACTCTATGCACAAGAACTACTTTTAACAATTTACAGACATTTTTACAAAAACTTATTTACCATAGGAACTGTGCAGATCCAAAGTTCGGTAACAGAATTTTGGCAAAAATTTCCTTCAGTTTTTTACGTAACCACATTTTCCAAACACTCTGCTCCAATTTAAGATTCAAAGTCTGCATAAAGAATGGGGTTTTCAACTATGATATGACAACTGAATTAGAAAAACTATATTTTGGTTAATGAACTACAGTAAGTGAAGTGGATTTACACCCGGTAACGGAATTGCAACATGGGTCCCTGATCTGTACTATACATAAATGCATAATAATGGATATGAATGTAATTATCTTCATGGCAACTATAACCTGAATAGGTACACAAAGGTAAAAAAATGCAATATTCTCCTTTGTAAATTTGGGTATTATTCTATACACTGGCTATTATTTTAATGATCTTCAGCCCCAAACAAGACCACATTTGGTTGGTCCAGACCAAATCTGGACCAAATCTGAACCAATCATAGACGTCTGTTTCACAAGTTGGGACATCAAAGTACAGCACAGAGCTCAGTAGAGTACAGTTGAGTTCTATAAAGTAGAGTACGGTTCAGTACATTATTATACTGTGCTCAACTCATGTGCTCTTCTGTACTGAACTCTATTATACTCTTCGGTATAGGACTGTACTCTACTCTGCTGTCCAAACTTTTAAAACATCAACGTCTATGATTGGTTCAGATTTGGACTGGACTAAATCTGAACCAATCTTTCAGGTCAATGTTTGTGCCAAACTAAGCCCAATTAAAATGCCATTTGGAGAACAGCAACAGCAAGCAACATTGACTCCAGCCATTATTACCGTGTTGCTGTAGCTTCATTCACCTCGGTCAATAGGGGACTTAACATTCTACAAACACACGTCATACAAGAAATGACTGTTACGCACTAGCTCAGCACTGCGATTAAACCTCTAGTTTAGTTTCATGACAAGTCAAACAGCAGTTACCTAGCCAAAGCAAAACCATCTTTACCTCTGCACCATGTTGAGAAAAATGCCCTCTGTTCCCTGCAGCTGCGTCGACGCATTCTCCATAAAGCCAGCCAGCGATACAAACAGCTTTCCCTTCTGCCCCCATATGTCAGCATGGTTCTAATGTCAAGCCGCAAATGCATTTGCCTTTTAATCAGAATTTGAATTATTTTAGTAGACTAGGTTGCAAACTTGTCACTTTTCAGTGAAATTTGTCATTTTGATCACAATATGTTTTTTTTTTTTTCGGTTAACGTTACGACCGCGGAAATTATTGTATATTACTGCATGGTTGGAACTAGAAGCACAAGCATTTCGCTACACTCGCATTAACATCTGCTAATCATGTGTATGTGACAAATAAAATTTGATTTGATTTGTAATGATCTGTCAAACACACCGTGGTAATGGCTGAAATGGGATCAATGGAATATATTGTCTTTCCGTTGAATATAATAAGAAAGCTTCGTCTGGGATTTAACGCACCGTCTCGACACTTACATCACCAAAAAAAGTACTAATTTAATACAGTTGAAATGTTTACAAATTAGTTGCCCTGAAATGAAAGCAACTACCAAAAATGAAAACTCAGATTATAGTGACATTATGTCTGATCTCACAACAATGTGAAGTATGTTTAGATAGGTGTAATCTAGAGCCAAGCATGTCAATTTTTTTCAACCAAGGGTATCCTTCTATTGACACCCTTTTTCTATGTTTTTACTTTTTTTAACAGGGAATACATATTGAGACCGAGGTCTGTTTTTCAAATGCACCCTGTATAATACAACATACATTATACACAAAAGATATCTGTTAAAATACAAAAATAGTCATCGGAAGCACAAATAAAGCATCACGAAAAACAATTACATTCCTCCATAAATAAGTCCCTAATCAATACTTTAAATTGCCAGAACGGCACCAAAACATCAAGATAAAATAGATTTGGAATTTTGTTCGGAAATACGGTGCATTAAAACTAAAAGCAGATTTACCAAGTTTGGTGGAGACCCTAGGAATCCCAAGTGAACCACTCCTGTGAACAGGTTAGGCAACTCGGATGTCTATACTTCAACAGCAAAGTTTGATAAGATGGGAGTTTATGAAGTAGGCCCTTGGAAACAAAAATCTAATTTTATTTGTCACATGCGCCGAATACAAGAGGTAGACCTTACAGTGAAATACACTGCTCAAAAAAAATAAAGGGAACACTAAAATAACACATCCTAGATCTGAATGAATGAAATATTCTTATTAAATACTTTTTTCTTTACATGGTTGAATGTGCTGACAACAAAATCACACAAAAATGATCAATGGAAATCAAATTTATCAACCCATTGGGGTCTGGATTTGGAGTCACACTCAAAATTAAAGTGGAAAACCACACTACAGGCTGATCCAACTTTGATGTAATGTCCTTAAAACAAGTCAAAATGAGGCTCAGTAGTGTGTGTGGCCTCCACGTGCCTGTATGACCTCCCTACAACGCCTGGGCATGCTCCTGATGAGGTGGCGGATGGTCTCCTGAGGGATCTCCTCCCAGACCTGGACTAAAGCATCCGCCAACTCCTGGACAGTCTGTGGTGCAACGTGGCGTTGGTGCATGGAGCGAGACATGATGTCCCAGATGTGCTCAATTGGATTCAGGTCTGGGGACGGGCGGGCCAGTCCATAGCATCAATGCCTTCCTCTTGCAGGAACTGCTGACACACTCCAGCCACATGAGGTCTAGCATTGTCTTGCATTAGGAGGAACCCAGGGCCAACCGCACCAGCATGTGGTCTCACAAGGGGTCTGTGGATCTCATGTCGGTACCTAATGGCAGTCAGGCTACCTCTGGCGAGCACATGGAGGGCTGTGCGGCCCCCCAAAGAAATGCCACCCCACACCATGACTGACCCACCGCCAAACCGGTCATGCTGGAGGATGTTGCAGGCAGCAGAACGTTCTCCACGGCGTCTCCAGACTCTGTCACGTCTGTCACATGTGCTCAGTGTGAACCTGCTTTCATCTGTGAAGAGCACAGGGCGCCAGTGGCAAATTTGCCAATCTTGGTGTTCTCTGGCAAATGCCAAACGTCCTGCACGGTGTTGGGCTGTAAGCACAACCCCCACCTGTGGACGTCGGGCCCTCATACCACCCTCATGGAGTCTGTTTCTGACCGTTTGAGCCGACACATGCACATTTGTGGCCTGCTGGAGGTCATTTTGCAGGGCTCTGGCAGTGCTCCTCCTGCTCCTCCTTGCACAAAGGCGGAGGTAGCGGTACTGCTGCTGGGTTGTTGCCCTCCTACGGCCTCCTCCACGTCTCCTGATGTACTGGCCTGTCTCCTGGTAGCGCCTCCATGCTCTGGACACTACGCTGACAGACACAGCAAACCTTCTTGCCACAGCTCGCATTGATGTGCCATCCTGGAAGAGCTGCACTACCTGAGCCACTTGTGTGGGTTGTAGACTCCGTCTCATGCTACCACTAGAGTGAAAGCACCGCCAGCATTCAAAAGTGACCAAAACATCAGCCAGGAAGCATAGGAACTGAGAAGTGGTCTGTGGTCACCACCTGCAGAACCACTCCTTTATTGGGGGTGTCTTGCTAATTACCTATAATTTCCACCTGTTGTCTATTCCATTTGCACAACAGCATGTGAAATGTATTGTCATTCAGTGTTGCTTCCTAAGTGGACAGTTTGATTTCACAGAAGTGTGATTGACTTGGAGTTACATTGTGTTGTTTAAGTGTTCCCTTTATTTTTTTGAGCAGTGTACTTACTTACAAGCACTTAACCAACAATGCAGTTTTAAGAAAAATACAACAACAAAAAATACTAATAATTAAAGAGCAGCTGTAAATAACAATAGCGGGACTGTATACAGGGGATACCGGTACAGAGTCAATGTGTTGAGGTAATATGTACATGTAGGTAGAGTTATTAAAGTGACTATGCATAGTTAATAACAGAGAGTAGCAGCAGGGGGGGGGGGGGGGGGACAAAACAAATAGTCTGGTCTGGGAGTAATGTAGAGATCTACGGGTCTTTAGTGAAGTCTTCCTTGCTGAGCGGCCTTTCAGGTTATGTCGATATAGGACTCGTTTTACTGTAGATATAGATGCTTTTGTACCTGTTTCCTCCAGCATCTTCACAAGGTCCTTTGCTGCTGTTCTGGGATTGATTTGCACTTTTCACACCAGAGTACGTTCATCTCTAGGAGACAGAACGCTTCTCCTTCCTGAGCAGGATGACGGCTGCGTGGTCCCATGATGTTTATACTTGCGTACTATTGTTTGTACAGATGAACGTGGTACCTTCAGGCGTTTTGAAATTGCTCCCAATTATGAACCAGACTTGTAGAGGTCTACAAAGCTTCTAAAGCTATGATGGAATTTTCTGGAATTTTCCAAGCTGTTTAAAGGCACGGTCAACTTAGTGTCTGTAAACTTCTGACACACTGGAATTGTGATACAGATTATTTCACTGTCTATAAACAATTGTTGGGAAGATTATCTGTGTCATGCACAAAGTAGATGTTCTAACCGACTTTCCAAAACTATAGTTTGTTAACAAGAAATTTGTGGAGTGGTTGAAAAACGAGTTTAATTGACTCCAACCTAAGTGAATGTAAACTTCCTACTTCAACTGTACATTGAATTTGGAAACTATTCAGACCCCATGCCTTTTTCCACATTTTGTTACGTTACAACCTTATTCTAATATTGATTAAATAGTTGTTTTCCTCAATCTACACAATACCCTGTAATGACAAAGCAAAAACAGAAATTCGTGGAGTGGTTGAAAAACATGTTTTAATGACTCCAACCTAAGTGTATGTAAACCCAGTGTATTTATGCAAATGAGGCACTTAGGTCTTTATTCTGTGTTAAAATAAAGAAACGAATACAAAAACAAAATGTGGATATGAGTGCATTCTAAGAAAAAAATATGAAATTTGATGACAAATTGAATACCTGAATTCCCACCAAAATCCATGAACATCATTTGTTATTTGTCCGTGCCAGTAAAATGTTTTATGTGCTATAATTCAGTCAATATCTGATGCATTATAAAAATTGGAGTATCTTCATCCATTGTCCAACTGTTGTATTTATTAGAATTGTTTTTAAAAACCTTTTAACGATTTCGATGACCTTGCCAATTGAAATCCAATCCATTATATTGTTCTTCAGGTGGCCCCACCCACACCTCTGAGGGAGAACTCTTGTCCCCGCCCACCCCCTCCCCCCGAGGGTGTGGTCATCAGTGAGGTGGGCGGTGCCCACTGGACCAACCACAGCCAGCAGAGCGGGTTTGTGGAGCTGTTAGGATCGCCCCTGACTTCTCTACAGGGCCTGGTCCTGACTGTGTTTGAAGAGTATCGCGCCGGTACGACTATGGCCCTCCCTCTGACCGGAATCACAGACCATAACGGCTTCTACCTCATCGGGAACATCACGGGAGCAGGTGAGATCAGGGTCATGTTTCCTAGGCACAAATCAGGAGACAATGGTCCAAAACAGAGTGTAACAGGAGGAACTATCTGAAATTAATCAATGAGAAGTACTCATTTTTATTTTTATGTTTGTAAACGTTTTGTTGCCCTAATGAACACTACCCTGAAAAGATTAACGGCACAAATTAAACAATATATTCCCTCCCTCACCACCACTTTTGGTTTTCTCGCTCTCCTCTTCCACACAGACCAGGTGTTTCCCAAGGGGGCCACAATTCCGACCAATGGGGCTGTAGTCCTGTGTTCTGACACAGTCACTGTGTGTAGAGCTGGTACCACCCTAACCAACAGCACTCTTCGTGACACACTAGTGTTCAGTGATGACCTGAGATTGCTCATTAAACTCTCTGCCACCAGAGGGCAGCAGGTGATGCCTGTACTCAGGTAGGAATTACATTTACTTGTATTTGCTTTGTGTACTACTGGTAATAAAACTATTTGGTCAAGGTGTAGGCAAGGCCGGCCAAAAGTTTGGTTTGGGCCGCCAGAAGGTTCCAGAAAAATATTTTGTAGTCAACAGAATGTGCCGCTTATTTCATAGAACCGTGGTTACGTGAGTAACCTACGATATCGACTATTAGCTGTTGGGACAAACGGAGCGGTTTCTAGCTTTTGAACAGTAAGAGCTATTAGCTATTATGACCCCATTCCAGAAAGGTATAAACATGTTTTCTATTTTCCTCTACAACATTCACCAGCCGCATAGAAGACGTAAGGAGGGACTACTGATACACACACACAACACAGCAAAATTGCAATTCTGGTGCTGTTATCTGCACAATTATTATAAAGTATGTAAAAATGATAATGGACTTATATTTTGAAATAACTGCCCTTTTTCTGGCTTGCAAATTGATTTTGGCGAGGAAATCTGTGCTGCCCTCCGTTGAATATCATAATCCTGATATGTCCCTCGGGGCCAGAAAGTTTGGCCACTCCTGGTATAGGTTAGGTCAAGCTAGTCAGTCTTTTGTTAGTGTAACTAAAGATTGTTTTGTGTGTGTGTGCCTCTGTTTGTACACCACAGGTCAGTGGAGGACAGTCCCGTGTCTCTCAGCCGTTGCTCCTGTTGCGAGGCGAGAAGCCCCTCCTCCTGGACCAGCTCCTCCCCCACCCCGCGCCTGACCAACATCTGCCCCAGCCCCGCTTTCTCCAGCGACCTCAACCTATGCCTGGCTCCCCTCTCCGGTGATTGGCAGGAGCACCCAGGAAGTAAGCCATGTCATCCGTATTTCTTGGGAAATTGGGCTTTTCGTGATGTTAAAGTGCGTGATACATAATGCTGTTCGATCAAGTGGTCTCAACTCATTAGTATCTCTAACAGCTTATGTACCTTCCTTAACCATACGAACTCTTACTCTCTTTATCTTTCCTTCTTTCTCTCTATCAATCTTTTACTTTCTCTGTCAGACTGCAGTGGACTGGTGCAGGGTCACAGTGAGATGGATGTGGCTGGCTATCTAGAGGAAAGATGTCACTGTGGGATCTCTGCCCTTTACCTGCAGGGTGAGACACAACACTAGCATTACAGAGACGACACACACACACAGGTGCAAACACGACCACACGTATAACACATTTGGTCATTGATATTCATGCACATAACAATACTGCAATGTGCAATACTCCGTTTTTTTGTCATCCAGTGTTGAGAATATGGGTTGTGGTTTTATGTTTCCTGTCAGTCATTTCACTTTGTAACACTACCAATGTGTTTTCATCTCTGTTTAAACTGGAGAACCCACCTTTTTGTGTGTGTGTTTCAGTGGCCAACTTCTCCTGTGTGGCCGGGTGGCTCCGTGTACTGGGGAACATCCAGGCCCTGTCGGACCATCAGAGGGCCCTCATCCTCCAGACCTCCCTCACCCAGGGGGAAACCTGTACCGACCCGGTTACTGACCGAAGCAGGAGCACTGGTGAGCCCCCCCCCCCCCCCCCACCAGAACAACATTCACTAACCTGGGTTGTGCTCACTAGGCACGAAACGGAAGAAAACTGTCCGAAATGGGTAGGTTTTCATTTTCCGCTGCACAGCTTTTTGAAATGTTTTTCTACAGTGTGCCCTAATGAACACAACCCTGGTCTGAGCCCAGCACTTGCAGCCTGAACACAACACTACCACTAAACCTTGATTGAATGCCTGGACATAGCGCTCCTGATATGTGTGAGCAAACATGGCTGGATATTACCCAACACGATTGAAGGATATCTCATTGCTTTAACTCAGGACACACACAACTAAACACCACGAGTGTTGAATAGTATGAGCCCTATCAGATATGAAGCAATGGAAAAACCACTAAACTGGGCTACCAGCCAATCAAAGCCAAGGATATTGGATGGAATGAAAACAAACCAACCCACAGAACAGCCCTGGAGGCATTGAGTTTAATCCTCCTGCGTTATACTTTCTTTTTTGCACCCAACTCTACTCTTCTGTTATTCCAGTGGGATAGACTCGCTATAGCTGCTGCAGCTGCCTCAAGATTTAGGATTTCTGTTATTCAGCATTGGACATCTGTGCAAAGTTTTCCAATGTAGGATTGATACAGTATTCGTAACACATTTTCTCTGTATTCTCCAGAAGGTGGCAATCTTTGTTCAGATTTAGACAGTCAATAGTCATGGAAACTCCTCAGATACTTTTGGTCATGTAGTGTATGTGGACACCTGCTCATCAAACATCTCATTTCAAAATCATGGGCAAAAATATGGAGTCGCCTTTCTAGGACGGCTTTCCGCTAGATGTTGGAACATTGCTGCGGAGACTTGCTTCCATCCAGCCACAAGAGCATTAGTGAGTTCAGGCACTGATGTTGGGCAATTAGGCCTGCCTTGCAGTCGGTCTTCCAATTCCTCCCAAAGGTGTTTGATGGGGTTGAGGTCAGGGCTCTGAGCAGGCCAGTCAAGTTCTTCCACACCGATCTTGACAAACCATTTCTGTATGGACCTCGCTATGTGCACAGGTGCATTATTATGGAACTCGGTAGTGAGTGTTGCAACTGAGGACAGACGATTTATAGCAGCACTCGGTGGCCCCGTTCTGTGAGCTTGTGTGGCCTGCCACTTCGTGGCTGAGCCGTTGTTGCTCCTAGAAGTTTCCACTTCACAATAACAGCACTTACAGTTGACCGAGGCGGCTCTAGCAGGGCAGAAATTTGACCAACTGACTTGTTGGAAAGGTGGCATCCTATGACGGTGCCACGTTGAAAGTCACTGAGCTCTTCAGTACGGGCCATTCTATTGCCAATGTTTGTCTATGGAGATTGCATGGCTGTGTGCTCAATTTTATACACCTGTCAGCAACTGGTGTGGCTGAAATAGACAAATCCACTCATTTTGAATGGGTGTCCACATACTTTTGTCTGTGTGTTATATATATGAGTCATTAACCCTAGCAGGCACAGAGCTCTCCTGATGTTTTTATAAAGTGAACGTTGGCTAATAACGTTTGAGTCGAACATGCTCAGTTTGGGAGTGTAGTTCAATGCACAGGTTTATTTCCTATGAGGCGGTTTCCCGAGACACAGATTAAGCCTTCTCTGTAAGCCTAGAGAAGCTCCATTTTTTTAAAGTTCTTTTTAGTCCAGGACTAAGCTTAGCTGACTGTTTCTTCTCAGATTCTACCCTGGGCCTGCAGATTGGCCTGGTGCTGGGAGCTCTACTGCTACTGGGACTGGGAGCAGCCCTCTTTACCTACCTCTACAAAAAGAGGTGAGACCACACACACACACACACGCATGCATTCGCAAGCACACATACAGTCCCAAATGTGCATGCATACTCAGACATGCATAGAATATGTATGCACAAATGCTCAAGTTAAGTGAAGAGGCATCATTTCATGTTATGCAACTGTACATAATGGAGTCACACAGTTAGGCCTTTTACTCCCAAGTGGATAGAAACATGATTAGCTCAAATTTTCCTGCCTCAACCTCACCCTTCTGACACATAATCATGGGGTGCCATTGTTGCAGTTCTCAGAAAAGCTTAAATGTGAGCTCTTCAAGGTGATCCATTATTCTGACTGCTCCAGCAATAAGAAATGTGTCCTTTTGATATTAATTCAAAATACTTTATTTGAATTATTCAGGGTCAAAGTTATGAACTAATTTAGAGAATTATACTGTAATGATGATTGTTGTGTGTGCTTGTATCCTTAGGCGACCATTGGACTATTACTCCATGGAGCTGAATGAACCTGAAGAGGGACCTTCAGAACTTTAAATGCGTGTGCATATGAGGGAGCATTTCTTAGCTCTGGTGTGTATTCTTCTGTCTGATTTTTGAATAGGGATATCCCGCTAAACAAGAGACCAGCACCATTTTTGTTCATGTGTATGAATTACCATCTTTTTACATTCCCTCCATCATAATTCAACCAATGTTGCACTAGATTTACTGCTATGTAATCATGGTAATACAGTCCTGTGCCTGCGTTTTCCTTCAAATGTAAAACGTTCTCTCTTAAACAGATCTGAAAGTGTGTAAAGTAACAAGACTACCAATCTTAAAAGTAATCATGAGTTACCGGTACTAAAAGTTATGTAGATTTATTTAGTTAAAATGTGAATTCTTGTGATACGCATATGGAGCCTCTCTCCTCTACTTGGAGCTATGGAGTCCTTTATAAGCACAAAGCTATTTTATGGTAATTCCCCCCCCCCCCCCCCCCCCCCAAAAAAAAACGTTTACAAATAATGATTTGATAAGAACAGTATTTTCATAATTGAGATCGATCAGTATCAATTTGAAACTGTTTTATAATGGTTTGTGTGCTAGCTGGCTTGCAAACCACTATTGTGCCTTTCTACTTTTATGAGGTCAAATTAGGCATGATCTGATTTAGTATTTTGTAGAGGAACTATAACAATGTCTGTGGAAGCCTTGCGTGTAAATATGTTTTAAATGTTCTCTGGGGGAACCTGTGTGCAGAAGCAACAATGAAAACAGTCAACAGTAAACACAATGTTTAATGTGAAGACACCAATGGAAGTTATTATTGGTTTGCAGAAATGTTAGAGTTGAAATTCTGAGCAAAAACCAGGCTGTCCTTTTTGTATATGGTTCTCTTTTCCATCTGATGGAAGTGTATTGACTTTGATCAGCTCCTTGAAATAGAATAAGACAAAATGGTCTTTGATGATTTCAATCACTGCCCTACACAAAACAATCAAAGTTCATTTTCAAATCATAAGAACCGGTTAATGTTTTTTTTTTTTTTTTTTTTATTCCTCATGTCTTGTATATCATTCTGTAAAGTTAATGCTAGTAGTAGCCTGCACACATTCCAGTTCATATGTTAAGGTATTTTAGCGCTTCAAGTCAAACCTCCAACGTCTACCCCTTGCTCTCTCCCCACCTGTGAAATTTCAGTCAGATCTTGCGCCTGCACTTAAATTACCAATTAAACAACTAGCTTACAGGTTCCGTAGCTAGCTTCTCTATCGGTGTTAATTGGTGAAGTAAATTTAATGAGCTATTTGGTAAAAAGGAGCATTATGAACCGTGAATTTCTGGGGGGTTCAAAACTTTATTTTCTGGTCGGAATGAAAATATATTGGGGCTCTGTTTTGGAACGATTGGAAAATAATTTTGGTTCCAACCCCTGTTCAAAACACAGCCTTGTTGTTGCTCTAGATTTGATCTTTTATAACTTAATAGAACCAATTGTGGCTTTGCTGTGAAATTATTGTTAAACAGCTTTTAAATGTCTCATTGTATCTAGATTAATTTGACCATAAAAACAAACAAAAAAATGTATGTGAAGATAAACATTTTAAAGAATGTGTCCTTTTTTTGCTTGCTATTAACTTAATTGTGTTAGTGCTCAGAAAACAAATGTAGATTTCAATTGAATGCACTTTGGTCGATATATATTTTTTTTCATCCCATGTAGCTAAAATTGTATTTGAATAAATGTATATTTGTTCAGAACATTGTTTGTATTTCCAATTCTATATAGTAACCCCCCTGTTAAGGGGTGAGGCCTCATGTTAAAATATCTAACCAATGTCATTCCTCTCCGGCAACTGCGTTAGGGAGACCGCCTGTATTTTTGTAGTGACTGGGTGTATTGACACATCATCCAAAGTGTAATTAATAACTTCACCATACTCGATGGGTTTTAATGTCAGCTTTTTCTTTTTTTTACCCATCTACCACTAAGTGCCCTTTATGAGGCATTGGAAAACCTCCCTGGTCTTTGGTTGAATCTGTGTTTGAAATTCACTGCTCGAATCAAGGACCTTACAATTATCTTTGTGTGTGTACCTCATCTTTGCACCAGTCATTCAGAAATCATGTTAAACACTTATTGCACATAGAGACCAAGCAAATGTTTACTCCTGAATTTATTTAAGCTTGACATAAAGGGGTGCATATTGATTCATTTCAGCGTTACATTTTCTTTTAGATTTTTTATTTGTATTATTATTGAAAAACATTCAATTTGAACATGATCTGGTATTGTGTGCAGGCCAGTGATTGACATCTCAATTGAATCCTTTTAAAATTCTAGCTGTAAAACAGAATATGGTAAAAGTCAAGTGGTGGGAATACTTTGAAGGCACTGGTACATGCACTGAGTATACCAAACATTAGGAACACCTTCCGTGACTCCAATGCTTCCCACAGTCAAGTCTGCTGGATGTCCTTGGGGTGGTGGATCATTCTTGATACACAAGGGAAATTGTTGAGCGTGAAAAAATCCAGCGAAAAACCTACCATACTCAATTCCCTTAACTTTTGTCATGCCAATTCACCCTCTGAATGGCACACATACACAATCCATGTCTCAAGGCTTAAATCCTTCTTTTACCTGTCTCTTCTCCTTTTATCTACACTGATTTGAAGTGGATTTAACAAGTGACATCAAAAATAATCATACAACACCACTGAAAGTATGTGGATACCCATTCAAGTTATTTGATTCGGCTATTTCGGCCACACCTGTTGCTGTCAGGTGTATAAAACCAAGCACACAGCCATTGACAAATACTGGCAGTAGAATGGCCCGTACTGAAGAGCACAGTGACTTTCAACGTGGCACCGTCATAGGATGCCACCTTTCCAACAAGTAAGTTGGTCAAATTTCTGCCCTGCTAGAGCTGCCCCGGTCAACTGTAAGTGCTGTTATTGTGAATTGGAAATGTCTAGGAGCAACTACGGCTCAGCCGCGAAATGGTAGGCCACACAAGCTCACAGAAAGGGAACGCTGAGTGCAGAAGCACGTAGCATGTAAAAATTGTCTGTCCTCGGTTGCAACACTCACTACCGAGTTCCAAACTCTGACAGAGCTCTAGAGTTCCTCTGTGGAGATGGTTGTCCTTCTGGAAGGTTCTCCCATCTCTGCAGCACTCCACCGATCAGGCCTTTTATGGTAGAGTGGCCAGAGGGAAGCCACTCCTCAGTAAAAGGCACATGACAGCCCGCTTGGAGTTTGCCATAAGGGACGATTCTCTGGACTGATGAAAACAAGTCTTTGGCCTGAATGCCAAGTGTCACGCCTGGAGGAAACCTGGCACCATCCCTACGGTGAAGCATTGTGGTGGCAGCATCATGCTGTGGGATTTTTTTCATCGGCAGGGTCTGGGAAACTAGTCAAGATTGAGGCAAAGATGAACAGAGAGTTCCTTGATGAAAACCTGCTCCAGAGCGCTCAGGACCTCAAACTGGGGCGAAGGGTCACCTTCCAAAAGGACAACGACCCTAGGCACACAGCCAAGACAACGCAGGAGTGGCTTCAGGACAAGTCTCTGAATGTCCTTTTGTGGCCCAGCCTAACAGAGCTTGAGAGGATCTGCAGAGAAGAATGGGAGAAACTCCCCAAATACAGGTGTGCCAAGCTTGTACTGTCATGCCCAAAAAGACTCGAGGCTGTAATCACTGCCAAAGGTGCTTCAACAAAGTACTGAGTAAAGGGTCTGAATACTTATGTAAATGTCATATTTCATTGTTTTTGGTTTATAAATTAGCAAACATTTCTAAAATCCAGTTTTTGCTTTGTCATTACGGGGTATTGTGTAGATTGAGGAAAAAAATGATTTAATCAATATTAGAATAAGGCTGTAACGTAACAAAATGTGGAAAAAGGCATGGGATCTGAATAGTTTCCGAATCAAATGTACAGTTGAAATCGAAACTTTACATACACTTAGGTTGGAGTCATTCAAATTCGTTTTTCAACCACTCCACACATTTCTTGTAAACAAACTATAGTTTTGGCAAGTCGATTAGGACATCTACTTTGTGCATGACACAGATAATTTTTCCAACAATTGTTAACAGACAGATTATTTCACTTATAATTCACTGTATCACAATTCCAGTGGGTCAGAAGTTTACAGACACTAAGTTGACTGCCTTTAAACAGCTTGTAAAATTCCAGAAAATGGCTTTAGAAGCTTCTGATAGGCTAATTGTCATAATTTCAGTCAATTGGAGGTGTACATGTGGATGTATTTCAAGGCCTACCTTCAAACTCAGTGCCTCTGCTTGACATGGGAAAATCTAAAGAAATCAGCCAAGACCTCGGAAAAAAGATTGTAGATCTCCACAAGTCTGGTTCATACTTGGGAGCAATGTCCAAACTTCTGAAGGTACCACGTTCATCTGTACAAACAATAGAACGCAAGTATAAACACCATGGGACCACGCAGCCGTCATACCGCTCAGGAAGGAGACGCGTTCTGTCTCTTAGATATGAATGTACTCTGGTGTGAAAAGTGCAAATCAATCCCAGAACAACAGCAAAGGACCTTGTGAAGATGCTGGAGGAAACGGGTACAAAAGTATCTATATCTACAGTAAAACGAGTCCTATATCAACATAACCTGAAAGGCCGCTCAGCAAGGAAGAAGCCACTGCTCCAAAACCACCATAAAAAAAGCCAGACAACGGTTTGCAACTGCACATGGGGACAAAGATCGTACCTTTTGGAGAAATGTCCTCTGATCTGATGAAACACAAATAGAAATGTTTGGCCATAATGACCATCATTATGTTTGTTGGAAAAAAGGGGATGATTGCAAGCCGAAGAACACCATCCCAACCGTGAAGCACGCGGGTGGCAGTATGTTGTGGGGGTGCTTTGCTGCAGGAGGGACTGGTGCACTTCACAAACTAGATGGCATCATGAGGGAGGAAAATGATGTGGATATATTGAAGCAACATCTCAAGACATCAGTCAGGAAGTTAAAGCTTGGTCGCAAATGGGTCTTCCAAATGGACAATGACCCCAAGCATACTTCCAAAGTTGTGGCAAAATGGCTTAAGGACAACAAAGTCAAGGTATTGGAGGGCTATCACAAAGCCCTGACCTCATTCGTGTAGAAAATGTGTGGGCGGAACTGAAAAAGCATGTGCGAGCAAGAAGGCCTACAAACCTGACGCAGTGACACCAACTCTGTCAGGAGGAATGGGCCAAAATTCACCCAACTTATTGTGGGAAGCTTGTGGAAGGCTACCTGAAACATGTGACCCAAATTAAACAATTTAAAGGCAATGCTACCAAATACTAATTGAGTGTATGTAAATTTGTGACCCACTGGGAACGTGATGAAAGAAATAAAAGCTGATATAAATTATTCTCTTTACTATTATTCTGACATTTCACATTCTTAAAATAAAGTAGTGATCCTAACTGACCTAAGACAGGGAATTTTTACTTGGATTTAATGTCAGGAATTGTGATAAAACTGAGTTTAAATGTATTTGGCTAAGGTGTATGTAAACTTCTGACTTCAACTGTATGTTCTCTAAGGCGTACTTTCAAGGTGTGGGATGCTTTTCCCAATATAAATCTCATTTAAAGAACACTGTAACATATAAATAACTCCTTAGTAATTCAAGTTATACATTCATTAATCTCATAGGTCCTAGAAGTCGGAGGGCATACAAAGAACATTTCCTTATGGTGCTACAAGAGGTGCAAGAGCTACAGGGGAAGCATATTTTTACGAATGCCTCTTAAAATAGGATGGCATATTTTTTTCTGTTATATTAGGATAAGGGGCAGTATTTGGAAGTTTGGATGACTGACGTGCCCAAAGTAAACTGCCTGTTACTCAGGCCCAGAAGCTAGGATATGCATATGTTACGGATACAGGTATCCTCTGTGTGTATTTCTTTTCTCTCCTTCTCCCCTCACAGGTGGTAATCATCAATCCCTAATCAGTCACCAATCAGAAGACACCTGCTCCTTTTCTCTTACCCTATCACATTCCCTTTCCCTTGGTTTAAAAACCCTTTCAGTTGTTTTCTCTGGAGCTCAATCTATCGGTCATGCAATCTCTCTGTAGATCTCTCATTTGGTTTAGCAACTACATGTCACTTTGTCTGTTGTCCTGTGAGTATTGTTTTGTTATGGTGTTTGACTGTTTGTTTGATGGTGGGAAAAGGGGGTACCAAGACAAGTCGCCCATG
Source organism: Salvelinus alpinus (assembly GCF_045679555.1). Taxonomy (NCBI): domain Eukaryota; kingdom Metazoa; phylum Chordata; class Actinopteri; order Salmoniformes; family Salmonidae; genus Salvelinus; species Salvelinus alpinus. The sequence continues at coordinate 1,017,600 of NC_092102.1, forward strand.
GGCACACACTACCCGTAGGATTACTTTGTCTTAGAATACTAGTTAGAACTGGGCGGACCACCCACTGTATTTCTGGTGAGTTAGTTAGCTGTATTGAAGTAGGCTAGTCTAGCTTAGGGGTGTTTTGGGATATTTCTTTCTTTCCTTGGGTCCAGCTCAGCCCCTTTTCCTACCAGATTGCAGTTCCTATGGCTTCCACTAGATGTCAATAGTCTTTAGAAAGGGTTTCAGGCTTGTTTTTTGAAAAATGACTTAGTAGTTGTAGTTTTTCAAGGTGGCTCTCATTTTGGACTGTAGTCTTGTGGCGCACGTGGATGAGGGCACGCACTTTGTTATTTATCTCCGGTTTTGAGCATACTACATTTCGTCTTAAATTGTATCATTTATTTACATATTGGGGTACCTGTGGATTGATTAGAAACGTTGTTTGACTTGTTTGGACAAAGTTTATTGGTAACTTTTGGGATTGCTTTGTCTGCATGTTGAATAAGTGGAACGGGTGGCTTACTGAATCAAACGTGCCAAATAAACTGACTTTTTTGGGATATAAAGAAGGGATTTTATTTTATCGCTATTTCTGAATTTTGTGATACCTCTGCTAGTTTGGAGAATGTTTTTAATGCTGGTATGTGCGTGCGCTGTACTCAGATAATCGCATGGTATGCTTTCGTCGTAAAGCCTTTTTTAAATCTGAAAAGGGTTTGGATTAACAAGGAGTTAAGCTTTTAAACAATGTAAGACACTTGTATTTTCATGAATGTTTAATATTACACATTTTGTATTTTGAATTTCGTGTTCTGCAATTTCCCCGGACGTTGTCGAGGTGGGTCATTAGCGCCCCACCTAGCCCAAAGAGGTTTTAAGTGTCCCAGAAATCTTCTGGCGGAATTGAACGGCAGCTAGTTGTAGTGGTCTTTCCTTGGTCAGATTGAATAGCCTAGTAAACCAGTGTAACCAACGCACGCAGTCTGGTTAACCATGCTACAAATGGAACACTCATGGTCATGTTCTTTATCTGTTTCCCAGGCTTGTTCTGTAAAAGGACATTTGACCGCTACACTTGCTGGCTTCCTGGGTCTGTGCTCAACGTGTTCTGTCCCTGCTACCTGCCCTGGTTCAACAAGGGTGACTGACTTTGCATTGTTGATGGTCATCTATTGAACTGTAATTTGTTATCACAGAATAATACACCAAATATGTTGACATGGCATGTTCATAAAGCATATCAAAGTAGGAATGTTATCCATACTATCGTATTCATTATGATCTAATGGGCAAAACTGATCCAAAACTGAGCCTGAGGAGGGCAACATGAAAAGAGGGTGAAATCCGGAGCTGTAATCTATATGTTACCTCCTTGACCCTCCGGAGAACCTTGAACGGCCCCACAAACCGGGGGCTCAGATTCTTACAGGGCAGGTGAAGTGGGAGGTTTCTGGTGGAGAGCCAGACGAGATTACCAGGATGGAATACTGCTCCGGCATGCTGGATCCTCATGTGAGCATCATTCCAAACTTCTTCTGCGTGCCTGAACCACTCGTCCACCGCAGGAGCTTCGGTCTGGCTCGGGGTCCACGGATACAGGACTGGCTGATATCCCAGAACACACTGGAAGGAAGTCAGCCCAGTGGAGGAGTAATGCAATGCATTCTGTGCGCACTCTACCCAGGGAAGGAATTGGGCCCCACTCCTCCTGGCAGTAACTCCTCAGGAATCTCCCCAGCTCCTTGTTCATCCTCTCCTCCTGCCCGTGACCCCCAGCTTCTCCATGAAGGCTTTCATACCCGTGACGTGAATTGGTGGCCACTGTCTGAGACGATGTCCTCCAGAAGGCCATAGCGCCGGAAGACCTGCTGGAACAGTGTGTCAGCTACAGTAAATGTAGAGCGGTAGGGTATCTGTCCGCAACCACCAAAATGGTGGTGAAACCATCAGAGGGGAGATCGGTAAAAAAAAAAGTTTATTTTATTTAACCAGGTAGGCAAGTTGAGAACAAGTTCTCATTTACAATTGCGACCTGGCCAAGATAAAGCAAAGCAGTTCGACACACAACACAGAGTTACACATGGAGTAAAACAAACATACAGTCAATAATACAGTAGAAAAATAAGTCTATATACAATGTGAGCAAATGAGGTGAGATAAGGGAGGTAAAGGCAAAAAAAGGCCATGGTGGCAAAGTAAATACAATATAGCAAGTAAAACACTGGAATGGTAGATTTGCAGTGGAAGAATGTGCAAAATAGAAATAATGGGGTGCAAAGGAGCTAAATAAATACAGTAGGGGGAGAGGTAGTTGTTTCGGCTAAATTATAGATGGGCTATGTACAGCTGCAGTAATCTGTGAGCTGCTCTGACAGCTAGTGCTTTACCTTTTATGGCTGCAGGCCGGTGTCGGGCTCAATATGACAACAGCCCGTCCAAGTGCAGGGCGCGAAATTCAAAAGATATTTTTGAGAAATATTTAACTTTCACACATTAACAAGTCCAATACAGCAAATGAAAGATAAACATCTTGTGAATCCAGCCAACATGTCCGATTTTTAAAAATGTTTTACAGCAAAAACACCACGTATATTTATGTTAGCTCACCACCAAATAGAAAAAAGCACAGACATTTTTCACAGCACAGGTAGCATGCACAAAACCAACCAAACTAACCAAGAACCAACCAAACTAACCAAGAAACAACTTCATCAGATGACAGTCTTATAACATGTTATACAATAAATCTATGTTTTGTTAGAAAAATGTGCATATTTGAGGTATAAATCATAGTTTTACATTGCAGCTACAATCGGAAATAGCACCGAAGCAGCTAGAACAATTACAGAGACCAAATTGAAATACCTAAATACTCATCATAAAACATTTATGAAAAATACATGATGTACAGCAAATGAAAGATAAACATCTTGTGAATCCAGCCAATATTTCCGATTCTTTAAGTGTTTTACAGCGAAAACACAATATAGCATTATATTAGCTTACCACAATAGCCAAAAACACAACCCATTTATCAGCAGCAAAAGTTAGCGATCGCAAGAAAACAGCAAAAGATATATAATTTTTCACTAACCTGGACAAACTTCATCAGATGACAGTCCTATAACATCAGGTTATACAATACACTTATGTTTTGTTCGAAAATGTGCATATTTAGAGCTGAAATCCGTGGTTATACATTGTGAAAACCTAGCATCTTTTTCCCAGAATGTCCGGATATATTTCTGACACTCACCTATTCTGACCAAATAACTAATCATAAACGTTACTAAAAAATACTTGTTGTACAGCAAATGATAGATACACTAGTTCTTAATGCAATCGCCGTGTTAGAATTCTAAAAATAACTTCATTACGACATACAGCTTAGGAAATAACATCATAAATGGGTCCTACTTTGGTTGAGCTTCCATCAGAATCTTGTACAAGTGGTCCTTTGTCCAGAACAATCGTTGTTTGGATTTAGAATGTCCTTTTTCCCCCTCGAATTTGCAAGCAAAACTTGCCAAGTGGCGCGAACCTGTCCATCGTCAACAAACGCAGAGAACGGAACACGCCAAAACTCCCGAAAAAAATTCAATAATCTGATTAAACTATATTGAAAAAACATACTTTACGATGATATTGTCACATTTATCAAATAAAATCAAAGCCGGAGATATTTGCCGTCTATAACAAAAGCTTTTCAGAAGCCAATGCGAAAGTCCTTTCCGCGTCTTCCTGAGCAAAGGAAATTGGGGTCCTGTCATTCCAAGCTCTCTCTTTTGACCATAGAAAGAGCTAGAGACCCCATTTCACCTCTCACAGCCTATTGACATCTAGTGGAAGGCGTATGAAGTGCATGTATACTAATAGATTTCAAGCAAACGATTAGGGAGGCCCTGGAACAGAGCCTCGATTTCAGATTTTTCACTTTCTGACAGGAAGTTTGCTGCAAAATGAGTTCTGTTTTACTCACAGATATAATTCAAACGGTTTTAGAAACTTGAGTGTTTTCTATCCAATAGTAATAATAATATGCATATTGTACGAGCAAGAATTGAGTACGAGGCCGTTTGAAATGGGCACCTTTTATCCAAGCTACTCAATACTGCCCCTGCAGCCATAAGAAGTTAAAGCTAGTGAGGGAGATAAGTGTTTCCAGTTTCAGAGATTTTTGTAGTTCATTCCAGTCATTGGCAGCAGAGAACTGGAAGGAGAGGCGGCCAAAGGAGGAATTGGCTTTTGGGGTGACCAGAGAGATATACAGTGGGGAGAACAAGTATTTGATACACTGCTGATTTTGCAGGTTTTCCTACTTACAAAGCATGTAGAGGTCTGTAATTTTTATCATAGGTACACTTCAACTGTGGGAGACGGAATCTAAAACAAAAATCCAGAAAATCACATTGTATGATTTTTAAGTAATTAATTTGCATTTTATTGTATGACATAAGTATTTGATACATCAGAAAAGCAGAACTTAAAATTTGGTACAGAAACCTTTGTTTGCAATTACAGAGATCATACGTTTCCTGTAGTTCTTGACCAGGTTTGCACACACTGCAGCAGGGATTTTGGCCCACTCCTCCATACAGACCTTCTCCAGATCCTTCAGGTTTCGGTGCTGTCGCTGGGCAATACGGACTTTCAGTTCCCTCCAAAGATTTTCTATTGGGTTCAGGTCTGGAGACTGGCTAGGCCACTCCAGGACCTTGAGATGCTTCTTACGGAGCCACTCCTTAGTTGCCCTGGCTGTGTGTTTCGGGTCGTTGTCATGCTGGAAGACCCAGCCACGACCTATCTTCAATGCTCTTACTGAGGGAAGGAGGTTGTTGGCCAAGATCTCGCGATGCATGGCCCCATCCATCCTCCCCTCAATACGGTGCAGTCGTCCTGTCCCCTTTGCAGAAAAGCATCCCCAAAGAATGATGTTTCCACCTCCATGCTTCACGGTTGGGATGGTGTTCTTGGGGTTGTACTCATCCTTCTTCTTCCTTCAAACACGGCGAGTGGAGTTTAGACCAAAAAGCTCTATTTTTGTCTCATCAGACCACATGACCTTCTCCCATTCCTCCTCTGGATCATCCAGATGGTCATTGGCAAACTTCAGACGGGCCTGGACATGCGCTGGCTTGAGCAGGGGGACCTTGCGTGCGCTGCAGGATTTTAATCCATGACGGCGTAGTTTGTTACTAATGGTTTTCTTTGAGGCTGTGGTCCCAGCTCTCTTCAGGTCATTGACCAGGTCCTGCCGTGTAGTTCTGGGCTGATCCCTCACCTTCCTCATGATCATTGATGCCCCACGAGGTAAGATCTTGCATGGAGCCCCAGACCGAGGGTGATTGACCGTCATCTTGAACTTCTTCCATTTTCTAATAATTGCGCCAACAGTTGTTGCCTTCTCACCAAGCTGCTTGCCTATTGTCCTGTAGCCCATCCCAGCCTTGTGCAGGTCTACAATCTTATCCCTGATGTCCTTACACAGCTCTCTGGTCTTGGCCATTGTGGAGAGGTTGGAGTCTGTTTGAGTGTGTGGACAGGTGTCTTTTATACAGGTAACGAGTTCAAACGGGTGCAGTTAATACAGGTAATGAGTGGAGAACAGGAGGGCTTCTTAAAGAAAAACTAACAGGTCTGTGAGAGCCGGAATTCTTACTGGTTGGTAGGTGATCAAATACTTATGTCATGCAATAAAATGCAAATTAATTACTTAAAAATCATACAATGTGATTTTCTGGATTTTTGTTTTAGATTCCGTCTCTCACAGTTGAAGTGTACCTATGATAAAAATGACAGACGTCTACACGCTTTGTAAGTAGGAAAACCTGCAAAATCGGCAGTGTATCAAATACTTGTTCTCCCCACTGTACCTGCCGGAGCGCGTGCTGCTATGGTAACTAGCGAGCTGAGATAAGGGGAGACTGTACCTAGCAGGGTCTTGTAGATGACCTGGAGCCAGTGGGTTTGGCGACGAGTATGATGCGAGAGCCAGCCAACGAGCGTACAGGTCGCAGTGGTGCGTAGTATATTGGGCTTTGGTGACAAAACGGATGGCACTGTGATAGACTGCATCCAACTTATTGAGTAGGGTATTGGAGGCTATTTTGTAAATGACATCGTCGAGGATCTGTAGGATGGTCAGTTTTACAAGGGTATGTTTGGCAGCATGAGTGAAGAATGCTTTGTTGTGAAATAGGAAGACAATTCTAGATTTAACTTTGAATTGGAGATGTTTGATGTGAGTCTGGAAGGAGAGTTTACAGTCTAACCAGACACCTAGGTATGTGTAGTTTTCCACGTATTCTAAGTCAGAACCGTCCAGAGTAGTGATGCTGGGTAGGTGGGTAGGTGTGGGCAGCGATCGGTTGAAGAGCATGCATTTAGTTTTACTTGTAGTTAAGAGCAATTGGAGGCCACGGAAGGAGAGTTGTATGGAATTGAAACTCGTCTGGAGTTTAGTTAACACAGTGTCCAAAGAAGGGCCAGAAGTATACAGAATGGTGTCGTCTGCGTAGAGGTGGATCAGAGACTCACCAGCAGCAAGAGCGACATCATTGATGTATACAGAGAAGAGAGTCGGTCCAAGAATTGAACCCTGTGGCATCCCCATAGACTACCAGAGGCCCGCACAACAGGCCCTCTGATTTGACACACTGAACTCGATCAGAGAAGTAGTTGGTGAACCAGGCAAGGCAGTCATTTGAGAAACCAAGGCTATCGAGTCTGCCGATGAGGATGTGGTGATTGACAGAGTCGAAAGCCTTGGCCAGGTCAATGAATATGGCTGCACGGTTGTTTCTTATCGATGGCGGTTAGGATATCGTTTAGGACCTTGAGCCTGGCTGAGGTGCACCCATTACCAGCTCTGAAACCAGATTGCATAGCGGAGAAGGTATGGTGGGATTCGAAATGGTCGGTAATCTGAGCATGCCAGGGAGATTTAGTTTGGGCACATATGGAACAGGAGTTGACGTAGCGAGCGACGTCCCGCGCCAAGGTGGGCCACCAGTACTTTCCAAGATGGATTGAATAGTGTGATATCTGGATGTCCGGCGACGACAGCTGTGCACCCAGGTCAACAGCCAATCACTTATCCCTGTGGGATAAGGACAGGTAGCAGGTGTGGGTTCTCTCTCAAGGGCCTAGCAAATGTCCACATCTATGTACCAGAGCATGGGGGCTACGACTCGAGAGGGCGGAATTATGGGTGCACTCCGGACAGGAACCTCTCCAGAATAGTAGAGACGGGACATCGGCTTTGATGTTCTTTGAACCTGGGCCAGAGAAGTCGAATCTAGGGAAAAAAAGGGCCCACCTTGCTTGCCGTGGGTTCAGCCGCCTCACTGTCCGTATATACGGACATGGTCGGTGAGGATGAGAAATGGATCCTTGGCACCCTCCAGCCAATGTCTCCACTCCTAATTCCAACTTAACCACCACAAGCTCCTGATCGCCGACATCATAGTTCCCCTCTGCAGGAGACTTTGAGTAATATGCACATGGATACGATTTCTGTGGATTACCTGGTCATTGGGACAGGACAGCCCTCACACCCACTTCTGAAGCATCCACCTCCGTTGGAGCCATGGGGGCAACGTAGGATCTGGATGTTGGAGCAGGTGAAACTTACACGGACCACCCTTGAAGAGAGAGGAGAGGCTACAGAGCTAAAGTCCCACCGGCCAATAACCAGGGAAAATACAGAGCGCCATATTCAAATAACATGATATAAAAATCTAACTTTCATTAAATCACACATGTAAGATACCAAATTAAAGCTACACTCGTTGTGAATCCAGCCAACATGTCAGATTTCAAAAAGGCTTTTCGGCTAAAGCATAAGATGCTGTTATCTGATGATAGCACAACAGTAAACAAAGAGAGTAGCATAATTCAACACTGCAAGCACGACACAAAACGCAGAAATAAAATATAAATCATGTCTTACCTTTGACGAAATTCTTTTGTTGGAACTCCAATATGTCCCATAAACATCACAAATGGTCCTTTTGTTCGATTTAATTCCGTCGATATATATCCAAAAATGTCAATTTATTTGGACCGTTTCATCCAGAAAGAAAGTCACTACAAGAAAGTCACTACAAAATATATCAAAAGTTACATGTAAACTTTACCAAAACATTTCAAACTACTTTTGGAATACAACGTTAGGTATTTTTAAACATTAATAATCGATCAATTTGAAGACAGGATGATCTGTGTTCAATACAAAAAGAAAACAAACTGACGCAACTTTTTTCGTAACGTGACTCTCTCAAAAAATGTACTTCATGTGACCCTCATTTACGATAGCCCTACTTCTTCACTACACAAAGGAATAACCTCAACCGATTTCCAAGGACTGGTGACATCCAGTGGAAGCGGTAGGAACTGCAAGCAAGTCCATTAGAAATCTGGTGTCTCTAAGAAAGCTCATTGAAAAGACAGTGACATCAAAAAAATACAAATTCTGAATGGTTTGTCCGCAGGGTTTTGCCTGCTACATAAGTTATGTTATTCTCACAGACATGATTCAAACAGTTTTAGAAACTTCAGAGAGTTTTCTATCCAAATAATATGCATATCTTATATTCTGGGGATGAGTAGCAAGCAGTTGAATTTTGGCATGCTATTTTTCCGAAAGTGAAAATGCTGCCCCCTGCCCTCAAGAAGTTAATGAAATGGCAGTGGAAGTTGACGAACCACAAAAAACCATTGTAACCCCTTTATAGTGGGGTTACATCGAACGTCTTACCATCCATCATCACTCCTTGCAGGCCGATCTGGTAACCCAAAAAGGAGACCGCCTCCTGATGGAATTGGTACGTCTCCGCTTTTAAATACAGGTGGTTGGCCAGGAGGCGTTCCAGGACTACTCAGACGTGAGTGACGTGATCCTCCAAGGTAGCCGATGAGACCAGGATGTTGTCGATATACACGACCACCTTGCGTCCGAGCATGTCCCGGAACACCTCTTTAACGAATGCCTGGAACACTGACGGAGCATTGGCTAATCCATAAAGCATCACCAAGTACTTGTAGTGACCAGACATCGTGCTGAAAAGCTGTTTTCCATTCATCCCCCTACCGGATGCGGATAAGATTGTAGGCACTCTGCAGGTCCCACAAAGTTGTTTGATCGTGGCCGGCACCAATGCGAGAGGATAGCGTTACTTTGTGGTGAAGGAATTCAGACCTCTGTAATCAATACACAGACGTAACCCTCCATCCTTCTTGGCCACGAAGAAGAAGCGTACCGATGCAGGGGAGGTGGTCATGTGAATGAAACCTTGTTGGAGAGCCTCACGGATGTACACCTACCTCCATAGCCTTGGTTTCAGCCACCGGGATCTTGGAGGTAAGGGCAACCACAGGACTCTCGACTGATGTGGAACCACAGGGGAAGGGAAAGCAGGTCACCGGCATTCGGGTGCCCAGTCCGTGATTGTCGTCCTCAACCATGAGATAGTGGGGTCATGACGTTGGAGCCATGGGAGGTCTAGGATGATCTTATGTATGGGTGCACTGATGATGAGGAAGGGAAGGATTTCTTGGTGTATGGACTCCAGGGTGAGCGGTGCTGTGATGTGTATGATAGTCCCGGATCCCAGTGGTCAACTATCCACCACTTGAACAGGAAATGGAGAGGAGAGCGGGTATGAGGTGACGTTCAGGGAGGAGGCAAGGGCCTGGTCAATAGAATTCCCCGTGGCACCGGAGTCCACTAGAGTTGTAGACACAACACGAGGGACAGCCAGATATTGATTTCACTACTAGAAAGGGTTTGGCAGAAAGTGATCATCTCGGGGCTGTCCCTCTGCTCTCGTGGACCCCAGGTTGAAACGTAATGGACACCGCTGAAGCTGGTGCCCCTTCTGACCGCAATAGGGTCAGAGCCCCAGCTGTCACAGACTGCGTAGCTCAGACACGGGGAGACGTGTTGCCCCTACCTTCATGGGTTCAGGCTCTGACCCAGAACGGTCAACAGAGGGAGAGAGGCGATGGGGGTTCCGACACTCCCAAAGAAGGTTATCCATCTGGATCTCATCTGGATCTCTTCACGCAGTCCTCTTCTGAATAGGGTTCGGAGAGCCGGCTCATTCCATCCGCTGGATGCTGCCACTGTCCGGGAGGTGAGGGCATACTTCGCAGCAGTCTGGCCTTCCTGCCGTAGTTGGAGTAGGCGCTCACCTCCCTCTCTGCCCTCCGGTGGATGATTGAAGACCACCCTGAACGGAGCCATAAACTTCTCATAGGAATCCAGCTCCTCCTCTCCTCTTTCCCAGACGGCCATAGCCCACTCCAACGCCCATCCGGTCAGCAGGGCAATAACCGTGGCAACCTTTGGACCTCTCGGTGGTGGAGGCTCCCATCTGATGGGCGAAATAGAGGGAGCACTGGAGTAGGAAGCCACAGCATTTAGATGGAGTCCCGTCATATTCGCTGACCAGGGGGACTAATGGATGGGGTGCTGGCTCGCTGAGTCGACTCGTGTTAGAGAATCCTCCGCTAGTTGGAGGTGACGGCCCTCGGGTAATGTCGAGGCGTTGAAGAACAAGGAGAACCTCATCCATTGCCATCTCGTTACGCCAGCTGATCGTGGTGTTTGCCGACCATCTGGGAGATGTCTTGATTACCTGCTGCTTCCATTTTGTTTAGGCAGTATTCTGAAATGGAGACGCAGGGGGAGTTGGTGAGTTGAATAATAACAAACATGGAGAGATACAAACCAAGAAGGGTCTGGACAAGAAAACAGAACCAATACTGCCTGATGAGTGAGGCTACAGAGTGCTAGATAAAGGTGGTGATGAAGTCCAGTTGTGCATAATGATGGGGTGCAGGTGTACGTAATGATGGTTGCCAGGTGTACGTAATGATGGGTTGCCAGGACCGGTGGTTAGTAGACCGGCGACGTTGAACGGGGGAGAGGGAGTAAGCGTGACACATTGTGTGTGTTGCTTTCAGAATAGTATGTGTGTGTGGGCACATTGACTGTATGCCTGTTTCTGTGGGAAGAGAGGTTTTTGTCTTTGCACACTAAACGTGTATTTATGTGTGTATGTTTCCCGAGATGTCCAGTGTCTCAGGGTGTGGTGCGTCGGCGGTGTGGCTCTGGTGGGTGGAGGAGGAGGACTAGGAAGTCTGGAGGGACATGTCTCAGTGTGAAGAGGAACAGGAAGTCACATCTCAGGAGGCACCTGGCATAAATACTACACAATCTGTTTTTGTACTTGTAGGTGTTAATGAGCACTGTGCCCCTGAGCTCTTTAGGTAAATCAGCCTTCTGTGCCATCATTTGGAGTGCTGTACTGCTGTCAACTTATGCAGCCCCTTGATGCTAACCCTTCAATTTCTGCAGATCTGAAGGGTCTGGATACCATATGTATAAGCAGTGTAGTAATGGAGTTTTCGCCTTACAGATCTGCAAACCATGAATGATTAAGGCCAAGTTGAATGGCTAGGAAGCGATTTGGGAACGGCTGATCCTTTTACGTGTTCGTTTCAACGCTATTGAGAAAGCTGTGTTTTTCAAGTTGTTTATATCTTCGTTGGTGAGAACATGTGTATAAAGTCCTACTTAACATAATCTCTTCTGACATCAGTTCCCATGGTAACATGCTCTGCATGTGTTTCCACAGCTGTGGATCAACCAGTTAATGGTGAGCTTTATGATGATGTACACGGTTGGCTACACCCTGTCCCTCTTCACCCCTTGTCTCAGCACTCATCATCTTACTGAGGATCAGGTACACCTGTCCCTCTCTTCACCACCACTCCTCAAACTGTAAGCACTGGTCTCTGTCCACGTCACTCATCTTGACTATGCTTTGACATTCCAGTAAGCACTTCTTTCAATATTTTCCACAGAAACCCCAGAAGGAGGCTTTGGATGAGCATTTTAAAAGCAACCCTAGAAGAGTAACAGCATGGAATGGGTTGTGAGTGTGACCATACATGAGTCAGTCACAATACATTAATTTGAGCCAGTTGGCTACAGCAGGAAAATAATCCTGCAGCAACAGGACATGTGAATTGTTATATGGATCATAATTAATGGACATTTTTTGTTGTTAGGGCAAATCAAGTCTGAAATTGTAAAGTGGCCTTTTTAAACCTAGAATACACTACAAGTTTGCATTTCCTTATTTATTATTGCAACAACGGGATGATCAAATTAAGATACGGCATCTGTATACAGCATTCACAAGCAAACATAGACGCTTTAGCTGTGATTTTGTCACGTCTACTCCCGCCACCCCCTCTCCGGTGCTTGACGTTGCCGGTCGACTAACCACCGGGCCTGGCAACCCATCGTTATGCTCACCTGGCAACCTTCATTACGCACACTTGCGCCTCATCATTAGGCACACCTGGACTTCATCACTTCCCTGATTACTTCCCCTGTATTTAGCCCTCTGTTGTCATCAGTCCTTAGGTGTTATTGGTTTTTTTCTCACGTTCAGTACGCTTCCCATGTTTGTTCTTTTGTATCTGTTCAGTATTAAAACTCACCTTCTTCCTGACTGCCGGCGTATACATTACAGATCTATTATTACTGATAGCTTTACTTGGCTTCAAATATCATGTGAAGTGCATTTAATATTGCTATTATTATTGTGTTATGTGTCTTGGAAGCAATACTTTTGTAATGGTATTCCTTGGTAATAGTACTTCTTTGACATATCTTGGTAGAAATACTTATTTGATAGAATGATGATTTACACAGTTTGATGTGGCTGTCAAAGGTCAGGGAGGAATCAAACTTTACACCCAGATCGGAAACTGAGTGGGAGAGGGATGTTCTGTCCTTCAATTGTGAGGTGTGTTATTGGTGAGTGCTAGATCTGGAAGGGGGTGTCAAAAAGTAGGGCCTTGGTTTTGCTACTGTTCAGTTGAAGGAAGTTTTGCTTCATCCATGCCCTTATCTCTTCAAGGCAGGTGTTCAGATGGGCACCTGCATCAGAGGGACTTGTGGCAGTTTTTACATACTGTTGGGTGTCATCAGCATAGCAGTGGAATGAGATTCCATACTGACTGATGGCACGACCGAGGGGGAGCATGTATAGGACGACCAGGATGGGCCGGAAGGAAACCTGACGGGAACTTCTCAAATAGGTTGTTCTGATTGAGATGGTCCTGGAGCTGTACAGCAACCACTTTTTCCAACACCTTGGAGAGGAAGGGGATGTTGGATATTGGCCTGTAGCTGTCCAGCACTTCCGGGTCCAGGGTGGGCTTCTTTAGAAGGGGTCTGATGACAGTGGACCTGCAAGGAAGTGGCAAATAAGGGACTGTTTCAAAGGGGGTCATAAACAACAGAGCCATGTCAAATAACAGAAATACTCATAAACTTTGATGAAAGATACATGTTTTACATAGAATTAAAGATACACTTGTTCTTAATGCAACCGCTGTGTCAGATTTCAAAAAGCTTTACGGCAAGACACAATATTCAATAATCTGAAAACAGCGTTCAGCCACAAGCAAGCCATACAGTTACCCGCCAAATTGTGCAGTCAACAAAACTCTTAAAGCATTATAAATCTTCACTTACCTTTGCTGATCTTTCTTCGGAATGCACTCCCAGGACTCCCACTTCCACAAGAAATGTTCGTTTTTTTCGGTAATGTCCATCATTTATGTCCAAATAGCTATTTTTGTAGTGTGTTTGGTAAACAAATCCAACGTCAGGGAAGCGCGTTCACTAAAACCTGACGAAATGTCCAAAAGTCCCGTAACAGTCTGTAGAAACATGTCAAACGATGTATTGAATCAATCTTTAGAATGTATTTAACATAAATCTTGAATAACGTTCCAACCGGAGAATTACATTGACTTCAGATGAGCGATGGAACAGAGCTCCCTCATGTGAACGCGCATGGTCAAAGAATGGTCAGGTCATGGCAGACCTGACTAATTCCCCTCTCATTCGGCCCCCCTTCACAGTAGAGGCATCAGACAAGGTTCTACAGACTGACATCTAGTGGAAGCCATAGGAAGTGCAAACTCATCCATATCTCGCTGTGATTTCAATGGAGTCTTGGTTGAAAATCGACCAGCCTCAGAATTTCCACTTCCTGTTTGGATTTTTTTCTCAGGTTTTTGCCTGCCATATGAGTTCTGTTATACTCACGGACATAATTTAAACAGTTTTAGAATCCAATACTATCCAATACTAATAATAATATGCATATATTAGCAACTATGACTGAGGAGCAGGCCGTTTACTCTGGGCACCTCTGTGCACCTTTTATCCAAGCTACTCAAAACTGCCCCTGAAGCCATAAGAAGTTAATACATGAGTTTTAATGTCTTCACTATTATTCTACAATGTAGAGAATAGTAAAACCCTGTAATGAGTAGGTGTCCAAACTTTTGACTGGTACAGTAAGTATTCAGACTCTTTACTCAGTACTTTTGAGGCACTTTTTGGCAGCGATTACAGCCTCGAGTCTTGTGTATGACGCTACAAGCTTGGCACACCTGTATTTGGAGAGTTTCTCCCATTCTTCTCTGCAGATCCTCTCAATATCTGTCAAGCTAGGACAGATGATTTGGTTAGCTAAAGTAGCAAGTCTGTTTGTTTGGTTATCAAGGCAACTACTGTAGCTATCTAGTAAACTTGCTAGCTATCTCAGTGAATGGGGAGCGTTGCTGCACAGCTATTTTCAGGTCTCTCTAGAGATGTTCGATCGGGTTCAAGTCCAGGCTCTGGCTGGGTCACTCAGGGACCTTTAGGTGCCTTTTGGCAAACTCAAAGCAGGCTGTCATGTGCCTTTTACTGAGGATAAGCTTCCGTCTGGCCACTCTACCATAAAGGCCTGATTGGTGGAGTGCTGCAGAGATGGTTGTCCTTCTGGAAGGTTCTCCCATTTCCACAGAGGAACTCTAGAGCTATTTCAGAGTGACCATCGGGTTCTTGGTCCCCTCCCTCACTAAGGCCCTTCTCCCCCGATTGTTTGGCCAGGCAGTCAGCTCCAGGAAGAGTCTTGGTGGTTCCAATCTTCTGCCAGTTAAGAACGATGGAGGCTACTGTGTTCTTGGGAACATTCAATGCTGCAGACATTTTTCCCTACCCTTCCCCAGATCTGTGCCTTGACACAATCCTGTCTCGGAGCTCTACGAGTAATTCCTTCGACCTCATGGCTTGGTTTTTGCTCTGAGATGTACGGCCTACTGTGGGACCTTATATAGACAGGTGTGTGCCTTTCCAAATCATGACCAATCAATTAAATGTGCCACAGGTGGACTCCTATCAAGTTGTAGAAACAGCTCAAGGATGATCAATGGAAACAGGATGCACCTGAGCTCAATTTCTCAGGTAGAAGGTCTCATAGCAAAGGGTCTGAATGCTTATGTAAATAAGGTTTTTGTTTTTAATACATTTTCAAACATTTCTAAAAACCTGTTTTTGCTTTGTCATGATGGGATACTGTGTAAAAAAATTGATAAGGGTAATGTATTTAATCCATTTTAGAATAAGGCTGTAATGTAACAAAATGTGGAAAAAGTCAAGGGGTCTGAATACTTTCCGAATGGACTGTAGTTATAGTTGATAAAGAGTGTAAAGTTAGGATAGCCTGAACATGAAAGTTGATTTGGTGTCTAGCTCGAACGGTTCAAGAGTTATTGTTGGTGAGTTATATTATTCATATGTTTATATTTATAGTTAATAGAATTTGAAGTTAGTATAGCCTGAACGTTTTAAAGTTAGTCTTGAAGCTTAATTAACCAAGGAGCAGGACCATTTTGAATAGCTACCACTGTATTCCTATGGTTCTCATTCAAACCCATGTTAATTTATGCAAATGTAAAGTTATAGTTCCAAAAGTATACATAGTGTCAAATATCCTTCAACAAGCCATATAAGTTGGACCAGTCTATTTTTACCATTAAAGTCTATGGGCCTTTTTTCCCCCATTGAAATGCATTGGGAGCTCATTTAAATATTGTTATAGTTCAAAAAGTATAAATGCTATCAAAAATATTTTTTTCAAGCAATCAGTTGGGCAAGTATTGACATTTGGAAGTTGGTTTCATGTTAATCCTTTAGACCCCAATAGAATTTAAGTATGCTTCTGTAGATTACTGAGAATATTCAAGATAAAGCTCATTTTCTCACACATTTCATAAATGACAACTTAGTTTTAAAGAGCACAACCTCTTCTTTAATATGACACCACATTCATGTCAATAGGAATAACATTCATTTTGTCTTCCATTGTGTAAAGACACTATCAAAATGATTAACACAACAAAAACCCTGAAGTATTTAAATTGTACATTTGACTAAATTACTCACTCAAATGTACCAAGTATAATATATTATACTTCCATACATAATTTTTAAATAATCAAAAATGTGACCTGAGGACAATATTCAGAAAGTATACTGAACAAAAATATCAATGCAACATGTAAAGTGTTGGTCCCATGTTTCATGAGCTGAAATAAAAGGTCTCAGAAATGTTCTATATGCACAAAAAGCTTATTTCTCTCAAATTGTGTGCACAAATTTGTTTACATCCGTGTTAGTGACCATTTATCCTTTGCCAAGATAATCCATCCACCTGACTGGTGTGGCTTATCAAGAAGCTGATTAAACATAATGATCAATATACAAGTGCACCTTGTGCTGGGGACAAAAGGCCACTCTAAAATGTGTATTTTTGTCACAACACAATGCCACAGATGTCTCAAGTTGAGGGAGTGTGCAATTGGCATGCTGACTGTAGGAATGTCCTACAGAGCTATTACCAGAGAATTCATTTCTCTACCATAAGCTGCCACTAACGTCGTTTTAGAGAATTTGGCACTATGTCCAACCAGCTTCACAACCGCAGACCATGTGTATGGCGTTGTGAGGGCGAGCGGGGTGCTGATGTCAACGTTGTGAACTGAGTGCCCCATGGTTATGGTATGGGCAGGCATAAGCTACAGACAACGAACACAATTTCATTTTATCGATGGCAATTTGAATGCACAAAAATAACGTGACGAGATCCTGAGAACCAAGATTTTCAAGGCATGTGACCAACAGAAGTCTATAGATTAAGGCCTAATGAAATTATTTCAAATGGCTGATTTCCTCATATGAACTGTAACTCAGTAAGATCTTGAAAATTGTTGCGGGTTTTTTTAAAGTCAAATATCAGCATGCACTGTTTCTGTTTTTTTTGGGGGGGTTTTATTGCAGAAAAACCAGTATACATACAAGAAGTATACAAACAGACAATGATAACATATGCTATTATACAAAGACCTTAAATTAAAAGAAACACACATTGATTGTTTTAACAGCTTTTTTATTAGAAGAATGTAGAATGGTCTTAATGTACTGCTCGAATTCCTTATAGAAACCACGGAAGAGTGGTTTTTATTAGTGAATTTACATCTACGAATGGCATTTTTCCATTAGGACAATTAGATTTATGTTTTTTCTTTATTATTATTATGGTTAAGGAACTCGAGCAGCACATTCTCCAATAAAAAAAAGTCATCAAGAATATTAACAATTATATAACTATGAATGTCTTTCCATAATTTTTTCCAGCAGATAATATTGATAAATGTATTCCAGTAAGTTGTGACATAAGGAATGGATACAATATCCCTTCGAAATAAAGCACGTATAGATCTGATGTTCTGAGGGAGCAAGGAGAAACACATTTTCCTATTGGAGAGTCAACTGGATTAAGCGAGGGTAGGTCAAGAAGGTGAGGTCTGGTTACACATCTAACTTAATTGAGGAAAATAAGAACAATCCGAAATTTATTTTTGATACTGTCGCAAAGCTAACTAGAAAGCAGCATTCCCCAAGTGAGGATGGCTTTCACTTCAGCAGTAATAAACTCATGAACTTCTTTGAGGAAAAGATCATGATCATTAGAAAGCAAATTACGGACTCCTCTTTAAATCTGCGTATTCCTCCAAAGCTCAGCTGTCCTGAGTCTGTACAACTCTGCCAGGACCTAGGATCAAGGGAGACACTCAAGTGTTTTAGTACTATATCTCTTGACACAATGATGAAAATAATCATGGCCTCTAAACCTTCAAGCTGCATACTGGACCCTATTCCAACTAAACTACTGAAAGAGCTGCTTCCTATGTTGAGCATAATAAACGGCTCTCTATCCACCGGATGTGTACCAAACTCACTAAAAGTGGCAGTAATAAAGCCTCTCTTGAAAAAGCTAAACGTTGACCCAGAAAATATAAAAAACTATCGGCCTATATCGAATCTTCCATTCCTCTCAAAAAAAATGATAAAGCTGTTGCGCAGCAATTCACTGCCTTCCTGAAGACAAACAATGTATACGAAATGCTTCAGTCTGGTTTTAGACCCAATCATAGCACTGAGACTGCACTTGTGAAGGTGGTAAATTACCTTTTAATGGCGTCAGACCGAGGCTCTGCATCTGTCCTCGTGCTCCTAGACCTTAGTGCTGCCTTTGATACCTTTGATAGGTCATCTACAAGACCCTGCTAGGTAAAGTCCCCCCTTATCTCAGCTCGCTGGTCACCATAGCAGCACCTACCTGTAGCACGCGCTCCAGCAGGTATATCTCTCTGGTCACCCCCAAAACCAATTCTTCCTTTGGCCGCCTCTCCTTCCAGTTCTCTGCTGCCAATGACTGGAACGAACTACAAAAATCTCTGAAACTGGAAACACTTATCTCCCTCACTAGCTTTAAGCACCAGCTGTCAGAGCAGCTCATAGATTACTGCACCTGTACATAGCCCATCTATAATTTAGCCCAAACAACTACCTCTTTACCTACTGTATTTATTTATTTATTTTGCTCCTTTGCACCCCATTATTTCTATCTCTACTTTACACTTTCTTCCACTGCAAACCAACCATTCCAGTGTTTTTCTTTACTTGCTATATTGTATTTACTTCGCCACCTTGGCCTTTTTTATATTTTTATTTATTTATATATATATTTAGTTTGCCTTCACCTCCCTTATCTCACCTCACTTGCTCACATTGTATATAGACTTATTTTTCACTGTATTATTGACTGTATGTTTGTTTTACTCCATGTGTAACTATGTGTTGTTGTATGTGTCGAACTGCTTTGCTTTATCTTGGCCAGTTCGCAATTGTAAATGAGAACGTGTTCTCAATTTGCCTACCTGGTTAAATAAAGGTGAAAATACCATCGATCACCACATTCTTTTGGAGAGATTGGAAACCCAAATTGGTCTACACGGACAAGTTCTGGCCTAGTTTAGATCGTATCTGTCGGAAAGATATCCGTTTGTCTCTGTGAATGGTTTGTCCTCTGTCAAATCAACTGTACATTTCAGTGTTCCTCAAGGTTCCGTTTTAGGACCACTATTGTTTTCACTATATATTTTACCTCTTGGGGATGTCATTCGAAAACATAATGTTAACTTTCACTGCTATGCGGATAACACACAGCTGTACATTTCAATGAAACATGGTGAAGCCCCAAAATTGCCCTCGCTAGAAGCCTGTGTTTCAGACATAAGGAAGTGGATGGCTGAAAAAGTTTTACTTTTAAACTCGGACAAAACAGAGATGCTTGTTCTAGGTCCCAAGAAACAAAGAGATCTTCTGTTGAATCTGACAATTAATCTTGATGGTTGTAAAGTCGTCTCAAATAAAACTGTGAAGGACCTCGGCGTTACTCTGGACCCTGATCTCTCTTTTGACGAACATATCAAGACTGTTTCAAGGACAGCTTTTTTCCATCTACGTAACATTGCAAAAATCTGAAACTTTCTGTCCAAACATTATGCAGAAAAATTTATCCATGCTTTTGTTACTTCTAGGTTAGACTACTGCAATGCTCTACTTTCCGGCTACCCGGATAAAGCACTAAATAAACTTCAGTTTGTGCTAAATACAGCTGCTAGAATCCTGACTAGAACCAAACAATGTGATCATATTACTCCAATGCTAGCCTCCCTACACTGGCTTCCTGTTAAGGCAAGGGCTGATTTCAAGGTTTTACTGCTAACCTACAAAGCATTACATGGGCTTGCTCCTACCTATCTTTCCGATTTGGTCCTGCCGTACATACCTACACGTACGCTACGGTCACGCAGGCCTCCTAATTGTCCCTAGAATTTCTAAGCAAACAGCTGGAGGAAGGGCTTTCTCCTATAGATCTCCATTTTTATGGAATGGTCTGCCTACCCATGTGAGAGACGCAGACTCGGTCTCAGACTCGGAAAAGCTCTGGAGCAACGAACCGCCCTTGCTGTCTCTGCCTGGCCGGTTCCCCTCTCTCCACTGGGATTCTCTGCCTCTAACACTATTACAGGGGCTGAGTCACTGGCTTACTGGTGCTCTTTCATGCCGTCCCTAGGAGGGTGCGTCACTTGAGTGGGTTGAGTCACTGACGTGATCTTCCTGTCTGGGTTGGCGCCCCCCCTTGGGTTGTGCCGTGGCGGAGATCTTTGTGGGCTATACTCGGCCTTGTCTCAGGATGGTAAGTTGGTGGTTGAAGATATCCCTCTAGTGGTGTGGGGGCTGTGCTTTGGCAAAGTGGGTGGGGTTATATCCTGCCTGTTTGGCCCTGTCCGGTGGTATCATCGGATGGGGCCACAGTGTCTCCTGACCCCTCCTGTCTCAGCCTCCAGTATTTATGCTGCAGTAGTTTATGTGTCGGGGGGCTAGTGTCAGTTTGTTATATCTGGAGTACTTCTCCTGTCTTATCCGGTGTCCTGTGTGAATTTAAGTATGCTCTCTCTAATTCTCTCTTTCTCTCTCTCGGAGGACCTGAGCTCTAGGAACATGCCTCAGGACTACCTGGCATGATGACTCCTTGCTGTCCCCAGTCCACCTGGCCGTGCTGCTGCTCCAGTTTCAACTGTTCTGCCTGCGGCTATGGAACCCTGACCTGTTCACCGGATGTGCTACCTGTCCCAGACCTGCTGTTTTCAACTCTCTAGAGACCGCAGGAGCGGTAGAGATACTCTTAATGATCGGCTATGAAAAGCCAACTGACATTTACTCCTGAGGTGCTGACTTGCTGCACCCTCGACAACTACTGTGATTATTATTATTTCACCATGCTGGTCATTTATGAACATTTGAACATCTTGGCCATGTTCTGTTATCTCCACCCGTCACAGCCGGAAGAGGACTGGCCACCCCTCGTAGCCTGGTTCCTCTCTAGGTTTCTTCCTAGGTTTTGGCCTTTCTAGGGAGTTTTTCCTAGCCACCGTGTTTCTACACCTGCTTTGCTTGCTGTTTGGGGTTTTAGGCTGGGTTTCTGTACAGCACTTTGAGATATCAGCTGATGTAAGACGGGCTATATAAATAAATGTGATTTGATCTCAACAACATGAGAGTTCCAGATGGAATAGCATCAATGACTATGGCGAACTCTAGGTGTAACAGGGATATTGTAACGAGAGAAATTCCTCAGACTTGAGTAACAATCCTTCTGCATTATAAAGTTGACTCACCAGCAGGATATGATTATTGAACCAGTTCTTAAAAAATAAAGACTTGTTTCGAAACAAAATATCCTTATTGTTCCAAATAAAATACCTATGCGGGGGAAAATTATGTTTATATATTAACGACCACGCTAAGAATACTTGTCTATGAAAGCAGATCATTTTGTAGGAACTTTATCCTATGTTATAGTTACAAAGTAACATAAAATTGAAGCCACCAAAACGGGAGAAGATATAATGAGAAATGTTTAGCCCAATTTATCTTAAAAGTATTATTCAAAGTAGGGAAATCTAAAAAATTGAGACCACCGTATTCATGTGTGTTCATACGACAGATTTCCTAATATAATGTGTATGATTTTTCCAGATGAAGTTGAAAACCATCTGGTCAACCGCTTTACCTATTTTGTTGTCAAGATGGAGGGACTGGGCTGCATAAGTAAGTCTGGAGATACCTTCAGCTTTAGAAAGCAATACTCGACATTTCAAGGATAAATCCCTCTGCAACCAATGGTTCAACTTCTTTTTGGTTTTTTCAATAATAGTTCTGAAATGTAATGAGCATCTTTCCTGTTGCTCCTTAGATATGGTAATCCCAAGGTATGTTACTTTTTCCTTGACTGGAATATTGCGTATAGAGGCTATCACACAGTCTTTAACAGCAAACAATTCGCACTTAAGGTTCAGGCAAAGACCAGGTGCTTTGGAAAAAATATTTATCACATCGACTGCTCTAGGAATCTGGTCAGCATCTTTCAAAAAAAGAGGGTGGTGTCATCTGCAAGCTGACTTATGATAATATCTCTGTCAGCAATAGAGATCCCTTTTATATCGCGGGATTTAACAAAACTTGTAAGAAGTTGGGTTGCAAGCAGGAAGAGGTAAGGCAAAATTGGGAAACCTTGCATAATTCCCCTTTTCAAATCAAATCTAGGAGAAGTGACATGCTTTAATTTAATAGAACTGTTCCCATTCATATAAAGAGTTTTAATAGTACTACAAAATAATTCCCCAAAACCAAATTTCTCAAGGCAGAGAAATATAAACTCATGTTCCACTGTATCGAAGGCTTCATAAAAGTCTATGAAGAAAATAAAACTATCTTGGAAGATTAGATCAGAATAGTCAATAAGGTCTAACACGAGTCGGATATTATTAGATATATGTCTATTCCTCATGAAACGAGATTGGGTCTCTTCTATAATTGAGTCCAATACTGCTTTCATTCTATTTGCAAATATAGAGGCTAATATTTTGTAGTCGTTATTGAGCAGACAGATTGGATGCCAATTATTGAGGAGAAGCAAGTCTTTCTTGGGCTTAGGGATTAATGTAATCAGACCTTGAGTCAAACTGGGAGGGAGAGCATTATTTACAATGCTTTCAGAAAAGACCTCCATCAGAAATGGGGCTAACTGTTGAGAAAACGTTTTGTAAAACTCAGCAGATATACCATCAGTCCCAGGATACTTCTAATTTTTAAGCTGTTCAATAGAATAAATTATATTTTCAACTATAATAGGGTCATCACACTGTTCCCCCTCAGCCACCCCAATTGATTTCACATCCCCCAGATAGTAAAAAAAAGAGTTGAGGAAACATCACAATACTTAGAACTATATAAATTCCTGTAGAAGTTGCAACTAAAGTTAGAGATAAATTTGGAGTCATCTGTGATGAAACCATTAATATTTAATTGTTGAATTGTATTATTTTTAGAGTGGTATTTTTCTAACCTGAAAAAATAAGATGAATTTTCTTCACCCTCTGACAAAGGCTCCCTCTGCTTTCAGTTTATACATATCATCCAACTTGTGTTGTAGCTCAAACAGAACAGATTTGTTCTCCTCTGAGAGACTTTCAACAGGCTTTTGAACAAGAGGTGATCTTTGTAATTACTTTCTTCAGCTCTCCTCGTCTTGGCAAGAATACTCCCATTTTTTCATCAATATTTTCCAACCTCATATTTAAAAGGCTCCCAGTTATTACTGTATGAATTGTCATCTATAGCTTTGTTCCAGAAGTGTGGAATTAAATTGTTTATATCCATCTTGACCAACTCATGTTTTAATATAGAGTTATTAAGCTTCCAGTAGGATGCTCTGCCAAGGCCATTATCAGAGATAAAAAGTTTAATGTCAATATAAATAGCTCTATGATCAGTAAGGGGAGTGGCAAGGATGTTAACAGAAATACCTTGTTTATCAAAACATTTAGACACCAGGCAAAAATCTATGTGTGATTGTCTGGAGCTTTCCTTCTTACTCCAAGTGAAAGACTTGCCATAGGAAACTTTACTCTCCAAATATCTATACTAGAGGTCGACCGATACCGATTATTGGAGGACCAAATAAAGCCGATACCGATTAATCGGACGTTTTTTTAATAATATTGGCCGTTTTTTAATAATAAATAATTACGAAAACCTTTCCGTAAACTGCCTCAAACTTGTATTCATAGAAGTGGACTGTCCCGGAGGCCATCTATCAATTAAATTATTCGGAGAAATATTAAAATCCCCACCTACTATAAGTAATGTGTTATGGAACTTGGTTAGCCAATGGAGAATACGCTTTTCCAAAGATTCAACTGATAATTTTCAAGTTTGGAATTGTACCCATAAATATTGGTAACAATAATAATGATGTTGATAACAAGACAAAGAAAGTGACCAAAAGGGTCACAGTCGGAGTGCAAATGACTTCCATTCAATATTTTCTTTAGAGTGAAAACTCCAGCAGAGCGTTCAGAACCATGAGAGCCTTACATCATTTCCCCACTGAGATCTCCAGAAGTTGACTTCGGTAGAAACCGAATGAGACTCTTGAAAAAAACGTAAATCTGTTACAAGCTGTTCGGCAAATAAAAATAAGGCTTTGAGCTTTACATTATTTCTTAACCCCCTAGCATTGAGTGAAACTATAGACAACGACAAAGTGGAATATAGAACAGAAAGTACTACGAGCTAAACAATAATCGCAAATCGAGTAAGAATGAAAAGAAACCAGCGTTGCACACCATATAGATATAAATTATTGAGTGAGAATAGTTTAGCATAAAAGATAACTGCCAGAACAAGAAACAACAAAGAGCTTGCTCACTGCCTATACAGCAGGTAAAAATATCAGAAGTGAGAGAACAAATAAAATAGTAAATATCCATTACACCAGTAGTCCTGTGCAGTTAGAGTTAAATCACCTTAGAGAACCGGGAGTGGGATCTGCTCACATCAGAGGTAGCTATCTAGGTCGCCTATGTTGACCACCAGGCACAGTCTATGACAGTCCTCAAGGAGGAAGGTTGATTTCGCATCCATTGATGAAAGCGCGCCCTCCGATGAAGTAAGCCGCTTTCCCCTCTTTTCGGGCTTTTTCCACAGCTGGCCACAGTTTCTCCTTTGTCTGTCTGCTTTGAAGAGGTCTTCAGCAAACCGCAGGTTGTTGTCGCGTAGGAAGGTAGATTTTTTGGGATGCTTTCCAAGTGGCATCCCTGTAGATCCGTGATGTATACTTGGTCCATTACTGTTCACTCTCTACATAAACAATATCGGTGATGAGATAAGAAAGTGTCAAATTCATTATATACCGATGACACTGTCATGTACTCTATCGCTTCAACGGCTGACCAAGCATTATCACTATTGGAGACAGATTTTAAGTTATTACAAGGGTCTTTTATACAGCTGAAACTTGTTTTAAATGCAAAGAAAACAAATTTTATGATTTTTAACAGGTTCAAAAAGTTGGTTGAAAATACACTTACACTTACAAGCTTAGATGGTTCTCGAATTAATCAGGTCTCTGCATATAAATTCTTAACCTTTACTTAATATCCATCCCATCATCAAAAAAGCTGACTAGCATAGCCTAGCCTAACGGGACAGGGATATCATATAATATAATTTTCATGAAATCACAAGTCTAATACAGCAAATGAAAGATAAACATCTTGTGAATCCAGCCATCATTTCCGATTTTTAAAATGTTTTACAGCGAAAACACAATATGTATTTCTATTAGCTAACCACAATAGCCAAAGACTCAACCGCATATTTTCACCATGTTTCTACCGCATAGGTAGCTATCACAAAACCGACCAAATAGAGATATAATTAGTCACTAACCAAGAAACAACTTCATCAGATGACAGTCTTATAACATGTTATACAATAAATTTATGTTTTGTTCGAAAATTTTGAGGTATAAATCATAGTTTTACATTGCAGCTACCATCAAAAATATCCCCAAAGCAGCCAGAATAATTACAGAGAGCAACGTGAAATACCTAAATACTCATCATAAAACATTTATGAAAAATACATGGTGTACAGCAAATGAAAGATAAACATCTTGTGAATCCAGCCAATATTTCCGATTTTTTTAAGTGTTTTACAGCGAAAACACAATATAGCATTATATTAGCTTACCACAATAGCCAAACACACAAACGCATTTATTCAACGCATAGATAGCATTCGCAAAAACCAGCAAAAGATATAAAATGAATCACTAACCTTGAACAACTTCATCAGATGACAGTCTTATAACATCAGGTTATACAATACACTTATGTTTTGTTCGAAAATGTGCATATTTAGAGCTGCAAACCGTGGTTATACATTGTGAAAATGTAGCAACATTTCCCCAGAATGTCAGGAGCTATTTTGGACACTCACCTAATCTGACCAAAGAACTCATCATAAACTTTACTAAAAAAGACATGTTGTACAGCAAATGAAAGATACACTGGTTCTTAATGCAACCACCGTGTTAGATTTTTAAAAATAACTTTACCATAACAAACAGCTTGCGTTATTGCGAGACAGCGCCCGCCAAAACGGCGGAGAATAGAAATAACATTTTCCACAGAAATACGAAATAACATCATAAATTGTTCTTACTTTTGCTGAGCTTCCATCAGAATCTTGTACAAGGAGTCCTTGGTCCAGAATAAATCGTTGTTTGGTTTTAGAATGTCCTTTTCTCCTGTCGAATTAGCAACCTTAGCTAGCCATGTGGCGCGAACATGCCCATCTTCTCTTGACGCAAAGAACGGAAAATTCCAAAAGTCCCAATAAACGTTGAATAATCTGATAAAACTCGGTTGAAAAAACATACTTTACGATGTTATTATCACATGTATCAAATAAAATCAGAGCCGGAGATATTAGCCGTGTATACCGAACGCTTATCAGAAGACAATGTCGACGTACTTCGCGCGCCAGAGAAGACAAAGACATTTCCAGACCTGTCACTCCAAAAGCTCTTGTTCGGCCTCAGATCAAGCTAGACACCCCATTCCACCTTCCACTGCCTGTTGACATCTAGTGGAAGGCGTATGAAGTGCATGCATATCGATAAATATAAGGCAATTGAATAGGCAGGCCCTGGAACAGAGCATCGTTTTCAGATTTTTCACTTCCTATATGGAAGTTTGCTGCAAAATGAGTTCTGTTTTACTCACAGATATAATTCAAACAGTTTTAGAAACTTGAGAGTGTTTTCTATCCAATAGTAATAATAATATGCATATTGTATGATCTAGAATAGAGTACGAGGCAGTTTAATTTGGGCACGATTTTTTCCAAAGTGAAAACAGCGCCCCCCTATTGACAAGAAGTTTAAGGATTGTTTTGTTTGTCTTGTGTAGTTTCTTAATCATTGTACCTAAACTATGTGTAAACATGTATACGCAGGGCCCAGCTGTAAAAGAGACCTTGGTCTCAGTCTGTGTTCCTTGTTGAAATAAAGGTATAAAAAAAAAAAACTGGAGAATGACACCTCTGGGCTTGGAGTCACCCTGCCTTCTCGTGCGGAGGCGATGTACAGTGTTGACAACATCTGCTAGCTTAGCCTTCTCCTCAGGTAGGATAGCTTGGCAGACTTTGATGGTCTCTTGCCGCACGTTCTCCCCATCTGCCGCGGGAATGCCATACAGTCTCAAGATACCACCGTCTGGAGTAGCATTCGAGTTCCGCGATTCTGCTTTGGCAGAGTCCATCTTTCCCTCCTCCTTTTCGACGCGCTTTTCGATGTGGGCGACCTTCTTAACATCCTTGATTTCCATGCATGCAAAGTCAACTGTTTTTTTTAAGCCCTCGATTTTCATTGCGTTGTCGCCGACCATTTTCTCTATGGCATCGGGCCTGGAAAGAGTGGCGATAACACCATTATTGGCAGCGGCATCTGGGCCCAGTTCAAACATGCCTTTCTTGGAAGTTGGAGGTTTGCTTGGGGTTATAGGCAAAGAAGGAAAATCCTCATCTGTCAGGCCATTTGTTGCAGTTGTCAATCAAAGCATTTTCCTCCTGTGTAATGACATTGGATGATGGCTGAGCATTGCTAGCTGAGGAGGTAGCCATAAGATTTCTCTTTCTGTCAGCGTGCTGTGACATTTTGGAAAATATAATCTTAAATCATCAATAACCTGGTGTTTTTAGCAAGCAAAGTATTATTTTGGTAGTGAAAAGTGTTATTTTGAACGATCTTTCAAAAGTTGGTACGCAGTGCTCGGTAGGAAGCGTGTGCTCAAGCTGCCATCTTGGAGCCTCTTCCAAGTTTCTGGTTGATGACAACAGTCACGCGAATACGACAACAGGTTGTTAGCAAGTTAATTTTGCGATATTGACAGAGATATTATTGTTATAAAAACAAGTCCGGTCGAGGCCGCTATATAGTAATTTAAAGAAACGCCGCTTTGGGTTCTAAGGGGTTAACAAACATACAGTGCCAATTCTTCAAAATCATTATTTGACACAATATCTTAGCACAGCACTGGCAAACCGTGGTTGACCAGCTCCCTGACCAAAATGGCTGACCTTTATCTCATCATAAAAAGGTTCATGTCCATTTTAGTGTTCTAATTCCTAATTCTGTGGTTCCTATTCTGTTCTCTATCTTCACTAACGTGACTTCCCTTTGTATACAGGCTTTCAGCATACCTTGACATCCATCGCTGCCTGGAGTACTTGGGATACCTGGGCTACACCATCCTTACTCAGCAGAACACCCAAACCACTGCAGTCACAGGTGTGTGTCTGTGTCTGCACACATGTCAACACATCTTTTTTTTCATCCTGCATGTAGCCTCTCTAGGAAGATGGACTGTATGTATGTAAACTAGAACCAATAATCCTAGTGCCAAAGTAAACCTCACTCACTGTAGTTAGAGGATTAGAACTATAATCTGGTTCAGTATAGGCTCTACAGACAGAATTATATACAGTTTGTATGCCTTCTGTGGATGTACAATGACTGAAAGTTCAACTTTGAATATGCAGTTTGACTGGTGTGGAGATTGAATGTGTGGTTTAGTTAGTATATGGGCTGCTAACACAAAATGTACACATTTGAGATTATCAATAATAATGCCATAGTCGCATCCTTCAATTGGTCAATTAACCTCAACCGGCCTCCCAGTGTGTATTTATGTTTGTGTGCGTGCGTAAAATTGAGGGCGTGGCTGCATGGATTAGGGTAGGGCTTCCCAGGATTAGGGTAGGGTGACGTAATGTAAGAGTCTCACCGGCGCTAATGACCTCACAGACTCAGTCTGTGCCACAGAGGTGAGCAGGTTTAGCTGACCCTGCTATAAATGTGAGAGTGGGCCCAAAGCTCAAATAATTCCAAAACACCCAAGGTTACTCTTACCCCCACCATCTTAGATCAGATTCTGCATTCCCCCACATTAACCAGGAGAAATATGATTGTTTTAAATGCTTTGATAGTACTCCATTTTATTAGTCAATGGTTCCCTGTCCCTACTGTGTGTGTGTGTGTGTGTGTGTGTGTGTGTGTGTGTGTGTGTGTGTGTGTGTGTGTGTGTGTGGGTGGGTGGGTGGGTGGGTGGGTGGGTGGGTGGGTGGGTGGGTGGGTGGGTGGGTGGGTGGGTGTGTGTGTGTGTGTGTGTGTGTGTGTGTGTGTGTGTGTTGGTGCTGTCCATGTGTTGGTGCTGTCCATGTGTTGGTGCTGTCCATGTGTTGGTGCTGTCCATGTGTGTGTGGCTCTGCAGTGACTCGGGAGAAGGCCGGGGACCTGGAGAAGGGCCAGACTCAGCGGTCAGTGTTCCTATGTAAGGTGATTGGACCGCGGGGTACTGGGAAGTCTGCCTTCCTTCAGGTCTTCCTTGGCCAAAACACAGCGGTACGGTCATCTTGCTATTGTTTGCCTAAATATTATTTAGACTAAATAGCTATACAGAATTCCTGGAGGAACTATTTAGTACTTTGTTACTAATAGTACGCCTTGAACTCTTCATTGTAAGACCATTCTGCATTATTAATATGATGTGTTCGAGCTGAGAAATTATGTTGAAAACCTACCCTAACTACTAGCATTACTACAAGAAATTATGAGGGTCTGTGTGTTTATTTCAGCGAGAGGAGCATTCAACCGGTGCCTTTTCCTTCTACACCATAAACACTGTCCAAGTTAGCAACCAGGAGAAGTTCCTCATTGTGAGTACATTATCTTTTACTGTAACCTCAACTCTGACCCCTGACCTTTGGTAGAGTACAGTAGCCTCACCTCCAATCTGTCGTCTTCTCCTGGCAGCTCTACGAGGTGGACGTGGAAACGGAGTTCCTAAAGGCGTCGGACGCTGTGTGCGACGTAGCATGTCTCATGTATGACACAAACGACCCCCACTCCTTCGACTACTGTGCCAGTATATACAAGGTGAGCAGTATCTCATGTCTGCTTCAGAGCTTCTCTGGTTTTCACAAAGGAACAGAATGT
Source organism: Salvelinus alpinus (assembly GCF_045679555.1). Taxonomy (NCBI): domain Eukaryota; kingdom Metazoa; phylum Chordata; class Actinopteri; order Salmoniformes; family Salmonidae; genus Salvelinus; species Salvelinus alpinus. The sequence goes on from NC_092102.1 coordinate 1,047,764, forward strand.
GTTTCAATGAAATGATCAGGAGTCTGTTCTTCAATGTTTTTTTGTCTTTTATATTCCTCTCCCTCCCTTTTCTCTTACCACTACAAACACCGGCTGCTTCCGCCACTCCCCTTTTCCGGCCTGTCCCTAGACTCCACCAGCAAGAACATCTACACCAAGCTGGCCTGGGCCGCCATGTTCCCGTACGCATTAGTACACTGACTGTCACATATGACTAACAATTATCTCTGTTTATCACCATTTCATCTATAGTTTGGCGTTTCAGTGTTGAGAAACTAGAATTTCATGTCACATTTTAGTTTATACTCTGTAGTGGTCTGAACCTTTATGCTGTTTCATTTGTCAGTTCATTGATTACTTTGTCTCCCCCCCCCACAGACACCTGAACGACTCCGACATGAGCCACACCTCCTTCTGGCTGAGAGTGACGCTAGGAGCAGCAGTAGTCACAGTCCTAGGCTTTGCCATCTACAGAGCTTTCACCTGACAGAAATAACTGGGTTCCTGACTGTAGCCCCACCCCCCTCTTTTTCTCTCAACCCCAATCTCCAGACCAACCGTCTAAATAAACTAGCCATCAAGACAAACTAGCCATCTAGACCTGACAGACAAAACTCATCCATTTTACTACATCGTTATTCATACACCAAACTCCCCCGTCCCTCTCCTCATCTTTATTCTGCTATTCCCGGCTACTCCGGATAGTCAGGTCTTCTTCACTGACTAGTTATATTAGTCAAAATAGAGGCTTGTGACCATTTCTTTCACACTCTTCTGACCTCCTACCTTGCTTGCTCTGCCTTATGATGTAAAATTCCAGGCGTAGGAGGTACCCTCCCAAATATATGGGTGCTTTATCAAATAAGGATATGCAAATACAAGGAAGGTAGAACATTTCAAACCCAAGACATTTCCACATGCATCCACAAGGTGTTCAGGAGGAAAATGCATAGATATATTTTATTTTTAATATGCAGTATTTCTAAAGGAAAATAAAATAAATCCAAAATGAGATAGGAATTTGGAAAAACATATCAAACAGAAAGACTGGTGTTGTTTAGAAACCAAAGAGCAACATGGCGAATTCATACAGTTCGAATCACGAACCGGGGGGGAGTGAAGACAGAGGGTCCGAATGCATCTGTCAAGCAACCCCAAGACCTTAAAGCACCAGCTATGTAGGAACCTGCTGCAAGGACGTAACCGAGCAACAGACACTCTAGCTCAATGCTGGGAAGTTGCTGGAAGTCCCAAAAGGAGCCCCGCGGAACTTGTCTTCCCACTGAACAAGCCACTGAGATAGACTTTCAGACCTGATTTGCCAAATTCAAAAGCCTCCATGTTACAGACAGTAACGGTAAAATACCAGCTATCACTCCTTTAGATTCTGCTCTACTAGGGTTGTGGGTGAAACGAACTAGATCAATTTATTAATGTACAGGTTGTTGTTTTTTTAAGAGGTTTGTTCTCTGATAGCACCAGTGGTGGCTTGCCAGATAAGAATTGTGGAGGAAGCAATGTCTTGTTGTGCATGAAGAGAAGTGATTATATTGTATCAGATTGATGAAAAAGACACACTGAAGTCTGTAATGCATCCTCCTTACTCAAGGAAATCAGTAGTGTTAAAACATCCAAATAATTTTTCTGTCATTCTTATTTCATGATATTAAAACTAAATCCTGCCCCGTGCAAATTAACACTCCAAATTATCATTCAAAGGAAAATATCTGCCTCGTCTTATCTTTCACGTGCATTCACCACAAATTGGAACTTAGGCCCCAAATTGTATTTCCGCTAAATCAGCCATGAATTGAGTGTGTGTGTGGTGTATGTGTGTGTGTGTGCACATGTTCATTTGCGTGTGTGCATAAATGGATATGTGTGTCAAGATTTTGATTGTATGACTTAATTTGCCATTGTTTTTATCAACAACAAAAAATAAAGAAAAATGTGGATTGTTGAACGTTTTGCCAAACATGTATCCATGACTGTCATAGTGGGGATATTTGTGTGTGTTGGTGTGTGTGCACACTGGTGCTTTGTGTTCAATGTGTGCTAAATGTGAAGGCCCAAAGGCAAATGGCTAATGTCCAAAATGTTCAAATAGATTGTGTGCAAAACTCTACACAATTGTACAAGTTTGACATAAAGGTGTTAGATGATCTGGCCTAACATAATGGTGTGTCTGGTTATGCTTTTTGTGCTCTTTTGCACTTGAGCATTCAGCATCACCTGAATTTAATTAGGGCACTTTGCAGGTATATATACTATACCGGCATTTCACTATATTGTGACCAAAAAAACGTTAACAAAGTGACAAACAAACCTTTTAAAACATATTTTATAGTTCGAATGGACTTCTGTCTTGACTCCAGTGCATGTTTGACATTTTGGACTGCTGAATGCAAAATAGCTGTTGCTATAGGTGACAAATGGAACTCATAGGCTAGGTCTACTCTTACCTGTCACCAACCAAGACTGCTTCCCTTTTTTACAAGCAGTAAGTAGAATAAATGAAATATTGATGTTCAAAGTTAAGAAGTAATAGAAAATAAATGTTTTGGTGAATTTTCACCAGAGACTTACCCGTGTTTTACCAAAATGGTTTAGACTTTCTGTTTACACCTCCACAGCCCAGCTCCAGTGTCTCACTAGGCCCATGGCCTCAGTGGACCTGATCTGACTTGGGGCCAAGGCCAGGCCACTGGTAGTTTTCAGATGTTATTTACATAAAAAATGGCCATATGTGAACATGGGTTAACACCTTCTCACAAAGCAACTGTCTTGATGATGCAGAGGATGTTGATTCTGGAATTCTGCTTGCCCCAGGTCTTTAGTGTCACATTCCTGATGGAAACGCCATTTCCTGAAAAATTACACTTAAACTCACATTAACTGTCGACTCGACTATTTAGTGTGGGGTAAGTCTCAGTTGGAAATGCCCATTGGACTACTTTGAAGAAAATAACATTTGTATATTCTTGTCCTTTTAAGCTTTCTAACTGCTGCCCTTTAAACCGCTTCAACAACATGGTGGGAACGAAAATACAGAGCGCAACCAGGAGATGGAAGTATCGAGTTTGAGTTAACTTCAGGTAGGAACATTTGTTTTCTTTAGGGTTTGCGTCCTCTCCTTTTCCAATTCCCATCTGCACTGTACAGTAGGACAGAAAAAAAGCTGAAAACAAATGCTCCGCTCAACAAAGAATGTTGCTTTACCTATTGCTCAGAGCTATGTCCAGTCATCAGTATAGAAAAAAATGACTGAGCTACTAAGTTCCTGGCCTTTAGATAGGGTCCTTGGGCTTGTTTCAGGATTTAGAAAATGTACATTCTTCAAAGATTGAGAACCTTGAGAACATAAAGAATTAGAAAGTCTAATTTATTAACAACACTACTTAAAACTTCATTCTTAATACTGTCATATTTGTTGGTAATTGATCGGTGTATGCATGCGTAAAATGCGACTAATAAATGTACATTATATTTAGAAGATGAGAAAAGTTTATTGTATTACAGTATAAACAGTTTCAAAAGTGATGCAATACATAGTCTACAGTTCATTACAAATACACTGAATTAATGGAACATGGCATGGTTGGTTTACAAAAAAGTAGCACAGAGTCCGCATTTGGAGCCATACCATCACTTGAAAATCTTGCTGACGTCCATGCCTACACAGTTCTTCTATACATTGTGTAGCTCAACAATGCTCGCTATTGAAACAAGTGCATTTTCAGAATGACCTCTTGCACAAAGAACAAGAACTATTCACTTGTTCCAATAGCCTAATCAATAATAATTCCCGATTAGTGTCACATACATTTTCTAACAGGTCCTCAGGTTTCCAAGGTTCAGAGAGGAATAATAAATAGTAGCCTAACAATTAATGCTGTTACAAAAAAATGCTTTAATTCCAGACCCACTTTTTACAGCATCATATAGTGCAATGGAGTGGAAAACAATCTGTAAAAACGGATCAATTCGCATGAGACCATACAAAAATAAGATGACATATACAGAAACATTTCCTCAAAGTATTTACAAGTCTCTCTGTAATGTCCATTTTACTTTTTCTTTGCGGCTTTTTTGGCTGCTGCCTTGGGTTTGGGTTTTGCAGCTTTGGCCTTCTTGGGTTTGGCTGCCTTGGCTGGCTTTGCCACCTTGGCTTTCTTTACTACTTTCTTGGGCTTTGGTGCCGCTTTCTTCGGGGACTTTTTCACTTTCTTCACTGACACTTTCACTTTCTTGGCTTTTGCTGGTGATTTGGCCACCTTCTTGGGCTTTGCTACCTTCTTGGGCTTAGCGACTTTCACAGGCGACTTCTTTGGTTTCACAACGGCTTTAGCTTTAGGTGCCTTTTTGGTGTCCTCTGCTTTAGCCAGTTTGAAGGAGCCTGATGCGCCGATGCCTTTGGTGTGGCGCAGGACCCCGCCACTCACCATCCTCTTCAGAGACAGCTTAATCTGGGAATCGGCATTGTCTCCCACCTTGTAGTGGCTCTTGATGTACTTCTGGACAGATTGTCTGGACGCACCTCCACGGCTTTTGTCTGCCTGGACGGCCGCCATAATCATATCCGAGTATTTCGGGTGTGAAGCAGGTTTCTTGAGTGCCTTCGCCTTTTTAGCTTTTGGGGCTGGAGCTGCCACCGTCTCTGCCATTGTTGACTCTTAAAATTGGTTGAATATGCAGGTTCAGTTCAAGTATTCCCGGCAAACGTCTGTCACAGAGCGTCACAAGTTTCTAAATTAATATTTCCAAACGTATAATATTCCAGAAAAGGTCCTGGTTTGTGAGAACGCAAAGCTTATAATAAAAAAGTTGTGAGTACTATATGTTTGACACACACGATGGAGCGTCACATCTGATTCTCTCTTAATGTATATTATTCTACAAGCGCTCCTCTGACTTTATGAAGCCTAAGCGCGGACGTGATTGAGAACACCAACGGCCAGCAGCTGATCCAGCAGGCTCCATGGAACTCGCGCAGTCCCGTTTGTGTTTCTTCATCCTCGAACTCTTTCAAAATGTAAAAAGTCTGGCATTGTATATGTGTACAAAACCGCATGGTTTGAAAGTAGACAATTTGGGCTTCACTGTCATATAAATGTTTTTGTATAATTCGCTGACCGACAAACTTTTATTTCCCGAAAACCTACCCGAAGCACAGCGCGTTGTGATCAATTTTGCAGAATTCCTATTAAATTGACCCAAACAGACGGAACCGAATATTAAAATGACAAATGCATAATGAAGACGAATCAATACTTTAACGAATGCACATGGGTTGACCGGTGCAAAAGCTAGTTTTTGCTTTTAATACACCGAAATAATTTTCGAACTAACACAGCCCGGCCATTGACTTTGAGTGACGTGGTTGAGATTATTTAGTGTTAAACCTCCTATAAATTAAATGACAGACTATCTGATGTATGGATAAAGCATCTGTTGTTAATATAGATTTATGTAGGATTTAGTGGAATGGTTACATTCAATTTATTTGATGTTTTAAGGCGGAATTAGAAATAAACAAACGGGCACTATTGCTCCTCGCGACTGTGCTCCTTTGTTAGGAAAGTTGCCAACACCTCCAAAGATCTGGTTCTCTGATAATAATTCACGAAATCTGTCCATTTTCATAAAAGAAACATGATTGTCTGATATTTGACGGGGTATTCGCTCAAGTGTGAGTGCGACAACTATCTATATTAAACCACCCTATCATTTAACATAGGGCGCATTCATGACATTCTTTTGTTCATTGGCTGGTAGGCTATAGGAGAGCCGACTGAACGACATGACTAATTTACGTGTGGATCATCACATATTTCCTATGGCTATACATGTATAATGCGCAGTGATATAGGCGACATTTGTTACAACAGGAAACATTCCAATTGGTTGTTTTTATTTTAGATGTTCATCTGATATATTTCCCCTGTAGCCTAAACGCCATCTTGGATCCCTTAGTCAATCTCCTACTACTTTTTTTGTTCATTTTCTGCTATAAGGGCTTTATGACTGTTTACAATCAATTAATTTTGACCTGTCATTTTCATTATTCTGAATTTCACATCATAGCCACTTTGCAGTTAGTCCATAACGTCGCATAACACTGTCAAAACGGTTTAGGCTAGCAGGTGATGTTATCAGTTTAAACAACTACTCAAGTCGTAGAATATCTAGTTATGCCAATATGTTGCTAGTGTAGGCTATGTTCTATGTAATTTGAAAATGTTTTCAAAATATTTTGGAATACCCTGCACAGAGGGGCCTAGGCTATATAGTTTTGCTGTATGCGCTCCCTCCTTCTTCCCCTTTCTGACCCGCTCGTTCTTTCCTTCTCCCTCTCTCTGATGAGTAGCCTATGTGTGCGAGAGTATGAGTGAGTGAGTGCTCATGAGGGGACGCGCTAGATGAACGAATGAATGCGCGCGCACTGTCGTTCGGTAATTTATTGAACATTCCTATTCACTGTGTTGTTGACGAGTGCCAGCAATTTGAGAGCAGAAGTGGTCGACCTCTTTCATGGCCTTCTTAATCGATATGTGTTTATTTATTTTCATTATGGTCACAGAACACTTAAAAGTGTCGGGAGAAAGGTAGTTCTTCAGTCGGTGGTTATGCCTATGTGGTTTGGTGCTGAAAACAGCACCCAAACGCATTTCTCGCACTAACAGACCACTCCCTCCCTTCACCGACAGAGGGACGTCTTTAACAATGGACGGCCCGTTGTTGGGTCAACAGAATCCATCGCATTTTTTCTGTTGATTATCTTAACACTGTAATGGCGGTACTGAATCAGCAGTCAACCGTAGGATTTTAGAATCAATGAATTGCCCCATGGCAACTGTAAATATGCCTTTACATGAATCTGTGTAGTTTAACAACAGGAAGTCCATTTGTAACACCTCGCAATCATTGCGTAATAGTGCCATATTTCGGTCTTTGCTCCCGTTTCTGTGTCAGTTGTGATTGTAAGATAGTTCATTTACAAATATTAATTAATATAGGTGATGATTGTTAGAATGATTAATAATAAGTACATTATTAGCCTATTATTAATTATTATTATCAATGCTTATTATTGCAGGTGTATGATTTACTTCCAGACATCAAACACTTTTGCAGACAGTGCAGCCTACTGACAAAACACAATTGACTCGTTATTCAGCATTTCATATATGACAACTCCCTGCCATGCCCATATACTGTATATACATTGAACAGAAATATAAACGCAACATGCAACAATTTCAAATATTTTACTGAGTTACAGTTCATATAAAGAAATCAGTCAATTTAAATAAATTCATTAGGCCCTAATCTATGGATTTAACATGACTGGGAAAACAGATATGCATCAGTTTGTCACATATACCTTAAAAAAAGGTAGGGCCGTGGATCAGAAAACCAGTCCGTATCTGGTGTGACCACCATTTGCCTCATGCAGCATGACACAGCTCCTTCGCATAGATTTGAACACGCTGTTGATTGTGGCCTGTGGAATATTGTCCCACTCCTCTTCAATGGCTGTGCAAAGTTGCTGGATATTGGCGGGAAGTGGAACACGCTGTCGTACACGTCAATCCAGAGCATCCCAAACATGCTCAATGGGTGACATGTCTGGTGAGTATTCAGGCCATGGAAAAACTGGGACATTTTCAGCTTCCGGGAATTGTGTACAGATCCTTGCGACATGGGGCTGTTCATTATCATGCTGAAACATGAGGCAAATTCTCTAAAACAACATTGAAGCCGGCTTATGTTAGAGAAATTAACATTCAGTTCTCTGGCAACAGCTCTGGTAGACATTCCTGCAGTCAGCATGCCAATTGCACGCTCCCTCAAAACTTGAGACATCTATGGCATTGTGTTCTGTGACAGGAATAGCATTTCAAGAAACTGATTAAACAGCATGATCTTTACACAGGTGCATCTTGTGCTGGGGACAATAGAAGGCCACTCTAAAATGTGTAGTTTTGTCAGGTGGATGGATTATCTTGGCAAAGGAGAAATGCTCACTAACAGGGATGGAAACACATTTGTGCACACAATTTGAGAGAAATAAGCTTTATGTACATTTCTGGGATATTTTCTTCAGCTCATGAAACAGGGGACCAACACTTTACATGTTGTGTTTTTGTTCAGTGTAATAGCGACATAATGCAGTGCCTGCATGTTCTTAAAATAAAGTTCACACTACTTTAAGAAGTAGGTAAGTGAGGTCTAAAGTTGCACATAAAAGCCTACTTCAATATATTCGTAGAGGAGAACCACACATGTCCGAAATACTTTGTCTTAGTTAAGTCTAAATTCATCCCTTTGCCAACTAGTAATTTTAGCTTTTTAAAACCTCTCTGGTCCTCTCATGCAGCATTATGGGAAAAGTTGTTCTCCATGTTGCTCAAAGCGTGTGTGTTTATACTGGATTGTTGCTATGGAACCATTGTCTTGGGGTCCAAAGCAAATACAGCAAAGGATCTATGTAGCGTACTTCTTTCTCTCTATTTTATTTTATTTATTTCACCTTTATTTAACCAGGTAGGCAAATTGAGAACACGTTCTCATTTACAATTGCGACCTGGCCAAGATAAAGCAAAGCAGTTCGACACATACAACAACACATAGTTACACATGGAGTAAAACAAACATACAGTCAATAATACAGTGAAAAATAAGTCTATATACAATGTGAGCAAGTGAGGTGAGATAAGGGAGGTGAAGGCAAACAAAATATATATATAAATAAATAAAAATATAAAAAGGCCATGGTGGCGAAGTAAATACAATATAGCAAGTAAAAAAATAAATTAAAAAAAACACTGGAATGGTTGGTTTGCAGTGGAAGAAAGTGTAAAGTAGAGATCGAAATAATGGGGTGCAAAGGAGCAAAATAAATAAATAAATACAGTAGGTAAAGAGGTAGTTGTTTGGGCTAAATTATAGATGGGCTATGTACAGGTGCAGTAATCTATGAGCTGCTCTGACAGCTGGTGCTTAAAGCTAGTGAGGGAGATAAGTGTTTCCAGTTTCAGAGATTTTTGTAGTTCGTTCCAGTCATTGGCAGCAGAGAACTGGAAGGAGAGGCGGCCAAAGGAAGAATTGGTTTTGGGGGTGACCAGAGAGATATACCTGCTGGAGCGCGTGCTACAGGTAGGTGCTGCTATGGTGACCAGCGAGCTGAGATAAGGGGGGACTTTACCTAGCAGGGTCTTGTAGATGACCTGGAGCCAGTGGGTTTGGCGACGAGTATGAAGCGAGGGCCAGCCAACGAGAGTGTACAGGTCGCAGTGGTGGGTAGTATATGGGGCTTTGGTGACAAAACGGATGGCACTGTGATAGACTGCATCCAATTTATTGAGTAGGGTTTTGGAGGCTATTTTGTAAATGACATCACCGAAGTCGAGGATTGGTAGGATGGTCAGTTTTACAAGGGTATGTTTGGCAGCATGAGTGAAGGATGCTTTGTTGCGGAATAGGAAGCCAATTCTAGATTTAACTTTGGATTGGAGATGTTTGATGTGAGTCTGGAAGGAGAGTTTACAGTCTAACCAGACACCTAGGTATTTGTAGTTGTCCACATATTCTAAGTCAGAGCCGTCCAAAGTAGTGATGTTGGACAGGCGGGCAGGTGCAGGCAGCGATCGGTTGAAGAGCATGCATTTAGTTTTACTTGTATTTAAGAGCAATTGGAGGCCACGGAAGGAGAGTTGTATGGCATTGAAGCTCGCCTGGAGGGTTGTTAACACAGTATCAAAAGAAGGGCCAGAAGTATACAGAATAGTGTCGTCTGCGTAGAGGTGGATCAGAGAATCACCAGCAGCAAGAGCGACATCATTGATGTATACAGAGAAGAGAGTCGGTCCAAGAATTGAACCCTGTGGCACCCCCATAGAGACTGCCAGAGGCCCGGACAACAGACCCTCCGATTTGACACACTGAACTCGATCAGAGAAGTAGTTGGTGAACCAGGCGAGGCAATCATTAGAGAAACCAAGGCTGTCGAGTCTGCCGATGAGGATGTGGTGATTGACAGAGTCAAAAGCCTTGGCCAGGTCAATGAATACGGCTGCACAGTATTGTTTCCTATCGATGGCGGTTAAGATATCGTTTATGACCTTGAGCGTGGCTGAGGTGCACCCATGACCAGCTCTGAAACCAGATTGCATAGCGGAGAAGGTATGGTGGGATTCGAAATGGTCGGTAATCTGTTTGTTGACTTGGCTTTCAAAGACCTTAGAAAGGCAGGGTAGGATAGATATAGGTCTGTAGCTGTTAGGGTGAAAAGCTATGAAAGCTTGACACCTGAAACCCTCTTAACTGCAGATACTGTGTAGGATTCCTGCAGATTAAGTGAGTACAGATGAAATTAACCATTTACTGAATGTTGCTGAAGGTGCAAGGGATGTATGAGGGTCTGGTTTGGGTTCAGGGGCTGTATGAGGGTTGAGAGTTGATGTTATGGTGTCCTCTTTGTTACATTATTGAGTGTACTTCAAACCGTATGTATTAGAAGAGGTGTTAGTCTTGTTGATCCAGGCAGAGACAGCAACCAATGCTGTTGTGCTCCATACAACTGTGAAACTATTTTGTTGTAATGTTTTGTCCTTAAACAGTTGTAGTGTGTTCACTCACACACATGCCGTTAGTGTGTGTTCCCTTTGACAGTTGTGACAACACATGGTTGTGTGTCTGTATGAGCAGGTGACGGAGAACAAGTGCTCTGCTGACTGCAGCACAATACTCAAACACACACACGCAATGCCACACAATGAGGAGAGTGTCCGTCTGAGCCAACAGAAGCACAGTGGTTTGTGGCCCACGCCAAGTCTCTCTTTGAAACGCTCTACCCTCCTGCTCCATAGCTTCCCCGTCTCCCCCTGAGCTCAGTATTTAGATCAGCTAATTATTGCCACTGTGACAGCTGTGACCCCCTCCTCTCCTGACAGCCCCCTCATTGGACATCATCCGAGATGCACCTGTGTGCCTTCAGTCAAGCCAACAGACTTTGTCTGATCAAGGCTATTATAGGCTATGCCTTTGATACATATTAAGGGTATAACCATTAACTTACTCTTTATTGCTTTTGAGTTGATATCGGTATGTTTGTTTCATTTCCGTTTAATGCTTAAATTGACTGTATTTGGACTGCTTTCAATTTGATCACATGCTGTAGCCATTCTATCATGGTCCTCTGATGGTATCACGATTTGACGAAAGGCCTTTAATCCTTTCATCGCTCAGCAGGCTTCTTTTTTCTGTCTAGGGCAGCTTACATCTTAGTGTACATCTTAGCGATAAATCATGGGCATTAAAAACATTAGGCAACATTTTCTCCAGCTCTCAGTAAATAAATGCAGTATAGTTGTGTGGCTGAATGGTGTATTGTTTTTTAGACCAGCAGCAGCTGTCCAATACTTTTTTTAAAGCTGGTCATGTAGATGAAGCCTACCTCTTTCTGCTCTGATTCGGTGTCAAGGTTAGATATTTTGGTCATATTTCACGAGAGCTTGAGGGATTATAAAACCATTATAACCGTTATAATTATTTTATAAACCTGTAGTTATTTACAGAGACTAACAATGTCATGATGTGTGAGCATTGGTTAAGGTTCATACATGACGCTTGTTTGGTGACTGACAGACTCACGACAGGTTTGAAATGGTAATTTATTTGTTTTCTTTCAAATACTTGAGGTGCACTTGATTCATATACTGTAGCTTCTTGATTTAATGGAACCAATGGGGAAAAGTCCAACCCCACCCATGCACCTCAGGTATTTGAAGGAAAACAAATACTGTTTGGTCCCAGACTTTTCTCTACAGTTGGTCCTTGACTTTAACCCTTTTCACCAATAGATGGCAGCAGCCCCCTAATAGGGGCACTAGAACAGTAATTTACCCTTAGCCTACATATTGCATACAGTACAGTCTAGGGTTCCCTTGCCACCTATATTATTCTCACCTGGGCAGTCCGGATTTTAATCTTGTGCCAGAAGGAAGATGTGAGATAAACCAGTGTCTAGTTTTAGATAGGTGGCTCTATTTTCAGCTGGCGGTAAACTAGCCCAATTGTCAAAAGCACGTCCGTTGGTATTTTCAACCTTTTAAAGCCAGCACTCTGCTGTTTTCCAACATGTGCGCCAGGATTGGTAATGTAGGCTACCTGTTTTATATGAGCTGGCTTGCGCCGAGGTGGGAGGGGTGGCAATATCTGAGGTGTGTCCTTAAAAACGTGCGCCAAAGTGCCAATTTCAGACAGCACTGGTGGGGATATTTAAGACCAACCAAAAGCTGATCTTAGCAGTAACGTGGTTGGAACGCGGTTGGTTATGTCATGGCATGGATTTTGACAGCAGAAGCTCAGTCTATCCAACTGCGACGCACAGTGCCCATGTGCACACCGAACACGAAATTTGCTTTTGGTGCCAGTAAACATAATATTTAGAAACATAAAATACTTGTTTTTTTCCATTTCGTTTCATTTGATATAAAACCAACAATAGCCCCCCCTCCTGCATTGCCAAGTACTTAAGATAAAGGGTTTGAAATAGATCTTAACTACCAAATCCTTATTAAAATATCAAGTTTGGGAGCAGCAAAACAGTGAGCTGACATACCCTTTTTCATCTATGCATTGTAGTGCCTACATTGTTTTAGACAGCTCCCATTTTTTTTTTTTAGGTAAAACCCCTCCAAAAGCTACATGTGTCTATATGCCCATCATGAAACGAAAGATGGTGACCCTTGTAATTAGAAGTTATTTTCCTGTAACAATTGCTTGTCTACCGTTTCATATGATTAAAAACCAAGCCCTCCGTAGGCTACTCTTGAAGACGATTTATGCTTGATCTGGAGGCGATATCAAGCTCCATGCTGCAACGCCTTGCGCCCCACCCTTTTTTAACAATGTGGAGGGCTCAGTATAGCTCCTTATAGCTCTGCATTGATATGATTGGTGGACAGTAGGTGGGCAGGGACAGCGTTATGGGCGGGCCTTAGGTGGCATGGCTCGCCCTACCATACCTCGGTTAAATTCCAAACACTTAAAGACACACCCTATCCCCTCAGCCCTTAAAATTAAGTGGGCACTTCTGAAGACGTTCATGACGTCTGACGAGTATACACTTGCAGGGTAATGGGCGAGGGAGGAATGATTTTTAAATGGAACGCCCATACCCAGAAATTCATCACTCGTTCATCCCGCGATGATTGTGTTTTCAGCCACCGGTAGCTTGTGGGTGCTTTATATGTGCTACAGTCATTTATGATTGTATGTCTACTTATATTAACTATATAGTTATTAATATATGCCTACTGTATGATAGCTAGCAAATGAATTAGCTAACTAACGTTAGCCTGCCTAGCAACTTCTGAAGAAGGAAAATGTTTTATTTCTACAATTTCCAAAAGCTTACCAAACAAAAACGTCAATACTTTTATGAAATGTGTTTTCGCGTTGGTAGCACAATTTCTAACTTATTTACATTCATTTTTACTTACACTTGTATGTTGACTCCATATTGATGGAGGTTTTTAGTTTTGACAGACTTCTTAGCGGATGTACAATCATCGTTTCAGGCAACGTTGTAAACTTCCCTTGCTTGGCTAATTTGAAACGACGACAAATATGTCCGCGGGGATTCCCCCAAATGAATAAGGCCGAGGGCTGTCTACTTTGAGTTTGAGCTGCAGCCCTCCTTGCCCATCCAAATAAAAATATTGATAATTTATTTGACCTAGATAAACTGCGACAGTAAAAGGCGCTGCATGGTCATTCTGACGTTTACATTGGCCTCTCTGCTGGACGTGCAATTGTGACTTACCAGTCCAACAACCAACCCAAATTATCTTGGCAACCAGCCATGGAGTCCAACCTCAGAACTGCTTTGGAATGTTGAATATTATCCTCAATGGGTGTTATATAGGTTGACCTCGACCCAAACCACTGAATCAGTCTGTGTGTCTGATTCGTACTGACTGCAGAACTGATGTTGCCTTTTCAACTGGCAGAAACGTGAGCACTTGCCCGTATATTATCTTTTTGAAATTGTATTTTTATAACACATGCATTTTAGTTTCTGGGTTCTATTTTAACAAACCCTCTTAGCGTTGGTGGTAGAGCTACAGTCCAGGGTGTGTCAGAAATATTTTAGATATTTTCACAGCGAGAACTATTGGTGCAGTAGCTGGCGTTGCCACAAAAAGGGTGTTTTTTGATGAATAAATCATTTCTAGGCGTGTTGAGGGTTGACTTATCACTGGCCAATCGGAACATGGCCCATCGCGAAATATGTGGTTGCTTCAAAATGTAGGCCTATCCCATCTTTGCTAAATATGTTGAACATGTTTCAGTCCACTAGTTGAAAGCAATTGCATGGCTTCAATATGGAAATATACTGTTAAACATAGCATTCACACTGATATAGGGGCTAGGGCTACTGTAAATGGCATTATGCCTGAGCCATGGACATGCCAAACGTTGTCAATAACTGAGATTCAATTCAGTATTGATAAGGCCAAGATAGAGCGCATCATTCTGTTAATTTAAATGCATTCCAGGTGACTACCTCATTTAGCTGGTTGAGAGATTGCCAAGAATGTGTAAAGGTTGCGCCCCTCTATATGTAGCCCATATATGTGATGCCATCTGGCCAGAAATAATATGACATGCCATTTATTTTGGTCCACACAGCATCAGATTCATGGTCTACACATACTGAGACATAGGGGGCGCTGTTTCGCTCGCTCGGATGCTTAACTGAGATTAAATTGGCGGAAAGACGCACCAAAGGCGCTACAAGGTCAATACAAGGTGATCCATATGGCGCCTCCGACCACATTTTCGGATCAAGCATAAATTCGCTCTTACGCTTGATCCAAACCGAAAATGTGGTCGGAGCGCTATATGGATGGTGTGACGCAATTGCGGAGTCTCCAGAGTCAAGCAGAGGCTAAATTGAGCTCGGTACCACATCGTTGTGTCCCTCTCAAATGTTTTAACAATACAGAGGGCTCCATATAGCTCCGCATCGACATGATTGGTTGACTGTAGGTGAGGGCGGGAGGTCCTGTATAAAACAAACTCACTGAATGCCCTGGCTTCTGCAGAGAGAGGGCTCTCCACTCCTCTCTGAGTTTATTATTCCACTTCCCCAGCTATTCCAGTGCCACCCGTATCATTGGAAACTGCTTAAAAGGACTGAGGCTTGATTCAACTCAATCAACAAACCTCTTTGGCCTGACACCAAATTGTTGAAATGTGGCATGATATTCTTAACAGTTCAGCACGTCATTTGGGACTTGAACATTGCAGAGATGTTACAGAGCAACACACATTCCATGTCTAAATCTGGGTGGTGGCAAAACCTCTCAACCATAGGCAATTCTCCATCCTGTAAAGAATAACTTCAATGCATTTTATGCTGCAAGAATGTGAGCTCAATCTCTCATCTGTTTGTGCTCTTCCTCCCTCCCTCTCTCTCACTTTCTTTCACTTGTTTTCACTTTCTAATTGTCCTCCCCATTCTCATCTCACTCTCTCCCTTGGTCCTTCTCTCTTTCCCACTGGTTTCACTCTCTACTGCATCCTATCTCTCTCCAAATATCTCTTTCTCCCTCCATATTCAACCCTGGACATTGCATAAAATAGAGCACTTTGGACTAAAACTATGTCACATAGTGACCCGATTAATTTGGCGGTCATTTTCATCATACGGGTGATTCCCCACACTGCCCACTTACAATTGCCGGACATCTGAAAGCGAGAGGGTCAACCATTATCTACTGTACAGTACCAGTCAAAAGTTCGGACACACCTATTCGTTCAAGGGTTGTTGTTTTTTCTTATTTTTTTTTTACTATTTTCTACATTGTAGAATAATGGAATAACACATATGGAATCATGTTGTAACCAAAAAAGTGTTAAACAAATCAAAATATATTTTCTATTTGAGATTCTTGAAAGTAGCCACCCTTTGCCTTCATGACAACTTTGCAAACTCTTGGCATTCTCTCAACCAGCTTCACCTGGAATGCTTTTCCAACAGTCTAGAAGGAGTTCCCACATATGCTGAGCACTTGTTTGCTGCTTTTCCTTCACTTTGCGGTCCAACTCATCCCAAACCATCTCAATTGGGGTGAGGGTTGGGTGATTGTGGAGGCCAGGTCATCTGGTGCAGCACTCCATCACTCTCCTTCTTGGTCAAATAGTTCTTACAAGGCTGGAGGTGTGTCCCATTAACCGCTAATCAGATGGGATGGCGTATCGCTGTAGAATGCTGTGGTAGCCATGCTGGTTAAGTGTGCCTTAAATAAAAAATAAATCACTGACAGTGTCACCAGCAAAGCACCATCACACCACCTCCTCCATACTTCACGTTGGGTACCACACATGCGGAGATCATCCGTTCACCTACTCTGCGTCTCACAAAGACACACGGTTGTAAACAAAAATCTCAAATTTGGACTCATCAGACCAAAGGACAAATTTCCACCGGTCTAAAGTCCATTGCTCTTGTTTCTTGGCCCAAGCAAGTCTCTTCTTATTATTGGTGTCCTTTAGTAGTGGTTTCTTTGCAGCAATTCGACCATGAAGGCCTGATTCACACAGTCTCCTCTGAACAGTTGATGTTGAGATGTGTCTGTTACTTGAACTTTGAGAAGCATTTATTTGGGCTGCAATCTGAGGTGCAGTTAACTCTAATGAACTTATCCTCATGCGGCAGAGGTAACTCTGGGTCTTCCTTTCCTGTGGCGGTCCTCATGAGAGCCAGTTTCATCATGTCGCTTGATGGTTTTTGCGACTGCACTTGAGGGCACACCTGTTAATCGAAATGCATTCCAGGTGACTACCTCATGAAGCTAGTTGAGGAAATACCAAGAGTGTGCAAAGCTGTTATCAAGGCAAAGGGTGGCTACTTTGAATAATATAAAATCTATTTGTTTAACACTTTTTTGCTTACTACATGATTCCATATGTGTTATTTCATAGGTTTGATGTGTTCACTATTATTCTATAATGTAGAAAATAGTAAAAAATAAAGAAGACCTTGAATGAGTAAGTGTGTCCAAACTTTTTACCGGTACTGTATTCACCAAGACCTAGAGAGTCACAGTGTGTGGTGCAATTATGAGATAGACAGACAGAGAGCCTCTGTCTTGTCACTGGGCCAGAGGCAGAGAATCATACGACCTGGGAGTTGGCACTGGATCTGAGAGGGGACAGTGGACTGTAGACGGAGAGGGGATCCTGACCTGTTGTCACACTCTGATGGCCTCATACACTGTCAGGTCATAGCTGAGCCACAGCAACTTTACTAGAGCTTTCAATTGGAGCGAATACACCAGCTCACTTTACGAAGCAGGATTTACTGTATCCCCAGCCATCCTCATTGTCCTTAAGAGAAGTGGTTATGATGTATACATGCATATGGAATAATAATGTGTTCTCTTCTAAGGAAATAGGTCTGGTAATGGCACTGCTCCTACCAAGGCTGCCCACACAAGGGGTTATGAGTCGCCATTCATCAATCTGATGTTCCGACCTTTATGTTCAGGTCCCCATACACCAGTCTCTTCGTAATTTACATGAATTATGCATGGGATTAACATAAAGGCTTTGTACTGGTTTTACTTATAATGATCAATTGTACACCAGGGATTTTTGCCCAAATGTTATTGCAGTTGTATTCATTTATGCGATACCATGGAGGTGGAATTGGTATGCCATCCAAACTGTCTCTGTCAATAATACATGCATGTTTGTGTGTGTATGATTGCATGTGCTATAATATGTCTTTGTGTGTATGATTAGCGTAAAGGGGTACACAGGAAGGGTATTTCGTCATGGTTCTGTAAGTGTGCTTTAGTGTAATATTTGTGTGGTTCCTGTGTGCATCTGAGTGTGATGTATATTCACGTTTCTGTTACAATATGTGATAGGCCTGCATGTACTGTACATGTATGCATATATTCAGTCTGTTCGCAAGTAGCTTAGGTGTTTTCTCTCTCTCTCTCTCTCTCTCTCTGTCCATTTGTATGTGTTTTAGATGTGCCTACGTGCATCCCTATCTGAGCCTGTAGTAGGCACACAGCCGCAGTGGAGCTCATCCTCTCTTCCTCTTCAAGACGCCCTCCTTGCAATGTGGAAAGGAGCTGCAGCCAGTGGCCCCTCCTGTTCCGGTTCCCATTGGCCGAGAGGAGCCACCTCCCTCCCCTGCCTCATTGGTATGCAGGCAGTGCAGTGTCAGTGAGGAGAGAGGGAGCAGTCAGTGCTGCAGGGCAGAGGTTAGCGAGGAGGAGAGTGAGTGAATGAGAGCTGCTGAATCTGCTGTTTGCTTGTTTTGCTGGGCTGCCTCCTTTCCACACAGCACTGGCACCACAGAATACCCTGCCACCACTACAGACGCTGCTGATTACCACGCTAGTTAGCCACGGCGCTAACAGGAGACCAAGGGGCCACCAGGAATCAAGCTATCCGGGTTTCGCCATCCTTTGAGCAGGGGACGTAGCCGTGTCGTGTAGTGGAGGGGGCTGACGCTACGATTTAGTCACCCGCTCCTACCTCCCCCAACCCCACTCCCCGTCCCCGTCCCCTTCTCCCCAACCACCACCAGCAGCCCGCTTGCTCCTCCCTATCTATGCCCTTGTCCTCGGCGGCTCCTCTCAACTCCCTGGCCAGTATATGGATAGAAGCTCCCTGTTTCAGCTCATACAAGAGCAGGTAAGCGAGCAAAGCAGCGGCGGGAGGTTTCTATGGTTACCGTCTCCTGCCAGCAACCAGCCGCACTCTTTCTATCTAGGGATGAAAGACAGGGATGAAAGGCAGGTGTTAGAACTGCTGCTATAGGGGAAGTGGGAAAGGGCATGTGGTATTGTGTTACTTAAAAAAAAAAAATATATATATATATTTTATGTAGTAATTATTAACTTTATTTATTGAACTGCGTTGTTGGTTAAGGGCTTGTAAGCATTTCACGGTAAGGTCTACACCTGTTGTATTCGGCGCATGTGACAAATAAAATTTGATGTCGGCATCAAATAAAATTGTCACATGCGCCGAATACAAACCTTACCGTGAAATGCTTACTTACAAGCCCTTAATTAACCAACAATGCAGTTTTAATAAAATGGTCTTAATAAAATATTTACTAAATATTTTTATTTATTTAAGTAAGTAACACAAAATAGCAATAATGAGGCATCGGTACAGGTTAGTCGAGGTCATTTGTACATGTAGGTATGGGTAAAGTGATAATAAACAGCAAGTAGCAGCAGTGCAAAAACAAAGGGGGGGGGGGGGGGTCAATGCAAGTAGTTCCTGTGGCCATTTGATTAATTGTACAGCAGTCTTATGGCTTGGGGGTAGAAGCTGTTAAGGAGCCTTTTGGACCTGGACTTGGCGCTCCGGTACCGCTTGCTGTGCGGTAGCAGAGAGAACAGTTTATGACTTGGGTGACTGAAGTATTGACCATTTTTTGGGCCCTTCCTCTGACCGCCTAGTATATAGGTCCTGGATGTCAGGAAGCTTTTTAAAATACTTTTACCCATTTTTCTCCCCAATTTCGTAGTATCCAATTGGTAGTTACAGGCTTGTCTCATCGCTGCAACTCCCGTACGGACTTGAGAGAGGCGAAGGTCGAGAGCCTTGCAACCTCCGAAGCACGACCAACCACGCCGCACTGCTTCTTGACACAATGCCCATTTAACCCGGAAGCCATCCACACCAATGTGTCAGAGGAAACACTGTACACCTGGCGACTGTGCCAGCGTGCATTTGCCCAGCCTGCCACAGGAGTCGCTAGAGTGCGATGGGACAAGGACATCCCTGCCGGCCAAACCCATTTGTCATCAAGACAAATGGTGGCTACTTTGAAGAATCTAAAATCTAAAATATATTTTGATTTGTTTAACACTTTTTTGGTTACTACGTGATTCCATATGTGTTATTTCATAGTTTTGATCTTTTCACTTTTATTCTACAGTGTAGAAAATATAAAAAATAACGAAAACCCTTGAATGAATAGGTGTGTCCAAACCTTTGACTGGTACTGTAAGTGTTCCTTTTTTCCAGGTGGGAAAGGGCTGCGTGGAGTGCGATTTGAGGTTGTGTCATCTGTGGATCTGTTGGGGTGGTATGCGAATTGGAGTGCGTCTAGGGTTTCCGGGATGATGGTGTTGATGTGAGCCATGACTAGCCTTTCAAAGCACTTTATGGCCACCGACGTAAGTGCTACAGGGCGGTAGTCATTTAGGCAGGTTACCTTCTCTTTCTTGGGCACAGGAACTATGGTGGTCTGCTTGAAACATGTAGGTATTACAGACTCGGTCAGGGAGAGGTTGAAAATGTCAGTGAAGATAGTTGGTCCACGCATGCTCTTAGTACATGTCCTGGTAATCCGTCTGACTCCGCAGCCTTGTGAATGTTGACTTGTTTAAAGGTCTTGCTCACATCGGCTACGGAGAGCGTGATGACACAGTCATCCGGAACAGCTGGTTCTCTCATGCATGCTTCAGTGTTGCTGGCCTTGAAGCGATCATATGAGGCATTTAGCCCATCTGGTAGGCGCTAGGCACTGGGCAGCTCGCAGCTGGGTTTCCCTTTGTAGGGTGTAATAGTTTGCAAGCCTTGCCACACCCGACGACCATCAGAGCCGGTGTAGTAGGATTCAATCATAGTCCTGTATTGACGCTTTGCCTGTTTGAAGGTTCGTCTGAGGGCATAGCGGGATTTCTTATAAGCCTCCGGATTAGTGTCCCGCTCTTTGAAAGCGGCAGCTCTAGTCTTTAGCTCGGTGCGGATGTTGCCTGTATACCATGGCTTCTGGTTTGGATATGTATGTACAATCACTGTGGGGGCGACGTGGTCAATTCACTTATTGATGAAGCCAGTGACTGAGGTGGTATACTCCTCAATGACATTGGACGAATCCTGGAACATATTCCAGTCTGTGCTAGCAAAACAATTCTGTAGCGTAGCATCCGCGTCATCTGACCACTTCCGTATTGAGCTAGTCACTAGTACTTCCTGCTTAAGTTTTTTCTTGTACGCCAGAATCAGGAGGATAGTATTATGGTCAGATTTTCCAAATGGAGGGCGAGGGAGAGCCTTGTACGCGTCTATGTGTATGGAGTAAAGGTGGTCTAGAGTACTCTCCCTCTGGTGAGCAATACCTCTAGACTACCTTAATATTAGACATCGCGCATCAGCTGTTATTGACAAATAGACTCACACCCTCACCCCTCGTCTTACCGGACGTAGCTGTTCTGTCCTGCCGATACACGGAAAACCCAACCAAATGTATATTATCTGTGTCATTGTTCAGCCACGACTTGGTGAAACATAAACTATTACAGTTTTTAATATCTCGTTGTCAGGATAGTCTCGAACGGAGCTAATCCAGTTTATTCTCCAGTGATTGCACGTTGGCCAATAGATCGTATGGTAGATGCGGGTTACCCACTCGCCAACGAAATCTCACAAGGCACCCTGATCTCTGCCCCCTGTATTTCCTTCTTTTCTTCATGCCAGTCACAGGGATTTGGACCTTGTATGGGAGCAACATTATATCCTTCTTGTCACTCATTAAATAAAAAATCTTTGTCTAGTTCGAGGTGAGTAATCGCTGTTCTGATATCCAGAATCTCTTTTTGGTAAGAGACGGTAGCATCAACATTATGTACAAAATTTAAAAAAGGTCAGATCATGTGTCACAGTTTGTAGAGGTGGAAGTGACATGTTTTCCTGGTTTACCTGTGCAGCAGTGATAGGAATGAATGGTTAAACTCTGGATGAAATAGATTTAGTGTGAATGAATGGATTGTAGGAAGCAGTGGTCACGGGGTAATTTATCTGGAGATAGTTGGTCCTGACCTGATGATTTTACTGTAGTCAGTAGGGCAATCATCTGGGCACTAGCTTGTACCTGTGTTGCTGTGTGCCATAGGTCTGTCTAGGTGTCTGGTCTTTTTCCTATTCCTTGAGTATCTCAGAAATATTGACAGATTTTCCACTTGGTTACATAACAACCCAGGGGCAATGCTGTGCTTTGCAGTATCAAGGTCCAGCACCAGTGGTGTAAAGTACTTCTTAAGTAGTTTTTGTGGGAATCTGTAATTTATTTTACTATTTATATTTGTGACTACTTTTACTTAACTACAGTCCTAAAGAAAATAATGTACTTTTTACTCCATACATTTTCCCTGACACCCAAAAGTACACCCAAAAGTTACATTTTGAATGCTTAGCAGGACAAGAAAATGGTCCAATTCATACTTATCAAGAGAACATCCTTGGTCATCCCTACTGCCTCTGATCTGGCGGACTCAATAAACAAGCATGTTTCGTTTGTAAATTATGTCTGACTGTTGGAGTGTGCCGCTGTCAGAGCTGCTAGGAGTACTGGGTGGAGGAGTCAAGCGCAGAGAGCAGGGATTCAAGAACGTGGATTTATTTTCCAGTAGACAGGGAAAAATGATCATGCCCTAAACACACGGGCGCATGAAGATGCGAGTCCAAAAACACAGGACTAAACTGTCCAGAAAAAATAATAAACCCACAATACAATCCAACACCAAATAACAGAGAAACAAGCCCGCACAAAAGCCAGCGGGCTTACTGCCCTTAAATAGCCTACCCACAAAACTAAACTCAAAACAGGTGCACCCAATCAGCCCAAACTAACAGAAACAAAAAGAAAATAATCGATGGCAGCTAGTAGGCCGGTGACGACGACCGCCGAGCGCCGCCCGAACAGGAAGAGGCACCATCTTCGGCGGGATTTGTGACAGCCGCTGGCTATCCATAAATGTAAAAAAAAATTAAAAAAAATGGTGCTGTCTGGTTTGCTTTATATAAGGAATTGGATTATTATATATTGTTTTACATTTCATACTTAAAGATGCAGAAATCGCTCTGCCTTTTCCTGGTTACTAAAATTCTAACAGTTCGCCTAATTTCAGTTTATGTAGAAATCATTGTACCATCTAAACCGCTGTGAAGTATATTCTCCATAACCAAAAATATTGTATATTCAGCTGTTAGAAGCTGGTGTTAATGACGCAAAAACAAGATTTCAGAACGGGAAGCGTTAGAAATAGGACACATAGAACAGATCTATCGTTTCTTGCCTTCTTGCCTTCTACGGGAATTAAAGATCTATAACTCACATTTCTATATGAATTTGGTCAGGTCACTGAAAAAGTTATATATTGTAGCTTTAAGTACACTGCTCAAAAAAATAAAGGGAACACTTAAAAAACACAATGTAACTCCAAGTCAATCACACTTCTGTGAAATCAAACTGTCCACTTAGGAAGCAACACTGATTGACAATAAATTTCACATGCTGTTGTGCAAATGGAATAGACAAAAGGTGGAAATTATAGGCAATTAGCAAGACACCCCCAATAAAGGAGTGATTCTGCAGGTGGTGACCACAGACCACTTCTCAGTTCCTATGCTTCCTGGCTGATGTTTTGGTCACTTTTGAATGCTGGCGGTGCTTTCACTCTAGTGGTAGCATGAGACGGAGTCTACAACCCACACAAGTGGCTCAGGTAGTGCAGCTCATCCAGGATGGCACATCAATGCGAGCTGTGGCAAGAAGGTTTGCTGTGTCTGTCAGCGTAGTGTCCAGAGCATGGAGGCGCTACCAGGAGACAGGCCAGTACATCAGGAGACGTGGAGGAGGCCGTAGGAGATCAACAACCCAGCAGCAGGACCGCTACCTCCGCCTTTGTGCAAGGGAGAGCACTGCCAGAGCCCTGCAAAATGACCTCCAGCAGGCCACACATTTTTCAGTTTGAGTATTTAAAGCATTTTGCTAGCTAAATCAAAGACTACTTTAATGTATTTTTTTTAATCAATGTCTAATGTGTATCGTGTCAGTCCACCCCCCCCCCCCCCCCAACCCTCATTCACGTTATTGGCTGGCTGGACCAATCCACTGTTCTGTGGCACCAGTTGGGGATTTGACTGATTGACAGATTGGGCACCGAGAGGGAGGCATCGATTATCTGCTGCAGGGTCTAAGGGTCACCAGTGGCCCATCAGTAACACATTGATCAACAGACTTAGAGGTGTGTGCGTTTGTGGGTTCCTCCCGTGGCCGGGAGTCCCATAGGACAGTGTACAATTGGCCCAGCGTTGTCCGGGTTAGGGGAGGGTTTGGGGGCTTTACTTGGCTCATCGCGCTCTTGCGACTTCTTGTGGCGGGCCGGGCGCCTGCAGGCTGACCCCGTCGTCAGTTGAACGGAATTAAGGTTAGGAGTTAGGGTTAGTGGTTAGGTATAGTTTTAAAGTTAGGGGTTATGGTTAGGTTTAGGGAAAATATGATTTTGGATGGGAATCAATTCTTTGGTCGCCACAAGGATAGCAATACAAACTGTGGTGTGTGTGTGTGCGTGCATGTTTTACCCTACCTTTTTTCAATATTTGTGTGTGTGTGTTTATGTATGAGAAGAAGGTGAAAAGCCTTCAAGGAATATTGTGTAAATATCAATGTGGTAAAAGGATGTGCTGTGGTCATGGTGGTGGTTTTCAAAGTTTTCGAGCAGCAGCATGCATAGTGAATCATTTATGAGCAATTCATCGAAGGTGCAGAGGCAGAGGGAATTCTATAGCTTTAATGTGTCTGGTTTCAATGGAGAAAAGCTCTCTTTATGTTAGCCCAGGAAAGCAACGGAGTGTGTGCATGTCAACATCTATTTATCCATAATGTGTGGCAGACCTCAACTTGACAGTGGAGTAGACCAATATTTTCTCCCCTAAGAGATACTTGTTGTTCTTGTCTCCTCAAAATGTCTCTGAAGGCTATATTCTCATTGGCTCAGATGTGTAGACATTCATGTAGGCCTAGATCAGCAGGTTGACTTCATGTTGGTCTAGTCTCCTTTCACTCGTATAGGGCTATGAGTGGAGTTGTGCTACATGTAGCTAGTTGCATGTACCTCTCACATTGGGCTGCTACATCAGACTGCAGCACGAGAGAGAGAGAGAGAGAGAGTAGCTACACGAGTGAGTTTTATTAGTCTTTGTCTGCAGGAGGTAGCAGTGCTGAGCTCAGGCTATTTCTGTCCCATTCAGGCACATACACTCACTGACTCACACTCAGACTCATACTCTTAGCCTTGACAAACACAGACACACTCACACTTCTGTTTGTCTAATGGTTATTTATATAGCCATGTCACTTAATAAGGAAATTGGCAGCCAGAGCTCGAGCTCCACCATCACTGAGCCATGCAATCATTAGTTGATTAATATCTCCTTTGCAATTCCCCTATTTATCAGAGCTATTTTCACTTGCTAGATAAAGACTGATGATCTGAGGACAGTGTTATACAGTTTTGACGTGTATATATGCCAACCATAGGAAGGATGAGGTTTTTATTTTCTCTTTCATCGAGGTCTGATGCCATCAGCATGGTGCTTTTCATGCATAGCATTTGAGGAATGTCTCCTGCTGCTGTTTGTGTGACTGTGTGTCAAAGGGAGAAAATGGAGTCATGGATTCGACATGAATCAAGGAGTTTTGCTCTGTCTGTGTAGAGCGAGGGTAGAGACTAGAGAGCGAGAGAGAGCTGTTGTCGTGTCCTGACTGCCACCATCTTGCAGTCAGTGCCATAGTAGCCTAGAATGCTGCTGATGTATATTAATTAGAGGGCCCAGTTGTCAAAGAACAGCAGTGGATCCTGGGGGCGCTGGAGCTGATTCACTGCTTTGCTCAGACGCTATCGCTATGCTAATACACTGCCACGCAAATATTACTGCAACACTGATACTACTGTCATACGACAGCAATACTCAGATGCTACATGTATACTACTACCCTGCTGTACTTGTACTCTGGTATGGAAATTAAGGGTTTTGGGCACTGGCATAGCAAGCTAGTAGACCACCATTTTTACTAGCCCAGTCTGAAAAGTACTAGCCTTGGGCTATCTTCATTTACAACCCTGCTCATACTACAACACTACTACACCACTCTGATACTACTACAGTACTTAAAATATTACGACACTTCTTCTACAATGCCACATTACTACAGTCATGCTACTACAGTACTACACTCTTACTACTACACAGTACTATGTACTGTAGGCACACACAGACCCATCCATTTTAGTCTGGATGTGAGGATGTAGATCTT
Source organism: Salvelinus alpinus (assembly GCF_045679555.1). Taxonomy (NCBI): domain Eukaryota; kingdom Metazoa; phylum Chordata; class Actinopteri; order Salmoniformes; family Salmonidae; genus Salvelinus; species Salvelinus alpinus. The sequence goes on from NC_092102.1 coordinate 1,073,922, forward strand.
GCAATGTGGACAAACAAAGCTTCCTTGTTTTTATTTAGGGCCAAGGTCTGTTCCCAGGTCAGGGTTTCCTCCCCCTCCCACTGTAGTGCTGGCCTCAGTTAAGTGACACCTGCTCTGGGGTTAGCCTCAGTGGCTGGTTGTCTGCTGACGGTAATAGAGGTCTTGAGGGTTAACGACGTGATCTTTCCCCTGCAGTCAGCACAGCCGCCTCCTCCTCCTCCACACTATTTCATCCCCTTATCTTCATCCATCCCCTTCTACTTGCTCCCACCATATTTTCTTCACCCTATCTTGTTTTTCTCTATTTTTGTTAAAACCCTTTCACCCTCTTCATCCGCAGGTCCTGCTGAAACCCCCCCCCCCCCTTGACCCCTTAGCCCTCACCTCTTTCATCATCCCTTTTTCACCAGCCCATCCTTCTATCCATTCCTCTAATTATCTCTCCATCTATATCCTTCTTTCCCTATACTCCAGTGCTCTCTACCCCCCTCCTCTCTCAATCCCACCTCGTAAAAGGGAAATACGAAAGCTGTGACACACAGGAAACCCGTAACCATGGTGACGATGTGGCTTGTCAACGCATCATCCTCCCGATGTTGTATTACTTCAATAACAGCTCCCTTTCAGCACCATCCCCTCGATCTCCTCCTCTCTCTCTCTCTCAGCTCTCTCTCTCAGCTCTCTCTCTCTCAGCTCTCTCTCGCAGCTCTCTCTGTCGCAGCTCTCTCTCTCTCAGCTTTCACTCTCTCTCTCTCTCTCTCTCTCCACTCTCTCTCGCTCTCTCTCTCTCTCTTCATCTCTCTCTCTCACTCTTCATCTCTCTCTTCATCTCTCTCTCTCTCGCTCTTCCTCTCTCTCTCTCTCTCTCTCTCGCTCTTCCTCTCTCTCTCTCTCTCGCTCTTCCTCTCTCTCTCTCTCGCTCTTCCTCTCTCTCTCTCTCTCGCTCTTCCTCTCTCTCTCTTCCTCTGTCAAACAGTCATGGACCCCACTAGCCTTACTAAGAAAAAAAGGTGAAGCTTATAACCTAACGTTCATTCGTCTCTGTTTTCCTCACTGAATGTATTGATTGTTAATCGTCATAATTACCAACAAGGACCAATCTTTCACCACCTCTTCACCTTCATTCTCAGCTCCCGGTACATGTGTAACACCCTTCCAGTAGAAGGTTAGGCAAATACTGTCTCTATTTACAGTATAGGCTACAGTTTAATTTGCAGTGTAAAACCCCACATGGTAACTGTGGCGATGTGACAATGACATATGGGGCCAGACAGTGATCAGACTCCGTGGCTCCTCTGTGTCTCCGGGTGAGAGATGGTGGAGAGGATCCTATTAGAATCTTGTGTGTGGAACTGTGGATGCAGAGCACCGGAGTGTGTCACAGCCTTCTGATAGACTTGGACTGTTGGAGTGTGTTAGAGCCGTCTGACTGACTGAATGCTACACAGTGGTTGAGCAGTCTCTGACGTTCTCTCTTTTCCTCTATTTCTCTCTCTCTCTCCTCATCTTTTTCTCAATTCAATTGTCTTTCTCTCTCCCCTGCTCTCTGTATACAGTGGCAAGAAAAAGTATGTGAACCCTTTGGAATGACCTGGATTTCTGCATAAATTGGTCATCAAATTTGATCTGATCTTTATCTAAGTCACAACAATAGACAAACATAGTGTGCTTAAACTAATATCACACATTATTGTATTTTTCTTGTCTATATTGAATACATCATTTAAATATTCACAGTGTAGTTTGGGAAAAAGTATGTGAACCCCTAGGCTAATGACTTCTCCAAAAGCTAATTGGAGTTAGGAGTCAACTAACCTGGAGTTGAATCAATGAGACGAGATTGTAGATTTTGGTTAGAGCTGCCTTGCCCTATAAAAAACACTCACAAAATTTGAGTTTGCTAGTCACAAGGAGCGTTGCCTGATGTGAACCATGCCTTGAACCAAAGAGATCTCAGAAGACCTAAGATTAAGAATTGTTGACTTGCATAAAGCTGGAAAGGGTTACAAAAGTATCACTAAAAGCATTGATGTTCATTAGTCCACGGTAAGACATTGTCTAAAAGTTCAGCACTGAAAAAGTTCAGCACTGTTGCTAGTGTAACGGATGTGAAATGGCTAGCTAGTTAGCGGTGGTGCGCGCTAATAGCCTTTCAATCGGTGACGTCACTTGCTCTGAGACCTTGAAGTAGTGGTTCCCCTTGCTCTGCAAGGGCCGTGGCTTTTGTGGAGCGATGGGTAACGATGCTTCGTGGGTGACTGTTGTTGATGTGTGCAGAGGGTCCCTGGTTCGTGCCCGGGTAGGGGCGAGGGGACGGACTAAAGTTATACTGTTACATTGGTGCCGTGACCCGGATCACTGGTTGCTGCGGAAAAGGAGGAGGTTAAAAGGGGGGTGAGTGTAACGGATGTGAAATGGCTAGCTAGTTAGCGGTGGTGCGCGCTAATAGCCTTTCAATCGGTGACGTCACTTGCTCTGAGACCTTGAAGTAGTGGTTCCCCTTGCTCTGCAAGGGCCGCGGCTTTTGTGGAGCGATGGGTAACGATGCTTCGTGGGTGACTGTTGTTGATGTGTGCAGAGGGTCCCCGGTTCGCGCCCGGGTAGGGGCGAGGGGACGGACTAAAGTTATACTACTCTCCCTATGAGTGGCCGTCCTGCAAAGATGACTGCAAGAGCACAGTGCAGAATGCTCAATGAGGTTAAGAAGAATCAGAGTGTCAGCTAAAGACTTACAGAAATCTCTGGAACATGCTAACACCTCCGTTGACGAGTCTACGATATGTAAAAACACTAAACAAGAATGGTGTTCATGGGAAGATACCACGGAAGAAGCCACTGCTGTCCAAAAAAAACATTGCTGCACGTCTGAAGTTTGCAAAAGTGCACCTTGATGTTCCACAGTGCTACTGGCAAAATATTCTGTTGACAGATGAAACTACAGTTGAGTTGTTTGGAAGGAACACACAACACTATGTGTGGAGAAAAAAAGGCACAGCACACAAACAAGCACACCAAGTATGGTGGAGGGAGCATCATGGTTTGGGGCTGCTTTGCTTCCTCAGGCCCTGGACAGCTTGCTATCATCGACGGAAAAAGGAATTCCCAAGTTTATCAAGCCATTTTGCAGGAGAGTGTTAGGCTATCTGTCCGCCAATTGAAGCTCAACAGAAGTTGGGTGACACAACAGGACAACAACCCAAATCACAGAAGTAAATCAACAACAGAATGGCTTCAACAGAAAAAAAATACGCCTTTTGGAGTGGCCCAGTCAGTCCTGACCTCAACCCGATTTGAGATGCTGTGGCATGACCTCGAGAGCAGTTCACACCAAACATGAAACAGTTTTGTAAAGAGGAATGATCCAAAATTCCTCCTGACCATGCAGGTCTGATCCACAACAACAGAAAACGTTTGGTTGAGGTTTATGCTGCCAAAGGAGGGTCAACCAGTTCTTACATCCGAGGGTTCACATACTTTTTGCAACCTGCAGTGTGAATGTTTACACGGTGTGTTCAATAAAGACATGAAAATGTTTTAATTGTTTGTGTGTTATTAGTTTAAGCAGACTGTGTTTGTCTATTGTTGTGACCTAGATGAAGATCAGATCAAATTTTATGACCAATTTATGCAGAAATCCACATATTTCCAAAGGGTTCACATACTTTTTCTTGCAAATGTATCCATCTCCCTCCCTCCTTCCCTCCACCTCTCTCCCTCCCTCCCTCCCTCTCTCCCCATCCTATCGTCCTAGTGCCCTACACTCAGCCTATGCAAAATGTTGGCCTTATCTGCAACCCTTCTTTCTCTCCCCAGGGGAAGAATAGGCTGTGTTTAAACAAACCTCTGTGAAACACACAGTAAGGGGATTAAGTCAAAATAGATCTGGGACATTTTTTCTTTTTTGGTTCATTCTCATACATGCATTTGCTTTAGCCGCATTTCAGGAAGCCACTTCCCAAGCTCAAGACTGTCAGGCCCAGCCAGCGAGGGGCCCCAGCATTCAGCCAATATTACTCAGTGTGTGATACGTTCTCGCGATGACTGAGAAGGGAGATGGCTCAGATCACTGATGTGTGTGTGTGTCCATGTGTGTATTTGTGTTCGTGTCGGTCTGTGTTTGTACTTTTGTATGGGTGCCTGCCTGTTGGGATGAAAAATGGCTTCACAACAAAGTTGTCTGTGATTGTGAAAACACAAGAATTTACAGTATTTGCTGTTAGCTCCCTGCCATTTCAGAAGGCTGATACCATTTGGTTGCTTGCATCAACAGAGCAAACATGCAGGGCCGGTTCCAGGCATAAGCGACATAAGCGGTCAATTAGGGCCCCGGCCTGAGAGTAAGAATAGTAGAATACACAAGGTGCAATTTCAAAATTTGTTTGTGCATCAGCAGTTTTTCTCTTATGTCAGTCACTGACAGTCACTCAATTAGCCATGTCCGCTAACCATTTTTATATTGGTAGTAATTTTTATATTGGTAGTCTAGCAAGCTATCTAAACTTGTAGTAATCATGGCCGAATACTGACTGGGCACGCAGGGCACTTGCCCAGGGTCCCTGACCTCCAGGGAGACCCATTTGATTTTGTTAGTCATTCTCACTCGGATATCATATTAACATGGCATAAGTCATTACAAAATGTGTAGAATTGCAGGAAAATAGTTTTTAAAACTGCCAACATTTCTCATGCAACATTTGCATGAAAATTAACTTTCAAACAAAAATATGTCTCCCCATCGTCAAAAGGGGGGGCCTGTCACGTTCCTGACCTTATTTTCCTTTGTTTAACTTTGTTTAGTTGGTCAGGACATGAACTGGGTGGGTAGTCTATGTTATGTGTTTCTATGTTGGGTTCAATGTGTTGCCTGATATGGTTCTCAATTAGGGGCAGGTGTTTGACGTTTCCTCTGATTGAGAACCATATTAAGGTAGGCTGTTCACACCGTTTGTTTGTGAGTGATTGTCTTCCGTGTTTGTATATGTACCACACGGGACTGTTTCGTTTGTTCTAGTCTGTACCTGTTCGTGCGTTCTTCGTGTTTATGTAAGTTCATATGTTCAGGTCGGTCTACATCGTTTTTTGTTTTGTCATTTCTCAAGTGTGTTACGTATTCGTCTTGATTTAATAAATCATTCATGTATTCCACCTACGCTGCATTTTTTCCTTCTCGCCTCTCCTCATCCGAGGAGGAGGAAGAATATGACAGCCGTTACAGGGCCACTAAAATGTTTTGCCGCGAGGTGGAGGGCCTCCCAACAAAATCTCGCTTAGGGCCTCCAAAAGGCTAAAGCCGGCCCTGCAAAAATGCTACCATCTGACTCGAAGCATGATCAAAGCTAACACACTAGTATTTGACTGCTAATACCCTGCCCCTAACTAATAAATAAGTAAAAAGAGACCTTGGGAAGGTGAGCGGTAGAAATGCAATTGTGTTCAATTAAACAGCCGTAAACGTTGCTGAAATCAGTCCCGGGGAGGAGGAAAAGAACTCCACAGAGAGAGAGGGATCGACACACACAAACACACTGTATCAGACACTCCCAGGGATTTTCTGATGAATCTTCCTTGTTCCTGAGTTGAGCTGGCGAACTGTAAACCTTGAGACTGCTACAGTAGAGACTGGCAGTAGCAGGCTCAGTGTTTTATAGAACCACTCTACCCTCCTGAGGCAGCCAGGGAATGGCCTCTGCCTACTGAGTCATGGAGCCATCTATATTCAGAATGAGAGGATCTCCTCCTGTATTTACACAGACCAACATGATACACACTGTGGGTGACTCCAGAGTGATGCAACAGCTGAAAGACCACTTTTCGGCCCTAGAGCAACAAGGAGCTGTTGGTTTAATCTCTTTTATCATTATTTGAAACACAGACACAGAAACACAGACACAGCTAGACAGCCTAAAGAGAAACTAGAACAGGATATTAATGCGCCATCGAAACAAATTAAATCTAATATAAATAAATAAAGAGGCAGTCGACGATGGATAGATACAGTACAAACACAAAAACACACTAGAATGCGGGCTCACAGACACTGTACACCACACACACATACACACCCTACACTTTATGGGCCATTTTTAACCAGGCACTATTTCAGAATGCTAAACTCTGGCATTTTTATGACACTCCCTGCTTAAATCAATTACGGGGAGGCCGAGGCATGCAAGCATCAGCGGTAATAACCCATGGGGGCCTCACAGTGAGAGTGGTGATTCATGAAAACCACAATGATTTGTCCACAAATGCAAATGTGGTAGAACCCAACTCACTAACTCCAAAAATGAAAGAAAAAGAGAATACACAATGTATGTACAATGACATATGGTGTCAGCAGTGGGATTTCAGTGGTACAATGTGTTCAGATCACGGTGTACAATTAGAAGGACCTGTTGGCCCATCTTTGTTATCAGTCCTGCCAATGCGTGTTGTTACCAGTCTGTTATTTTCTTTAGGCCTGCCCATTTAATTAGATAGAAAAAATACAGCTGGCTTGTGTTCTGTTTTTAAGGCTGGTCTGATTCTTCCAATGATGTTCCCACTGACAATATGGTTTAATTAATGCTGCTCTTATTGTCATGTTCTTCCCTCTTGGCTCTGTTGCTCGCCATTGTCCTGGCATGTCTGTTGTGTCTCTGCTGTCGACCGCTGTCTATGGAATAGTTCAGCCCTACTCAATAGGTGACCTCCTGGACGAAATGTTATATATTTTTAAGATCCTGTCTGGCTTTTGAATTACTGTTGAGAATTGTAATAGTTGAATGCAGAAGGTGCAATTTTGAAATTTGGTGGTACATTAGCAGTTTTTATATGAACACACAAGACATGGCCAAATGTGTAGAATTGCATGAAATTAGCTTTAAAAGGGCAAAATTCTCTCTGCCAACAAGAGAGGTGTGAACAGTTTGAACAGTTTTTGTCATGGACAGTGTGTGTGTGAGTTCGTGTGTGTGTGCGTGTGTGTGTGTGTGTGTGTGTGTGTGTGTGTGTGTGTGTGTGTGTGAGTTCGTGTGTGTGTGCGTGTGTGTGTGTGTGTGTGTGTGTGTGTGTGTGTGTGTGTGTGTGTGTGTGTGTGTGTGTGTGTGTGTGTGTGTGTGTGTGTGTGTGTGTGTGTGTGTGTGTGTGTGTGTGTGTGTGTTAAAAATAGATGTGGCGCAGGTTGCTGAGGGGCTGATCATTTCTGGGGGGGGGGGTCGCATGGGTTTCAAGGTGGGGGTTTGTTACTACGCCGATAAATGACTATATATCCATGTGGACATGGTACTGGTACCCTGTGTATATAGCCAAGTTATTGTGTTATTCCGCATTATCTTTCTATTATTTAAACATGTTCTCTCACTGTTGGGAGAGTGTCACGCCCTGGCCTTAGTATTCTTTGTTTTCTTAATTATTTTAGTTAGGTCAGGGTGTGACATGGGGAATGTATGTGTTTTTTGTAGTGTCTAGGGTGGTTGTAAGGTTTAGGGGGTTTATTAGAGTAGTTGGGTTTATGTTTTGTATAGTAGTCTAGCTGTGTCTATGGTTGAGTGTAGGTATCTAGGAAAGTCTATGGTTGCCTGAATTGGGTCTCAATTAGAGACAGCTGGTTATTGTTGTCTCTGATTGGGAGCCATATTTAAGGCAACCATAGGCTTTAGCTGTTTGTGGGGAATTGTCTATGTTGAACGTAAGTAGTTTGTGTGTGCACTTGCGTTTGTAGCTTCACGGTCGTTTGTTGTTTTTGTATAGTTTGTATAAGTGTTTCGTTTCATGTTCATCTTCGTTGTTATAATAAAAGAAGATGGCTTATTTTCCACATGCTGCGTTTTGGTCCGTCTCTCCTCCACACGATCGTGACAGAATTCCCCACCAACATGGGACCAAGCAGCGTAAATCAAGGCAGAGTGGCTGGAAGCCCGAGAGGCTACCCCAAAATTTTCTTGGGGGAGGGCACACGGGGAGTGTGGCTGGGTCAAGTGGGAGAATTGAGCCAGTTCCCCGTGCTTACCATCAGGAGCAGTTGGCTAAACGAAGGTATGAGTCGGAGAATGTGGAGGAGTTATTGGACAGATTGGAGGAAAGTGAAAGGATGGGAGATTATGAGACATTTGAGGAGTTGTTGGTGTTATTGGAGGAGAGCGAAGAGAGAGAGATGTTGATATGGGGGAGCATACAACCAGGTAAGGTTGGGAAGCCTCCTGTGTGTCTCCTGAGCCCTGTACGCACTGTTCCTTCTTCCCGCACTCTTCCTGAGGTGCGTGCCCTCAGCCTGGTACCACCAGTACCGGTACCACGCACCAGGCCTATAGTGCGCCTCGAGAGTCCAGTGTGCCCTGTTCCTCCTCCACGTACTAGCCCTATGGTGCGTGTCTCCAGTCTGGTACCACGCACCAAGCTTCCTGTGTGTTCCCAGAGTCCTGTGCGTCCTGTTGCTGCTCCCCGCACTAGCCCTGAGATGCGTGTCCCCAGCCCGGTACCACCAGTTCCGGCACCACGCACTAGGCCTAATGTGCGTCCCCAGGGTCCAGTATGCCCTGTTCCTTCTCCCCGCACTAGCCCTGAGATGCGTGTCCCCAGCCCGGTACCACCAGTTCCGGCACCACGCACTAGGCCTAATGTGCGTCCCCAGGGTCCAGTATGCCCTGTTCCTTCTCCCCGCACTAGCCCTGAGATGCGTGTCCCCAGCCCGGTACCACCAGTTCCGGCACCACGCACTAGGCCTAATGTGCGTCTCCAGGGTCCGGTATGCCCTGTTCCTTCTCCCCGCACTAGCCCTGAGATGCGTGTCCCCAGCCCGGTACCACCAGTTCCGGCACCACGCACTAGGCCTAATGTGCGTCCCCAGGGTCCAGTATGCCCTGTTCCTTCTCCCCGCACTAGCCCTGAGATGCGTGTCCCCAGCCCGGTACCACCAGTTCCGGCACCACGCACTAGGCCTAATGTGCGTCTCCAGGGTCCGGTATGCCCTGTTCCTTCTCCCCGCACTAGCGTGAAGGTGCGTGTCCTTAGCCCGGTGCCTCCAGTTCCGGCACCACGCACCAGGCCTACAGTGCGCCTCATCCGGCCAGAGCCATCCGTCTGCCCAGTGCCATCTGAGCCATCCGTCTCCCCAGCGCCATCTGAGCCATCCGTCTCCCCAGCGCCATCTGAGCCGTCCGTCTCCTCAGCGCCATCTGAGCCGTCCGTCTCCTCAGCACCATCTGAGCCGTCCGTCTCCCCAGCGCCATCTGAGCCGTCCGTCTCCCCAGCGCCATCTGAGCCATCCGTCTCCCCAGCGCCATCTGAGCCATCCGTCTGCCCAGTGCCGTCTGAGCCATCCGTCTGTCCCGAGCCATTAGAGCCGCCCGTCTGTCCCGAGCCGTTAGAGCCGCCCGTCTGTCCCGAGCCGTCAGAGCCGTTAGTCAGTAAGGAGCCGCTAGAGCCGCCAACCAGACAGGATCTGCCAGAGCCGCCAACCAGACAGGATCTGCCAGAGCCGCCAACCAGACAGGATCTGCCAGAGCCGCCAACCAGACAGGATCTGCCAGAGCCGCCAACCAGACAGGATCTGCCAGAGCCGCCAGCCAGCCATGAGCAGCCAGATCCGTCAGCCAGCCATGAGCAGCCAGATCCATCAGCCAGCCATGAGCAGCCAGATCCGTCAGTCAGCCATGAGCCGTCCAGCCAGGATCCGCCAGAGCCGGCCAGCCAGGATCCGCCAGAGCCGGCCAGCCAGGATCCGCCAGAGCCGGCCAGCCAGGATCCGCCAGAGCCGGCCAGCCAGGATCCGCCAGCCAGCCAGCCAGGATCCGCCATTCAGTCCGGTGCTGCCCTTCAGTCCGGTGCTGCCCTTCAGTCCGGTGCTGCCGTACCTCAGTCCGGAGCTGCCCCTTATCCTGGGGCTGCCCCTTATCCTGGTGCTGCCCCTTATCCTGGTACTGCCCCTTATCCTGGTGCTGTCCCTTATCCTGGTGCTGTCCCTTATCCTGGTACTGCCCCTTAGTCCGGTGCTGCCTCTTAGCCCGGTGCTGCCCCTTATCCTGGTACTGCCCCTTATCCTGGTGCTGTCCCTTATCCTGGTGCTGCCCCTTAGTCCGGTGCTGCCCCTTAGTCCGGTGCTGCCCCTTAGTCCGGTGCTGCCCCTTATTCCAGTGGGGTTAAGAAAGCGGGTAGTGACTATGGTGGGGTGGGGACCACGACCAGTGCCGGAGCCGCCGCCGTGGACGGACGCCCACCCAGACCCTCCCCTAGACTATGTGCTGGTGCGCCCGGAGTTCGCACCTTAAGGGGGGGGTTATGTCACGCCCTGGCCTTAGTATTCTTTGTTTTCTTAATTATTTTAGTTAGGTCAGGGTGTGACATGGGGAATGTATGTGTTTTTTGTAGTGTCTAGGGTGGTTGTAAGGTTTAGGGGGTTTATTAGAGTAGTTGGGTTTATGTTTTGTATAGTAGTCTAGCTGTGTCTATGGTTGAGTGTAGGTATCTAGGAAAGTCTATGGTTGCCTGAATTGGGTCTCAATTAGAGACAGCTGGTTATTGTTGTCTCTGATTGGGAGCCATATTTAAGGCAACCATAGGCTTTAGCTGTTTGTGGGGAATTGTCTATGTTGAACGTAAGTAGTTTGTGTGCACTTGCGTTTGTAGCTTCACGGTCGTTTGTTGTTTTTGTATAGTTTGTATAAGTGTTTCGTTTCATGTTCATCTTCGTCGTTATAATAAAAGAAGATGGCTTATTTTCCACATGCTGCGTTTTGGTCCGTCTCTCCTCCACACGATCGTGACAGAGAGACTGTTTACAAAGCATATGACAAATAATATTTGACTTGATTTTACCTTTGCCACCTAGGAAATGTATGTGACCAGGGGATTACTGATGCACTCATGAAGACTCATCCATACAGTATCTCTCTACAGCACTGCTGCTTATTGAGTGCGATGTGCTTTAAAAAAAAGTACAGCACATAAGATGCATTATGATTATGTATAACGGGAGGTAAAGAAAGAGAATCACTCTAATACTCAGGGATGAGGTCAATTCCCTTTTAAATTCACGATCATTTAAAAAAAATCTTCCATGAAAATCAAATTCAGTGTATTTGAATGGAATCGAGCCCATTCTTGCTAATAGGCACTACTATCATCATCAACAGCACTATTCTGGTCAGCCTGTACTGAGTGTTTGTTGTGTTGTGTTTGCCAGCTGGACCCAGACAACACCGGTTTCATCGCAGTGGAGAACTTCACCAGTTTGGTGGAGCACCATGAGCTGCAGCTGGACCCTTCCAAACTGGACATGCTGTTCGCCCTGGTGCAGAGCAACGAGGATGGACAGGTGTGCTACCAGGAGCTCATTGAGCTGGTAAGTGGCTGAAAGGGTACACACACAGAAGCATGCACGCACACACACACAGAGGCACATTCATACAGAAGAAGGCATAGTACACACACACACACACACACACACACACACGCTACAGAATTATTTGAGAAAGGTTAGAATTGCACACTCAAATTATTTCATGATAATACACACAAGTGCGCCTCACACGCACACGCACACGCACACGCACACGCACACACACACACACACGCACGCATACAGACATTCAAACTCATAATTCATAGCATGAGGATATCATGCACTTGTAGCGTAATGTACTGTATTATCTGGTGGTGGAGCAGAGGAGAAAACCTTGCCTCAATGTCTTCTGCTGAGTAGTGTTCTGAGTCTTGTGATGCTGCTTGGGGGTCCGAGACATCATTCTTATTCATTCCTCTCTACTTAACCTGTCTGTGTTTAGACCTGGTGTTCCTATTATGAATGAATTCAAAGCCTTTTAAAGGGGCTGAGGTGATTCTCAGCCCTGTGTAGCCGCAGACCAGAGCATGTTTCCGTTCCTCCTCACACCATACGGTGTAAGCAGCGGGATTAATTAAACGCAATGCAATCCCTGACGTTTTCACTTCGCTAAGCCGATTCCTTCTTTCCCTCTGTGTTGGTCATGGTTTGTGATGAAAGCTTTCATTTCAAATTCTCAGGCCTCGCGTCTCGTGTGTGATCAGCAATGCAGATGCTCTCGCTGACATTTGAACCCCATCCTTTATTTTACTCTCCTCCTTCTACCATCCACTCTTCCCTTTATGGATCTTCACGCCTATTCCTTCTGTTTCTCCCTCCATCCAAGCTGTGATACTCTTTCCTCCGACTACTCCCTTCTGCAGATATTATCCTCCTTTAATTGAACCCATTTTTTCTCAACGTGATCATACACCCCAGGGAGATTTATAGGAGGGACATCATTGACAGAATGTGACGGAGGACATTGCAGTGTTGTGTTCAAGACCACCGAAAGTGAGACCGAGCCAAGACAAAGACGGGAGCTAATCGAGTCTGAGTCAAGACCATGATTGTAATTATGTCAGATCACCACAATAATAAGAGCTCAAAATGTACAGTATTTCAGTGTTAATATTTCAGTCGAACATATAGATTCTTTAGCCATTCAAATTTGTAAAAAAGAAATTTAGCTCTACAAATTATCACTAAACAAAACTGGTGTCAAATTATAGATAAAACGACAAAATATGTAAAATGTTCTCAAATTTGCCCCAGTCTCCCCTACTAGTGGAGCAAGAAAATTCTGACAAGTGCGACAAGGTTTGAGGATATTTTTCAACAAAAGTAAAGGACAGTAACGTTATGAGTAAAGTAGGAAGCATACTTTATAAATGTAGCATGAAGGAAGTGTGTATTTGGCCTGGCGAAGCGGTTTTATGTGTTGACTGAACTGGGGTTGGTAATTATGAGTTTACTGCTCCGCTGGTCTCGTGACGAAATGATGGTCTTGGAATTATCGTTGCCCAAGACCGAATCAAAATGTATCCGAGTCCGAGACAAGACCAAGACACTCAATATGTGGTCTCGAGACCGGACTCAAGACCAGTCTGTTCTCGAGTATTACACCACTGTGACAGTGGTATGAAAATGTATGCACTAGTTAAGAGCGTCTGCTAAATGACAAAAATGTAAATGTTTAATGGTATTTTTTGTTGGAAAGTGCACCACTGCCATTATATTATCTCATCAATCAAATTGATTTCAATCAATCAAAATATTCATAAAGCCCTTTTTCCATCAGCCGATGTCACAAAGTGCTGTACAGAAACCCAGCCTAAAACTCCAAACAGCAAGCAATGCAGATGTAGAAGCACGGTGGCTAGGGAAAACTCCCTAGAAAACTCCCTAGAAACTCCCTAGAAACCTAGAGAGGAACCAGGCTCTGAGGGGTGGCCAGTCCTCTTCTGGCTGTGCCGGGTGGAGATTATAACAGAACATGGCCACGATGTTCAAACGTTCATAGATGACCAGCAGGGTCACGTGATAATAATAATCACAGTGGTTGTAGAGGGTGCAACAGGACTGCACCTCAGGAGTAAATGTCAGTTTGCTTTTCATAGCTGATCATTCAGAGTTAGAGACAGCAGATGCGGTAGAGAGAGAGTCCTAAACAGCAGGTCCGGGACAAGGTAGCACATCCAGTGAACATCTAGCCTGAGTTAAGACTTGACCAGGAAGATAGAACACCCCTGCCCAGGGAGATAGAGCAGTGTGTATGTGTGACAGTGTTGCTTTCGTGCTATGTGTGTTTTCACATGTTTATTCACTGTACACTCTACATATAGTGCATTCGGAAAGTAATCAGACCCCCTGCCTTATTCTAAAATGGATTTTTAAAATCCTCATCAATCTACACACAATACCCCATAATTACAAAGCAAAAACAGGTGTTTGGAAATGTTAGCAAATGTATTAAAAACATTATACAGAAATACCGTATTTACAAGTATTACAAGTATTCAGACCGTTTGCAATGAGTCTCGAAATTGAGCTCACGTGCATTCTGTTTCCATTGATCATCCATGAAATGTTTCTACAACTTGATTGGAGGCACACACCTGTCTATATAAGTCCCACAGTTGACATTGCATGTCAGAGCAAAAACCAAGCTATGAGGTCGAAGGAACAGATCAAGCTATGAGCTCTGAGACAGGATTGTGTCGAGGCACAGATCTGTGGAAAGGTACCAAAAAATGTCTGCAGCATTGAAGTTCCCCAAGAACACAGTGGCCTCCATCATTCTTAAATGGAAGAAGTTTGAAACCACCAATACTTTTGTAAATAATGTATTTCTGTATATTTTATTTATAATGTCGTGACGTGACTTTCATTAACGTGATGACTGTTATTTATCGAATCAACTATGTTTAATTGCCAGATGATTTCAATTAATCATGTAGCAATTAGCTCATTAGGAATTTTGGGCACCACGGGAAAAGTTGTTTAACAAGTTACCATCTCCCGAATTAACTCTAGAAGATATGTAGATATCTCTTACATCAATAACAGTCACCTGTTAATCATTACCTCATCAGTCTCATTCTGAACGTCGCAGACTTCTTGAATCCACAAGAACCCCAGCCTTTCTGATTATTCAGTACTACGCAAATTGATTTAATCATTTATTTACTAACTAACTAAATAATAACACAGAATACACATTCACAATTACTTTAGACAAAAGTCCCTAGTGGACTGACAAGATATGACAGCTTGTTACACACATGGAGAGGGAGGGGTAGATAAAGAGAGGGAGAGGCAAAGAGAGTCAAACTTAACGTACATTTGGAATCTACCCTTAAAGTAATAATAATACTTTGCTCATGAACCATCGTCCATTTGGGGTAAGGAATGTAATGTATTTACGTGTAGATGTCTTTGTCCTTCGTCTCTCTGAAACCAATCGATCCTTCTATGGAAGTGGCTTGATGAGTGTAAGGCTCTGGTTGTCCACCAGAGGTCACAAAGTCCTTCTTAGTTGTTCTGGTTTATAGTGGATGTTTCTTTAGATGCTCAAATGATTGTCTGGGATGGGATCTTCTCCTTCCTTTCTCAGGTAGATAGTCAAGTTTTAGACCACTTTACATGCACAGCTGCAGACTGTCAAATGTTCTGGTCTAGTCTATCTTCACTCATGTTGAGAGTTTCAGAGTTTCTAACCATTTCAACATGTGGCCAACGCTCCACGCTTTTCTGGTCTGATAGATGAGCTTATCTTCTCACCTCGTGTTGAGTCTTAGAGTTTCAACCATTCGTAACATTCAGCTCACACTGTCCATCTGCTGGTCTGATATGTTCATTCTTAGTGAATCCTTTTAAGCACTCTGGTCGGAAACGCAGTTCCATCACACTGACAAGCTCTTCTGACCTCATTAGGGGGCGTCGCTTAGTTAATGTGCAACGGACATGAAAAACCATTATCTCATTAGAAAAATAAAATCACATTAATATGTTAACAAAAATAGTTTCATCGTTCTTCATATTATATTAACATCATATTGGATAGAAACTTGAAAGCTTGAATGTGTTTCCTTCCTAAGTTACAGTATTTTCATTATACAGTTTTTAATGACATCACAAACTGAAAAGCAACATGACAGGATTATTATTTAGATCCCCATGGACCATTCTTAACATTCCTATCTTATACATATTGTTCCAACGTTCACTCTTTGGGTGTTATAGTTTTGGGCGGCAAAATGTCTCTGTAAAAAATACATTCCTTTCCCAATACTGAGGAGCAAAGGGAGAGATTCCCCTCCTGCCTAATTTACAACCAAGTGTCAAAACCGGCCCACCCTCCCTTCACCTCTTCTGTGGGTAAGAGGGTCTGGTTGTTGTCAGCTATTTCCCAAGCTGATCTGAGGCCTTTGATCCTCGACCAGGAGAGTCATGACAATACATTTGCTAAAATGTCTGTTTTAGCTCTGTCATTATGGGGTATTGTGTGTAGCTTGATGATGTAATAAGGCTTTTAGAATAAGGCTGTAATGTAACAAAATTGGGGAAAAGTTGTGGGGTCTGAATACTTTCTGAATGCACTGAGGCTATTTTCGCCTGAGGGGCTGTGACTTTCATTCTGTTAGTCTGCTGAACAGGGATGTTAAACTTTCCTTTGCTATATTGGTCTTCAGGCTCAATAAATGTATGTAAATGTCTTGGAAGCGAACTGTTAGCTCACAGGTTCAGTAGTGTGTGGCTGTGTGCATAAACATGTTTCAGGGATTAGCATAGCTGATAAGTGGAAGGTGAATTGAGGCCACATGCGGCTGGTGTGCATGTGTAGGCTAATTGAGCATATTGTGTTATGGAATAGGTTAGGTACTGTAGTTTGAACAGCACACTACAGCTCACTACCATTTCCACACTCCATTCCCCAAGGGGGCACCAGCAACTTTGTCCAGGTGCTGAGCCTGGTTGATAAGCACATCGGGTGTTGCCAATTAAGGAGATTGTCAGTCAGTGTCCCAGCTTCAAATCTAACTTTATTTGTCACATGCTCCAACTACAACAAGTGTAGACCTTACAGTGAAATGCTTTCTTACAAGCCCTTAACCAACAGTGCAGTTCAAGAAGAGTTAAGAAAATATTTACCAAATAAACTAAAGTTAAAAAATAAATAAAAAGTAACACAATAACAACAATAACGAGGCTATATGCAGGGGGTACCAGTACCGAGTCAGTGTGCGGGGGTACAGGTTAATTGAGGTGATTTGTACATGTAGGTAGGGGTGAAGTGACTATGCATAGATAATAAACAGCGAGGGGGGGGGTCAATGTAAATAGTCCAGTGGCCTTTTGATTAATTGTTCAACAGTCTTATGGCTTGGGGGTAGGAGCCTTTTGGTCCTAGCCTTGGCGCTCCAGTACTGCTTGCTGTGCGGTAGCAGAGAAAACAGTCTATGACTTGGGTGACTGGAGTCTCTGACAATTTTATGGGCTTTCCTCTCCAAGCTTGCACCTCCTTTGGTATTTTTGTACAAATATATATTTCGTCACCCACTGAGAAAATACTAATCCGCTTAGACTGGCTGAACAAGAAGTCATGAGAGCGAGGTAATAGTAGTACTGCTAGAGCTCTGGACCAAGGTAAGATTGCTGTCTCCCTGGGAACATGTGCATCCAACACGGTCCTCAAATACAGAGTTCTCACATAAATGCACACATTCATTCAGGTTACAGACCATGTAACTAGGCCTAGGACCCCTAGACAAAGCGAGTGCAACAATATCTATAGGCTAGTTATGGGTTTTGTAACAATTGATTTAACCTCGTTAACAGAGTGTGCCGGTAGTTGCTATCATGTATTGTTGTTAAATTAAATAAATCTGTCATTCCTCTCCTTCAGGTGGCAGTTTAAATGATGTTCTGAGAACATTCAACAGCTCCCATCCTGTAGGTAGGATCATTGTCAGGTGACTGTGATCATGAAAAACTCCTTGCCTTAGTCATTTTTCCTCCTTAATGGGAGAGATACAGCAATACGGATCCCACCTCTGCCACAATCTGGCAATATGCTTTGTGTTGTAGTCATGACACAGAAATATATACAATGCTAGGACTTTACTGGGCATGCTTCAGTTACCTAGAGTAAATAGTCAAGTAAGAATATTTCAGTTTCCTGTGTAACAGAAATATTGCTCCAGGGATTCTCTGGGTTTCTCCTTCACTTGATGATGGATGAAGTTGACACCATAAGCCCAGAGAACCCTTTGCCACCTGTGACCTGACTGAAGCTCTCTTGGGGAATGTTTGAGTGTCCCCAGCAAGGCCATTTTGGGATATTTAGTGACTCCAGTGTGGTCATTATATTGTTTAGAGGTGTCAATGGGGTCGTCTGACCGTGTTTAGTGCCCACGGTCCATCTGTCTTCTGAGTGGAAGAGCAGAGTCTAACTGAAGGGAAAGGCAAAAAAAGATGATAGATGCACCCCATCATCCCTGACACACACACATACCGGCTGTTCGTCGTACACACACGTACACGCTCCACACATACAAACACACCCTCGCAACACACAACAAACTCAGGCAGGCACCATTTCTTTTTTACTTGGATTGCTGGCTCCAGAGTGGTGCACTTTGCTTAAGTGTCCATGACCGAAGGTTTTTCCAGTTTAGGTCCTGCTGATAAAACCATGAAGGAGGGTTATGGCTATGGGCTTATGGGGAGATAAAGGTGGGCTCTCATTTTAAAAGGATTTTGCTAGAATGAGGGTGGGCGCAAACAGTGCCGAGATCCACAGTGATTTAATTTTGTCTTATCACTGTGTGTTTGCATTTATTTAATAGCTTAATAATGGATTATAAATTACCAGTAAATGTGTAGTAAATGGCGTGCTGATCCTGTTTAACAGAACTAAGTGATGGTGAGTCATTTACTATATGGTAATTCAGGGGCATTCAGATTCCAACCTGGTTCTTCACAGTATGTGGTAGGGCTTGAAAACTATTACGGACTACGAAGGGAAACCCAGCCGCGAGCTGCCCAGTGATGCAAGCCTACCAGATGAGCTAAATGCTTTTTATGCTCGCTTCGAGGCAGGCAACACTGAAGCATGCATGAGAGCACCAGCTGAGCAAGACCTTTAAACAGGTCAACATTCACAAAACAGCGGGGCCAGATGGATTACCAGGACGTGTACTCAAAGCATGCGCGGACCAACTGGCAAGTGTCTTCACTGACATTTTCAACCTCTCCCTGACCAAGTCTGTAATACCTACATGTTTCAAACAGACCACCATAGTCCCTTTGCCCAAGAAAGCGAAGGTAACCTTCCTAAATTAATTCCGCCCCGTAGCACTCACATCTGTAGCCATGAAGAGCTTTGAAATGCTGGTCATGGCTCACATCAACACCTTCATGCCAGAAACCCTAGACCCCCTCCAATTCGCATACTGCCCCAACCGATCCACAGATGACGCAATCTCAATCGCACTCCACACTGCCCTTTCCCATCTGGTCAAAAGGAACACCTACAGTGGGGAGAACAAGTATTTGATACACTGCTGATTTTGCATATTTTCCTACTTACAAAGCATGTAGAGGTCTGTAATTTTTATCATAGGTACACTTCAACTGTGAGAGACGGAATCTAAAACAAAAATCCAGAAAATCACATTGTATGATTTTTAAGTAATTAAATAGCATTTTATTGCATGACATAAGTATTTGATACATCAGAAAAGCAGAACTTAATATTTGGTACAGAATCCTTTGTTTGCAATTACAGAGATCATACGTTTCCTGTAGTTCTTGACCAGGTTTGCACACACTGCAGCAGGGATTTTGGCCCACTCCTCCATACAGACCTTCTCCAGATCCTTCAGGTTTCGGGGCTGTCGCTGGGCAATACGGACTTTCAGCTCCCTCCAAAGATTTTCTATTGGGTTCAGGTCTGGAGACTGGCTAGGCCACTCCAGGACCTTGAGATACTTCTTACGGAGCCACTCCTTAGTTGCCCTGGCTGTGTGTTTCGGGTCGTTGTCATGCTGGAAGACCCAGCCACGACCCATCATCAATGCTCTTACTGAGGGAAGGAGGTTGTTGGCTAAGATCTCGCAATACATGGCCCCATCCATCCTCCCCTCAATACGGTGCAGTCGTCCTGTCCCCTTTGCAGAAAAGCATCCCCAAAGAATTATGTTTCCACCTCCATGCTTCACGGTTGGGATGGTGTTCTTGGGGTTGTACTCATCCTTCTTCTTCCTCCAAACACGGCGAGTGGAGTTTAGACCAAAAAGCTCTATTTTTGAATCATCAGACCACATGACCTTCTCCCATTCCTCCTCTGGATCATCCAGATGGTCATTGGCAAACTTCAGACGGGCCTGGACATGCGCTGGCTTGAGCAGGGGGACCTTGCGTGCGCTGCAGGATTTTAATCCATGACGGCGTAGTGTGTTACTAATGGTTTTCTTTGAGACTGTGGTCCCAGCTCTCTTCAGGTCATTGACCAGGTCCTGCCGTGTAGTTCTGGGCTGATCCCTCACATTCCTCATGATCATTGATGCCCCACGAGGTGAGATCTTGCATGGAGCCCCAGACCGAGGGTGATTGACCGTCATCTTGAACTTCTTCCATTTTCTAATAATTGTGCCAACAGTTGTTGCCTTCTCACCAAGCTGCTTGGCTATTGTCCTGTAGCCCATCCCAGCCTTGTACAGGTCTACAATTTATCCCTGATGTCCTTACACAGCTCTCTGGTCTTGGCCATTGTGGAGAGGTTGGAGTCTGTTTGATTGAGTGTGTGGACAGGTGTCTTTTATACAGGTAACGAGTTCAAACAGGTGCAGTTAATACAGGTAATGAGTGGAGAACTGGAGGGCTTCTTAAAGAAAAACTAACAGGTCTGTGAGAGCCGGAATTCTTACTGGTTGGTAGGTGATCAAATACTTATGTCATGCAATAAAATGCAAATTAATTACTTAAAAATCATACAATGTGATTTTCTGGATTTTTGTTTTAGATTCCGTCTCTCACAGTTGAAGTGTACCTATGATAAAAATTACAGACCTCTACATGCTTTGTAAGTAGGAAAACCTGCAAAATCGGCAGTGTATCAAATACTTGTTCTCCCCACTGTATGTGAGAATGCTGTTAATTGACTACAGCTCAGCGTTCAACACCATAGTGCTCATAAAGCTCATCACTAAGCTAAGGTCCCTGGGACTAAATACCTCCCTCTGCAACTGGATCCTGGACTTCCAGACTCGCTGGCCCCAGGTGGTAAGGGTAGGCAACAACACATCTGCCACGCTGATCCTCAACACTGGGGCCCCTCAAGGTTCGTGCTTAGTCCCCTCCTGACAATTTTTTGGGACACCCCCGCCTTTGTCTTTACACTGCTGCTACTCGCTATTTATTATCTATGTGCGTAGTCACTTTACATATTACCTCGACTAACCTGTACCCCCGCGCACTGACTCTGTACCAGTACCCCCTGTATATAGCCTCGTTATTGTTATGTGATTTTCTTGTATTACTTTTTGATTCTATTTTATTTTTTTACTTACGTTTATTTAGTAAATCTTTTCTTAACCTCTCTGCGCTACGGATCCATTTAGCGGGATCATTTTCCTAAACAACCGCTGAATTGCAGGGCGCAAAATATTACTAAAAATATTTATAATCATGCAATCACAAGTGAAATATACCAAAACACAGCTTAGCTTGTTGTTAATCCACCTATCATGTCAGATTTTGAAAATATGCTTTACAGCTAAAGCAATCAATTAATCAATCAATGCTAGAACAGCTAGCCCCAAATTAGCATAGTCACGAAAGTGAGAAAAGCAATAAAATGAATCGCTTACCTTTGATAATCTTCGGATGTTTGCACTCACGAGACTCCCAGTTACACAATAAATGTTATTTTTGTTCAATAAATATTACTTTTATTACTTTTATTGCGCGTTATGTTCAGAAAACTACAGCCTCGTTCCGTTCGACCAAAATTCCAAAAAGTATCCGTAATGTTTGTAGGAACATGTCAAATGTTTTTTATAATCAATCCTCAGGTTGTTTTTAGCATACATAATCGATAATATTTCAACCGGACCGTAACCTATTCAATAAAAGAGAGAAATAAAATGGAGAGCTACCCCTCTCGCCCGCAGGAACTAATCAAAGGACACCTGACTAGTTTTGAAATATCTCGTTCATTTTTCAAAATAAAAGCCTGAAACTATGTCTAAAGCCTGGTCACAGCCTGAGGAAACCATTGGAAAAGTAATCTGGTTGATACCCCTTTAAATGGAAGAAAGACGGGAAATGAAACACAGATTTTAAAAAAGAACACTTCCGGGTTAGATTTCCTCAGGTTTTCGCCTGCAAAAACAGTTTTGTTATACTCACAGACAATATTTTGACCGTTTTGGAAACTTTGGAGTGTTTTCTATCCTAATCTATGTGACAAATAAAATGTGATTTGATTTGGTAAATCATTTAGTAACATTAATTGAATGATTTATTAATTGAGCTAGCTATCGTTTAGCAGCAGGACTCTCTGACTCTACACCTGGAGGGCTCTGTGTGTAAGAGAGCGAGGGCTGATGCTCTCCCAATCAGCTATTAATTAAATAAATGAGATTAGCTAAATTTAGCAAACTTTGTTTGGAAAGCATCAGGACCAATTTTGGAAATGTAGTGGAATGGCACATCTGAATAATTTAGAATGACTTGATACCAAACTCAATACCTCCTAATATACATCTATAAAAGGAAAACTATGGAACAAATATCATCTTTGTGTTATTATATATTCAAACTATATTCGATAAGTACAGTCGTGGCAAAAAGTTTTCAGAATGACACAAATATTAATTTCCACAAAGTTTGCTGCTTCAGTGTCTTTAGATATTTTTGTCAGAAGTATAATTAGAAGCATTTCATAAGTGTCAAAGGCATTTATTGACAATTACATGAAGTTGATGCAGAGTCAATATTTGCAGTGTTGACCCTTCTTTTTCAAGACCTCTGCAATCTGCCCTGGCATGCTGTCAATTAACTTCTGGGCCACATCCTGACTGATGGCAGCCCATTCTTGCATAATCAATGCTTGGAGTTGATCAGAATTTGTGGGGTTTTGTTTGTCCACCCGCCTCTTGAGGATTGACCACAAGTTCTCAATGGGATTAAGGTCTGGGGAGTTTCCTGGCCATGGATCCAAAATATCTATGTTTTATTCCCCGAGACACTTAGTTATCACTTTTGCCTTATGGCAAGGTGCTCCATCATGCTGGAAAAGGCATTGTTTGTCACCAAACTGTTCCTGGATGGTTGGGAGAAGTTGTTCTCGGAGGATGTTTTGGTACCATTCTTTATTCATGGCTGTGTTCTTAGGCAAAATTGTGAGTGAGCCCACTCCCTTGGCTGAGAAGCAACCCCACACATGAATGGTCTCAGGATGCTTTACTGTTGGCATGACACAGGACTGATGGTAGCGCTCACCTTGTCTTCTCCGGACAAGCTTTTTTCCAGATGCCCCAAACAATCGGAAAGGGGATTCATCAGAGAAAATGACTTTACCCCAGTACTCAGCAGTCCAATCCCTGTACCTTTTTGCGGAATATCAGTCTGTCCCTGATGTTTTTCCTGGAGAGAAGTGGTTTCTTTGATGCCCTTCTTGACACCAGGCCATCCTCCAAAAGTCTTCGCCTCACTGTGCATGCAGATGCACTCACACCTGCCTGCTGCCATTCCTGAGCAAGCTCTGTACTGGTGTTGCCCCGATCCTTCAGCTGAATCAACTTTAGGAGACGGTCCTGGCGCTTGCTGGACTTTCTTGGGCGCCCTGAAGCCTTCTTCACAACAATTGAACCACTCTCCTTGAAGTTCTTGATGATCCGATAAATGGTTGATTTAGGTGCAATCTTACTGGCAGCAATATCCTTGCCTGTGAAGCCCTTTTGTGCAAAGCAATGATGACGGCACGTGTTTCCTTGCAGGTGGTTGACAGAGGAAGAACAATGATTCCAAACACCACCCTCCTTTTGAAGCTTCCAGTCTATTATTCGAAGTCAATCATAATGACAGAGTGATCTCCAGCCTTGTCCTTGTCAACACTCTCACCTGTGTTAATGAGAGAATCACTGACATGATGTCAGCTGGTCCTTTTGTGGCAGGGCTGAAATGCAGTGGAAATGTTTTTGGGGATTCAGTTCATTTGCATGGCAAAGAGGGACTTGGCAATTAATTGCAATTCATCTGATCACTCTTCATAACATTCTGGAGTATATGCAAATTGCCATCATTCAAGCTGAGGCAGCAGACTTTGTGAAAATTAATATGTGTGTCATTCTCAACTTTTGGCCATGACTGTACACTATTGAGAAAACACCAGAACTAATTAAGTCATCATGAAGAACAGAGGCTGGAGCTGAGCTGAGACCAGTATGTACTGTAAACCCACACTGTTCGCAAGGAGGGGAGTGTGAGCATCCTGCTGTTCGGAATACACACAAACGGACGCACACACACACACCCGACGTCAATTAGGTCCTTTCCGGTCTCTCTTAAAGGGAATTCTATCTTCAGCTCCATCCTTAGCCTTTAATATCAATTATTGTCCCTGGCAGACATCATCTTGCTTCTTGTCAGGGGAATTTTAGCTGCGGACCTTGTTGATGCCAGAGTCTGAGGTTCCCCTGAGTACGAAGTAGTGATGCAAAGGGATGTGATACTAGCACACCCTGCTAGAATGCTCCTGCTATGTTTGTCAGGGCTCACCAGTCAAGTCGTCAGCTCTCGTGCTAACACGCCTTATTGTCTGCCTCCCTGTCTCATATCCCAAACTTCAAAGGCCGCTTAATGCTCACTTTAGAAGCGGCAGTCCCACATGTCAGAGGAGAAGGCAAGGCAGAATGACGTGTGTCTAATTGGAAACGTCTCCCGGGAACGTTCAGGAGCACAAATCTCAGAGAGGGAGAAGAAACGCATCGCTAAGAGGAAAGGCAGTAGGTGTTTTCGGACAAAAAAAAAACTTTGTTAAAACACTGGAAACACAGGCATCGTTTAGAGAAGAAAGCCCACAGATAATAATTTTTATTTTATTTGTGTATACATCCCCCAACCTCCTTTTCTCCTATTCAGTCTCTTAAAGTCATTGGTAAAGACAGGTGGAAACCATTCACTTCCGCAGTTGTGCTTCCCCGGAGCTAGTAGATCCACGAGGGCATCTCATTTTCCTTTCCTTCCTTCCTAATGTGCTTTCCTACCTTCCTAATGTGCTTTCCTCTCCCTCCTAAAGCATGTACAGTATAATTGCATTTCCTGGGCCTGATCTCAATGCTAAAATATGCAGTAGTGCAGCCACGGGAGGGCTGGCCAGCCCCTCTCATCTTCACGCTGCTTATCGGTGTGCCACAGGCCCTCACTCGTTCATTGTTCAACCCTGGCATCATAATTACCTAATATGTGTCTCACGGCATCCCGCTCGACTATACTTCACCACGATCCACTACCGCTCTACAGACTAACTATATATTTCTGTTATTAAAAAATAAATACAAATGTTAATAGCCTCAGACGACTAGGACTCATTTGTATTGTGATTTCTTTGTTTATATATTTATTTGTCTCCTTGTTTTGTTTCTTTCATTAGCACCATGTAGATATTGCACCCGATTACTTTCATTATTATGCTCCCCACAGTGTCCGGATTTAATGAGCCTGCACACAACAGCACCTAATGAAATTGTCACGTTCGTTAGAATAAATGTCGGACCAAGGCGCAGCGGATGTTGAGTTCCACATTATTATTTAGAAAGTGAAACTTAGCAAAGACAAAAACAAATAAACAATAAACTAACAACGAACCGATGCTACAGAGATGCTACGTGCAATATCCCATAAACACAGGTGGAAAAAGGCTACCTAAATATGATCCCCAATTAGAGACAACAATTACCAGCTGCCTCTAACTGGGAATCATACACAATCACCAACATAGAAAAACAAACCTAGAACCCCACATAGAAATAATAAACTAGACTAACCCCCCAGTCACGCCCTGACCTACTCTACCATAGAAAATAAGGACTCTCTATGGTCAGGACGTGACAGAAATATGGTTGGTTTGCTTTAGCTGCCTCCTTGGTGGGGTCTGTGGGGACTCTGACAACTGTTGAAGTATAGATAGATACAGTACGAATGTGGCTTGACATATTGTCTATGTATCATCTTGGATTTAAGCATCATTCTCTCTATGGCATAGGCGTACACAGATCCATATACACTGAGATGTGTCGTTCTTATCTCCTTCCCCTTGTAGGACCGTTCAGATTCATTGTCATCATATGAGGAAGTTCATTTTCTTCCAGATTCATTATACAACCTGTCCCTTATCCTTGTCAGGTGTGGTTGCACCAGGGTGTTTCATCAAGACGTCCTACTAAAGCAGCAGACATCAGGGATTCCATGTACCAAGTCATGCTAGCCCCAGCTGTGCCGTTCCTGCTCACTAAGCAAACCCGGAGTCTCAATGATAACAGAAGGCTGTCACCGGTCTCCCCACCGCATGCCCCCTCCCTTTGTTTGAAGTCGAGTGCAGTTGAAAAGTCAACTTCTAAAAGCAGTTGCAGGCATTTAGCATGCCAGTTCATCTATCAAATGATATATTTCTTCACTCTGTCAGTCAAAGGAATACTAACTTTGTTCTCGTTCTCGTTCTCTCTTTCTCCTTTCTTTTTCTATATGTCATCCATCTCCCGCCCTTCTCTTCAGATGAGCAGCAAGCGCTCCAGCAGTTTCCGACGGGCCATCGCCAATGGCCGCCGTACGCTGCAGCGAGAGATCCTATTGGATGAGACGGGCCTGGGTGTGTACAAGCGCTTTGTGCGCTACGTGGCCTATGAGATCCTGCCCTGCGAGACAGACCGGCGCTGGTACTTCCACCAGAACCGCCTTTGTCCCCCGCCCATATTCATGGCTATCATTACCATTGTCCAGGTGAGAGGGAAGAGAGAAAGAAGACCCTTCAAATAAGCAGAACAATGTTTATGGCATAAAAAGTCTTTAGCTTTGTCATATGTGGGCACTGACCAACTATTTGGGAAACAATGGTTAAGGAGGTGCAATCGATGCCTGTCCTCGAAGGCAACACTGTATTGGCTTTCATGATTGAATTTCATGATTGAATGTAGAACTGGGAAACCAAGCCAGTGAACTAGTCTCTGGCCAAGTCATTGACATTATTGGAACAATTTAGTGAGAGGAAAGAAAATAACCACTAGACAGCTTTAGCCCCGGAGGCCTTGGCTTGAACAGGCAATGCTATAAAACCTGCTGCTCCTCAGCGAAGCAACAGCACTTTCTGTTCTAACTCACTGCAATTCTGAAGAAAGAGAATAAAGTGCTCTTACACTGAACTAAAATATAAATGCATGTAACAATTTAAAATATTTTACTGAGTTACAGTTCATATTAGGAAATCAGTCAATTGAAATATACTCAACAGAAATATAAATGCAACATGTAAAGTCCTGGGCCCATGTTTCATGAGCTGAAATAAAAGATTTTCCAAATGCAGAAAAAGCTTATTTCTCTTATTTTGTGCGCAAATTTGTTTACATCCCTGTTAGTGTGCATTTCTCCTTTGCCAAGATAATCCATCCACTTGACAGGTGTGGCGTATCAAGAAGCTGATTAAACAACATGATCATTACACAGGTGCACCTTGTGCTGGGGACAATAAAAGGCCACTCTAAAATGTGCAGTTTTGTCACAACACAATACCCCAGATGTCTCAAGTTTTTAGGGAGCATGCAATTTGCATGCTGACTGCAGGAATATCCACCAGAGCTGTTGCCAGAGAATTTTATGATCATTTTTCTACCATAAGCCGCCTCAAACGTCATTGGACGTACTAACAAATTCTCTAAAACAACGTTGGAGGCGGTTATTGCCACACCTGTCAGGTGGATGATTAGGGATCCCGAGTGGCGCAGGCTGTATCACATCCGGCGGTGATTGGGAGTCCCATAGGGTGGCGCACAACTGGCCCAGCGTCGTCCAGGTTTGGCCAGGGTAGGCCGTCATTGTAAATAAGATTTTGTTCCTAACTAACTTGCCTAGTTAAATAAAGGTTCAATTCAACAACAACAAACAAATCAAAAATCTTGGCAAGGGAGAAATTCTCACTGACAGGGATCTAAACAAATTTGTGCACAAAATTTCTGGAATCTTTTACTTCAGCTCATGAAACATGGGACCAACACTGCGTTTATATCTAAATGCTTCACAATGGCGGTGAATGGTCTGTAATGACAATGAGGCTATGATAATGACTATTTCCTTTCATTAAAATTCATGGAGATGATGATTTATGAAAGGAGCAAATGGAATCGGTCCAGCTCTGTGTCTCTCTGTATGTGCATCACTTGTTGGTGCCAATTGAAGTCTTCAACCGACGCAAGGCATACGGCGTTCGAAAAAAGACAACATTCATGGGATTTATTAGCAAAATCACTATTTGTTTTGGCACTGCCATTTCTTGGCTCTCATAACAGAAATCTGTATTACATGATATCAATGAGTGTCTGAATGAAGAGACGTGGGTGTGAACCAGCATGTGTCGTCTCTCCCGTCAGATCATCGTGTTCATGTGTTATGGCATCATGCTGAATAAGTGGGTGCTGCAGACGTACCAGCCAGACTTCATGAAGAGCCCCCTGGTGTACCACCCCAGACACCGCCACCAGGTCTGGCGCTTCTTCAGCTACATGTTCATGCACGTTGGGTAAGAGACCACCCCACCTGATTCACACACACACGTGCACCTATGCAAGGCACGCGCACACGCGCACACACACACACACACACACACGCACGCAGTGTGAAGCAACATTAATTGATACTGGAAGGCATTGACCGATAATGCATTAGATAGGATTGATGGTGATAGATGACTACTGTAGTTAACATTGATGAAGTGTCTAGACTAAAGGAGCTGATTAAAACTATATGCATAATGAATCTGTTATTGAGACCGGAATCATCCTCCTGTTCACTGTGTCTCTCAGGTTGGAACAGCTGGGGTTCAACGCTCTGCTCCAGCTGATGATCGGCGTTCCCTTGGAGATGGTCCACGGCATCCTACGCATCAGTCTGCTGTACATGGCCGGTGTTGTGGCAGGTGAGTGTCAGTGTGTTAGCAACGTTGGCTGATGTGATAGTATCGTTGTTTATTACGTTAGTAACCCTGTATTTTAGTGCTGATAGTACTGTATCTTGGTACTTTGGTGTTTTAGTATATGAATGTGTTGGTGTATTAATATTTTAGTTCCTTGGTGTGTTAGTCTGTTCCACATGGCTGGTAAGTTGGCCATAAAATGTACACTACCGCTCAAAAGTTTCGGGTCTCTTAGAAATGTCCTTGTTTTTGAAAGAAAAGCAAAAAAATGTGTCCATTTAAAATAACATCAAATTGATCAGAAATACAGTGTAGACGTGGTTAATGTTGAAAATGACTATTGTAGCTGGAAATGACTGATTTCATATGGAATATCTACATAGGCATACAGAGGTCCATTGTCAGCAACCATCACTCCTGTGTCCAATGGCACGTTGTGTTAGCTAATCCAAGTTTATCATTTTAAAAGGCTAAATGATCATTAGAAAACCCTTTTGCAATTGTTAGCACAGCTGAAAACTGTTTTTCTTATTAAACAAGAAATAAAACTGGCCTTCTTTAGACTAGTTGAGTATCTGGAGCATTAGCATTTGTGGGTTCGATTACAGGCTCAAAATGTCCAGAATCAAAGAACTTTGTGCTGAAACTCGTCAGTCTATTCTTGTTCTGAGAAATTAAGGCTATTCCATGCGAGAAATTGCCAAGAAACTGAAGATCTCGTTCAACGCTGTGTACTACTCCCTTCACAGAACAGCGCAAACTGGCTCTAACCAGAATAGAAAGAAGAGTGGGAGGCCCCGGTGCACAACTGAGCAAGAGGACAAGTACATTAGCGTGTCTAGTTTGAGAAAGACGCCTCACAAGTCCTCAACTGGCAGCTTCATTAAATAGTACCCGCAAACACCAGTCTCAACGTCAACAGTGAAGAGGCGACTCCGGGATGCTGGCCTTCTGACGCGTAAAACCCTTGTTTCCTAGTACTGTATCTCTTTTATCTCCACTCTGCATGATTTTGTTTTCTGACGTTGTAAGTCACTTTCTCTCTTGACTTGTACTTGTATCAGAAGCTGAAGCCTAATTCCAATTGAGCGATACTCATTCATTTTGTACTGTTTATCTATTGTCTACTAAAAACATTGATTCTTTCACTACCCTTATTTCCCTCCTAGCGTAAATGTTGTTCAACTCCTCGTGCTCCCTGAAATGTACACACACGTGCACGCATGCACACACAAACACACACACAGTACACACACACAGTCCACACACACACAGTACATGCTCATGCTTTTATTTATTTTTGTGATGATGACAGACCTTGGCCAGGTCGCAGTTATACATGAGAACTTGTTTTCAACTAGCCTACCTGATTAAATAAAGGTGAAATAAAGTACATTTAAAAAAGAATCGGAGAAAGGCGGAAAAAGAGAGAAAAAAGTGAGCCAGTGAAACAGAGGATTTTAGGCCTCCTCTCTCGGGTGTTAGCCTAAGTGCAGCCGAAACTGAAGTAGGAGGAAAAGCAGTGGAAGGTCTGTTTTAAAGCAGGTAGATCAGCGCCAGGGCAGTTTGGGGTCTACAGGCTCAGCCGGGGGTCAAACTCACGGGTTCAGGCAGGGTTTTAGGGCGGCTAATGATGAGGCACACGTAATAACGGGAGTTATGAGAGACCGAGGATTCACGTCCAGGTGAGAGGTCAATGGGGCCAAACGCCCTGGCTCTAGGCACAGTGTGAGAGTAATAAAGACCTGGATCCCTGAGCCCTCCTGCCTTCAGCTAACGTTTTACATGAAAAGAACAGGCAGACATCAAACAAGTAAGGGGGACAAGTAAGTGAGCAATTGGTGCTGACTTCTGTATTGACTCTTCCACCGGAGTTTTAGTGTGGCTCATTTAATGCCAAACGCCATATAGCAAGGTTTATAGCTTTATGCTGTTGGAATTAATTGTCTGTTTGAGTTAAGGCCGAGTAGCAACTTACATTAACATACTGTGAGCAATCGTAACAATAAATGTTCTACTGTGCTTTATATGGTTTAATCCAAGTGTGTGTGGGGGGGGTATGTCCGATGTCTGTCTTTGTAAAGTTACTGCATAGCTCGGGGAGAACAACCGTGTAGGGTTTCCCAGAAATCTCCTGTCTGTTTGTTTGTGGATGACGTAAGCCTTGTATTACCAGACTGATTACCGCTGCGCTAGACTTACCGTTGTGCTAGCAAAACAGAATGTAATCTCGCAAGACTTCTGGATGGTTGTACCGGGCTAATAAAAATTGCCCAGGGACACAGATGACTTGGGATAACTTTTTTTTTCTCTTTCCATTTTGTAGCCTTTGTCTGTCTCATGTTTATATCCATGTTCTGTTCAATCATGTCAGGATTTGTTTGTCCTTGTGAAACGGTAGAGCTCACCGGGTTTAGTTGTGCTCCGAGATTACATCCTCAGGGAGACCTTCAGCAGGTGGTGTGTGTGCGTGCCTGTGTGTTACAGGGCGGTACAAGAGTTAAAGGGATTAGATTATACACAGTAAACATCTCCGACCTATGCATCGTAGTTCTTTTCTGGTTTCTTCTTTGAGTAACTATACCATCAGTTCTTCGTGACATAATGTGGAGGATGAGGAATCCTAGCTACTCTGCGTGGTGCTGATTTTCAGTGTTCATGATTTAATTAATGTAATCGTCGGTTACTGGACATGGCCTAGTATTTGCAAGAGTAAATATGCTTATACTTGCATTAGTGCGTGGGTGTTGACTGAAAAGCAGTTGATCCTGTAGGCTTATAGGGACCCTAGCCAGTTTCAGTCATTGTGTACTGCTACTGTATCCCGCTGTAAACCCCCCAAAAACCTGTGAAGATATGTGAAAAAATCCATACTGTTGCTCCCATATCAATACATTCATTCAAACAAGAATAAGAAATATGGATGGCTTTGCGCTGATGCTGATTCTCAATTCTAATAATGGTGTCAGTCCATCATTGAGTTCTCTCTTAATGGGATCGATTCAGGAGCATTCAGTTGGTCATCAAGTTGTCAATGTGATAAAAAATAAAGCCTGTAAGAATGATTAAAACCTGAGACCGGGCTAAATCGATTTTTTGTTTGCTCTGTTCCTCGGTTTTGGTGAAATGGCTATAATATATTGCCTTGCCTTGTATTTTTTTGATAAAAAATGTTCACTTGTTTTGGAAGCCCAGGAGGTGTGAGTGTTTCACTGCCCATACAAGTCAAGGGAATGCTGTAGGTAGGCAAGTCTTTTTACATTTGTCTCAGTTTCATCAGGTCGCGGAGACCCAATAAATCTGTATTAAGGAGTCCACATTGCATTTCTCTAATGGGAATTTTAAGACATGGGAATTTGATGCACCATTATGTGAGATGGATTAGTTATCCTTTCTGTTTTATATATTATTTTATCAGAATAAAATGTTAGAGTCCTCTGCCCTCTTTTCCCAGGAGGTTGATTTGCATGAGTGTCATTGTGAATACTTGGTATGGCCGTGATGGAGTAGAGGGCTCCGATCAGACAACAAGTTGACAGTTATTTTCCCTTCCTGCTGTGCAATGTAGAACAACTTTGAGCCAGCCTATAGGGAAATTGAGAATGAGAGCAGAGGAAAGTAGAAGGGGGGGGGGGGGGTTAGAGGAGGACAGAAGAGGGTGCAGAGAACACAAGGCTAGATAAATCACCCCAGGTGCCAGGGAAAGGTGACTCTAACACCCTGACCCTAACTCAGGCTCTGACTCCTGGTGGAAGGATATTTATTATTCACTGTGGCCCTGAGGGAGGAAGAGAGAAGATAGATAGATAGATCGAGAGATGGAGGAAACATCAGCCACTCTTCTAGCTTATGTACTGTGTCAATTTGGCTTTGCTTCAGCCAGTTGAGTCACTTGCTTCATTATACTTCTTGTTCTTTTGGTTCTTTGAATGCATGAATGGTATTGTGTGGGCTCAGTTGTCACTAACACTACACAGTACATTAGCAGTATAGCCTGTATGAACTGAGTTCTGCTTGAGTGCATGTAACCCTTTAATATTAGCCATGGAGCCCTGTATTGTGTATAGATCCTGGTGTTGCATAAAGACCCTGCCTTGTGTGCGGTTCTTTGGCTGCAAGCCCCTCTGATGTAGTCTCTTGGCAGTGGGGTAGTGCGAGTGTGCATTGAGGAGGCAGGCAGGGTGACCTTGGCGCGGTGCAGCTGGCTCATTGGTGCCGGTGTGATTATGGTAATCCCCCAGCCCTCCTCCATGGAGCCTTCCTCACCGTCAACCTCACCACACGATGTGGCACCATCCAGGCTCATTTCCTCTCCCAGCCTTTTTTCCCCAAAAAAATAGGTTTTTCGAAATTTTTGCAAATTAATAAAAACAAAAAACATATCACGTTTTCAGACCCTTTACTTAGTACTTTGTTGAAGCACCTTTGGCAGCGATTACAGCCTCGAGTCTTCTTGGGTATGATGGTACAAGCTTGGTACACCTGCAGATCCTCTCAAGCTCTGTCAGGTTGGATGGGGAGCTCTGGCTGGGACACTCAAGGACATTGAGACTTGTCCCGAAGCCACTCCTGTGTTGTCTTGGCTGTGTGCTTAGGGTCGTTGTTCTGTTGGAAGGCGATCCTTCACTCCAGTCTGAGGTCCTGAGCGCTCGCTCTGAAGCAGGTTTTCATCAATGATCTCTCTGTACTTTGCTCCTTTCATCTTTCCCTCGATCCTGACTAATCTCCCAGTCACTGCTGCTGAAAAACATCCTCACAGCATGATGTTGCCACCAGCATGCTTCACCATAGGGATGGTGCCAGGTTTCCTCAAGACGTAACGCTTGGCATTCAGGCCAAAGAGTTCAACCTTGGTTTCATCAGACCAGAGAATCTTGTTTCTTATGGTCTGAGAGTCCTTTAGGTACCTTTTGGCAAACTCCAAGCGGGCTGTCATGTGCCTTTTTACTGAGGAGTGGCTTCCGTCTGGCCACTCTAACATAAAGGCATGATTGATGGAGTTCTACAGAGATGGTTGTCCTTCTGGAAGGTTCTCACATCTCCACAGAGCTCTGTCAGAGTGACCATCCCTTAACATACTGCTTGACTAGTTGGGCCCAAGCTTGCTGTACAACATTAAAACCTATTCAGTCTGTCTACAAACAGGCTCTCAAAGTGCTTGATAGGAAGCCCAATAGCCATCATCACTGTTACATCCTCAGAAAGCATGAGCTCCTGAGTTTGGAAAATCTTGTGCAATACACCGACGCATGTCTTGTAGTCAAGATCCTAAATGGCCTGGCTCCCCCTCCACTCAGTATTTTTGTTAAACAGAAAACCCCAAAATATGGCAGCAGATCCACAAGGTCTGCCATGAGAGGTGACTGTAAGGAAAAGCACCTTTAGTAAATCCGCTTTCTCTGTGAGAGCTTCCTATGTCTGGAATACACTGCCATCAGACACACATAACTGCACCACATATCACACTTTCACAAAATGCATGAAGACATGTCTAAAGGTCAATCAGATTTGTGAACATAATCCCTAGCTGTGTATTGCCACTTTCCATGTTGTCTGTTGTCTGTAGCTTGTGAGGTGTGGAAACACTTTGTTGCTTTTATGAATTTTGTCTTGCTCTGTCTGTATGCTACGTCTTGCTTGTCCTATGTTGCTCTGTCTGTATGCTACGTCTTGCTTGTCCTATGTTGCTCTGTCTGTATGCTATGTCTTGCTTGTCCTATGTTGCTCTGCGTGTGCTCACTGCTCAATGATTGTCTATATTGTAATTGTTTTTAATAACTTGCCCAGGGACTGCGGTTGAAAATTAGCCGGCTGGCTAAAACCGGCACTTTTACTGAAACGTTGATTAATGTGCACTGTCCCTGTAAAAATAAAATAAACTCAAACTCAAACCATCAGGTTCTTGGTCGACTCCCTGACCAAGGCCCTTCTCACCCAATTGCTCAGTTTGACCGGGCAGCCAGCTCTAGGAATAGTCTTTGCGGTTCCAAACGTCTTCCATTTAAGAATGATGGAGGCCACTGTGTTCTTGGGGACCTTCAATGCTGCAGAAATGTTTTGGTGTCCTTCCCCAGATCTGTGTCTTGACACAATCCTGTCTCTGAGCTCTATTGGCAATTACTTGACCCCATGGCTTGGTTTTAGCACTGTCAACTGTGGGACATTTATATAGACAGGTGTGTGCTTTTCCAAATCATGACCAATCAATTGAATGTACCACAAGTGGGCTCCAATCAAGTTGTAGTAACATCTCAAGGATGATCAATGGAAACAGGATGCACCTTAGCTCAATTTCGAGTCTCATAGCAAAGTGTCTGAATACTTATGTAAATAAGGTATTTGTTTTAAATTTTATAAATTAGCAAACATTTCTAAAAACCTGTTTTCGCTTTGTAATTATGGTGTATTGTGTGTAGATTAATGAGGGAAACAAATAATTTAATCAATTTTAGAATAAGGCTGTAACGTAACAAAAGGTGGAAAAAGGGAAGGGGTCTGAATACTTTCTGAATGCACTGTATATTCTATTTCTGTGGGTTATCCTGTCCAGTCTAGACCAAGGTGCATTCTGTTTGCTTTCTAGAGCACAGGAATGTATTTCATTTGTTCGTTTAAAAAAAAAACAGTGAATCATTTTCTCCCAAGTGTCTTTTGTGTCTGTTTGCTGAAAAGCTGTTGTGGCTGAGGACGAGATTGGTCGTGACCAGAGTCTATTCGGACACATAGCAGTAACCACTGGTATGCATTCACACACACACAGACACAAACAGTACACACACACACACTATAATATGCACCACACTTACTCTCATTTGCGCTAAACACACACACGCACACACACACATCCACGTGCACACCCAGGCGTCAGATGTGATTATATCTGGCCTCTGATGCCTGGTGCTGTGTTGAATGGTCTCTCCTCTCAGCAGCTCTGAGAATGTGACTGCGGGAGACTATAGATTTTTCTTGGAGGCCCCTGTGTTCCCGGGAAAACATACATGTTATCAGGTTTTTCCCTGCCTGGCAAATTTGGGCGGAGCAGAACACTGCCCGTGATAGAATAAACTGACTCAATCTCCGAGGAGGCCAAGGGCAAAGTGTCTTTGGACCTGGGTGTTTTAGCACAGTGCAAAATGTATGAGTTTTATATGCCTGTGTGATTAAGCGCTGCTCTCAGGGCCCTGATGTTGATATTACTGTTTTTGATTCTATGGAACTCAGCTGTGTGTTTAGACTGGGCTTTCGTGTTGTGTATTGACCCGAAATGTTGCCTGTCTGGCGTATAGGGAATCTGGTGGTTTGTTTTGACTGGATATACAGGCGGGAGTGTTGAATATCTTTGATTTCTATGGGAATTAGTGTTTTTATCCCGTTGGGGGCCTTGTGAACTGGGGATGATGATTAAAAGGCCTTAGTCTCCTCTTTCCATTGAGGTCATTCTAAGGTTTAATATTTTCCTCTGTACTCATACTCTACACCAAGCCAGAGAAATGGATAGTGGTGGCAGATTGGATGTGGACTGATTGTAGATTGTAGAGGAAAAGCCACAGATAGTAGAATGAGGATATATCCCGTATGTCTCCGTGCGGTCGGGGAGAGGAAGCGTTTATCTCTATCCCAGGTGTACCATCATATTTCGAACAAACTTCCCCAGACTGACAGGACCATTATAGTTCAAATGGGACTAGAAAATGGGCGCCCATTCGAGTAATGACCTTTCGAGTTATGAGCGTGTCAAATAGAGGATAGGGTAGACAAAAGCCCATGTGACAGATGGCTAGCCTCCAGTTATGTCCCCCCCGCCACCCTCTACCACCCTCCCCTCCCTTCTACCTCTCAACATCAGCAGAGTTCCTCGATGCCCTTGTCTTGATGTGTCTGACTCTTGTTGTGTAATTACTGCAGACACCACTCAAACACAAATCTATTTGATAAAGGAACAGAAGCACACGTCTTTACAGATCTCGGCTGTGTAAGCTTGAAAGGAAAATGCCACTCCAAAACAATATTTTAGCATTGGTTTCACTAGTTCTGTATCTTGGAAACTTGATTGCTGACATCCAAAACATTTTGGGACTTTATCAACAGTGGAATAATGAAACAGATACCAAATTATTGTTTTGGAGTGGTATTTTCCTTTAAGGTTAGGTTTGGGATACAGGCGTTCCATATGTGCTCATCCCAGTGTAACAGAACAATGTGTTGTTGACCTCCTGACCTAAGCTCAGTCCTGTCATGTGCACCACTTGTGATCCTTCCCCATTGCAGTAAACTTGTGTTAATTTTACATTGCCAAGGTTGCTGATTAAGATCTCCTACTCACGTTTAATGTGGCTGCCTCCTCGGCTGCACTGTAAAAAGCACACTAATTCATCTGTGTCTCGTTAGAGGCTGTCAGTTTCACTTTACCTGAGGAACATTAGATACTCCTCCTACTGTGGGTAAACCCCCACCCCTTTGAGAAAACACACATAGAAAGGCCTCGCCGGGTTTTTAAGTTTCTTGCCCTCTCTGCATTAACAGTATTTGTTCCTGTAGGCCTACTCTCTCTCACGCCTTCTTTCTCTCTTGCTCTTTCTCTCACTCTCTCCCTCCCTCCATTTCTGATTGGTAAATAAATCTGATCAGGCATTTCCCCAGTTTACTAGCAAGGCGAGGCAGCCTTTGGAGAGGGACAGTGCTGACTACAGCACATCTTGCTTAGATGACCAGGAGATTGAATACATACAGGATAGATCTCCCAGCTAGCACATACTGGTCTGAGCACCATTCCCACAACTTTCTGGGAATGGTGCAGGGTAGTTGCTTGGCATTGGAACATTATCACATTTAAGGAACTTGACAAAAAAAAAAAGTTATTTTCTTTCATAGAACGTTTCCTAAAAGTTCAAACATGATTTCATTTCAATTTTGCTAATGTTCTAAATCTTTAACTGGTCTGACGTTGGGAATATTCTCACAGCTCAGAGAACATTAAGAAACAACATTATTCTGTGAGAATGTCAGTACTTCATCATAATGTTTCCTATGGGTTTCCTCATGGTTCTATTTAAAGTCATGTTCTCAAATAGTTCAGAGAATGTTAAGAAAACCTTGAACCTTTTCACACGTACCAACACACGGGTGTGATCATTATACAGTGGTCCCTGTAGCATACGATCAAACCGGTGTGATTAGAACGCTTATTTAGAATGTCCAGATTCGATTGATGCAACAGTCAGAATTTGAGCTGGCCACACTGTTTTTTCAGAAACACATGTCCAGAATGTGACCAGTTTATTTTTGTTCAGACATTCAGAAGTAGCTACAGCATAACACAATCATCCAAACCGGAAAAATGTAGCCTACATTTGTCCTAGCACTAACTGAGGAAAGATTGATATAACACAAGCGGTCGAATATGTATAACTCTCGGCTGACAGAAACTACAATATGAATTAGCTAATAGCAATTACTATTTATAATTAATCACATCACATGTGAGCTCACCATTGATCAAAAATAATTGAGTAAAACACTTTCTAGAAATCAAAAGTAATCCGCCGATGGGTAGTTTCTGCACGCCGTCATGTTTTTTTCACAGAAACTAAAGATAGGAGGAGACTAGATGAGTTTGGTCTGTTTATAGTATGCATGTTGAACGGGGTGTGTTGTCTACCATTGTTCACATCCCACGATTCACTTCTGGAAGTTCTCGAAAAATGAGTGAACCTTTACTCACCTAATTTTGTTATAACATCTTTGGTACGGCAGACGATTACGTGAAACCCAGAATGCACTGTATGTCAACAAACATGGCTCCACACACAGCTGGAAATAGCTTAGCTCATCATAATCAGTACAAACTTCAAAAAAGTATTTTACACACGTGTCATTACAATCTATGCAAGAATTGGAATGCATGTTGTGTCACCAGCACTTGAAAACATGTGAATAAAACAGTAAATATATAAGTAATTACCACACAAAACATTTTCTGATAGTGATTTATTGATACAAGTGGGGCATGCAGGCAGTCAATCACGTAACCTCTCACTCCCACTCTGAGCCATTCAGTGTTGTTGTTTATGTATGTAACTAGTGAGCTAAGCTGTAGCATTAGCAATGTCTTTTAAAAGGAGATGACTCATTAATGCGGAAATTCTGGAGATTTTTTAAAATTCTGACAATGAGTCTGAGTATGAAAGTCAGGATTCAGATTCTGACAGTGACAGTGAGGAGCTGCCCCCAAACCTTGTAGCCATTAAGAACCCTGAATCTGAGGACCCCTTGTCCACTGACGAAGTCCCAGGTCCCTTTGAAGATGCTGGTGGTGATGGAGGCAGACCGACAGTGGATGAAGTACAGGAGTTTTGTGGTAGCTAGAAGGCCGCCAGCCATTTCATCCCTCCTGGCCCAGCTGTTTGCTTTGATGAGTCCCAGTCTGGAGTGCAAAGCCCCTTACCATTTCCGTCTGAGGCAGAGTGCTTCAAGTTGTTTCTGACAGAGGAGCTGGTGGAATACATAGTAGAGGAGACCAATCACTATGCCTTGGAGCTACAGAAGAGAGAGCCAGGAGTGAGAGGGAAACTCGCTAAATGGGTGACAACGAGGGTTGCACATTTTGGGGAATATTCAGAGGTGGAAACCTTCCGTGGGAATTAACGGGAATATATGGGAATTAACGGGAATATATGCAAATTAATACCATTTAAATGTAGATGTTTTTTGCATTGAATATATTTACCATATCATATGGAGACAGAAACATAAACCTTTTACGTTATCATAAGTAGAAATAGTTGCAAATGATTAATTCCAGCCTTCCAATAGAAATAAAAACATCTATTTAGTTATTTAACTTTAATTAAATGAGTTGACTCTTCACATGGGATGATTTCACTGAACAACAAAAGAAAGGGAATATTGAATGATCCCCAATGATCTATCACATCTCCCAAAAACTTTTTCAACATACATCTGTGAAATGATAGTCTAGAAACTAAAACTTTGGTTGTCTTCCTCTCAGGCTTCCATGTCTTCTCCCTGGACCTCCTCAATGTCCACCTCTTGAACATCAGACTCTGAGGCCTCATCTTCACTGTCACTTTCCAACTTTGTTGAGGATGTCTCCTTATCATGCTCAAAAAGCCTCAAATTTGCCAGGATGGCCACCAATTGTTCAACCCTTGTATTGGTCAGCCTGTTGCGTGCTTTGGTGTGTGTGTTCTCAAACAAGGACCAGTTGCGCTCTGAGGCGGATGATGTTGGTGGGATTTGGAGGGTGATGGAGGCCACAGGAGAAAGAGCCTCAGATCCACAAAGTCCCTTCCACCAGGTGGATGATGAGATATGTTGGCACGACTGCCAGCGCTTGGATGTGTACTTCGCCAGACTGCCAAGAACCTTGCCCTCATCCAGGCCAAGGTGGTGAGATACGGTAGTGATGACACCATAGGCCTTGTTGATCTCTGCACCAGACAGGATGCTCTTGCTAGCATACTTGGGGTCCAACATGTACACTGTGGCATGTATGGGCTTCAGGCAGAAGTCTTCACACTTTTGATGCATTTCAGAACTGCAGTTTCCTCTGCATGGAGCAACAGTGAATTGGGCAGGGCAGCATGGATTTCTTCTCTTACATCTGCAAGCAGTCTGAACATCAGACAGGATGGCATTGATTCCCTCAATTCGTGCAATGGCTACTGCTATAGGTTTCAGGAGTTTCAGGCTGCTTACCACTCTCTCCCAAAATACTTCATCCAGGAGGATCCTCTTGATGGGGCTGTCCATATCGGCAGACTGTGATACAGCTATTTCTTGGAGAGACTCCTTCCCCTCCAGGAGACTGTCAAACATGATGACAACACCACCCCAATGGGTGTTGCTGGGCAGCTTCAATGTGGTGCACTTATTCTTCTCACTGTGCTTGGTGAGGTAGATTGCTGCTATAACCTGATGACCCTTCACAAACCTAACCATTTCCTTGGCTCTCTTGTAGTGTATCCATTGTTTTCAGTGCCATGATGTCCTTGAGGAGCAGATTCAATGCATGAGCAGCACAGCCAAGGGGTGTGATGTGAGGGTAGGACTCCTCCACTTTAGACCAAGCAGCCTTCATGTTCGCAGCATTGTCTGTCACCAGTGCAAATACCTTCTGTGGTCCAAGGTCATTGATGACTGCCTTCAGCTCATCTGCAATGTAGAGACCGGTGTGTCTGTTGTCCCTTGTGTCTGTGCTCTTGTAGAATACTGGTTGAGGGGTGGCGATGTAGTTAATTATTCCTTGCCCACGAACATTCGACCACCCATCAGAGATGATTGCAATACAGTCTGCTTTCTCTATAATTTGCTTGACCTTCATTTGAGCTCTGTGGAACTCTGCATCCAGCAAATGAGTAGATAAAGCATGTATGGTTGGAGGAGTGTATGCTGGGCGAAGAACATTCAGAAATCTATAACTATACACATTGCCTGTGAGCATCAGAGGTGAACCAGTTGCATACACAGCTCGAGCAAGACATTCATCAGCATTTCTCTGACTATGTTCCTCCATTGAGTCAAAAAAACGTCTGATTCCAGGAGAACTATGAGCTGTTGCTATCGATAAGGTGTCTGATTCCTCATTTTCACCTCAAATAGAAGGAGAGACTTTTGTCAGAGGTTGCTTGTATTGAGCGCTGAGGGAACTTTATGCACTTGGCCAGATGATTTTGCATCTTTGTTGCATTCTTCACATATGATTTGGTACAGTATTTGCAAATGTACAGAGCTTTTCCTACTACATTAGCTGCAGTGTAATGTCTCTACACATCAGATA
The DNA here is from genome assembly GCF_045679555.1 of Salvelinus alpinus. Classification (NCBI taxonomy): domain Eukaryota; kingdom Metazoa; phylum Chordata; class Actinopteri; order Salmoniformes; family Salmonidae; genus Salvelinus; species Salvelinus alpinus. The sequence continues at coordinate 1,115,211 of NC_092102.1, forward strand.
GTCCCCGTGGCATTTTCCTGTAAAGATTAGGAAAAAAATAGGGAAAAAACATACAATTCCATGTACAGATAAATAGTTAAGCAGCTAGATTAAACAACTCCTTTGTAAAATAAATGTTTTAAAATGAAACATGTATGGAAAAAGGTGATTTAACTTGTTGCGGATCAGTGGGACACTACCGTCCCACCTGGCCAACATTCGGTGAAATTGCAGAGCGCCAAATTCAAATTAAATTACTATAAATATTAAACTTTCATGAAATCACAAGTGCAATATATCAAAATAAAGCTTAACTTGTTGTTAATCCAGCCGCCATGTCAGATTTCAAAAAGGCTTTACGGCGAAAGCAAACCATGCGATTATCTGAGGACAGCGTCCAGCACACAAATGCATAACAAATCTTTTTCAACCAGGGAGTTGCAACATGAAAGTCAAGAAATAGCGATATAATATATGCCTTACCTTTGAAGATCTTCTTCTGTTGGCACTCCAAAAGGTCCCAGTTACATTACAAATGGTCCTTTTGTTCGATAACATCTTCTTTATATCCATAAAAACTCAGTTTAGCTGGTGCGCTTCAGTCAATAATCCACTCGTTTTCCCTCCTTCAAAATGCATACAAAATTAATCCCAAACGTTACCAATAAACTTATCCAAACAAGTCAATCAACATTTATAATCAAACCGTAGGTACCCTAATACGCAAATAAACGCTAAAATTTAAGATGGAGAATCATTATTGTCTTTACCAGAGAAAAATACCAAAGAACGCGCTCTCATTCACGTGCTTGGAAACACTACAGCCAAAATGGGAGCCGCCTACAAAAAGCACCACACCCTTCGGCGCCCATCCACTGGGGGTCGTCCTGCTGCAGAAAATCCCCTACGCCTCACTGCATGGCATTTTCCCTGAAAAGTCTCTCAAACTGCTGCTCAAGGTAGTTGGACACGGAGGCACGGCAAAGTCTTCCTGTCTGGCACCAGGGGAAGGAAGCAGAGGAAGTTGACAAAATACAGGTGTTTAGCTTGTGACACACCTCCCCAACATGTTTTGGGGAGTATCATATGCTCAAGCACTATTGAGCACATTTGCACCAATTACTGACTGACTTGACAGGTGACTTGACATGATACTGTGCCTTTAGAGGTGGGGGGTGGAAATACAGTTGTTGTTCAGTCACTACATGAATATGAAATATGGGTTATGCATATTCCGTTTTTTTCCCTCCAGTAAAGCTAATTTTTGTTGTTCAACCAACTACCACCAATACTGCAATAAAATAGACAACTATTACCTATTGGCCTATGTGTTTTCTTGCTGTGTTTTCGTCCAGTAAAACTGTTAAGGAGACGCTGGCACACAAAAGCTGGCCTCAATCTTCAGCTCCAAAGATGTCCAGCTCCAGTTTTGATATTGTCAAATACTGTTTGTGTGTTTGGTTTCTGAAAGTACAGAATAAAGAGGAATTATTAGTAATAAGAATACAGTATCAGGATATAGCAATAAAACAATATTACAAAGAAGTTACATAATAAACACTGCTATAAAAAATAATATATTGCATTGGCAAAATCACAAATTTGTGTCATAACAGTAAGAAACAGTAACTGTTGAGCTCCACAAGGGGGCAGGGCAGAACAGAGCTATGCTAAATAGGCCAAACGAAAACAAACCATGGTCATATATTTTGTATTTATTTAACTAGGAAAGTCATTTAAGAATAAATTATTATTTACAATGACGACCTACACCGGCCAAACTCGGGCAACGCTAGGCCAATTGTGCGCTGCCCTGTGGGACTCCCAATCACAGCCGGTTGTGATACAGCCTGAATTCGAACCAGGCGGTCTGTAGTGACGCCTCTAGCACTGAGATGCAGTGCCTTAGATCGCTGCGCCACTTGGGAGTCATAAGGACAGGGTAGCTTCAAAATACAACACAAGCTAATACTTCACTGACGCAATTAGCATTGTTTTACAGAGCTAATAGAATGTTCTAGCTACATAAGCACGATTGAATAACACACCACAAAGGTTATGAAATTAGTAACGTTACCTCGCGTGTCCGCGGTTATAAGGAATATACACAAATATATTATGCTCCATACATACAGTGAACTACAGTAGAAACAACATAACATGACATACATAATCTATTATAACGTAATAAGGCACTTACTTGATAGAAATGCGCACATTTCCAAAGTTATTTTTAGTAATGAAAACAACAATGACTGCGATGCGGGCACCAGACGGAAAATGTGAACACGTGTGTGCAGATGTCTGCAGACTTGAACTGCACAAACAATTGGGAAGTGCTTGGGGAATTTTGTCCGGATGAGAAATCCCCCCCCCCCAAAAAAATTGTCCCCAAATGTAAAAACTCCTACTTTTATGTGAATTAATGAGGAGGCTGAACACACCGCAATTCAAACTGTTCTTTAGAAAATAAAAACTTGTTATAAAATCATTTGAAGTTGGAACAGCCTATAAATAAAAACAGTGCCTTGGTTTGAGGGCAGCGCGGATGAATAAAAACTACAACTTTAACGTTCAGAGAACATTCTAACAATATTATTTTAAAACATTAAGAAAACATTAAGAAAACTTTCCAGAAAAAAACTATGTGTAACATTTAAAGAATGTTTTAAGAATGTTATTAAAAACAGTGTTAACAAAACTCTCTCTATCCTATCTTGTCAAGTGTGTTCAGGTGTGTTAGCCCACTAATTGTGCACACCTGATCTTAAGGAGTGCTTGTTTCCTTTCTAAATTAGGTCTATTTGAATAGACTGATATGAACAGCTTTGTATGAGTTAAAAAAAAAAAACATGGCATGCTAGCTCCGTATAAAAACGTTTGTTCAGTTTTACCAGTCAGGAAATGTATGGTTTCTTTCCCAGAACCAATGGGAAACCAAAAACGTACGTTCACACAACTTACAATGATCCAAATGTGCTAGATGGGCATGTACAAATAGGGCAAGAAGAACTCAAACTTAACAATTCACTAATAGGATTGAAATAGCCTCTATTGAAAAGAGCTCTCAAAGGTAGACTTTCAGACCTCTGAGTTTGATTTAAAGCACCTGAATTTGGTTTAAAGCTGAGGCAAAGTACATTTGAACTGTTGGTATTAATTTATTGTATGCAACTAGTGTAATTTCTCAGAAGTAGACACAATGTAGGATTATCAAAAAATATTCAAAAAAATATGCAGTCTGGGTAATGGCAAATTATGTGGGATCAGATATCAGACACGGTCATCTCTTTTCTGTGACTTGAGAGCGCTGGCAAAATAAAAAGCCCATCCTTCCTTTCACAGTGGGCTATCAACCTAAAAGGAATGGAAGCACTGAGCACTGTCTCATGAAGTGTGTGAATCACATTAATAAATCACCACTAATTGTCATTGCAGAGTCCCTTCCTGATTCACTTATTGACTCACCAATCGGGAAATGCTGCTCAGTGCATGTCAGTGCTCTGGGTCAATCAGTCCATTGGTGTCCTTGGCTGTCCTAACCATTTGGGTCATGTAACAAAATGGGTTGAAAATCCTACATCTGTTAGCCAAATGATCTGTCCAGAATCACCTCAAATGTGTAACGAGACAACAATACTAAACCTGTGGTGCTATAGAACTACTCAATATGGCAGCTATTCTTTTGAAAACACTAAGCATGTTTGCTCTGAAAGCACTGAGGTGGATGCAGAGGCAGCTAGATTTTCCATGTTTTTCTCCCCTCTTAAGAGTAGAATGATTTTTCTTTTGTTCTCTTTCGTTCTCTTCTGTAGCTGCCAGTTGAGCCACGAGTGACTCAAGTGAAATGTAGCCTTAGGCATTCAGCACGGGTCTTGGATCAGTGTCCCCTTCCCACATCAGAACCTTATCCATGATAACTCAAATGTGCATGGCTAGCCATTGCTTAGGGGCATAATCTGCTAACATCACTGCTGTGCTGCTTGGTTTAGTTTGACAGGCAGAACCAGAGACAGTTCAGTTCTCCCACAAGAGGATTATAGCCACTGTAAATGTGACCCTGAGTGTATATACAGTGGGCTCCAAAATTACTGGCACCCCTGACTGGCAATGCACAAACAATACATTAAAAAATATAAACAATATAATTATGGAGATAAACTCAAAATACCAAGATGTGAGAAATACTGTACTTTATTAATGTTTCAATGGAACCCAACAAAATCATACAATTATTTAATACAAAATACATTTCACCAAAATCAAGGTTTCATAATTATTGGCACTCCTCATTTAGTACTTAGTGCCACCACCTCTGGCAAGGATAACAGCATGGAGTCTTTTCCTGTAATGTTTGACAAGGTTAAGGAACACATTTGGAGGGATTTTGGACCATTCCTCTATGCAGATCCTTTCAAGATCCTTCACATTCTTGGGTTTGCGCTTATCAACTGCCCTCTTCAACTCAGCCCACAGGTTTTCGATTGGATTGAGGTCCGGCAACTGAGATGGCCATGGCAGAACATTGATTTTGTTGTCACATAACCATTTCTGTGTGGATCTTGAGGTATGTTTTGGGTCATTGTCTTGTTGGAAAGTCCACATACGGCCAAGTCCCAGCCTTCTGGCAGAGGCAACCAGATTGTCAGCCAAAATTGCCTGATACTTGGTGGAATTCATTATGCCATCAATCTTAACCAGTGCTTCTGGACCTCTGGAATTAAAACAGCCCCAAAACATCACTGACCCACCACCATATTTCACCGTGGGTATGAGGTGCTCTCCTTGTATGCATCTCTGTTTCGACGCCAAACATGCTGATGCTGTATCTGACCAAAACGTTCAATTTTGGTCTCATCTGACCAGAGTACCTTCTTCCAATCATAATTTAAATGACGTTTGGCAAACTCCAAGCGCTTGCGTCTGTGTCTTGGGGTCATTAAGGGCTTTCTTCTGGCAACCCTTCTAAAGAGCCTGTGGTTGTGGAGGTGGCGTCTCGTTAATATTCATATCCGAAGCCTTTTAACCAGAGCTGTGCTAGCAGGAAGAGGGAGCCGTGTGAAACACTTCTGTCATCCCTACGGACTCCTTTGCTTCCCTTTCTCCCTGCTCCCCCCACTTAACTACAGATGGAGTGTCCCGTCAGCGACTAGTATCAGGTGGCTGCTTACTGGGATGTAGCCATGGCGTTGTGGCTGCTCTGGCCGCTATAAACACTATTATGTTATGACAGCATGCCAGTTTAGCTGCAGTACAACGTGAAGACTGCTCTCTGTGCTGTGTTTCATGGAAACTCATGCGTTTGTTCTGTGAATTCACTTTTGCAGTTCAAATAAACATCAAAGCTTCACTTCCAGCTAGTCTCAACTTGAAAAAGTGGGGGGGCCGTCTATGGAGAGATCTCCACATTCAATAAATGCTGTATTGGAGTTATAATTGAATCACATTGACTTAATTTTTTTAGGCTTTGAGGAAGACCTAAAAACATCTGAGAGTAGTCTGTGTTAGGGTGACCTACGTCCCCGATTTCCGTGGACAGTCCCCGATTTTTATTGGGGAGCCTTCCCCGGAAATGTCCCTGATTTAGCAATCAGAAAGAAAAAAGTAACTCTGAAGTTAAATCGCAGCTGATATTTCAATAGTCAAACGGATTTACAGTGCATTTGGAAAGTATTCAGACCCTCTGACTTTTTCCAAATTTTGTTCCATTTCGAGCCTTATTCTAAAATGGATTTTAAAAAATCTCATCCTCATCTACACACAAGACCCCATAATGACAAAGCGAAAACAGGTTTTTAGAAATGTTTGCAAATGTATTAAAAATGTAAAACAAATAACTTATTTATATAAGTATTCAGACCATTTGCTATGATACTCGAAATTGAGCTGAGGTGCATCCTGTTTCCATTGATCATAATTGAGATGTTTCTACACCTGTGGTCATTTTAAATTGATTGGACATGATTTGGAAAGGCACATACCTATCTATATATGGTCCCACAGTTGACAGTGCATGTCAGACCAAAAACCAAGCCATGAGGTTGAAGGAATTGTCCATAGAGCTCCGATTTACAGGATTGTGTCGAGGCACAGATCTGGGGAAGGGTACCAAAAAAATTATGTAGCATTGAAGGTCCCCAAGAACACAGTGGCCTCCATCATTCTTAAATGGAAGAAGTTTGGAACCACCAAGGGTCTTCCCAGAGCTGGCCGCCTGGCCAACTGAGTAATTGAAGGAGTGCCTTGGTTAGGGAGGTGACCAAGAAGCCGATGGTCACTCTGACAGAGTTCCTCTTTGGAGATGGGAGAACCTTCCAAAAGGACAACCATCTCTGCAGCACTCCACCAATCAGGCCTATATGGTAGAGTGGCCAGACGGAAGCCACTCCTCAGTAAAGGCACATGACAGCCTGCTTGGACTCTCAGACCATGAGAAACAAGATTAGAACTCTTTGGCCTGAATGCAAAGCGTCACGTCTGGAGGAAACCTGGCACCATCTCTACGGTAAAGCAGGGTGGTGGCAGCATCATGCTGTGGGGATGTTTTTCAGCATCAGGGACTGGGATACTAGTCAGGATCAAGGGAAAGATGAAAGGAGAAAAGTACAGCGATTCTTGATGAAAACCTGCTCCAGAGCGCTCAGAACCTCAGACTGGGGCGTCGGTTCTACTGACTTCCAACAGGACAACGACCCTAAGCACACAGCAAAGACAACGAAGGAGTGGCTTCGGGACAAGTCTCTGAATGTCCTTGAGTGGCCCATCCAGAGCCCGGACTTGAACCCGATCGAACATCTCTGGAGAAACCTGAAAATAGCTGTGCAGCAACGCTCCCCATCCAACCCGACAGAGCTTGAGAGGATCTGCAGAGAAGAATGGGAGAAACTCCCCAAATACAGGTGTGCCAAGGTTGTAGCATCATACCCAAGAAGACTTGAGGCTGTAATTGATGCCAAAGGTGCTTCAATAAAGTACTGCGTAAAGGCTCTGAAAAGTTATGTAAATATGATATTTCAGTTATTAAAAAAAAAGAAAACTTTTTCCTTTGTCATTATGGGGTATTGCGTGTAGATTGAGGTGAGGAAAAAATATTTTAATCAATTTTAGAATAAGGCTCTATGTTGAAAAAGTCAAGGGGTCTGAATACTTTCCGATTGCACTGTACATGTACAAATGTTGTCTATCCCTGTTCCAAACTCGTTTGAAGCTGCAAACCTTTTATGAGAACGTTTGATCATTAATACATTGTAACCACAACATGAACCACTGCCAGAAACTGTTTCAGCATAGGTTACAAACTTGGGGGATTCAGAAATTATTAAATGTAGGCTAAGAAAAATGTGGAGGGGGAATCCATTTCTGTATAATAATTAATAACACTGTTTGAAAGGACAAAAGCAAAAATGTGTCTTAGAATTTTCCCGCAGCTCAATTTTTTCCCCCAGATTTTCATTTAAAAAATCTGGTCAACTTAGTCTGTGTGAAAGTTGCTCCAATTCAGTTTTTTCTTGACTTTAAAGAGATCAGAGAGCACATATGCCACTCCGTGTGTAATTGCAATTTCTTGGAACCACTAAAAATGAGGCACCATGGATCTGTACAAGTCTTGAGCTGCTGCACGCACTTCATCAAGCGTTGTATCTTCCATAAATCTATGTAAAATGGACGTGTGAGTGTCGGGGGGGATAAATGACTCAGGAAACGCACTCCGATTACCATCTGTCATCAGATGATGATCACCACCATAGGCTTGACAGGTCGCTCTTTAAGGAGTTGTTATAACTCTCTGTGGTCTCTCTGCGCGCACACACAGAATACCAATGGAACATGTATTATAGATCTGAGATCAGAATGCCGGCACACCCCTGCTGTAATTAAAAAAGTAACTTTTGTTTAATCAGCCCTTTTTCATTTCTGTTATCTGCTCATTTGCATACTTAACGATGGCTGATGGTGTCCTTGTGAGCAACTGCCACTGTAATTTACTGCTTAAGATTATGTTCTACTTCATAGAGAGTATCACTAAAACTATATTTACATGGTGATTGCATTGGCGGGTCAGTAGAACAACATTGTGACACGTTGTAGAATGATTGCTATATCTTTATGGCTTGCACAGTTTCAGACTTGAAAACACATTTGCGACAAAGCACCTAAGTTTCACTGTGTAATTTGAGACAATAATTAGAGTGAAGGGAGGTTTTCATGAAAATTCCTGCTGTAAGTGCTGTGACAATTTGTTTCCTGCACAACTAGACAGTACCTGCTACCCATATAATTACATATAAATATAGTTAAACTGTAGAGATACTTCAACATTTTTCCACTCCAGTCTTTGTCTGGTCACATTAGCTGTTTGCCCCATCATTTAGTTTGCCAGTGTCTGAACCACCTTAAATTAACCAATTGTTTTAAGTTCAGTCTTGCAGAGGAATTGGCCCATAGCCATGCTATGCATATTTCTGATTAGACTTTTCTCATGAATACAGACAGTCTTATATGGAATTGATGAAATCATCCAGCTGACTGGTCCGAGTAGCATGTCTATTTTGGGAACCCAATTACATTTATCTTCCAGAGTAGTCAAACTAGGCTTTTGTTGTCATATTAAATGTTGTATAAGGTCATTCATTGGTGTTGGGCATTCATTGACAGTTTTCTTTGGCATCCTACAGAAATTACAAATCTAATTCAATTCTACTCTGCTTATTTCTTTAACACTTTCAGTCATTTGTGACAGAGAATGTTTCAAAAGCCAATGCTCAAAGTTTCAGTATATTCTGCATGGGATCAAGAGGACTTCATAGTATCATGGCATTATAGCTCGACAACATCATAAAGAATCCCTCTTATGGGCTCTGTGTAGTGTGTAGATTGTGATTTCTGTAGCTGCCCATGAGTTTAATATGTGTCTAAGTATATAAAATGACATTTTATGACTATGGTCTGTTCTGTTTAACATGACTGTTCTATTTTATGGGCCTCGTGGTGGTGCTGGGACCTGCACTACAATGTAAGCATGTTCAGCAGCTCAGAAGAGAAAACCAAAGTATGTGGGTGTAAAGAGGGCAAGTCGACTCATGCCAGACAGACAGACGGGATGTGTTATTTTGGGTTCTGGGGGATGTTGGAAGAAAGGTGACTGAAACTGCTGTTTGATGAGTAACCTAACCCTCTCTTTTTTTTTCTCTCCCTCCCCCAACATGTTCCTCTTTCACTCATGCTTTCTCTCTTGCTGAACGTCTTCTCTATCTCCTGCCATCTTGCTCTGTCTCCTTCTCTCCCTCCCCTCTTTCTCTCTCCATCTCTCTCTCTCTCTTCAGGTTCCTTGACGGTGTCCATCACAGACATGCGTGCTCCAGTGGTGGGGGGCTCCGGTGGGGTCTATGCTCTGTGCTCGGCGCATCTGGCCAACGTCGTCATGGTAACTGCCGTCATTATTGCCTCCATTGTTACGCTTGATAACAGTATCAATGGAGACAAAATGTCAGAGCCATCCCCTTGGAGAGAGCTCCTCCACACAACATCCTCCTGTTTTTTTATGTGTTTAGATAGACTGCTGTGCTTGCCGTCATCCTGAAGCTCTGCAGGTGTGAGTGGGATCTTCAATAGAACCGATGAGTTTTCCTAAGTGTTCCATGCCCTCGAGTGCAGATAGAGAGTGGGTACCTATCACAGGAGGTTGATGGCACCTTAATTGGGGAGCACGGGCTCGCAGTAATAGCTGGAGTGGAATGAGTGGAATGGTATCAACCACATGGTTTCCATGTATTTGATGCCATTCCGTTTGCGCCGTTTCAGCCATAATAATGCACTGTGCTTCCCATCAGCAGCCTCCTGTGGTCCCTATCAATATGACGAGATAAGGACTTTTTATAACTGACTAAGAATTGCTTTTTTGGATAAGCGCCATTAAATATTCCAGAACCCCCATGATCACAGCTTGTCAGAAAGGCCCTCTGCAGTGGGTGCGTGCATAGACTATTGACTTGACTTGAATAGACCTTAGCTACTCTCCACTATTTTTCCAACAAAGGATGTTTTTATTCCACCCTTAAACTGTTATTCATTGTTTTCCTTTGTCATGTATCCTTATTTCCTCTCTATTTAGAGCCAAATCCGATGCATATGGGAATATTAAAGTAAATCTGTTCCTCACTACTCTCTGGATGACTGGTCTGCCAAATGTCCCTGCAACAGAAAACATCAAATGTGTGATCACAGTGTTTGTGTGTGTGTGAAAGTCAGGATCAGTGGGTCTGGATGTGTGATGTCTCATCACATTCTGTCAGAGGACTCAAGGCTGTGTAAGAGCTGATGAATCACTCTTAAGTAGAGTAGGCCTTTACTACGGGCAAAAGACATGCCAACAAAGTCTAACTCAAAATGCATCAGCAGCCACAGAGCAAAGAGTTTAAACTTTGGTCCCTGTTCCCGGCAAACTAACCCACTGGTCACACACTGGTTGACTCATTATTACGTCTTGTACTCTTGATTTTTGTTGTTTTTTCTGATGTTTTCAAAATGTTTGGGTGAGTTTTGACTCGTTTGTGTCTCAGGGGGTGGAAGTCTTTTTACTCCAGTGGACCTCACCTGTCTGTCTGAAGGCTTGTATCATTGGTTATGTGGATGAGACGATTAAACTGAGGTTTTGACTCACTGCTGTCAAGGCCATCAAAATGATCTAGGTAATTTCCTGTTAAATCGTCCGAATGCCTCTTCGTTAAAGTTCAGACTGAACAAGAAATCTGCACCTCCCCAGCATTTACTTTTTATGTATGTTGCTCTTATATTTTATAGGAAACTTTTTTAATCTACTCATCCAAAGATAGTGAGAAAAACTTTCAATTTTATTCACCGCATTGTGGGTGTGTGCCCCATATGTAAAAAAAAATATAAAAAAAATACTATAGTTAACTGGAGCTATTGCTATATTTATATACTATAGTGTTCACTGTAATGCTTTTGCGGACTGAACTATAGTATTCACTGTAGTGTTTTTGCGGACATGACTGTAGTATACTATAGAATTCACTGTCGAGTTTTTGCGGACAGGCAGTGCTTGACTTGGGCCAGAACTGTCCGGAGCGCCTTACCGGCATTCCAGCTCCACTATAAAGTACCCTATCACCGGCCCAGATTCACACACAGAGGCAAAAAAGGTTGCTCAAAGCAGAATGGCGGGATCTGCATTGACTAGCAATGGAGAGTGGGCATTCATTTCCTGATTCCGCTTTGTTCAAGTTTATTTGCCGCTAGTCTGTGAATCTGCGTGATCGTAGGCTGTTCGATTGAAAATGCACCAAAACGAATGTGCATAATGCGCTGTTCCAAGTTGTGAAATGAGGGTTTGTAAGGTCATGGAAATTAGCTTCATAATTTTTGTTAATATAATTCATGAAGGCACACTTTGAAAGATTAACAATCACTTACAAATCAACATATCAGGCATTATCAGAATGACCTGTAGGTCTGTCTGTGTGTGTGTGTGTGTGCATGCGTCAGTGCGAGGTGCCATTGCCCGAGGAGAGAGAATGCGACATTTCAGCAGCAGGTATTAAATACTGACAGACAACAGACTAACTAAATAGCTAAGTGGAAACAGGTTCTCTGGAGTGATGAATCACGCTTCACCATCTGCCAGTCCGACAGACGAATCTGGGTTTGGCAGATGCCAGGAGAATGCTACCTGCCCCAGTGCATAGTGCCAACTGTAAAGTTTGGTGGAGGAGGAATAATGGTCTGGGGCTGTTTTTCCTGGTTCAGGCTAGGCCCCTTAGTTCCAGTGAAGGGAAATCTTAACGCTACAGCATACAATGGCATTCTAGATGATTCTGTGCTTCCAACTTTGTGGCAACAGTTTGGGAAAGGCCCTTTCCTGTTTCAGCATGACAATGCCCCAATGCACAAAGCGAGGTCCATACAGAAATGGTTTGTCGAGATCAGTGTGGAAGAACTTGACTGGTCTGCACAGAGCCTTGACCTCAACCCCATCGAACATCTTTGGGATTAATTGGAAGGCCTAATCGCCCAACATCTAGATCTCACTAATGCTCTTGTGGCTGAATGGAAGCAAGTCCTCGCAGCAATTTTAATTTAATTAATTAATTAAAACTTTATTTAACTAGGCAAGTCAGTTAAGAACAAATTCTTATTTACAATGACAGCCTACACCGGCCAAACCCTAACCAGGACGACACTGGGCAAATTGTGCACTGCCCTATGGGACCCCCGATCACGGCCGGTTGTGATACAGCCCGGGATCGATCCAGGGTCTGTAGTGACGCCTCTTGCACTTAGACCGCTGCGCCACTCGGGAGCCTAAATGCAATGTTCCAACATCTATTGGAAAGCCTTCCCAGAAGGGTGGAGGCTGTTATAGCAGCAAAGGGGGGACCAACTGCATCAACTGCATATTAATGCCTATGATTTTGTAGTGAGATGTTAGACAAGAAGGTGTCCACATACTTTTGGCAATGTAGTGTACCTTGCTTTGAAGTAGTCAACCTTATTCATTTGATCCCTGATTCATTGAATGAGGGAATAATTTTACAAAGAAAACCAAATACTCTTATGTCGCAATATTTTATATCAACGGTAGCAACCATCCTCCAGGATGCTACTGGGTGTACAGGCTTTTGATCAAGCCCTGGTCTAACCAAATTGTAGCCTAAACATCAGCTGCTCAACAGGACTTTGATAAGCAGTCTTGGGTGTTTCAGGGCTGGATCAAAAGCTAAGCCTGCACACCCAGGAGCTCTCCAGATGGAGGGTTGACCACATGTTGACAACATGTGACTAACTGTGCAGTTCTACTTTGTGGGGGGTTAAGTGCCTTGATCAAGGGCACAGCGGCAGGAGATGGTAAGCCTACATGGGATCAGAAACAGCAGCCTTCTAGTGTCAATAATGCTACTTTTTCATGTAGGCTACATTCATGGAAAATGTGTATGAACCCTTAAGTGGATAATCAGATGTCTCTATAGCATAATGTAATTTGTGAATTTCGGTGAACGTAGTCTAATGGACTGACTTCTTTCATCCCAAGTCAAGCACTGCTGACATGACTGTAGTATACATTAGTATTTACTGTAGTGTTTTTTGCTGACATGACCGTAGTATATATACTATAGTATTCACTGTAATGTTTTTGTTGACTTTACTTTAGTATTCACTAGTGTTTTGCGGACATGACTCTAGTACTCTGCAGTATTTAGTGTAGTGTTTTTTCGGACATGACTAGTAGAAGAAGAAACTGTATTAGGAAGCCAAGATCAATGATATGAGGAAAAAAACTTTGGAGTACTTTAAATGAAATTATGGGCAGAAAGACATTCAACTCCATCTTTCATTGAATCAGATGGCTTATTCATCACAAAACAATTTGATGTTGCCAATTATAGGGGCGGCAGGTGGCCTAGTGGTTAGAGTGTTGGACGTGTAACCAAAAGGTTGCAAGATCGAATCCCCGAGCTGACAAGGTAAAAATCTGTCGTTCTGCCCCTGAACAAGGCAGTTAACCCACTGTTTAGGCAGAGTTGCAAAGAAAAAGCCATGTCTGAGACTGGCCAATAAAAAGAAAAGACTAAGATGGACAAAATAATACAGACACTGGACAGAGGAACTCTGCCTAGAAGGCCAGCATCCCGGAGTCGCCTCTTCACTGTTGGCGTTGAGACTGGTGTTTTGCGGGTACTATTTAATGAGGCTGCCTGTTGAGGACTAGACACTCTTGCTCAGTTGTGCATCGGGGCCTCCTACTTCTCTTTCTATTCTGGTTAGTGCCAGTTTGCGCTGTTCTGTGAAGGGAGTAGTACACAGCGTTGTACGAGATCTTCAGTTTCTTGTCAATTTCTCACATGGAATAGCCTTCATTTCTCAGAACAAGAATAGACTGACGAGTTTCGGAAGAAAGTGCTTTGTTTCTGGACATTTTGAGCCTGTAATCAAACCCACAAATGCTGATATTCCAGATACTCAACTTGTCCAAAGAAGGCCAGTTTTATTGCTTCTTTAATCAGAAAAAGTTTTCAACTGTGCTAACATAATTGCAAAATAGTTTTCTAATGATCAATTAGCCTTTTAAAATGATAAACTTGGATTAGCTAACACAACGTGCCATTGGAACACAGGAGTGATGGTTGCTGATAATGGGCCTCTGTACGCCTATGTAGATATTCCATCAAAAATCAGCCGTTTCCAGCTACAATAGTCATTTACAACATTAACAATGTCTACACTGTATTTCTGATCAATTTGATGTTATTTTAATGGACAAAAAAATTGCTTTTCTTTCAAAAACAAGGACATTTCTAAGAGACCCCAAACTTTTGAACGGTGGTGTATTTTTTGTTATGTGTCGGAACCCAGTAAGCCTAGCTGTCGCCATTGGCGTCGGCTAATGGGGATCCTAATCAATCAAATAATAAATCAAAAACACCTGCTGACTAGGGTTAGCTAAAATTTCCCAACTACCAGACTACGCCAGTTACTGTTTAATTAGGGAAACACCTCGACCAGAACATAAGACACACATGTTCGTAGCAGGCCACCTATTGAGTTGGGTCAACAGTTCTGAGCAATGCAACGGACCAGACAACACCTAAGCAAAAGTATAACATGTTTATTACAATTGTAACACCTAAACTTTAGACACGGGTTCTAGGCCCATTAAAGGGAAACAGTACAGAGGCAGATATAAAGAACAAGCTAAGTTTATTAAAGCTTGGAGGATTAGGTTTGCTTGTTTGTCAGATAACACACATTAACAAGAGTCCACCAAATTGACTTCTTAGATGTGTTACTTCCACTAGTATCCCCACAATCGAGGGATACTACAGTGTGTAGAATATGATTTTCCAGTATACTACAAAAATCTATAGTAAGCACTACACGATCGAGGGATACTACAGTGTGGAGTATAGGATTCTACAGTTTACTACAGAATTCTATAGTAGGTACTATAGAATTCTATAGTAAACTGTTGTATTTGTTGTGGGGGTGTGTGCGTGCATTATCATTAAATTATGTTTGTGTGCAATTCTCTAACTTAAATCATCCTGCGTTTGTGTATATGTCACTCATGTTTTTATGTTTGTGGTGTTCATCAGATTCCTCTCCCTGAGCGACAGGGCTCACACAAGTACAGTTACTGTGCGTTCCCGAGATATCTCCGAATCTAAAAGCTAGTGATGGAAGTTTGTTCGTGTATGAAAGTGGAATACAAGTCTTTCAAGGAGAGCGTATAGAAATAATGTCGAACTGTCTTTACCTATAGTGTAAAAAAATATATATACAGTGGGGAGAACAAGTATTTGATACACTGCCGATTTTGCAGGTTTTCCAACTTACAAAGCATGTAGAGGTCTGTAATTTTTATCATAGGTACACTTCAACTGTGAGAGACGGAATCTAAAACAAAAATCCAGAAAATCACATTGTATGATTTTTAAGTAATTAATTTGCATTTTATTGCATGACATAAGTATTTGATACATCAGAAAAGCAGAACTTAATATTTGGTACAGAAACCTTTGTTTGCAATTACAAAGATCATACGTTTCCTGTAGTTATTGACCAGGTTTGCACACACTGCAGCAGGGATTTTGGCCCACTCCTCCATACAGACCTTCTCCAGATCCTTCAGGTTTCGGGGCTGTCGCTGGGCAATACGGACTTTCAGCTCCCTCCAAAGATTTTCTATTGGGTTCAGGTCTGGAGACTGGCTAGGCCACTCCAGGACCTTGAGATGCTTCTTACGGAGCCACTCCTTAGTTGCCCTGGCTGTGTGTTTCGGGTCGTTGTCATGCTGGAAGATCCAGCCACGACCCATCTTCAATGCTCTTACTGAGGGAAGGAGGTTTTTGGCCAAGATCTCGCGATACATGGCCCCATCCATCCTCCCCTCAATATGGTGCAGTCGTCCTGTCCCCTTTGCAGAAAAGCATCCCCAAAGAATGATGTTTCCACCTCCATGCTTCACGGTTGGGAGGGTGTTCTTGGGGTTGTACTCAACCTTCTTCTTCCTCCAAACACGGCGAGTGGAGTTTAGACCAAAAAGCTCTATTTTTGTCTCATCAGACCACATGACCTTCTCCCATTCCTCCTCTGGATCATCCAGATGGTCATTGGCAAACTTCAGACGGGCCTGGAAATGCGCTGGCTTGAGCAGGGGGACCTTGCATGCGCTGCAGGATTTCAATCCATGACGGTGTAGTGTGTTACTAATGGTTTTCTTTGAGACTGTGGTCCCAGCTCTCTTCAGGTCATTGACCAGGTCCTGCCGTGTAGTTATGGGCTGATCCCTCACCTTTCTCATGATCATTGATGCCCCACGAGGTGAGATCTTGCATGGAGCCCCAGACCGAGGGTGGTTGACCGTCATCTTCAACTTCTTCCATTTTCTAATAATTGCGCCAACAGTTGTTGCCTTCTCACCAAGCTGCTTGCCTATTGTCCTGTAGCCCATCCCAGCCTTGTGCAGGTCTACAATTTTATCCCTGATGTCCTTACACAGCTCTCTGGTCTTGGCCATTGTGGAGAGATTGGAGTCTGTTTGATTGAGTGTGTGTACAGGTGTCTTTTATACAGGTAACAAGTTCAAACAGGTGCAGTTAATACAGGTAATGAGTGGAGAACAGGAGGGCTTCTTAAAGAAAAACTAACAGGTCTGTGAGAGCCGGAATTCTTACTGGTTGGTAGGTGATCAAATACTTATGTCATGCAATAAAATGCAAATTAATTACTTAAAAATCATACAATGTGATTTTTTGGATTTTTGTTTTAGATTCCGTCTCTCACAGTTGAAGTGTACCTATGATAAAAATTACAGACCTCTACATGCTTTGTAAGTAGGAAAACCTTCAAAATCGGCAGTGTATCAAATACTTGTTCTCCCCACTGTATATATTGAGCGACAAGCTAAAGACAATAATAGGATGAAATGAGATGAGCATTGCTCGTAAGAATGAAGACGTCTAAAAACAGACACTTCTTTTCGGAGCGGACGGCGTCTTTTGACATATATTTGACATATTCAGCTTTCAGAATATTGTACCACAAGCACCCTATTATCCCCTTGTCTCTGTGGCGGTGCAGCTTCAATCAAATCCCTAAGCTTGGTATTGAGACGGTCAAAATGGAGGATACACTTCTCTCCATCGAGAGCACAGTCATGTAAAACAAACCCTGCTTCAGTAAGGAAAACACTCATCACTTATTTGTGATATTATTGCACTTTTATGAGGCCCTGCCGTCCCACAGGCATATCAATCATATTAGCAGAGTCATGTTTATAGGACTCCACTTTATTGACTTTCTTTAGTATCTTTAATCTTGCAAGGCGCTCAGCTCTGCCTGCCTGGCTTCCTCTGCATGGAGAAAAACACTGCTGCTCCCTCCGGTTCTCCCTGGACCCAGAGGACATGAAGAGGGATGTGATTTGTGCAATTCTTCATCCTGTGGAATAAATATGTTATTGTGAGGCAAAAGGCTTTCGTTTTATCCCAGGAGGAACACATGCTTTTTCATTGGGCCGTTCTCATCCTCCATTGAGGTATCTTAACCCTGATTAATAGATCGTTAGCGAGGTGAAACCACCAAATGGAGACCAGCCAGGTGTATAATTATTTCTCTGTCTAGTAGGCCTATCCTCATCCTGCCTGTATTGAAATGGATTTCTGATCGCTCTGTGGTCTACACACATCCCTGACAGAATACAGAGATGGTGGAGATACTGTGTAAGCTGTAAATATGCAGGTCTTTGGAACTGACTGTGTTTGACTTGCCTCTTTCGCTCTGTGTTGCAGAACTGGGCCGGCATGCGTTGTCCATACAAGCTCCTCCGCATGATTCTTGCGCTGGTGTGCAGTAAGTTTCATACTATATCTATATATCCATTCCATAGCCACACTGTATTCATTCTCGAGAGCCATTGGTGTTATGGTCATAGCAGCATCCAGACATAATTGGTGTGCGTATAACACCCCTTAACTTTAAGCCTTCCTCATGTCCACACAACTGCTGACAGTATAATTTAATTGCGAGGTAATTATGACTTGAGTGGGAGTTATTGGCCTCCTAAAATTGAGATATTGTTCTAGTGCAGTCGTTAATTGGGAGGAATGAGTGGTCCTCGGGTTGCATGTTGGTTATGTTGTATTTTGTTCAGATGATATTACTCATGCTGTATGGCAGCGACTTTTCCCCACATGGGGGCCAATTCACTACGACTTCCGTTACTGTTCAATATGTCCCCTCCATCTGTCCCTCGTCTGATTCTATACCTCAACCTAGCCTATCCTCAACCTAGCCTATCCTTAGCCAGAACCCTATCCGTTAACATAGCCTTAGCCTTATCATGGCCCTAGTCTTGGCCAGAAGTGTAACTCTTATGTAATCTGTACTCTGGCTTTTGCTTTCAACTGAACTGTACTCAAAACCATAAATCTATCTGCCAAATCCCACATTTCAACTGATATTGATGACTTACGATACAATATACTTTATTGTCCATTTACATGGAAATTCATTTTGTGATGTCAGCACACAAATACACAAACACCATACAATATATTACATGCATTAAGGAAAACTGGAAAGTTAGTACACAAGTCACAAATGTACATTTTCACATATCAAATCTGAATCTTATGTCCCACTGTTCAGTAGCCTAATGGAGGAGGAGATAAACTTCCTCTCTTTTCCATTGCAGTGAGTTCGGAGGTGGGCCGTGCAGTGTGGCTGCGCTTCTCCCCGCCCTTGCCCTCCTCAGGGCCCCAGCCCAGCTTCATGGCCCACCTGTCGGGGGCGGTGGTAGGCATCAGCATGGGCCTGCTCATCCTGCGCAGCTATGAAGAGAGCTTGCAGAAGCAGTGCTCCTGGTGGGTCATCGTCTTCTCCTTCATCACGTTCCTTCTCTTTGCCATCTTCTGGAACATCTTCGCCTACGAGCTGCTAGGGGTGCAGCTCCCGCCCGCTCCCTGACACCAAGAAGCTCCCTCCCACTCCATTACATTTTCCCTCTCATTGCCATATGTCAAGACCCATCCACTTTACCATATCCTTTTCCTGTTCCCTCAGCCAACCTCCCAACAACACCATTCAAAACACAATATGTTTTTTCATTTAAAACTGTACAGGGCAGGAATTATTCTTTCCATGTACCCATATCATCAAAAAATGATATCTGTTTTGTAGTGGGATGGAATTTGGTAGCAACATATGCAGGTGAAACCTGTGTAGCTCTCTTCATATCCTCATTGTGGAGCAGCTATGTAAAAAGGGAATCCCTTTTGTCTTTTGTGTTGAAGCTTTACCCACCTCAAGGTGGAACCTGTCAGTCAGCCATTTTGATTAATACCCATGCAGCTTCAGTTCACCTGTGTTCAGAGTGGGTTCATGACCCTCTAGGTGCTTCTTACTGGACAGGTGTGTGTTCTGTCAGTATCCCTCACTGCCCCTTTTAAAGCCATGAGGCAGTAGGGAACCAGTGTTCTATTGCTCAACATGCACCTAAACACAAGATCTACACTGTGGAATAATAATAGGAATTCACAGGAATAGATATTACATGTAACAAGGCATGCAGCTAGGAAGTATAGAGGTGGAAAAGACAAGAGGGGAGAGGGAAAAAAATTAAATGCTGAAACTGTGACATCCTTTCTCCTCACTGTCACCACCGTGGTGCTCATGTCCCTAGTAGCCATTGTCACTCTCCTTTTCCACCCAACCTAAATGCTTTAGCAGGTTAGCATAATCTCTACCAGTACCATATGCTAACCTGCTAAGCACCAGCATCTCATCTAGCTAATGCTATAAGGTCGTAACTAAAACGTTTGCCCTGTGCACCCTGGACACACCAGCCCTCACCCTTCTGTGTTGCCGTCTCCAAGAACAACCACTGCCTGATGCTGTAAGTCGGTATGGGAACGCAAAGAGAGAGATGCACACACTGGCCTCTGTCAATTCTCACTCTAACACACTGAACTGGGGAGGGCAACGGACATGTTATCATCGCCTGACCTCTGACCTCTGTCCCAGCGGGCTTTGGGGTCGGTCTGTCAAGACCCAGTCTATACCTCAGTGTCTCATTCTTAGGGACTGTACACTTTTGTAAAGGAATTTAAGCATCAAAAAAAGTGTTCATAATTTATTTATGTTTTTCCTTTGATAGTGGATGTGGATATTATATGTTCATAATTTAAGAGTATATTTAACGGTGCAGACTTAATGCTATGATTGTTCTTATGATTACTCTTACAATACAGCTTTGATCCTCTGAAAATAGTCAGCGAGCAGAAATCCCTGGTTACTATGACGAATGAACACCAATGACGCAAGTTACACTCGTCTTTATAAATCTTAGTGCTCTAAAGAATAAGCCATAAAAGAACCAATTCAACATAGACATGGAAAACAAAGGATGAGTAAAAACAGTCAGTGCCTGATTTCTGGTATATGCTTTGGTGAATGTTTCTGCCGTGTAGTCGTCATTATTAAGGTCAAAGCTGATCAAATATTGAATATGTTATGTGGTAAATGAAAGACAGGATGACAAAGCCAAACTCTTTGTGCAAGAACATGCTTGAGAAATGCTGGACTGTTAAACATGAAATATTTGTTGTTAAACACATCTTAACAACTTGGTTGACCGATAGAATATTCAGACACAGCATTACTGTATGATTGACAGATTCCAAATCACCCCAGTGTGGTGATGCCTGACTAGTCTTTTTGGGTTAATGACACATTTTGGATAGAGGAACATGCCCCAAATTAGCTCATTGTCTGAACCAAGCATTTTCTAAACTTGATATTAATCTTTTTTTTCAGTTTGTAAGTTAATTCATGTGAAAGGTTTCTTCTGACTGCTTTAGAGAAGTTTTAGTTTCCAATGTTGACAGTTGGTCTCAGACATAATCCTCAGCATACATGATTGTCACTGACAGATGATACTCGTAAACTATAGAATCCATCGGACATTAACACAGAAAAGGCAAAGGGGCCTACATATGGGCTAGAAACTAAGTATTGGTAAAACTGTTAATAGGAGTAGGAACCTTCCCGAAAATGAAAACTAAACGACTAAAGGGGATGATAAAAGCTGAAGTACAAGGTACAAGCTTCCATTTCCCCACCCTTAAAAACACACCCAGGTCTCCGTTAAGTTATTTGTCAACCGGTTGTTCTTGAATGAATGTGTGATCAGTCTCAAATAAGTCTCCAATTCTGTATTCATAGACATGTTTATTTTTTCTTTCTTTTCACCATGGCGTATGAGACAGCCGTCGGAGGAATTAAGAAGTGCATATATCTTAATTAAGCAGGCAGAGAAGTCGACGGGAGTAGTCTATTACCCGTCTGTAAGCCAAATTACTTCACCTTGGGCTGCATCCAAACACGGCAGTACTAACAACACATCTTCTACAAAAGCCAATCCAATCTCACTCTCCTTTTGGCTGAGATGTCTCTGCTTTGTCCAGACATCCGAGGATCTGGGGGGAGAGGCATAAATGCTGTGATGAAGGAGCAAGTGTCATCTACAGGCTGACATATGTTTAGATGGTGCCAATGTGTGTCTCCAATGCTTTAGATGGTGCCATGTGTGTGTCTGTGAGCGATGGCGGGAGAGGGGGAACAGAGGAGGAGGATTGGAGATGGCACCACTCATAAAACACCATTGGGGTCAAAGCAAGTGTGTGTGCCTTCATATCTTGTCTTATACCCATCACAATGCCTCGGGCGTCAGAAATGATGTATGGCTGTTACGTGGGGCTCTGTTCTACCAGGACCCGGGGCTCCACCACTGTAAACATGATCTATTTTTCTTTAAGTAGATGTGAAAGGCTGCATGATGTTGATTTAATTGCTGTCTTTTATGTGACATATTTGTTTTCATCGACATAGGGGGGCCTGGTGAAGAATAGGATGAGCAGGATAGGGGCCAGCCAACCATACCATGTGATCCATTATATAAATGATGCTCTATTGATTAGAACCCCATCACCACCTCTTTAGTGAGTGGTCTACTGACCACGCCCCTCCCCCTTCACATTCACTATATATAAACAAAGCTATGCGGACAGCCCTTCAAATTAGGGGATTCAGCTATTTCAGCCACACCCATTGATGACAGGTGTATAAAATTGAACACACAGCTATACAATCTCCATAGACAAACATTGGCAGTAGAATGGCCTTACTGAAGGGCTCAGTGACTTTCAACGTGGAACCGTCATAGGATGCCACCTTTCCAACAAGTCAGTTCCTCAAATTTCTGCCCTGCTAGAGCTGCCCTGGTCAACTGTCAGTGCTGTTATTGTGAAGTGGAAACATCTAGGAGAAACAACGGCTCAGCCGTGAAGTGGTAGGACACACAAGCTCACAGAATGGGACCGCCAAGTGCTGAAGCGCGTAGTGCTTAAAAATTGCTTGTCCTTGGTTGCAACACTCACTACAGAGTTCCAAACTGCCTCTGGAAGCACAAGAACTGTTGGTCGGGAGCTTCATGAAATGGGTTTCTATGGCAGAGCAGCCATACACAAGCCTAAAATCACCATGTGCAATGCAAAGTGTCTGCTGGAGTGGTGTAAAGCTCGCCGCCATTGGACTCTGGAGCAGTGGAAACGCGTTCTCTGGAGTGATGAATCAGGCTTCACCATCTGGCAGTCTGACGGACGAATCTGGGTTTGGCAGATGCCAGGAGAAAGCTACCTGCCCCAATACATAGTGTCAACTGTAAAGCTTGGCAGAGGGGGAATAATGGTCTGGGGCTGTTTTTTATGGTTCGGGCTAGGCTCCTTAGTTCCAGTGAAGGGAAAACTTCCATACAGAAATGGTTGGTGTAGATCGGTGTGGAAGAACTTGACTGGCCTGCACAGAGCCCTGACCATAACCCCATCAAATACCTTTGGGATGAATTGGAACACTGACTGTGAGCCAGGCCTAATCGCCCAACCTCCATGCCCGCCCTCACTAATGCTCTTGTGGCTGAATGGAAGCAAGTCCCCGCAGCAATGTTCCAACATCTCGTGGAAAGCCTTCCCAGAAGAGTGGAGGCTGTTATTATAGCAAAGAGGAGACCAACTCCATATTAATGCCCATGATTTAGAATGAGATGTTCAACAAGCAGGTGTCCACATACTTTTGGTTATGTAGTGTATGTGTCAGTGTCCATGAATAGCCTAACATTTTGAAGGAAGGAAGGATCGTTATTGAACCACATCACCATTAAAGGACGTCACTGTTAAAACCAATGATATATATATAAACCCTTGATTGCTGATGCTAATGTATGTATTGGCCAATGACAGGCTTTGAAGCCACTGGTCGGCCATATTGGCATTTCTCAGAAAAGCAGTCCTCAATAAGAATGAATGGAATTCTATATCTTCTCTAGTGTGTATATATAAATCATTGGTTAAAACAAAAAGTGGGACCAACATACCACCTTGCCATGTGCCCTCCATTTTCCTTGGATGCATTAACCCCATAGTTGACATCATTCTATGGGGCCGCTCTCAAACCACTTTCCCTGTTCATCCTTTCTGTGTTCATGTCTAAATGCAACATAACTTTTGTAGCAAGCATATTTTAGATTTATACTGTTATTAGATACTTCAGACTCTTGTGTTTTGACATCAGTGAGCTTTTTTGCACTTGTCGTAATGTGGTCAACTGAGATGTCATCGTGCCAATATGTTATAGTGCCATTTTGTTCTTTATGCTTTCATTGGTATTACCTCCTTACCCCAATTTTTTGTGCTCTTATGGATAATGCCTTGTTACAACTAGTGCGTCTACATCCTAAACTTAGCAATGGGAGAGGGGGCTTGGCTTTTGCGTTCGTGTGTAATTAAAGGCATCAGGTTATGAGGGTCACTGCACTGCGTCACTGATCTGATCTTTATATAGTATGGATATGTAGATCAACCAACCTTAATTATATCAATATGCAGTACCTGCTCTAAGCTGATGCTTGTGAACAAGCAGGTTGCCTTCTCCCAGTGTCAGTAGTGTACTACTTGAACATGGGGTACTTTAATGCTGTACTGTATGAGGCAGGCTACTGTAGCTCATTAGACAGATAAACTGTTATTTTAAATAAAAATCAAAGCAAGCAAACCAGCGTATTACTTTTTCAGTATCAACTTCTAATATTAAATAATTTGAGCGCAGTGGAATCCACACATGTTTTGACCAACATACAACAATCACCAGTGCTGAATAGTTATCCAAGTTGTTTTCATCTATCTCTAGACCATTATAATACCAGTATATGGAGGTTTTGAATGCAGCATATGGTACAGTAGTTATGGATAACTGAGGCAGTTTGGTTTATGGTCATATGTGTGCTGCTGTGGTAGTTTTCACTGGCTGTTCTCTTGCATTGATAAAAATGTTGCCAAGCTTAGGAGGTTAAGTCTCCAAATCCAGACCAGAGGTTGTACCAAAACAGCGTTTACAAAAAAAAAAAAAAATGAATAGAGAGGCTATTTTTCTCTGGGTCACAAAATGTATGTAAATATGGATAGTTTATATTAAATTCCTCATTAATTATTTAATGATGTATTGTACTTTTTAAATGTTCTGAATTGAACCCTTTTATATTGTATATATGTATGTTTTATTTTGTACTGTTCATTGTACTTGCTTTAAGTTCGGAACAATACGAATAAAGAAACATACTGTGGAAATGTCTCATCTTCCCACTGCTATATTACTAGCCTCCTTGTCATTGTACATATCATCAAGTGGGCACTGGGCACTACACATTGTGGGTACATGGGGTGAGTTAACCAAACACAGTGCCAGATGCTAAATCAATCCTGTTTAATATCAAAGATTTATTTGCAAGTTACACTATACAAATCTACTGTAGACGTAAAGACAAAATACTATATTGTCATGATGTTGAGGTAGCCTTCTTTCACCAGTCATATTCTCCAAACTTAAAGGCTTAACAAGGTTGTTTGTTGAAGTAAAACAGGGTTTACTTTGTCCTCTGTCTCTTAGCTGGCCTGTCATTGGTCTCTGGGTCTGTCTTTTTCCTAAGGCTGCTCGCTAGATTGACGTCCTTCATCAGGGGAAGCTGCAGCTGATTGGCTACAGCCCATGCCCACAAACACAGCTCCACCCTATGGGGCGTCCATTCCTGTTCGCTGTTCACTGAGCGAGATGGAGGAGGCGGGTCAACAAACAACATCAGCATAGACTACAGCACAGGGTTTTCACATCCCACCCTCCTGTCTCTTACACAAACAAACCAGGAGCAATGGACATGGAGCAATACTACAATGTTGCAGATAGATCATATTTTGACCCACTGAATATGTATCCACAAAAGTGCATTCCAGAGCACAGGTTCACACTCTAACCAAGTTCCTATCACCTTTGTTTAACTTAAGTGTTTTACTTTTAAATTCGGACTAGGTCCCAAGAAACAAAGAGATCTTCTGTTGAATCTGACAATTAATCTTGATGGTTGTACAGTCGTCTCAAATAAAACTGTGAAGGCCCTCGGCATTACTCTGGACCATGATCTCTCTTTTGACGAACATATCAAGACTGTTTCAAGGACAGCTTTTTCCATCTATGTAACATTGCAAAATTCAGAAACTTTCTGTCCAAAAATTATGCAGAAAAATTCATCCATGCTTTTGTCACTTCTAGGTTAGACTACTGCAATGCTCTACTTTCCGGCTACCCGGATAAAGCACTAAATAAACTTCAGTTAGTTTTAAACACGGCTGCTAGAATGACTTGACTAGAACCCAAAAATGTGATCATATTACTACAGTGGTAGCCTCTCTACACTGGCTTCCTGTTAAGGCAAGGGCTGATTTTAAGGTTTTAATGCTAACCTACAAAGCATTACATGGGCTTGCACCTACCTATCTTTCCGAATTGGTTCTGTCGTACATACCTACACGTACGCTACGGTCACAAGACGCAGGCCTCCTTACTGTCCCTAGAATTTCTAAGAAAACAGCTGGAGGCAGGGCTTTCTCCTATAGAGCTCCATTTTAATGGAATGGTCTGCCTACCCATGTGAGAGACGCAGACTCGGTCTCAACCTTTAAGTCTTTATTGAAGACTCATCTCTTCAGTAGGTCCTATGATTGAGTGTAGTCTGGCCCAGGAGTGTGAAGGTGAACGAAAAGTCACCGGAGCAACGAACCGCCCTTGCTGTCTCTGCCTGGCCGGTTCCCCTCTCTCCACTGGGATTCTCTGCCTCTAACCCTATTACAGGGGCTGAGTCACTGGCTTACAGGTGCTCTTCCATGCCAATCCCTAGGAAGGGTGTGTCACTTGAGTGGGTTGAGTCACTGACGTGATCTTCCTGTCCGGGTTGGCGCCCCCCCCCCCCCCTTGGGTTGTGCCGTGGCGGAGATCTTTGTGGGCTATACTCGGCCTTGTCTCAGGATGGTAGGTTGGTGGTTGAAGATATCCCTCTAGTGGTGTGGGGGGCTGTGCTTTGGCAAAGTGGGTGGGGTTTTATCCTGCCTGTTTGGCCCTGTCCGTGGATATCGTTGGATGGGGCCACAGTGTTTCCCGACACCTCCTGTCTCAGCCTCCAGTATTGATGCTGCAGTAGTTTATGTGTCGGGGGGCTAGGGTCAGTCTGTTATATCTGGAGTATTTCTCCTGTCTTATCCGGTGTCCTGTGTGAATTTAAGTATGCTCTCTCTAATTCTCTTTCTCTCTTTCTCTCCTTCTTTCTTTCTTTCTTTCTTTCTTCCTTTCTTTCTTTCTCTCTCTCGGAGCACCTGAGCCCTAGGACCATGCCTCAGGACTACCTGGCCTGATGACTCCTTGCTGTCCCCAGTCCACCTGGCCGTGCTGCTGCTCCAGTTTCAACTGTTCTGCCTGCGGCTATGGAACCCTGACCTGTTCACCGGACATGCTACCTGTTCCAGACCTGCTGTTTTCAACTCTCTAGAGACAGCAGGAGCGGTAGAGATACACTGAATGATCGGCTATGAAAAGCCAACTGACATTTACTCCTGAGGTGCTGACCTGTTGCACCCTTGACAACCACTGTGATTATTATTATTTTACCCTGCTGGTCATCTATGAACATTTGAACATCTTGGCCATGTTCTGTATAATCTCCACCCAGCACAGCCAGAAGAGGACTGGCCACCCCTCAGAGCCTGGTTCCTCTCTAGGTTTCTTCCTAGGTTCTGGCCTTTCTAGGGAGTTTTTCCAAGCCACCGTGCTTCTACACCTGCATTGCTTGTTGTTTGGGGTTTTAGGCTGGGTTTCTGTACAGCACTTTGAGATATCAGCTGATGTAAGAAGGGCTTTATAAATACATTTGATTGATTGATTGATTTGTGTGTGTGAAGCCATCTTGTTCAGATAGAGTGCATAGTGTCTGGCTGTGTACTGGAAGGGCCTCAGTCCAGGGACACTTTCAACAGCCTTGTTGGGCATGAACGCTGCCTGCTCCGGAGCTCCTGGTGCCAAAACAGCTGGAACAAAACGGACTGTCAGTGATAGGCCAAGTTAATTTGGCCCCTGGCCAGATTTCTGATATTTCCTGAATATTAACGTTTATTAAGGCTGCAGTGTGAGCTTTGTTCAGCTTGCTTAATCCGATTGAGAGCGCCACTGAACCAACTTTGACTAGGTTACTTTTTTCTACTCTTGATAAGAAGAAAAAATATCTGCCTTATTTGTCAGTATTAGACAGTGCCTAAAAAAGCATTTTCCACTCCAGACCCCTGCCCTGGCCCCTAGCTGCTGCTGACCTGAGGCGGTGGCTGGGCCCAGGGCTTTGAGAGAGCCGAGTTCTGTGATAGCTGCCTGTATGTCAGGGAGGAAACTGAAGGCCTTTCTGGAGCAGTTCTCCATATCTCCTCACTGTTAGTGGCCACCAGCTGCTGCAGCCACGGGCGGAACTTCCCCTCTGCAGGGGATAAAGTGCCAAGACATTTCACAACCGGGAGCAGGGAGTTTAAAGAGATTCCTCTGCTCATGGAAAGTAAATAAAGCACAGCTTTATTTATCTTAGTAGGAGATGTTTTCATTTCACATTATTACCTTGAATTTCAGAAACATCGAAAAAATGGCATGCACCACTTACTATTGAGTCAATAAGGCTCTGCATCTATCTGCACTACAGTACTTACAGTGAGAATCCACTCCATCAGTTTCACCAGCTCTGGTTGGGTGATATTTGTAAGGGCACACAGTGATGGCTGCATGCAGCTCCTCTTGATACTTGGCTGGAGACAAGTCTCAGACTCAATATCCCGTGTTAACTTACATCAATCAAAAAGCATGGCAAATAGTGCTCCATTCATCGCTGTACAGGGTTAATGGTGGGCTGAAACTACCTCAGACCTGGGGAGACAGCACACACAAGGGAATGTTGTTATTACCCAAAACTCCTGAGGGGGTGCTTTTTCCCCTGACACACACTGCGAGGACTGCCGCTGTCTAAACCTTCATGCATTGGAGAACAGAAACCATAGTTGACAAGCCTCATTCTCAGTTCAGTACTCTCTGTATTGATATTAATTTTGGCCAAAAATAGCATATTCAATGGATGCCCATGAACTGAAACTGTATGGAAGAACACAAAAAATGTATTCAGCTGCAACTTCAAAGACAGTCATGATGCCAGAATAATAAACGTTAGACAAACACTTACCATGTGTGGCTGCAACCTGGTCTCAGAGCATTTCGTATTATTCTGTATGTAAATCCGAGACACTCCATTTAGTATGATATGTTGCATTCGCATCATTCGCCCAACCACCCTACTTTCGCGTTATATGCCCACCCACCCTACTTTCTTTAAGTAACCATCTGTCTTATGTATGGAGGAGAGATTTGGAAATGGTGGCGAGTAGTGCGGGCGAAATGGAGGAAATTGAGAAGAAGTTTTTGAAGCAACAGCTGTGCTGGAATGCGACCAATATTGGTGTCAGTTCGCATAGTATGGAGTGGGAGGATGAGGGTCAAGGACCGTAATGGTCAGTAGTGGAAATTCATAGGAAGAAGAGAGATCGTGATACAGTAAGCAGTGGAGCATCTAGTAAGGAAAGCATAAAGACGGCCAAGGTAGGAAGCAAGAGTAATGATGTGGTAGGGTGAAAGTGGTGATCGTGTTTGATGAGACCACAGGGTCTCATTTACACCCTATCTGACTAACTATTGCCATAGAGAAATAGGTAGGTGAAGTCAAATTAGTTTGGTTCATTGGAAATGGTCAATTGTTAATATGAGTAATTAATATGAATAATTCCCAGATTGGGAATTTGGCAAAACACCAGGGTTAACACCCCTATTCTTACGATAAGTGCCAGGGGATCTTTAATGACCTCAGAGAGTCAGGACACCAGTTTAACGTCCCATCCGAAAGACGGCACCCTACACAGGGCAGTGTCCCCAATCACTGCCCTGGGGAATTGGGATATTTTTTAGACCAGAGGAAAGAGTGCCTCCTACTGGCCCTCCAACACCGCCTGTGGTAGCCAGGCTCAACAAGAGAAGATTCTGAAAATGGAAAAGCTTAATGGGAAGAAATTAAAAGCCATGTTCCTGGTGCTTATGCTAGACTGAGGGGAGTCATCACTGAGGTCCCAATATCTATGTCCGTAGATGATATTCAAGAAAATGTGAAGGCGGGAAGAGTGATTGAGGCCAAAAGGTTGATCAGTAGGAAAGAAGGTCAAAGAAGTGAAAGCCTATCAGTGCTGCTGAGGTTTGAGAAGGTTATGCCTGGAAAAGTACAGAGAGGATTCCTTAGTTTCAATGTCAGAGAATTTGTCCCATCTGTATATGCCAAAGAATGGGACATGTAGCTGTTCAATGTAAAGGAAAGAAAAGATGTGCCAAGTGTGGAGGAGAACATGATTACGGTGAATGTGGGAGCAAAGTGAAGGTTGAGTGTTGTAATTGTGTTGGGGAACATTGTGCATCATTTGATGGATGTCAGGTGCAGAGAGAGGCTAGAGAGGCTCAGAGCTATATAATTAGTCATGCTGTATCGTATGTAGAGCCTGTAAGACAGATTGGTGGAACTACAGTGTGGAATGATGGAGCTTCCACGGCTGCTCCTGTACTAAGTGGACCTAATGTCGGTGCTGGGTCATTCCTAGTAAGCGGTGCCTTTTCTGTCCCCAGGAAATATCAGTTCTTATTTAGTGTAAAATGTGGATTCCAAAAGTCTTTAAATATAATGTCAGGTGTCCATTACCTTAAAAACACCAAATATGGATCCTGAAAGGGAATTTTATGCATTTTAAACACTTTTTGTCAGTGGATGTAGATGTTTTTGCCATGTCCCCAGGTGTTATTTTATTTTTATTTAACCAGGTAGGCCAGTTGAGAACAAGTTCTCATTTACAACTGCGACCTGACCAAGATAGAGCAAAGCAGTGCGACACAAACAACACAGAGTTACACATGGGATAAACAAACGTACATTCAATAACACAATAGAAAAGTCTATATACAGTGTGTGCAAATGTAGTAAGATTAGGGAGCAGCAGCATGTAGACTACAGTATAAGCCTTAAAATAATAAAATGTTTCTTCATTATTTTATAGTGCTAGTTGAAGTATCTTTCATCAATAATTTTTTTCCCATGATTGTTGTATTTATTTTATTTAAGATTTTCTGTTTGTCCCTGATACCACTTTCCACCCTGTTAGTTTGTTGTAATTCTCCATTGAAGAAAACAACCACTTCCTACAATGATACCATATTCAGGAAATGTCATCATTTCTTTGGTGCGAAAACAATGGTGCGAAGCTAAATAAATATAACCACTCAGTTGTATCTATTTGTCATGTTTCATGTTGTTCGTCTGTAGGTCCCACTCGTACATTTCCACCCCGCTATTCTAAATTATAGACAAAAACATAATAAAATATATATATTTTTTAAATATGTTTGATAGAGAAGTTAAAATCCGGTTCAAGTGTTTACCATTATGCTAGCTCAATTTTGCTCACTCACAGAGCTATGGCTAATTTATTGATTGATCGTACATTCCAGCACAGTACGTGGCGGCATGCAGTTAAACGATTGTTTGCGGACCGCCATGATATCGAAGAAGAAAATGAAAACGTGATGATGAGTGAATTCCTTTTACAGCATGTACTTCCGTTTTGTAATGCTTGTTTTTGTTAAATTCATGTGAATGACACTTACAACTTCCGGTTCTCCAGTGCCGTGAATTATTTGTTGTTGTTTAGAAGCAAGGTAAGTCCTACAAAATTAGGGCCAATTATTGTGTACTGAAAACATTTATGTAGAGAAATAACAGTAAATATCTCGCCACGCTAATGTTCTGAACCTGTTAGTGTAAGATTTAGCAACATTGGTCATCTGACTGTGATGTTGCAACTAGCTACTTTAACAAGCCAGCTACCTAGCTTTGTATCTGGCTCCCAGGTGATTTCTACCTACAAATTAGAAGACAAATGTTCGATATTGATGTGCACTCATTGGCTGTGTGTCTCAGTCATGTTGTGTTTGGTGTAAGGTAATTCTGAGAACATAAACACCTAAATTTGCATGCCAGCCACCCTAGACAGATGCTAGCTAGCTTAGCTCAGCTCTATTTATGTTAATACTCCAAATGACAATCAACGTCCCTAAACATTGCATAGTTTAGTGGCTACATTGTTTTAAGCAGTTTATGTAAATCTCAGGTTTATGCATCTTGATTTAGGTAGACCTGGAATTATCACAAGGTTAACAGGCCATATTTATGTTTGTTTATGTTGTTAAACTCATGCTCACCCCTATACCAGACCTGACCATAGGTCGTGGACTGTGGTCATGCTAATGTCATCATTAACAATTACTCTAGGCTTAGGGACCCAAATGACAAAGTATAGTGTGTTTCCACAGACTGCAGCATAATTTGCTTTAGTATGGAGTAAAGCTGCATAAACCATAACAAGGCTCTCCCTCCTCTTTTCTCCTCTTAGTGTGTCATTCTTTGCTGTGGTCCAACCTCAACCAGGGCCCCTCTGTTATAATCACACAGGACTCTGGAGTGCTGGGAGCATTAAGCAGTCTGCCATGCACCTCCGGAAAATGGAGGTGAATATTCTCTTAAGCCATTTTATAGAAGACTATTGGGTTGTAGGTAAGCTGTTTTGGTATAACTTAATGTGAATGTTCAATCTGGTTGCAATATTTGTCAGAGCACCAGTGATGTATCAGTGTAGCTACTCTTGAGAGAACTTTGATCTTGAAGAGTTGCTATGACAGTCAGGCTTTTTGCTCCAGCTTAGACATCGGCACCTGAACAGGAAGCAACATTTTCTTAGTAGAGACTGTTTAGGTCTTGGTTCTATCAGGTCGTGGCTGGCTGGTTGGAGCAAAAACCTACAGACACTATTAAGTGGGTTACCTTTCTCAGCTCTACAACATGAACATAAGTGTGGATGATTTATTAATAACATTTTTGTACTTTTTACATTTGTGTATATTGTTAGATATTACTACACTGTTGGAGCTAGGAACACAAGCATTTCGCTACACCCGCAATAACATCTGCTAAATGTGTATGTGACCAATACAAAGTGACGATAATGTCCCTTTTCTCAGGTATCCTCTGACAGGACTGTATGAGGAGGCCTCCGTGTTTCTTTAGAGGCAGAGAAGACCACTGCTGCTATTTGAAGTAAGTCCATAGGAATAAATTAGAGAGAGATTAGAGGGTCATATAAATATGTGACAGACCACTGCCAGCAGCATGGCTCAAGTACCAAACTGAGCTCACTTCATAGGTGTAGTGCCATCTTCTGGTGGAACTAGGGGCATTCTTTTAGAATTTCCCAATAAGCTAGAATGGCTTTGTCCATGTATTAGAAATGTGGTGGTTGTTGAATGCTGTTCTGACTTTGCCAATGAAAAACAGTTATTTGCAATGTGCATAATCAATTTTTGTTTGCTTGTTGTGTGCCTCTGCTGCTTTGAGTCTTGCACCTTCCCTGAACCAAACCACCCTTCTATGTCCCCAACCAGGCCATGGAGAAGATGTCTCGGGTCACTACGGCCCTAGGCAGCAGCACCATCAGCGGGCGCACCATGTTCTGCCACCTGGACGCGCCCGCCAACGCCATCAGTGTGTGCCGCGATGCCACGCAGGTGGTGGTGGCCGGCCGCAATATCTTCAAGATCTACGGCCTGGAGGAGGAGCAGTTTGTGGAGAAGCTCAACCTGCGCGTGGGCCGCAAGCCCTCGCTCAACTTCAGCTGCGCCGACGTCATGTGGCACCAGATGGAGGAGAACCTGCTGGCCACGGCTGCCACCAACGGGGCAGTAGTCACCTGGAACCTGGGCAAACCGTCACGCAACAAGCAGGACCAGCTGTTCACCGAACACAAGCGTACAGTCAATAAGGTGTGCTTCCACCCCACCGAAGTCTACATGCTGCTTAGTGGCTCCCAGGACGGCTACATGAAGTGCTTCGACCTGCGCAAGAAAGAGTCTGTCAGCACCTTCTCAGGTATGTGTGTGGGGACTCTTTGTACTCTTTGAGGTTGAACACAGGAGTAACACCTTCAAAATACCTACCTGCTTATGTCCAGGAATGACTCTAGGCTACAAAACAAACAGCATCTTATTTGTTACTACTGTCTTAAATGACAATTTTCAGACAGTATCTTAAACCGCACGTTTTGACATATGACATGGGAATGAACCTGGACATTATTATTTTTTTCTATTTTATTTCTCTCAGGTCAGTCAGAGAGTGTAAGAGATGTTCAGTTTAGCATGAAGGATTACTTTACTTTCGCTGCTTCCTTTGAGAATGGTAATGTCCAGTTGTGGGACATACGGAGGCCAGACCGGTATGAGAGGATGTTCACAGCCCACACCGGACCTGTGTTTTGCTGTGACTGGCACCCCGATGACAGGTAGGGAGAGGCTTTAGAGAAACTTTAGTGAAAGACATGTCAATACATGTTGAAAAAACACTGTTTGCATTGGTTGACCATTAATCTAAAGTGAATTTGCTTTAGATACAGTAATCATTCTTGCTTACAGTGTGGCTGTTAATTCACTTAAATTATTGTGATTTGCTAATGTATTGGTCTCGGTCTGCAGGGGCTGGCTGGCCACTGGTGGCCGGGACAAGATGGTGAAGGTGTGGGACATGACCACCAACCGGGCCAAGGAGATCTATTGCGTCCAGACTATCGCCTCGGTGGCCCGGGTCAAGTGGCGTCCTGAGAGGAAGTGGCACCTGGCCACCTGCTCCATGATGGTGGACCACAACATCTATGTGTGGGACATCCGGAGGCCCTTCATCCCCTTTGCCACCTTCGAGGAGCACAAGGACGTGACCACAGGTATTGTGTGGCGCCACCAGCACGACCCCTACTTCCTACTGTCAGGTTCCAAGGACAGCACACTCTACCAGCACATGTTCAAGGATGCCAGCCGGCCCGTGGACCGGGCCAACCCTGAGGGACTGTGCTTCGGCCTGTTTGGCGACCTGGCCTTCGCTGCCAAGGAGAGCCTAATCAGTGGCGACGCCAACAGGAAGCCGTACCCGGGTGGTGACCGCCGCTACCCCATCTTCTTCTTCAAAAAGCCCGACCTGACGGAGCAGTTTGCCCACGTGTCCAGCGCCCTCAGCGTGTTTGAGTCGT
Organism: Salvelinus alpinus; assembly: GCF_045679555.1. Lineage (NCBI taxonomy): Eukaryota > Metazoa > Chordata > Actinopteri > Salmoniformes > Salmonidae > Salvelinus > Salvelinus alpinus. The sequence continues at coordinate 1,149,824 of NC_092102.1, forward strand.
CTTTGGAGAGCAGGCGCATGGACTGGTTTGTCAAGACGGCATGCCTCTACCTCCTCAGCGGCAAACCCTTTGCCGAGCTGTGTGACCACAATGCCAAGGTGGCCAAGGAGCTCAACAGACCTCAGGTCAGTCAGTCTGCCCTTAAGAGATGAGCTGCATTCATTTACATACACTACCATTCAAAAGATTGGGGTCACTTTGTCCATTTAAAATAACATCAAATTGATCAGAAATACAGTGTAGACATTGTTAATGTTGTAAATGACTATTGTAGCTGGAAATGGCAGATTTTTTTATGGAATATCTACATAGGTGTACAGAGGCCCATTATCAGCAACCATCACTCCTGTATTCCAATGGCACGTTGTGTTAGCTAATCCAAGTTTATCATTTTAAAAGGCTAACACAACGTGCTACAATAGTTATTTACAACATTAACAATGTCTACATTGTGTTTCTGATCAATTTGATGTTATTTTAAAGGACAAAAAATATGCTTTTCTTTAAAAAACAAGGACATTTCTAAGTGACCTCAAACTTTTGAACGGTAGTGTATATCTAATTCAACATTTTTGAGGAACTAAGTCGAGTTTTGATGATCAATAGTAAACCTCTTTCATATTTCCCCCACTTGAAGGTTTCCACTACATGGACGATGCTTCGGATCATGTTCTCAGACCCAGCGAACCTTTCAACGCCGGGTCCAAATCACATTGGCAAACTGGGCACCCTTCCTTTAATGAACAGGTACTTCCCACATGCTTCACATAAGGCTGTAAAATTGTGTGGACTTTTAAATGTAAAATCTTTAATCCTTTATTTTGTCTGCCCTAGTTTCAGTATGAAGGAGATGGGCATGGGGATGGAAAGCAGGCTGGACCGCAGTAAAGGAGAGAGCAGACAGGACAACATTCACCTAGAGCTTGGGAACTCGCTAATCAACAGCAACAACGACGGTGAGAGTGAACTCTTAGAAACACTCAAGCTGCTCCCACTTCACTGAAGAAATTAATAAACATAAACACTGAGTGTACAAAACATTAGGAACACCTGCCTAATATTGAGTTGCACCCCATTTTTCCCTCAGAACAGCCTCAATTTGTCAGGGCATGGACTCTTCAAGGTGTTGAAAGTGTTCCACAAGAATGCTGGCCCATGTTGACTCCAATGCTTCTCACAGTTGTGTCAAGTTGGCTGGATGTCCTTTGGGTGGTGGACCATTTTTTTTAATACACACGGGAAACTGTTGAGCGTGAAACCCAGCAGTTTTGCAGTTCTTGACACACACAAACCGGTGCGCCTGGCACCTCCTACCATAGCCCGTTCAAAGGCACTTAAATATTTTGTCTTGCCAATTCCCCCTCTGAATGGCACACATACATAATCCATGTCTCAATTGTCTCAAGGCTTAAAAACCTGTCTCCTACCCTTCATCGACACTGATTTGAAGTGGATTTAACAAGTGACGTCAATAGCTTTCACCTCGATTCACCTGGTCAGTCTATCATGGAAAGAGCAAGTGTACCTAATGTTTTGTACACTCAGTGTAGGTGGTTCTTGTGAACTACATTTAGTAGTATGTGACTTACTATGCTAGATGAGTAAAAAATATAGATATTTGTCCCACGGCAGAGAATGAAGAGACAGAGGGAAGTGAGGGCCAGGCGGAGTACATGTTTGGTGATGCTGAGCTGGACGACGATGACCTCTACTCTATGGAGCACGACATCCAGGCCGGTGAGTCTCTGACCCCTATATAGGTCCTATACATTCAACACTGACATCTTGGATGTAGCCACCACTAACCTTGGATATCTATTGCCATAAAAAATGTAAGTTACAGCCATGATTGAGGGCTGGTCTATGATCTACCCCAAGTACTTTCTGAGCATGTTCTTCTCTCTGGTGTTTTCAGCGGAGGAGCAGGAGTACACGCTCCCCCAGGAGGCCTTCCCACTGCGCCACGAGATCATGGACAACCCGTTGGCGCCGGAGCACCTGCAGCAGGACAAGGCCGACTCGCCGCATGCCAGCGGCAACGAGGCGGAGGTCATGTGCTTGACGCCCATCGAGTCCTTCTCCCTGATCTCAATCTCCCAGCCACTGTTCAGCCCCCACCTTCCTGCTCACTTCTTCTGCCCTGTGGTCAGGGAGATGCTGAGCCATTATGCCGAGCAGGGCGACGTGCAGATGGCTGTCTCGGTGCTCATCGTCCTGGGAGACCGCATCCGCAAGGAGATTGACGACCTCACTCAGGTCAGAGCTAGGGATATAAGTTGTCTATAAGTTGTTCTATAACACTATAATAATGTTAATCTATGGTCGGTTCCTGAAGTAGAATCCAGATTCTATGATTATGCATTGCATAAAATGTATTGGGATGGTCTTGAGAATTCTATTTAAACGATTTAACATGGCTGATTGCTTGATAGAAAAAGTTATGATGGAGATTAGAGTCTTGGTAATCTGAATATTCTCCAAACTGGCAAATATGTTCATTTCGGCATGTTCTAATAATCGAGGTGACCCTATTTCAGGAGCACTGGTACATGTCCTACATTGACTTGCTGCAGCGTTTCGAGCTGTGGAACGTGTCCAATGAGGTCATCAAGCTGAGCACGTGCAGCGCCATCACCTGTCTGAACCAGACATCCACCACTCTGCATGTCAACTGCAGCAACTGCAAACGGCCCATGAGCAACAGGGGCTGGATCTGTGACAGGTACAACTTAAAACCATAACGTATAACTTTGACCCACCTGACACAGTAAAGGGAAGGGTTAATAACCTATTAGAAACAATATAGAGTTCAAAGTCAAGAGAACATTTGGAAGTTAGACCAATATGTCTTACCACTCGACCTCTTTGCCCATTCCCCAGATGCCACCAGTGTGCCAGCGTTTGTGCCGTGTGCCACCACGTGGTGAAGGGGCTGTTCGTGTGGTGCCAGGGCTGCAGTCACGGCGGGCACTTGGAGCACGTGAAGAACTGGCTAAAGAGCAGTTCCCACTGCCCGGCCGGCTGCGGTCACCTGTGTGAGTACACCTGACCCTCCGCTCCACCCCTGCCCAGCTTGCTCTCTGTGTGAGGGAGCACCACACCTCAGTGCCTGGCTCACCCTGGCCTGGGTCTCACACTCCAGGCTGGCGTCTCCTGAGACTGGGGTCCACAAGGGTCTGGCCATGGTAGCAAGATGGCTACTATTGGAAGACAGGTGGGTAAGACTGGAGTCCAATCCACAGAACCAGTCCGAGAGGAGGACATGTATGGAGCACTGTTAAAAGTTTGTGATGGGGCCCCTGCCCTACTTGGCAATGACAGAAACTTGAAGTTAAGTGAAAACAATCATTTGTGAATATATATACACAATATATGCTGAGATGGCCTTTATTTTATTTTTCATTTCTTCAATGTATTGCTCAGCTGGCTTTGTCTCACACACACAGCTGGGCAGACCTCCATGTTCAGCACAGTGTTTTCTATGGCAATAAAACATTTAGACCGAAGCTCAGCTGTCTCTGTACCATAAACCATGTGAACTCGTATTACCGCTGTCAGTGACCTTTTGAGTGGGACACATTGCCATAACAATTATTATGGAACTAATATTTTAAAAGGAATAAATTACACTATATTAGACAGGTTAAATTGTGTTTACATCTTATTCATTACAATGTAAAATTAGTCATTCATAATCAGACTTGTGTAACTTTCATACTAAAATGTTGAGAAATTACTTTTTGTTAGGGATGAAAAATTGCCTGGAAAGTGCATTAGATTTGATCATTGAATAGGTTCACTGACACGATGCAAAACATGTATTTATTGAGCTTATGATTACACACCCACACAGAACACTACATTCACTGTGGTCATGCTTAAAGAAAGATGTAAACATCAATCACAATAAAATGGGAAGTTTGTGTGGTTCAGAGAGAAATATCCCATAAAAACATTACAGAAGAGACTGGTAACATAGGCGTCGTGAAAGATTAACACTGGAGGTTACGGACATTGTTTTCCTCTATCGGGATTTTCTGTTCCAGACATTACATTCAGAAGGATGACACTTCCTAACATGAAACAGAATACATTTTAAAATATCTTAATGAATTTAAAAACCACAACTGATTTTAGGGGATATCAAACACATTTTCAAAAATGAATTTACATTTCTCTTCCTGTCAAAGATCAGGTTAGTTAGAAACATAAGTGATCTTTAATTTGTTTGGTTGCGTCACTGATCACAGCATGTGCATTCAGACAGACCCCATACCCTTTTCCACATTTTGTTACGTTACAGCTTAATTCTAAAATTGATCAAATATTTTTTTCCTCCCTCAATCTACACACAATACCCCATAATGATAAAGCGAAAACAGGTTTTTAGAAATTTAAAAAAATGTATTACAAAAAAAAATAACCCTTTGTCCTTTGCTATGAGACTTGATCCTTTGCTATGAGACTCGAAATTGAGCTCCGGTGCATCCTGTTTCCATTGATCATCTTTGAGATGCTTCAAGAACTTGATTGGAGTCAATTCAATTGTTTGGACATGATTTGGAAAGGCACACACCTGTCCTACAGTATCAGTCGAAAGGTTGGACACACCTACTCATTCAAGGGTTTTTCTTTATTTTTACTATTTTCTACATTGTATAATAATATAAGACAAACTATGGAATCATGTAGTAACCAAAAAAGTGTTAAACAGAATAGCCAACCTTGAGATTTTACTGCAGAGGTGTGTTGAATGACAATTTCCTTACACAGCCACATAGAGAAGTCAGATTTGAAAATTCCTAATAAGACACTTTAGTCATCACCTTTGTGCACAAAACATCAATTGAATTATACAGATAATTGTCTTCTTTTTTTTATGACTCACTCCCGAAGATATTAACGTTTTATTTTCATACAATGTCTGCCATGTTTTTGGTTGACCTGATGACGTCATTGCTGCTACCAGTGTATACTGAGTGCTAGTGTGCATGTAAAAAAAAAAAAAAAAGTGCTAGTGTGCATGTAATGTTGGTCCATATGAACCGGATGCAACCCGGATATAGATGGTTCATTAATCGGCGTATGCGAACGTGAGTAGATTACCTTGAAAACAACGGGCGGACATCCTGGACGCAGCCTCCAGTTCTTATTACCTGAATGGCACCAAAACGGATCATGTGGAAAGTGGTCATAACTCGCAAAGCATCGTGGTCGATGTAGTCTTTTTCATTCTGCCTGAAGAGAGTCAACCGGGAACATCTTTGTACCCTGCTGGCCCGTGATTGGTCTGTGTCAGCACGTGGTCCTATGTGACGACAAATGTAGTAGGTAGAATGGATCACTATTTAATTAAATATCTCGATTTTCAGCAAACTTTTAAATAATTCACTGTGAGGGTTGAACTAATTTAAGAGGCCAAATCAGGCGCCTATATATTTTTTTGTTTGGCCGTTCTGGCGATTGTAATTTACATTGGATTTCTATGGCAAACCAGACACTGGGGGGCCTGCATTATTTACACCGAGCTGCATAGCAGTAATCCCCAGCTTCACAGCCTGTCTGATCTGGCGACCAACGGTGACACAACAATGAGAATTGGATTGTCGATCCGTCCCATTTTCTTGACAACCTGCAGAGCTAGCTGGGAAATCATGCTCTTGACGAACCCAGTCGGGAGAAGAATGAAAACCTCTTCTCCCCTGGGAAAAGCCTTGCAGTTATTTGCTGTTTCAATTTAGTTATGCCTTCCAGTTCTGATATAACTGCTCCTATAGCAGCATCAACACCAACCTCCTCAAGAACAGCCATTGTTGTTGTGACTTCTTTAAATTTGCATTGGCTGATCGTAACCAACTGAAAGGTGCATACACCGCCACCCAATACACTGGAGTGTGAAGGCTCCCCATCACAGGAGGTTGGTGGCACCTTATTTGGGGAGAACGGGCTCGTGGTATTGGCTGGAACTGAATGAGTGGAACGGTATCAAATACATGGTTTCTATGTGTTTGGTGCCATTCCATTTGCTTCGTTCCAGCCATTATTATAAGCCGCCCTACACTCAGCAGCCTCCACTGCTCCCTATTCATCTATTTATTTCAGCTAGCCCCATTGTTCTGGAGTGTGAATTAATTACACTTTGTGACAAAAAAAGGGAGGGTACAAAGGACAGGGAAAAGGGAAGACAAATTGCCCGACCAACTAACCTCACACCTATTAAAACCTTACCACTATGCCACTACTTGGCTCTGTCTGATCCTACACCAGTCTGGCTGCCTGGGAGGACGGGACACTATCGTTCAACACACCTTGTAACTCCTCTGCAGCAAAATCTCGTACACCCAAGTACTTCTCTTCAGCTGCCACCACAAATATTTTCTGTGATTTACGTTCCATTTCTGCTGTGCGGATAACCAGGGCTATGGATGCTAAGAAACCAACCTTACTGAAGCACATGTTATTCCTATCATTCTTTATTGGACTCGGCCTACTCACAGGTAACCTCTTAGGATCCCCGCCCTGGAACCATCTTTCTCTGCTACTACTCTTCACTGCCTCAGCATACGACACCTTCTGTAATACTCTGATCCTGGCAACCTTAACCTGCCTTTCTCTCACCGGAAACTTCTGATCTCCAGCACCATGGGTCCCCACAATGGCGTGTATTCATGAATGGCAAGGAAGCCAGACTTCGCCCAAAAATGTACCAACAAACCCCCCCCCCCCCCCCCAAAAAACATAATAATTTATCGTTTGTGTCCTGTGTCTCTGTGCCTCATCATTTTTCTTCAGTTCACAAGAGGCTGAATATATCTCACAGGAGAAAGCATCCGAGTGAGTGAAACATCTCCCTTCTGTTTCTCTATGTGTAGGCCATCTATCTGATGATGTCTGGTCCAAATGAGTATGAAATTATTGCCGCCCATAGCATTGAATGCAAGGGAAGCCAGTGAGCATTTGGCCTCCATTGATTTAAGAAAAAGTATAAAAAATGAGCCAATCAGCGTTGAGCTAAACTGAGCGAGCTATTAATCTATTTGGTCGACGCACTAAAAAAAAGTGTTAAGGGAAGCCAGCTTGGATTTTGGCCTCACTCCTATCAAATCCCATTGAGAGCATACGTCATTGACAGAAACACTTGAATTTTTGCATCTCGTTGTGTTGTTGTCCTCGGGGGCTAGCTAGCTAGCTAAAATTGGCCCTTTCCTAAATTAGCCATGGATGGAGATAGGGATTTGGACTTGTGGTTTTACTTAATTCTCCGTACTGGACAATTATTATAATGGACATTAATAAGTGTGTACTGTATGACAGAGTGATAGACCGTTTTGTCAACATGAAAGAGAGGAGGATGGCATTGGTGTTTCTCTGCAAGTAGGGTGCGTCAATATGTTTTTCAACTTGCATGAACGCGCACACAGATGCTCACGTACACACACACACAAACACAGAAATCAGAACCATGGACAGCCATATCATGTTTAGTTTACGTTGATTGGACAATTGTTTCCGGTATCATTTAGTGGTCACTGTATTAGACTAAGCAGAGCTGATTTGGTGATGTTGAAATGGTGCTGGAATAGTGGAGGCAGCATTTTATTTCTCTGCAACTTACGGTAACTCTCTGTGGTTCTAAATCAACAGTTGTTTAGTGGTCCAAAAATGGAGGAAACATTAACTTGCTTGACCATGCTATAGGTAATGTTAGTGTACATGAAACACACACACACACACACGAAGCCGTCGCTTTCCAGAGGAAGATGAGTTGCTAGGTCTTACCCACCTCTCTCATCCTACAGTCGACCAGCCCAACTCCAGGCCTCCTCAGTGGTCAGCTCACCAGTTGGGAGCTGCTGAGGTAATACGAGGACCTGCGTCATGAGCAGCAAGAGATCAGGAGGGCGTACTCTGCGGGTGCACCGGTACCGCCACTACTCTCCTGGAGTACCACCACAGCCGATACTCCCCAAACAGACACCACTCCAGGCCTCCCTGACCAGAGTATTCGCCACCTCCACAGGTGGCCCAGTTATTCACCAGCTCGTCGTTGCTCCAGCCCCCCGGCTGGAGCCTATGCCATATCTACCAGAGCTTCGAGAGAGCCACATGGTTAAGGAGACACCCACTTCAGTTGTGGAGCCACAGCCAGCCGATGCCATAGGGCTTGTACTTGGTGGTGCCCAATCGGATGCCGGCCCGAGAGGGTGCCTGCTCCCTCTCAGGAGCCCCTCCCTGCTCCTGGCCAAGAGCCTAAGCCTGTGGTGGATTATTTGCCCTCTCCTAGGATGGAGCCACAGCCTGCGGCTACTGCAGAGGTAAAGTACAGCCCAGACGTTGGGGCCCCTCCAGTCACGGCCTGGTGGGATCAGACTCTTCCAGTCTTTCAAGCCTGTGGCCACAAGGACTTAGCCCTTCCTCCTGGCTCTGTCAGCCCCTGCCTGGTCCCAGACCTGGGGTTCTTGTTTTCCCTGCCTGCTAGCACCCTGCTAGCTCCAGCCTCAAGGACTCTGATACTTCCAGATCTCCCAGACCTTGCCTCAGGGGGCTCTCCAGTCCTCTCCTTGGGGGACCCACCAAAAGTCACCCCTGATGTTCCCTCCCCATGACCTAGCTGTCCAGTTCCCTGCCCCCAGGGTAGGGTTAGAGTCCCCTTCTTCCATGGTAGGGTCAGAGTTCCCTTCCTTCCCAATATATTTAGAGCTCCCTTCCTTCCCGGAAGGTTCAGAGTTCCCTTCCTTCCCAGTAGGTTCAGAGTTTCCTTCCTTCCTGGTAGGATCAGAGTTGCCCGCCACCACGATAGGGTCAGAGTTCCCTTCCTTCCTGGTAGGGTCAGGTTTAGAGTTCCGTGCCTCTCTGCTAGGCCTTCAGTGCCGTGCATCACAGGGAGGCTTTGAGTGTCCTGCCCCTCAGATAGGCTTTGAGTATCCTGCCCCCATGGTAGGTCTAGAGTTCCCTGCCTTCCCGTTAGGTCCAGTCTATCTTGGCCCCTCTGTAGGTTTTCAGTTTACATTCGTACCTGGCCTTTAGTCTCTGGCCATAGTTGCAGGTTCATACTGTTCTGACTTAGGTTCCTGGACTCCTGCCATACTGCTAGGCCCCCAGTCATTTGCCATTCTAGGTTTACAGTTCCCTGCACTAGTAGACCCTAGGTATCCTACCCAGCCAGGACCCACGTTCGCATCGTTGTCAGGTCCACAGTATCCTGCCCTGAAGGGATCGAAGACCCCCGCCTTATTGGGTACACAGCGCCCTAGCCTGTCAGCCTTAGAGCCCCCTGCCCTGCCAGGCTCTAAGTTAGGTGCCCTGTCTGTAGGTCTGCAGTCTCTCTCCCTGCTCAGATTGCAGCCCCCTGCCTTAGTTGGTAGGTAGTTGCCTATCCCACCAGGTTTAGAGCCTCCTGCCTTACTAGGCCCCAAATTAGCTGCACTAGGATCGCAGTCTCCAGACACACAGTCCACAGCTCTCTAGCCCACCAGACTTTGAGCCTCCTGCACTGCTAGGCCACAAGTAACCTGCGCTAGGTTCTCAGTCCTCAGCCCTTGTCTGCTCTCAGTCCCTAGTACTAGGTCCTCAGTCTCCAGCATTAGTCGGCCCTCAGCCCGTAACCCAGGTGGGTCATCAGGCTCCTGCCCCGCTAGGCTCAAAGGTACCAGTTTCTCCAGTAGGACCAGAGTTCTACTACTGTTCTAGGCCTCTTTCAGTTTCCCTTTCAGGTCCAGATTTGCTGTCCCTGTCAGACCCAAAGTTATCAACACTAGGCTCCCAGCCCTCAGCCGTTCTAATTTCGCTGTCTCCAGCTCTAGTCGGCCATCAGTTCACTGCTCCACCAGGCTACATGTTCTCTGCCCCACTAAGTCGGCAGCCTCTGCCCTCAGTTGGTCCGCAGCCCCCAGCCTCAATTGGCAAGTAGTCAGCTCCCTCAGTGCTACACGCCGAACCTCCTACACTAGTTCTAAGCCCTGGGTCTCCTGTCCCACTCGGCTTTGAGTTATTTGCTCCTCTAGGTGTGCAGTCCCTGCCTCTAGCCAGTTCACAGCCCCCAGTCTCAGCCAACACCCAATCGACTATACTAGCGCTAAGCTACAAATTCCCTGCTCGGCTAGGTTCACAGCCTCCCGCCATACCTAGTTTGCAGTCCTCAGTCTTAGTAGTAGGTTCCAAATCTTCACCCCTGTCAGGCCCTAAGTTTCCTGCCCTGCTAGGCCCTCAGCTCCCTGACCTGGGGGACCCACCGTTCCCTAACCAGGGGGCTCTGCTGTCTCTAGTTCTGGGTGTGTTGTGTGTGCATCAGCAATAATCACAAAGATCACTTATATGTGTGGTGGTGAACTAGAGAATACAATTCTGGATAAGGATACATCTGTCTGGTTCTTGTCGGACTGCCTGTAGTGGGGTAAGACTCAAGTAGAGTCAGCATTAAGTCACTAGCAGGTGAGGGCATCTACAGCCAACTGCTCGGACGGCTTCAACTAGCCGTTTTTACAAAAAACAGAATGTAAGCTTGCAGATCAGGATGGTTTGTACGAGGCTATGCATTAAGGAGTTTTACTGCAAGTTGTAACAGAAACTGTGGCATGAAATAGTATACTCTTTTCCAACAACACACTTGTCTTGAGTCCAGGGCACATTATTAGTAACTGTTTTCACCTCCCTGAACAAGACAGGTGTGTTACTGGACAAGGCTGACTTGCTCACCTTTCAGTTTAAATAAGTGTGGTGTACAGCAGGTTAGCCACCAGGGGGAGACTCGTCGAGGCCTGGTGACAGACGGAGTCTACATCACGAGGCGATGGCTCCTTCTGCTGGACGTGCCAGGTCTTAACGGGCCCTCCGGCCAGGACTAATTGGGGATGATTGTGGTTTGTGAGTAATCAAGGGGCTGATTGCTCACGAGCTGGACAAGTCCCAAAAGCTGCCAGAAGGGCAGCACATGGGGAAGGGACTGGGGGAAGAGAGATTACTCCCTTATAGTCGTGCTCAGTCCCAGGGATAACGGAGGGAGCTCAGGTTTGTTCCCCACAGGATACAGCAAGACCCGGAGCCCAGAAGACAGTATCCCGGAGAGGGTCTCCCCCATTATTTTATTTTTGTTTGTTATTTAAATTAACATCCTGGAAACCGAGCTAATCCAACTCTGTCCGTGTCTGATCTGTGTAAACGTCTTGACAAAACCCCCTGGTCTGCCACAAAAGGTAGAGATGGTCGTAGATTGATGCGACTTCAGTGAATTCATGCGAAGTGAGGATATTTATGCAAATAATACATTTTATTAATCAAAAGCTTTACAATACATAGTCAAACCATGACCAATAGCATTATCACGACCAAAGCAAAGAACTTTATTAAGACTCTCAAAATAGTTTCTCAGAGGAAGTTGAAGCAGAACTCTTCCTTAGCAGAGGTGAAGACCAAAGTTGAGTTCTCCTGGTTCTACACACTTGTGTTCGGAGTCTGTGCCTGAAAAGTATCTTGTTGACTCTTTGCATTGGAATTTATGGGTATTTAAAGTGTCTGTCTTATTTTCTGCTTTCCTGTGGAAAACTGACATCTTAGCAGGGTCTGCCACTGCTTTGACATGAGCTGATGTCATTGCTGAAAAAGAAAAAGAGAATGCTTAGTTGCCACATTTCTATGCCACATATTTCGATCTATCATTGGTCGTATTTCTAGTCTACTGAATTTAGTGTACACTGCATGTTTATTTTTCACCTAAGCCTGGTTAAATTTGAACTTTTATTTGTCTTGCTGTAGGGGAGAGTGGGGTAAGTTCACAATCAGAATTACTCTAACAAGGGAAATATAGTAATCTTTCAACAACAACAAAAGTTGTGTACAAAACATTAAGACTGACCAGGTGAATCCAGGTGAAAGCTATGATCCGATAATGAGGTTAAATCCACTTCAATCAGTGTAGATGATGGGGAGGAGACAGGTTAAATAAGGATTTTTAAGCCTTGAGATGATTGTGTATGTATGCCATGAATGGGCAAGACTGACTTAAGTGCCTTTGAACAGGGTATGGTAGTAGGTGCCAGGCAACCGGTTTGAGTGTGTCAAGAATTGCAACGCTGCTGGGTTTTTCACGCTCAACAGTTTTCCGTGTGTAACTCAATATTAGGAAGGTGCTCTTAATGTTTTGTACAATCAGTATATTTGAGGATGGTGTGTATCCCTGGAAATAATCAGAATTCATGTTAACATTACAGTTTTGAAATGGAGCTTGTCCACAACTTGGCAGCTTGGCACAACTTACCCCCGGGTATGGGGTATGTTGAATCGTGGGACAGGGTAAGTTAAGCTGCCTGCCTACAAATTTCTGTACTGAATTAAATATTAACACTACCTTTTTAAAACCATGTCTATCTTTATTTCCCAAACACAATTCAACACAATCGCTTTTTTGTATTTTAATCATTTTAAGCATCTTTTAACACAGGCTTAACATCTAACAAACACTTCGTTTTTTAAAACACTTTTAACATACGCCATTGCCCTTTTGTTTCCTCATATCCCAGCGAAGAAAACACTTAAATTTGCTCAACATGCCATTGGCTCAACTTACCCCATGGCCATGGGGCTGAACTTAACCCAAAGCAAACATTTTGACTGTATTAGCCCACACAGCTTCCAGGATGCACTTTCATGTTAGGTTTAGGACCTCATATTGAAGCGTATAGAGACCCCAACTTAAATAACAAGCCTAAAATGATCTACTTCGGTTTTGATACAATCATCATGAAACCTACAACACAATAAATTAATTTAACATGGTGAAATCAGTTTTTTTGGACCTAACTTGCTTAACACTTTTTCCATGTGATTTCTTCCTTCAGACTCCATGAAATGATGCCCTCTTCCTAAGTAGTTAGTCAAATTATGACTTTAGTGTATGGTTTCCTAGAAACAAGGGTGGCTCAACTGACCCCACTCTCCCCTACTTTCATATTTTAGTTTCTCTCTTTTCCCAATCACCAGCCAGAATATGCAAAAAAAAAACATTAATTACGAAGTTTAACAAACCATATAGCTCTACACACAATGATTACTTCGAACAATTTACACCGTAAATTAAATAAAAAACTGTGCAGAGGCTACCTTTGGTAACAGAATAAAGGTAAAATCTCCCTCTGTTTTATTATGTTACTAAACTTTATCTGTACAGTTCTTCCTGTAAATGTGTTTTTGCAACATTTTCTGTGGAAATTGTTAAAAGTTGTCCTTGTTCATATGGTTTGTTAAACTTTGAAAATGTTCTTTGGTATTCATTTTTTAAGGGAAAAATCTGTAAATCCATTACCATCTAGTAACATTTTTTTTATTCAAGGTTGTTATGAACAACTCACATTTGAATGTACTGTTTATCATAAACAACTGGATTCTATGTATTTTTTTATTTTTATTTTTTACCCCTTTTTCTCCACAATTTCATGGTATCCAAATGGTAGTTACAGTCTTGTCTCATCACTGCAACTCCCGTACGGACTCAGGAGAGGCGAAGGTCAAGAGCCATGCGTCCGAAACATGACCCAACCAAGCCGCATTGCTTCTAGACACCATGCCCGCTTAACCCGGAAGCCAGCCACACCAATGTGTCGGAGGAAACACCGTACACCTGGCGACCATGTCAGTGTGCATGTGCCGGCCTGCCACAGGAGTCGCTAGAGCGCGATGGGACAAGGACTTCCCTGTCGGCCAAACCCTCCCCTAACCCGGACGACGCTGGGCCAATTGTGCGCCGCCCCATGGGTCTCCCGGTCGCAGCCGGCTGCGACAGAGCCTGGACTCAAACCAGGATCTCTAGTGGCACAGCTAGCAACTGCGATGCAGTGCCTTAGACCACTGCGCCACTCAGGAGGCACAAGCAACTGGATTCTAGAGTCTAAATTGCACCCACTCTGTTTTGGCGTAGCCTTCTGAGTAGCCAGCTCCAGCTGTTAAATGCACCAGTCCAATCTGAAAAATGTCTTGTTATGCATTCTGACTCTAAGGGCTACAGCCTCGGAGGTTACTGGTGTGCCAATTTTTTTCTCCATCTCCCCGGGCCCTGGTGTACTAACAGTGATATGGAAGTTGAATGCAAAACCAGAACCCTGTACTGTAGAAGCGGTGGATGTTTTTGTCTGTAATCCTGCAAACTGATGTTTCACGTCTGAGAGAGCAGTTTCTTCTCCCTCTGCTGCTGGTGTACCCTCAGGGAAGAAGTAGAAAGTGAAAGAGATGTTTCTCTGCTCTGCTTTGTTGGTTCTTTTGGGCAGTGTCATTCACCCGAGGCTCAACGTCTGCTCCAAAACAATAACAGACACAAACACATGCAGAGACACAGTATTAAATCACATTACAATGCATAAGTATGTCAAGGAATTTCTTGTAATTACTTTTTGTGTACTAACTATGACCAGTGTCTTATACTCTGTCATGATTCCCTCAGCACCAGCCATTTCCAGATGAAAACTCTGAAGACACTCCTGCTGTTAGCTCAAATGACATGTAGATTGCTGCAGAAAGATTTTGCCAAAGCTTAACATCAGGTGCATAAAGTGTCACTAGCTACAGTGACTGCAGTGAATGCATTACAGGACCTTCATGAATGATCAAAGCACTGTTTTTGCACCTTTATGGAAGTGTAGTACAGTGCCTTCAGAAAGTATTCACACCACTTGACTTTTTCCACATTTGTATGTCTTACAGTGGCATTAACATGGATTGAATTGTCATTTTTTTGTGAATGATCTACATAAAACACTGTAATTTCAAAGCGGAAGATAAATTCTGACGTTTGTAAAAATAAAATAAAAATATATATCTACTGTATATACCGTATATGACAAATAAAACACTAATATCTTGATTTAGATAAGTATTCAACTTCCTGACTCAATACATGTTAGAATCCCCTTTGGCAGAAATTACAGCAGTGAGACTTTCTGAGTAAGTCTGTAATAGCTTTCCACACCTGAAATGTGCAACATTTGCCCTTTATTCTTTAAAAAATTATTCTTGCTCTGTTAAATTGGTTGTTGATCATTGCTTGACAACCATTTTCAGGTCTTGCCATAGGTTTTCAAGCAGATTTAAGTCAAAACTCTGACTCGGCCACTCAGGAACATTCACTGTCTTCTGGGTAAGCAACTCCAGTGTAGATTTGGGCTTGTGTTTTCGGTTATTGTCCTGCTTAAAGGTGAATTAATCTCCAAGTATCTGGTGGAAAGCAGACTGAACAAGATTTTCCTCTAGGATTTTCCCTGTCCTTAGTTCCATTCAATTTGTTTTTACCTAAAAAACTCCCCAGTCCTTAAGGATTAAAAGCATACCCATAACATATTGCAGCCACCACTATGCTTGAACATATGGAGAACGACACTGTAATGTGTTGTATTGGATTTGCCCCAAACATAACTTTTTTCTATTCAGGACAAAAAGTTAGTTGCTTGGACACTTTTTACAGTATTACTATAGTGCCTAGTTGCAAACAGGATGCATGTTTTGGATTTTTTACAATTCTGTACAGGCTTCCTTCTTTGCACTGTCAATTACGTTAGTATTGCAGTGTAACTACAATGTTGTTGATCCATCCTCAGGTTCTCCTATCACAGCCATTAAACTCTTAACTGTTTTAAAGTCACCATTGGCCTCATGGTGAAATCTCTGAGCGGTTACCTTTTTCTCTGGCAAATGAGTTAGGAAGGATGCCTGTATTTCTAGTGACTGGGTGTATTGATATACCATCCAAAGTGTAGTTAATAACTTCACCATGCTCAAAGGGATATTCAATGTCTGATTTTTATTTTATTTTACTCAATGTCTGCATTGAAAAACCTCCCTGGTCTTTGTGGTTGAATCTGTGTTTGTAATTCACTGCTCGACTGAGGGACCTTACAATTAAATCAAATCAAATGTTATTGGTCACATACACATGGTTAGCAGATGTTAATGCAGATGTAGCAAAATGCAATTATCTGTATGTGTGGGGTACTGAGATGAGATATTTATTCAAAAATCACGTTAAACACTATTATTGCACACAGAATGAGTCCATGCAACTTAAGTGACTTGTTAAGCAAATGTTTACTCCTGAATTTATTTAGGTTTGCCATAACAGGGGTTGAATAAGTATTGACATTTCAGCTATTCGTTTTTAAAAATTCATGTTCAAACATTTCGAAAAA
This sequence comes from Salvelinus alpinus, assembly GCF_045679555.1. Lineage (NCBI taxonomy): Eukaryota > Metazoa > Chordata > Actinopteri > Salmoniformes > Salmonidae > Salvelinus > Salvelinus alpinus. The sequence continues at coordinate 1,165,990 of NC_092102.1, forward strand.
CATAATTCCACTTTGACATTATGGGGTATAGTGTGTACATATGTGGAAAAAGTCCAGAGGTGTGAATACTTTCTGAAGGCTTTGAAAAATGCACAATGCTATTTCAAGCAGCCAAATTACTAGGAATGCATCGACCTTTTTACACGTTTTCGTAATTCCCGACCAGTAAAAGTTTCCAAATTCATTTGTTTCCACTATTCCCGATTTTTGTTGCTGGGAATAACGAAAACGTGTAAAAAGGTCGATGCATTCCTATCGAAGAAAGACTGACACATAGTAATTTGGCTGCTTGAAATAGCATTGTGCATTTTCTATATAGAAAATGAACCACAAAGTATTATATTTATTAAACTACTTTATCATAGAAATCTCATATTTAGCTTGGAAATGCCTTTTAGAAATGTGATTCAATTTGTAAACAAGCCTCGGCGTCGTAGTGCGTCATTTTGGTTTGACCAATACATATGCGTTTTGCTGGTGTTTGTGGGCAGGTCTACAAATTAGACGTCAAGAAAAGTATAAATACAAATACCATTTCTTGTTCAAAATTCTACGGAACTGTAAAAGGAACGGTGTATCTGGCATCTAAGAACATTGTAGTAGTTGGTTTGTTCTCAGTTAAGGTTTTAACAAGCCAAATACACTAGGTAAGTGTTTTGTGGTTGTTCATTTGAAATATAGTTAGCCCAGACTATTTTTATCCGTTGTTGGTAGCTAACTAACGTCAAGCGTTAGCTAAAAACAGGTGGTTTGCGTGGGCACTAGCTTGTCAACCTGGCTTATTTAGCTATCCGAGTTAACTAGCTACTGTAGGTAATTTAAATAAGCCAGGCCTCGCAGGTGATTTTGAAATGCTGCATGGCTAACTAAGGTGGCTAACGTTATATTGAAGATAACGAGGTTGCAACCTCGTTACGGTGACTTGAATAACGTTAACGGCGTTAGTGTAGAGACAGTTGAACTATTGTTAACATTTGCTAGGTAACGAACGACTGTCCGCCTTGTTTAGCCTTTCTCAATTTTAGTGTTTAGCTTGTTACTTATTTGGATGTTAATACTAACAGTACTTTGTTGGTTGTTACCCCCATCTTGGTTCTAAAATCGGACGTAGTTAGCTACCAAACGTTAAATTGTCTGCAAGTGCGTGATAGAATAATGATACTTTCAGTTGAACCGCCATACCGGTTTAGAAAGCTGTCGCCCTGCGTCCAATATGTTTAAACATCCTGTGTTGCTAGCTAGCCGACTGGGGTCTCGGCTTACTTCTTGGCGCCTTTAGCCGTATGAAACTAGTAGTAGCCTTTTGGCATTTTTTTTTATGGTGTAACGTTAGTTGCATGCCTGCTGATATAGGTATCACCATTTATTTGGCTGTCTAATGCAACCACTACGACTGGTTTCAAAACTCGATATTTTAAATGTGCTGGCCATCAGTAACCTTGTTTATTGAGTAGTGACGCCACGTGGTTTCTTGTGCATTTTAGAATTTCACCTATTTTCAGATAGGTCTACAAGTGAGCTATGGCACGTACCAAACAGACCGCCCGTAAATCCACTGGTGGAAAAGCACCCAGGAAACAACTGGCCACAAAGGCTGCAAGGAAAAGTGCGCCATCTACTGGCGGTGTGAAGAAACCTCACCGATACAGGTAACGCTTCTGACCTGGACCATAATCAATTTGCTGCAACAGGACACTTCTTGGCATGTGTACTGACTGTGTGTGTAGGCCGGGCACAGTGGCTCTGAGAGAAATTCGTCGGTACCAGAAATCCACTGAGCTGCTGATCAGGAAGCTGCCTTTTCAGCGGCTGGTCCGTGAGATTGCCCAGGACTTCAAGACAGACCTCCGCTTCCAGAGTGCTGCCATTGGTGCTCTGCAGGCAAGTTAAACAAAGGATTTGAGTTGAAACGGGTTGATTTATGGATAGGTGTAGTCCAGGGTTTCTGTTTTTGCCCAAAAGCCTGTTGCAGCCGAAAACAACTAAACAAATTGCTAAATAGTGCTTTTATTCTTTGCTGGCAATACCAGTTGATTGAAATGCATTTGACTTATGCTTATTGGTCTATATTTACTATAGGTTAATTTGCATAATTATTTTGGATTAAATTGGCCATCTAACAGATGCATTGATCCATTGGCAGCTAAATGAGTGCACAGAACTTGTAGCCTCTAACTTCTCTTGCGCTTTCACGCTGAGGACTGATTATTGATGGCGGTTGTTGGAAATATTTTTCTAATAGGTTACTGTGAGGAACTAGTTTTAATAACATATAATTCGCAGTGGATGTTCCTCTTTCCTACATTTCCACACAGCAGGCCAGGTACTTCTATGCATGATCAGGCACTCATGCTTCCTCAACATTATCAGGACTGAGAAACCAGACTTGCTCATTACTCACATGGAGCACTCCAAACAAAAGACAATGAGAAATTGACAAATCTCATAAATGATTATGAAATAAACCAAAACTCACAAGTGTAGAAGGTTGTAAACTCTGCAAACAGTGTTTCTACTCAATGGGAACAGTAAAATGACTAATGCATGCATTAACAGAAATTGTAACCAAATGACAGCTTAACAGTACATTTACTAAAATCAAAGGGCAAACAATTTACACTGAATTGGTGGGAGACAGCTGAGCAATTCTGTAGAGACTCGACCATCTTCGCCACACACCCCTCCCCTTGTCCCAACATTTTAAAATTCTACTCCAGACAGCTTCACACATTTTAGCTTTTCACCACAGCCGTAACTCAATCAGCTAGGTCTTAATGCCCTGCGTTTACCAAATTGCAGATTTCCCAAATAGGCATCGGCCTACGTGCTTGTGATTTTGAAATGATCCACAACAACAAAAAATGTAAGATGCAAGATGATCCTCAGTTCCTCTTTGGCCAAGTCATGCTTTCTGGTGAAGTGTGTCGAATGGTCTTGTTCCTCTATAGACAAGTACTTTTGACATTTATTTCCATTCCCTATTGGGCCCACCCCATGCCGTTAATCCCATTCTATTGGTTTTCATATTTACTTTATTTCGTTGTCCAGAAGCAAAAGGTACAATCCTAGTCATATTAGCAACCCATCCATGTTGAATCTTTAGATTCCCCTGCTTTCTAACTTGACAATGCAGTTTTATTGGTTGCTGCGATAAATGCGTTGCTTTTTCTGTTAAAAGATGCATTACTATATTCTGAGCACTGTGAGTGGATGCCCTAATAGATGCCCATACGTGTCCAGTAAATTACTCTTTCTCTGTCACGTTGTCTGGAAACTTATTCTATTTTTTTATTTTTCCCCTAATGGAAACCTTGGTTCAGTCCCATTGGCTGTTGCTCTAACATGGGTAGACAACCCAGGCAGTGGTGTGCCAGAGTAGCCTTAGTCCCAATTATGCAGCAGGTAAATGATGACTTGGTTAGCTGCTGCCCTTAAGTTAATATGTACTGATGCCAATAGATTCTGATTATGGAATTCTCTCCCCATACAGGAAGCAAGTGAGGCATACCTTGTTGGCCTGTTTGAGGACACCAACCTGTGTGCCATCCATGCCAAGAGGGTCACCATCATGCCCAAAGACATCCAGCTGGCCAGGCGAATCCGAGGCGAGCGTGCATAATATGAACACTTTGAACTCTTCGAGGGAAGGTGGGTGGGGTGCTCAACCATAAATTACTATGCTGGACAAAAATGTTCAAATGCAACAATTTCATTGCTTTTACTGAGTTCATAAGGCAATCAGTCAATTTAAATACATTAATTAATCCCTAATCTATAGATTTCATATGACTGGGTACAATGGTTGGTCACAAATACCTTAGAATGGGACTCAGGATCTCATCAGTTTTGAGCATTCAAATTGCCGTTGATAAAATGCAATTGTTTCCATTGTCTGTAGCTTATGCCTGCCCATACATAACCCCACCATGGGGCACTCTGTTCACAACACGGACATCAGCAATGGTTGTGAGGCCGGTTGGACGTGCTACCAAATTCTCTTAAACAATGTTGGATGCGGCTTATCGTAGAGAAATTAACATTCAATTCTCTGGCAATAGCTCTGGTGGACATTCCTGCAGTCAGAATGCCAATTTCATGCTCGCCCAACTTGCGACATCTGGCATTGACAACTAAGCATTTTAGATTGGCCTTTGTCCCCAGCACAAGGTGCCCCTGTGTAATGATCATGCTGTTTAATCAGCTTCTTGATATGCCACACCTGTCAGGTGCATGGATTACCTTGGAAAATGAGAAATGCTCACTAATGGGGATGTAAAACAATTTGTGCACAAAGTTTAAGATTTTTGTGTAAAATATCTTATTTTATTTCAGCTCAAACTTGGGACCAAATTGTTATTTTTGTTCAGTGTATGTAGTAATTTTTGTATGGTCTCATTAGTAGAATAAAAGCTTGGGATTTATAGTACATGAGTAGCAAGTTTCATGCAAAAACATTCTTAATCTTTTCTCAGGTTTTGAAACTATTTTTTTAAAATTGTTAGTTTATATTTTTAGGTCATCTTAATGTAGTATGCATTTCACATTATGGCCATTTGTTGTAAATAAACTTTCCACTACCTCACTTGGACTACATTTTTTTTTGTTGGTTTAAGACCCTCATTTATGCATATTCTGGGCTGAGCTATACTTTCTTAGCCATGGCTGAGGCAAAATTGACTATGCCCAGGATTGGCATTTGTTGGTTAAAGTGAGACTATGTTAAGTACAAGGCTCTGCATTAACATTTTAAAACCAAGAGTCTACAAGGCATTGCTTCAAATACACATCCAAAGACTACATCTTCTGCAAAATTACATCTATAATTCATATTGTACACAACTTGGTTTCACCATATGCTTATGGCTACTTGCCTAAAGGTTGGATGGAAACATGGTTAGTGTTACCTTTCCTAAACACAATTGACAATGTTGCGTGAGGTTCATAGTCTAAATCTTGGATAGTTACATTTTGAATGACAATTGCATCTTGCTCCTTAATTATTGAACCTCGGCACTTACAGGTGGATGGCCAGAGCATTAATACCTCATGCTCAATGCTCATCGACATGGAAGCATACACAAATTGTGCATTCCATAGACATTGCCTAATCTAGCTAAAATAAATAACCTCAAATTAGACTTTCAGTTACACAATATTAGCTAGATTTGCTTTGTTCTTCATCCAAGAGTAAGCCATGTAAATGTTCATATTCCTCTCAAGCTGTCCAATGTCTGTCTCGCCCGTCACTGCACACCACAGCAAGAAGCTCACCCCAAAGAGACTGATGGAGGACTTTCCACCACGGCCGCTGATATTTGCGTCCAAGGGACTGGTCTACATTCTAAGTCTTGTGACTGGCTTTGCTGGTACTGAACTTGATGGGATGACTGAGCTCCTCACCGTCCTAATCTGCTGTTTTTGACTTAGCCAGCCTCTGGGAGGTCAGGGAGAGGGTTCAAGTGCATGGTTTAATAAAAAAAATAAAAACTTTAGCATCCCAAAAATAAAAAAGGCCAGGTGTAACAGTAACAACATATCAAATGACATTGAACAGAATGCCACTCCCCACCCTTAAATTTCCCCCCATGTTGTAGTGATTTACTGATCGCTACGTTGAGAAAAAACATACTTTCTATGATAGATGTGATTGTCCAGATGTGGTTGCACTGGATAAGAGCGTCTGCCAAATGACTAATGTACTATTTTAGGAGCTGGGCGTCTAGTTTTTTTTTTGGCATCCTACAGAAAGCTCTTTCGCAATATTGTATTTTATCCCCCATTTTCATGTTTGAAAAGGCTTCAGATATGCAGCTACTCAGGATCTTGGGGAGGCATGTAGCCTAACGTAAACTCACATCGCCTTGGTCTGTACAATTGCCCTCATTTTAGCGCCCCAAAAAACGTAATACTTCCAGATCAACTGTAATGTCAATACCATTGTAAAGCACACATTCTCCCCTTTCCAACATTATCAATTACATGACCTAAACGCTGCCCGTTTCTGCATAATTCAAGCAGGCAATGAGCCCCGTTGGGTCTTTTTAAAAATGGCGGGTGGGGAAGAGAAACTAATGCGTGATAGTGAGAAGGGGAGATGTTGTGTGGGAAAATTGAATTTTTTCACTCGATCTGTCCAACTTATCGCTTCTAAAATGTAAATGAAACACTATAAAGAGTTTATATAATGTGTCATTACATACCTATTTGAAGGTTTGTGTTGAATTTGAATCGGGTTTTTAGGGCGGTGCTAAAGTGATCTTAGAAGTAAACAGCGGCTTTGAGAATGATGATCGCATGCAATGATGATGCAAAAAATGACTAGGTATCCACCCTTACCCCCGTCACTGTCCATTTCTTGTTTTTAAACACAAGTGCTACACCTGGTGGAGAGAGATTGTAAGACAGATAGTTGCTTTATGAGTGCTGTACATTACGACATGACACGTCACGATGTAACGGAGGGTCTTTTTTTTCCTTCAACTTTTCTCCAATACTATAGAGCCATTACCATGTCGATCAACGCTTTAATAGAAACCTATTTCACACCCCTGATTTTGAAGTCAACAGTCGCTACAGTCCCATTAGTTTTCTTTGTAGCCTCGTTTGAATGTTGCGGTTGAGCACATTTGTACGGAATGGGGTGAGTTTACGTTAGTGGTTAGAGCGTTGGGCCACTAACCGAATGGTTGCTAAATCGAATCCCTGAGCTGACATGGTAAACATCTGTTTTTCCCATGAACAAGGCAACACTGTTCTTAGTCTGTCATTGTAAATAAGAATTTGTTCTTAACTGACTTGCCTAGTTCAATAAAAAAAAAAATGACCGTAGGAAATGTAGCTAGCAAGCTATCACTGTTAGCTAATGTGTGAGTCAGTCACTCCTGGTTGGTCACGTAGGGTGCAGGAAGGTCGAAGAGCCCCTTAATCTAAAAGGTAAAATAACCAGTGTCACTGAACACTGAGTGATGGTTTTAAAACCTGAACCAAATGTGTACACCTTTGCTAGCTTGGTTTCAGTCAGGTTTGTTTGATTCACTGAACTACTCTGTCCATGATGAAACTGAACTGTATAGCTAGCCACCTCAACGCAACTCCTGGCGTTTAGTTTAATTGAGTACTGCGTAGGTACCTGTATATTTATCATATTGTACATGCCTCTGCATTGTCTTGGTAACAAATCCCAATCTCACGATACAGATAAGTGTGACAACTTAGATAAAACACGTCCTACTCTCGACATCGTGAAGAATGGCCATCACAGGTCAAAATTCTCAGTTCGAAGCAGATTATGTAACATTTCGTTGTGTAGCTTTGACGAACACAATTCAGTTAACGAGAAAATGATTCCTAAACATTCGACAGGAAGATAGTTGAGGCATTTTAATTTTACAGTATCAGATGCTGCCAATATATTTAAACAAAACTAGAATATCTTTTTTACATTTAATCTATGGTGGACGTCAAATTCTTAGGATAAACAATGCAAGATACCGTGCTTGCATATAATATTGCATCTATTGGAATTGCAAGAGCAGTCAGACAATTAGGTAGCCTATCGTCATACTTAAAACCAGTGCTTAATTTGTAAATCGGAAGGTGCCAGGACAAGTAAGCAAGCAGGGTAACTTGGTACCAGAACGCATGGGAGACACGTGTTATGTTAGAATTGCAAGCAAATCATAGCATTTGTGTTGTGGCATAGAGCAGCATAGTAGAGCCACTTATAGGAGTTGCACACATGGGGAACATTTTTAGTAGCCTAGGATCCTGGATAAATGGGCCCTTTTTATAAAAGCATTTCATGCAATTCTGTGTCATTTTACATGACTGGAAACTTTGGCAGAGTATTTTTTTATACTGCACAAATTATCAAAATGACAAACTGAGAATCTTGAGATCAATATAAACGACCTTGTCTTGAATCCAATAACAGCGAAGGCTCCTCAGGGGAGGACCATCCTCAATGAATTTCATAAAAATAGTCAAACATGAAAAAATATGATTTTTAGCTAAATCTATACTAAATATGTTCACGTTGCCAAATAATTGATTAAAACACAGTCTTGCAATGACTGTCTACAGTAGCCTCAACAGCACTCTGTAAGGTAGCACAATGGTGTAGCTGGAGGACAGCTGGTTTCCATCTTCTAGGTACATTGACTTCAATACGAAACCTAGTAGGCTCATGGTTCTCACCCCTTCCCATAGAATTGCACAGTAATTATGATAGGTTGGAGGACGTCCTCCAACCTAACAGAGCAGATTGTCCACCCAATCAAAGGATCAGAGAATGAATCTAGTACTGAAAGCATAAGCTACAGCTAGCACTGCAGTAGATAAATGTGGTGAGTAGATGACTCCGAGAGACAATAGTTGAACAGTTTTGAACAAATATATTTCTTCAAAAATGAACGAGAGAGACCGTTAGCTAGCTATATTTCTAGGTACAGTGCCTTCGGAAAGTATTCAGACGTCTTGACTTTTTCCACATTTTGTTACGTTACAGCCTTATTTGAATATGGATTAAATGCATTTTTTCCTACACCCAATACCCCATAATGACAAAGCGCAATGTTTTTTAGAAATGTATTAAAGGTATTCAGACCTTGCAACTTGAAATTGAGCTCAGTTGCATCCTGATTTCATTGATCATCCTTCAGATGTTTCTACAACTTGGAATCCACCTGTGGTAAATTCAATTGATTGAACATGATTTGGAAAGGCGCACACCTGTCTATAAGGTCCCACAGTTGACAGTGCATGTCAGAGCAAAAACCAAGCCATGGAGACGAAGGAATTGTCTGTAGAGCTCCGAGACAGGACTGTGTCGAGGCACAGATCTGGGGAAGGGCACCAAAAAATGTCTGCAACATTGAAGGTCCCGAAGAACACAGTGGCCTCCATCATTCTTAAATGGAAGAAGTTTGGAACAACCAAGACTCTTCCTAAAGCTGTCCGTCTGGCCAAACTAAGCAATCGGGGGAGAAGGGCCTTGGTCAGGGAGGTGACCAAGAACGCGATGGTCACTCTGACAGAGCTCCAGAGTTCCTCTGTGGAGATGGGAGAACCTTCCAGAAGGACAGCCATCTCTGCAGCACTCCACCATTCAGGCCTTTATGGTAGAGTGGCCAGACGGAAGCCACTCCTCAGTAAAAGGCACATGACAGCCCGCTTGGAGTTTGCCAAAAGGCACCTAAAGACACTCAGACCATGAGAAACAAGATAATCTGGTCTGATGAAACCAAGATTGAACTATTTGGCCTGAATGCCAAGCGTTACATCCGGAGGAAAACAGGCACCATCCCTACAGTGAAGCTCGGTGGTGGCAGCATCATGCTGTGGGGATGTTTTTCAGCGGCAGGGACTGGGATACTAGTCAGGATCAAGGCAAAGGTGAACGGTGCAAACCTGCTCCAGAGCGCTCAGGACCTCAGACTGGGGTGAAGGTTCACCTTCCCACAGGACAACGACCCTAAGCAAACAGCCAAGTCAACGCAGGTGTGTCTCTGGAAAGACCTGAAAATATCTGTGCAGCAACGCTCCACATCCAACCTGACGGAGCTTGAGAGGATCTGCAAAGAAGAAACGGAGGAACTCTGTGCCTAGCGTGTAGCGTCATTCCCAAGAAGATTCAAGGCTGTAATCGCTGCATTCGCAAAAATGTCTAAACCTGTTTTTGCTTTGCCATTATGGGGTATTGTGTGTCTATTGATGAGATTATATATATATATTTTTTTAAATACATATTAGAATAAGGCTGTAATGTGACGAAGTCAAGGGGTCTGAATACTTTATGAATGCACTGTATATAAATATTTGCGCATAAGTGTTTCCACCGACACTTCTATCATTCATTTTACCGACAAAAAATACCACCTTGTATAGCATATTTTGTTTTTTTCAACATTTCGAAAGTTGAACGAGAAATGTTCTGTTTCCCATCAGGCCTGTCATGACATTTTTTATCTGACATGTACTTTAGGGACATATCAAAATTTGCTGGGTGGGAGGGGCTGGTCCAACTCAAGGTGGCATAAAAAAAGGCACTGCCCTTCTCAAAGTAAAACATATTTTGACATGACATTCCCCTTATACTGTAAAAGAATTTGAACAAATTGCAATTTTTTCATAACCATCGTTGTAGGCCAATTTTGAACGAAGAGCCCTTACGGAGCCAAATATCTACAGTCTATTCCAGTGTTTCTCAATTCTGGTTCTGGGGATCCAAAGTGCAAATTTTTGGTTTTTGCACAAGTAATCACACACTCCACTCAACTAGTCAACTCCTGTATTTTACATACTTTGGGAAAAGTGTGTAGAATCTGGACCATTGGAGTCTGCTGAGGGGAGGACTGCTCATAATAATGGCTGGAACGGAGCGAATGGAATCAAACACATGGAAACCATGTATTTGATACCATTCCATTTATTCTGCTCCAGCCATTACGACAAGCCTGTCCTCAACTAAGGTGCCACCAACCACCTGTGATTTGGACATACCCTACGATTGCAACTCTGTAGTTAAGTAGTCCTGATATGGCTTTACAAAATATACACCTACATTTTACAATATCACTGATTTCCAGTGGAATAACTCAAGAAGAGATGGGACTCTCTTAACTCAATATACAAGATATACAAATAATACATACCCCCACACAAAACACAGCATCAAGGTACAGTAATTGGCTACAGGTTACACAAAATAACATGCAGTGCCTCATGACATTTTACCTCAATGGGTCAAAATGCATAGTTTGTGTCTCGCAATTAACAGAGAGGTCCATCGTCAGAAGATTATTATCCGGGTGACAGCAATGACGGTGGTGGTGAGGTGCTGTCAGAGGTGGTGGTCCCACTGGATGATGTAGATTATTTTGATGGTGAGGAGACTGGTAAAACAAAACTCAACACTGCCGTTTAGAATAAGAAAATATGTAAGCAGCTGCCGAGGACCAGCCTGTAAGGAGGATGACAGCGCGTGACAACTCACAAAGACACAGAGGAGGAGGAACTATCTAACACCCAGGGAGAGAGAACGAGTGACCTCAGTCGAACACAGAAAGAGGAGGTGGAAGAGGCATAGATAGAGGAGGAGGTTACCCCTGAGGCAATTCCTCCTGTTCATGTGAGCAAGAAAGAGCAGAAGGCTTCTGATCAGCCAAATGGCAGGCAGAGGGAGAGGTCATAGTGATTCACACCCACAGAGAGAAAGACAACCCACACAACCTCTTGGTTGAGATGAACCACACAGAGGTAGAGGCAGAGGGCCTTCAGGGCTAGCCAGTCAGCCTGCCTGCTCTGATCCTCAAGTCAATTGTATTTAAATTCATGTTCATTAAAGATTTTTATTCAAGAATTTAAAAGTCCCATTTACTTAATGATAATTTTTCACTGTGTTCAACCCTCAAGAACCAGGGTGAGTCTGGGTCGCCCTTTTACTGGGCAAACACAACTTGCATATCGTCATAGACTAGGCCGAAACGTTAATCTTTTAACCTTGCTTGAATAAAACAATGCATAAAATTGGGATGTTTCCCAGGTATTTACATAACCTACTCCACACTTGCAAAGTGAAAGTTTATAGAAAAGTTCTGAAATTAAGTAGTAAAGAGAAGAAAAGCAGAATTGAGTCCAATTATAATGCAAATAATTTAATGGTCTATGGTTCAATCCCATTTCTGAATGTCTGATGAATAATTAATATTGTTCCTCCTCTTCCTTGTGGCAGGCGCAGCAGCACACTGCCCTCCAAAGCCTGCAAAAAAATCGCCGGACTGCCCCTTTCCTAGCTCTGCATGGAACATCCAGTGTCACTTCCTTGGTGACGTGTTGGGTGACATCCGGGATGACCACAGCAACATCCTCTGGAAAGGGAAAAAATAGGAACAGAATGTAAAAAATGCAAACCGTAGGTTCTAAACACTGGCCAGTTGAAAGGTTCTACTAAGATGTCATGACAAACGGCACCTGTCAGAGTGCTCTCTAAGTGTTACTCACCTGCTTGGATGTCAGCTGGCAGAGTGGCGAAGACGGCCATCGTGAGAGTCCTTTCTTCAGGTGTGACGTCCACAACCTCCAGGAGGGAAGAGATGGGCTCTGTGTAAGTGGTGATGTCTTTAACCTCCAGGTGGGAAGATGCCGGGTCTGCCTCTGTGTTAGGGGTGATGTCTTTAACCTCCAGGCTGGAAGATGCAGGGTCTGCCTCTATGTTAGGGGTGGTGTCCACAACCTCCAGGTGGGAAGAAGCCTGGTCTGCCTCTGTGTTAGGGGTGATGTGTTTGACCTCCAGGCTGGAAGATGCAGGGTCTGCCTCTATGTTAGGGGTGGTGTCCACAACCTCCAGGTGGGAAGAAGCCTGGTCTGCCTCTATGTTAGGGTGATGTCCACAACCTCCAGGTGGGAGGAAGCCGGGTCTGCGTCTGTTATGGGTGACAACAACAATCCTTATGAGCTCTACTACTACAAGGCACCAAGATGTCATCACAACAGGCATCTGTCAGAATGCTCTCTATCATTGCTACTCACCTGCTTGGATGTCAGCTGGTAGTGTGGTGGAGACGGCCACCGCGAGGACAGGGGGGACTGGTAGGGTGGCTGCTGGGGGCTGGAAGCAGCTCTGCAGTTCGTCCGCCACAAAGGCACAGACAGAGCTCATATAAAAAGGGCTCTGGAGGTCATCCGTGGAGAAGGACTGACTGATTTTCCCGAGGATCGACCGCACAGAGTCAAAAGCAGCAGCCCGGGAGAAAGGGATGTGAGGGGAAGGGTCCTTTAACATGCAGGAGAGCTTCTCCACTACAGCCGCCACCATGCCCACGGCCATCCCGCTTATAAGGATTGGGTGCTCTGAATGGCCTTCCTCTGGCTGAAGCCACAGGGCCAGGAGGAGCCTGGGCACCACCTCCACCACCACCTGAGATGGGCTGAGCAGGTTGCTACGGGGCTCATTGGACTGCTCGCCCAGAATGCTCCTCACAGCTCTCTCCACGATGCTGTGGACCTTAGGATCGCTGAAATCAACAAAACGGAGAAGACAAAGCTAAACGATGTGCAATGTTCTCACAGAGAACACTGTCTTAGTCTGTTTCTGCGTAGTTACAGATGTGTAGATAAATGGATCAAGTCATATGCAGGGCAGTACATGGAACTCACATGTCAGCTGGCGAGGTGGAGTGCATGGAGCGACGGAGCTTGCAAAAAGCCTCGTGCTCCATGTTCATCATTTTTAGGCAAGTGTTTACTTCCCAGGCCTGCAGTATGAAACAGGAAGTCCCATTAGTGTAATTTCACAACAGATCTATCCTGCTGTGCTAACTAGTTGTTGAAAGGCTAGTAAAGAGCTCACTAACTTGTAGTATGTCTCTAACTCTCATTCTCTTACCAGCCGAGCGAGGTCGTTTCCCTCCTCCAGGGTTTCCTTCCACACCCTTCAAATAAAATACAGAGCAATTTAACTTTCCTGGCTTCTGATTTTTCTGTTGTTTATTTTACCCACACCTCCTGGAGTGCTGCTGGTGGCAGGGAATGGCAGTGAAGGTGAGTGCTGACGTGGTACTCACCTCTCCCTAAGGGATTTTTTGCCCTGAGACACCAGCCAGTTGCTCATGTGCTCCGTGGTGACATGGGGCGGGACCTGGCCTTGACTCTGGAGCAGCAGATAGTGGACCATGAGCTTCTTCTGCAAGATGAGGTAAGGTGTGAGACCGTGCCACGAAATACCATATCATGTGCTTTCAGAAGGGCCTCTCGCAACATTTCACAACTGCTCATGCCTGACGATTTGCAAGTGATATTAAGAACTCTTATGACCAACTTCTCTAAACTGTCTTGAAATACAACTCTGTTGTTTATGTTTTTGTGGGATGAATCTTACCTGTTTATTGTAATATGTTTCCTCCCAGCAGGCCTGCAGAGTCTGAAAATAAAGGCTGCTTCTACAGAATTCCTTTGAAGATAATGAAAATAATTATGCTTTGTTATGCACAGGCATTTACAGTATGCTAAAATGCATTTCTCCTAAGATAACCTTTGTGGGACCATAAGTGAACTCCGGAATGCACAAAACCCTATCCATGGTAAGATGGGGACGAAATGCAGCGCTATAGATATACGGGATGCTCTAGAGATAACGGGAATGACTTAAAGTCGCGAATAATCAATGACTGCGGAGTCGTCCAATATGCTGCACTTAGAATTGAGTTGTAGGCGATGTTTTGGGCAAATAGAATGTTTACATTCTATTGCCATGGAGAAATGGAATGTGTAGAACCTGTATAAATGGGTATGCTTCTATGTCTTTATTTCGTGAAAGATTAAGCTCTTTGTTATGTCATAATGTGTATATGAGGACGTAGGAGCCCGTCCCGATTCATGACGCGCTATCCAGGTGCATGTTGCTTAGACCTACTAATCCAACCTTGGTTTACAAGTTAAATACATTGTTTGTATATGCCTATACAAATCTATCGACCACTTCCATTTAAAGCAATGATTGTCAATTGAAAATGTGGTTGTTGTGTTATCCTGTTGTGCACCTTGAGTGTCAGTCCCCTTAAGCACATTATTCCAATATTTCCTGAGCTCTGAATTGACACAATGAACACTTTTGCAAAGATGATCGGTTCAAAATAAGAGTATGAATGACAATAAACGTATGACTTGGATTGTATGCATAATAGTGTAGTAAACAATATCGCTCAGCGTGGGAACTTTTGGTGTTAGGAAAGTTTCCGTTATAAGTCTCCATGGCACGTATCAAATTTATTTATATAGCCCTTCGTACATCAGCTGATATCTCAAAGTGCTGTACAGAAACCCAGCCTAAAACCCCAAACAGCAAGCAATGCAGGTGTAGAAGCACGGTGGCTAGGAAAAACTCCCTAGAAAGGCCAAAACCTAGAGAGGAACCAGGCTATGAGGGGTGGCCAGTCCTCTTCTGGCTGTGCCGGGTGGAGATTATAACAGAACATGGCCAAGATGTTCAAATGTTCATAAATGACCAGCATGGTCAAATAATCAGGAGTAAATGTCAGTTGGCTTTTCATAGCCGATCATTAAGAGTATCTCTACCGCTCCTGCGGTCTCTAGAGAGTTGAAAACAGCAGGTCTGGGACAGGTAGCACGTCCGGTGGACAGGTCAGGGTTCCATAGCCGCAGGCAGAACAGTTGAAACTGGAACAGCAGCAAGGCCAGGTGGACTGGGGACAGCAAGGAGTCATCATGCCCGGTAGTCCTGACGCATGGTCCTAGGGCTCAGGTCCTCCGAGAGAGAAAGAAAGAGAGAAGGAGAGAATTAGAGAGAGCATACTTAAATTCACACAGGACACCGGATAAGACAGGAGAAGTACTCCAGATATAACCAACTGACCCCAGCCCCCCGACACATAAACTACTGCAGCATAAATACTGGAGGCTGAGACAGGAGGGGTCAGGAGACACTGTGGCCCCATCCGATGATACCCCCGGACAGGGCCAAACAGGAAGGATATAACCCCTCTCACTTTGCCAAAGCACAGCCCCCGCACCACTAGAGGGATATCTTCAACAACCAACTTGCAATCCTGAGACAAGGCCGAGTATAGCCCACAAAGATCTCCGCCACAGCACAATCCAAGGGGGGCGCCAACCCAGACAGGAAGATCACGTCAGTAACTCAACCCACTCAAGTGACGCACCCCTCCTAGGGACGGCATGAAAGAGCACCAGTAAGCCAGTGACTCAGCCCCTGTAATGGGGTTAGAGGCAGAGAATCCCAGTGGAGAGAGGGGAACCGGCCAGGCAGAGACAGCAAGGGAGGTTCGTTGCTCCAGAGCCTTTCCGTTCACCTTCACACTCCTGGGCCAGACTACACTCAATCATATGACCTACTGAAGAGATAAGTCTTCAGTAAAGACTTAAAGGTTGAGACCGAGTCTGCGTCTCTCACATGGGTAGGCAGACCATTCCATAAAAATGGAGATCTATAGGAGAAAGCCCTGCCTCCAGCTGTTTGCTTAGAAATTCTAGGGACAATTAGGAAGCCTGCGTCTTGTGACCGTAGCGTACGTGTAGGTATGTACGGCAGGACCAACTCGGAAAGATAGGTAGGAGCAAGCCCATGTAACGCTTTATAGGTTAACAGTAAAACCTTGAAATCAGCCCTTGCCTTAACAGGAAGCCAGTGTAGGGAAGCTAGCACTGGAGTAATATGATCAAATTTCTTGGTTCTAGTCAGGATTCTAGCAGCCGTATTTAGCACTAACTGAAGTTTATTTAGTTTATTTATTCACATGTTGCTTTACATAAGATTACATGAAAACATGTTTTTGGAACACTTCCCGTGTTCACATGTGAAATTCATGTGGTTTTCCCGTAAACGCCCTGCAGTTCCACACTCAAGGATCTTAATAATGCTTTAAAATGCACATGTACGATTGTGCATGTGTAATGGGTTGAAAACAAAGTCACTAAAAACAGACACCCATTTATTATTTATCCCCCCCCCCCCCCCAATTTGTTTATGTATTTGTCTTAATTAATCTAAATTGTAATTTCTACATACTTTAGCGTTAGCAGTCCATCAGGCCAATAGATGGCGCTGTTGCACTGTTTTAGCAGGAGAAACAGCAAGTTCTGGCCAAGCGCTCACCATTCTGCAGAATAAGGATCAGAACTTTACAGAGGTAAACTGTGTCTGTTCTTTTTGCTATTACAGGTATGTAACAGAACTTCCAAACGTTCAAATATATACACAATATGTAATGACATGCTATTTAACAACTTTGTCAAGATATTATCACGTTAGGAAAGGTTTTGTTTTGGCTTTGTGTCGAACTGAGTGAGAGTATATGTTAGCTTGATGCTAGCTGAGGTAAAAAACGATTTACGAGTCACAGAGACTATGTTTACTGAGTAGCTTACTTGTACTGGATTTTGTCTAGGAGATTTTTTATAAAGAATCCATTTGTTAGGGATTTCTGAGTTGGTTTTACATGTTATTGTTTTTGTGTAAAATTGTGCTCACTAGCTGGTAAGCTGGCCGAGCACGCTCAGTCTGGTGGACTTTTAGTGCATACAGTGAGAGAGAGACGATTTTCTGGAGGTGCCACTATCTTAAAGCTGAATGTATTGTTGTCCGTTTTCTATAGAGGTAGCGGTATATAGAAAAACATTCAGTTATTTATGTTTTCATATATAGGTGTTTCTATTGTATGAATGTGAAATACATTGTGGTTTTCATGTGAAACCATACACTAAGACAGGGTTATTTGTGGAACATTTTTGAATTCTGCTTTAGGTAAAGTGCATTTATGTTGTGTAATTTAAAGTGTGCACTTGTTTGATGTGAATATTTTCAAAGTACTAACAAGAAAATAGACAATTGAACAAGAGAAAAAAAACATTCTTCAGAATAAAGAAAGCGCCAGAACTTTGCAGACGTAAACTTGTGTCCGTTCTTTTTACTATTGCAGGCCACCTCAGCTACACATGCACTCTGTCTGCACACGCATCCACGCATGCACATACACACGGACAAACATACACTAATGTTCTCTCTCTTGTGTTTGTCAGCAGTTCATCGTGGCTCTGTCATTCACCTCCTTCACCAAAGCTCTGTCAGGGATCTACATGAAGAGTGCCATCACTCATAGAGACACTTTGACCTGTCCAGCTCTCTCATCGGACTCATAGACGGCAGCTTTGAGATGGGTATCAACAATAGCATTGAGTTGCTTGAAAATTCATGTAGTGAAAACCAGATACAGACTACAGTATGATCCATTTTTTTTGTGGTTCAATCAGAGTCTGCTCTCAATACTGTCCAGTTTTATAGTTGTTCCTATTAATTGATTGACTGGTGTTTGTCCATGACTCTACTGTCAAACCTCTAACATTGTTTTATGTGATGCTATGTTGTTGCAGCCTAGTATCCAAACTGATATGCCATTTTTAGTTAACAAAAAAACTGTCTTTATAATTTGCGATTCCTGGCTACTGTAGTGTTGTGGTTTCTTGCAGGTAACCTGCTGTTCCTGGCTGTGGTCAGCCATTTTGGGGCGAAGCTGCACCGGCCCAGGCTCATTGCTATGGGCTGTTTCCTCATGGTTGTAGGATCCTTCCTCACAGGCCTGCCACTCTTCTTCATGGGACGGTAAAACAACTGAAATACTGGTTAAACTTGTGCTTGTAGAGATACTCCAATGCGGAGGATAGTTTCACTTTAGAAATAAAGAAATGTATCCAGTTGTTGATTAATCTCAGTTAACTTAGAACTAAAGTCTTGCGTAATTGGTCAGCTGCTTGATTATGTTTTGGGGCCATACATGTTAAGGTTAAGGGATTAAGAGATGCTATAACTGTGATGTGGTAATGTTGGACCCAGGTGCAGAGAAGAGACCAGAAGATGAAGCAGTGGTTCCAACCAGTGTCTCCACCCCTCAAGGGCCCATTTAACTGCCAAGAGCTCTCGTTTGCCTACATCGTAGTTGCCTTCTGCTAGCGAGAACCGCTTGGAGAGAAAGGCGCATGGGTGCAGTTTCTTGTCCTCCTCGTTCCGCTGTGAAAGGACCGCACCAGCTCCGGCGTCCGAGGCGTCCACCTCTACCACAAAGGGGCGAGTAGGATCAGGATGAACGAGGATGGGTCCGAAGGTGAAACGTCCCTTGAGCTCTATGAATGACCTGTCAGCCTCGGGATTCCAGAAAAAAACTGCTTGAGTGAGGTTGGACAATTCTGTATGTGTTCCGGAAAGGTTTTTGGAGAAGATCAGGATGTCGTCGAGGTAAACAAAGACGAACCGATTCAACAAATCCCTAAGAGTGTCATTGATCAATGCTTGAAAGACTGCCGGTGAGTTCGATATTCCAAAGGTCATGACTAAATACTCAGTGACCACTAGGGGTGTTAAAGGCAGTTTTCCACTCATCTCCCCCCCTGATTCTCACCAGATTTTAAGCGTTGCAGAGGTCCAGTTTGGTGAAGAATTGGGCTCCTAGGGCCAACTCCAAGGCGGCGGACATCGGGTAGGGGGTAACGATTCTTGATCCTAATCCTTTTCAGCCCTCTGTAATTGATGCAAGGACTGAAGTTTGGGTCAGAGACAGAGAGACAAGGGATTCGTTTAGACAGGCAGCCCAATTATGGTATTTTTTCCACTAATTGGTCTTTTGACCAATCACATTAGATATTTTCGCATCAGCTCTTTTTCAGAGCATATCTGATTGCTCAAAAGACCAATTACTCAAAAAAATTACTGAATTGGGCAGCCTGTCTCAACGAAGCCATAGAAACCTGGACATGCTCCAACTGAAATGTTCCCTCCTGTCAGTACTGATGTTGAATGGCATTAAATAAAAAAAATTCCTCCTCCTCCCATCCCCTGTAGGTTTGTTGAACATGAGTGGAAATGAAACTCCAGCACACTGGTAGCACTAAAGACGTGTGAGTATAACTTTTCCAGGTGAGTTGAACCTGCCTGTGGGTGCGGTGGGGATATTCCTGGGAGGTCTACTGATGAAGAGGTATAAGCTTGGCGTTGTGTCTGGAGCCCAGCTGTCTTTCGTCACCTCCTTCATGGCCTACCTCCTCCTCCCTCTGCAGTCTGGCACTAAGTGTGACAACGTTAAGGTCGCTGGTCTGACCATGTCCTACAACAGGTAAATATGACATCCGATTGGTTGGTGGGTGGGTTGATAAAAACAAAAGTTTTGATCAGTGGAATATGAGGGAGAGTTAGACCAAAACACACATGGGCTTGTGCCAGGGCTCCCTCTTGTGGGAATATACATTATGGTTGTTACTGAGCCAGGATTCCTGGCTGTTTTGTCACTGTGCCTATGTCAATGATAGTTCAGCAACAATTATTTAAACATCATTATTACCAGCCAAATTTCTCTGTCCCCCAGGTCCCCTGGTGTACGATGGCAGCCTGTTGTCAGGGTGTAACAGAGACTGCTCCTGCTTGGCTGGGGAGTTGGACCCTGTGTGTTCAGACAACGGCATCACCTACACCTCCCCCTGCCTCGCAGGCTGCTCCAGCTTTACAGGTTACGGCAAGAACACGGTAAATCAAATCAAATTTTATTTGTCACATACACATGGTTAGCAGATGTTAATGCGAGTGTAGCGAAATGCTTGTGCTTCTAGTTCCGACAATGCAGTAATAACCAACAAGTAATCTAACCTAACAATTCCACAACTACTACCTTATACACACAAGTGTAAAGGGATAAAGAATATGTACATAAAGATATATGAATGAGTGATGGTACGGAACGGCATAGGCAAGATGCAGTAGATGGTATAGTGTACAGTCTATACATATGAGATGAGTAATGTAGGGTATGTAAACATTATATTAAGTGGCATTGTTTAAAGTGGCTAGTGATACATTTTTACATAATTTCCATCAATTCCCATTATTAAAGTGGCTGGAGTTGAGTCAGTATGTTGGCAGCGGCCACTAAATGTTAGTGGTGGCTGTTTAACAGTCTGATGGCCTTGAGATAGAAGCTGTTTTTCAGTCTCTCGGTCCCTGCTTTGATGCACCTGTACTGACCTCGCCTTCTGGATGATAGCGGGGTGAACAGGCAGTGGCTCGGGTGGTTGTTGTCCTTGATGATCTTTATGGCCTTCCTGTGACATCGGGTGGTGTAGGTGTCCTGGAGGGCAGGTAGTTTGCCCCCGGTGATGCGTTGTGCAGACCTCACTACCCTCTGGAGAGCCTTACGGTTGTGGGCGGAGCAGTTGCCGTACCAGGCGGTGATACAGCCCGACAGGATGCTCTCGATTGTGCATCTGTAGAAGTTTGTGAGTGCTTTTGGTGACAAGCCGAATTTCTTCGGTACCAATACTATTAATGTACTGAGTGTACAACACATTCACAGGGATGCTGGCCCATGTTGACTCCAATGCTTCCCATAGTTGTGTCAAGTTGGCTGTATGTCTTTTGAGTGGTGGACCAATCTTGATACACACGGGAAACTGTTGAGTGTAAAAAACCCAGCAGCGTTGCAGTTCTTGACACAAACTGGTACCCCTGGCACCTACTACCATGCCCCGTTGAAAGGCACGTAAATATTGTGTCTTGCCCATTCACCCTCTGAATGGCACACATACACAATCCTTGTCTCAAGCCTTACAATATTTTTAAAAACCTGTCTCCTCCTCTTTATCTATACTGGTTTAAGTGGATTTACCTAGTGACATCCATAAGGGATTATAGCGTTAACCTGGATTCACCTGGTCAGCATATGTCATGGAAAGAGCACGTGTTGTTATTATTTTATACATTCAATATGACTTCAACTTGTACAGGGCACTCTTGTAAAATAGATGTTTAATCTCAATGTGACTCCCTGTTTAAATAAAAGTTAAATCAAATTTAAAAAACATCAACACAAACACAGGATATGGGTGTTCAATCTCAATGTGACTCCCTGTTTAAATAAAAGTTAAATAAAATTTAAAAAACACAAACACAGGATATGGGGTACACATCATTACATACTAGGCCCTACTGCACCTGCATTCCAGCACCATTCCAGCATCTGGAATTGACTCAACATTTTTGAGGAGGGGGATCAATACATGTGGGGGAAGAGGTGGCTGTCGAATGTATAATTCTGATATGTACAGGTAAGTTCATTGTATGTGTGGGGGGGGGGGGGGGGGGGGGCTTTGTCTTACGGATCCTGTATCCACCCGTGCACGGTTTTCAGCAGTTCCTTGGGACGACAGAGGCAGATATTGAGATCCGGCTCGAAGGACCAATTGTTAACTTCTTGGCGCACAGATCACGATTATGGGATCATTTTCCTAAAGAACCGCTGAATTGCAGAGCGCCAAATTCAAAAAATAATACAAAAAATATTTCTAATCATGGAATCACAAGTGAAATATACCAAAACACAGCTTAGCTTGTTGTTAATCCACGTATCATGTCAGATTTTGAAAATATGCTTTACAGCGAAAGCAATCCAAGCGTTTGTGAGTATCAATCAATGCTAGAACAGCTAGCCTTAAATTAGCTTGGTCACGAAAGTCAGAAAAGCAATAAAATTAATCGCTTACCTTTGATAATCTTCGGATGTTTGCACTCACGAGACTCCCAGTTACACAAATGTTATTTTTGTTCGATAAAGATTAGCTTTATAACAAAAAAACACCATTTGGGTTGCGCGTTATGTTCAGAAAACCACAGCCTCGTTCCGGTACTGAAAGGCATACGAAAATTTCAAAAAGTATCCGTAATGTTCGTAGAAACATGTCAAACGTTTTTTTATAATCAATTCTCAGGTTGTTTTTAACATACATAATCGAGAATATTTCAACCGGATGGTAACCTATTCAATAAAAGAGAAAAGAAAATGCCGAGCTACCCCTCTCGCGCGCAGGAACTAATCAAAGGACATCTGACTCGTTTTGAAAAATCTCGCTCATTTTTCAAAATAAAAGCCTGAAACTATGTCTAAAGCCTGGTCACAGGCTGAGGAAGCCATTGGAAAAGGAATCTGGTTGAATGGAAAATGGAAGAGGGGCAGGCAATGAAACAGGGATAAAAAAAAATGCGCTTCCGGGTTGGATTTCCTCAGGTTTTCGCCTGCAAAATCAGTTTTGTTATACTCACAGACATGTAAATTATATGCATATTCTACGATCTGGGCCTGAGAAATAGTCCGTTTACCTTGGGAACGTTATTTAAAAAAATATATATATATATCTGGCCCCTAGCATCAAGAAGTTAAGAGAATTATCTTCTCCAGGTACATAACCCAATTTAATTATATTACTCAGTCAGGTCGGCACCAAGCTCAGACAGTCTGTGTTTAAAATACCATAAAGACATATTGTCTTACCCTAATTCTGACTAGGACTACATATTTATTGATTATGATTTTATACATTCTAATCAATTCCATACAATTATATGTTTCAGGGCGGAATATTCTAATCATTCAATTAACAGATAATTCTCAACTATCACAAGGCCTACCTTCAAACTCAGTGCCTCTTTGCTTGACATGGGAAAATCAAAAGAAATCAGCCAAGATTTAATACGCAAGTATAAACACCATGGGACCACACAGCCGTCATACCGCTCTGGAGATGAACGTACTTTGGTGCGAAAAGTGTAAATCAATCCCAGAACAACAGCAAAGGACCTTGTGAAGATGCTGGAAGAAACTGGTACAAAAGTATCTCTATCCACAGGAAAACGAGTCCTATATCAACATAACCTGAAAGGCCGCTCAGCAAGGAAGAAGCCACTGCTCCAAAACCGCCATAAAAAAGCCAGACTACGGTGCAACTGCACATTGGGACAAAGACATTGGGACAAAGATGGTACTTTATGGAGAAATGTCCTCTGGTCTGATGAAACAAAAATAGAACCGTTTGGCCATAATGACCATTGTTATGTTTGGAGGAAAAAGGGGGAGGCTTGTGAGCCGAAGAACACCATCCCAACCATGAAGCACGGGGGTGGCAGCATCATGTTGTGGGGGTGCTTTGCCGCAGGAGGGACTGGTGCACTTCACAAAATAGATGGCATCATGAGGTAGGAAAATTCTGTGGATATATTGAAGCAACATCTCAAGACATCAGTCAGGAACTTAAAGCTTGGTTGCAAATGGGTCTTCCAAATGGACAATGACCCCAAGCATACTTCCAAAGTTGTGGCAAAATGGCTTAAGGACAACAAGTGAAGGTATTGGAGTGGCCATCACAAAGCCCTGACCTCAATCCCATAGTAAATTTCTGGGCAGAACTGAAAAAGCGTGTGTGAGCAAGGAGGCCTACAAACCTGACTCAGTTACACCAGCTCTGTCAGGAGGAATGGGCCAAAATTCACCCAATTTATTGTGGGAAGATTGTGGAAGGCTACCCAAAACCTTTGACTCCAATTAAACCATTTAAAGGCAATGCTACCAAATACTAATTGAGTGTATGTAAACTTCTGACCCACTGGGAATGCGATGAAAGAAATAAAAGCTGAAATAAATCATTCTCTACTATTATTCTGACATTTCACATTCATAAAATAAAGTGGTGATCCTAACTGACCTAAGACAGGGAATTTTTGCTCAAATTAAATGTCAGGAATTGTGAGAAACTGAGTTTAAATATATTTGACTAACAAGGAACCCAAACCGGCTGCGCACGTGCGCCATCGTGCATACATATATCTTGTCCCCACACCAAACGTGACCACGACACGCAGATTAAAATATCAAAACAAACTCTGAACCAATTACATTAATTTGGGGATAGGTCGAAAAGCATTAAACCTTTATGACAATTTAGCTAGCTAGCTTGCACTTGCTAGCTAATTTGTCCTATTTAGGTAGCTTGCTGTTGCTAGCTAATTTGTCCTGGGATATAAACATTGACTTGTTATTTTATCTGAAATGCACAAGGTCCTCTACTCTGACAATTAATCCGCACATAAAACGGTCAACCGAATCATTTCTAGTCATCTCTCCTCCTTCTAGGCTTTTTCTTCTCTTGACTTTATATTGCGATTGGCAACTTTCATAAATTAGGTGCATTACCGCCACCGACCTCGTTCGTCTTTCAGTCACCCACATGGGTATAACCAATGAGGAGATGGCACGTGGGTACCTGCTTCTATAATCCAATGAGGAGATGGGAGAGGCAGGACTTGTAGCGTGATCTGCGTCAGAAATAGAACTGACTTCTATTTTAGATGCTCGTGGGTGCAATAATTGAATGATATAGATTTCTACATTTATTTTGCAACGCGCACGTGACGCAGTAAGGTGTATTTCAACTTCAGCTGCTTTAACTTTCGACTTCAGCTTTATGAATAATTATAATTGAGCCCTTTTGCCTTTTGGTAAGCTGTCATTGTAAACAAGAATTTGTTCTTAATTGACTTGCCTATTTAAATACAATTAATGACAGGCATCAAGAGCAAAAAGAGATTTAGTATGAACATGAAAGTGTGTGGATGGTAGAAAATATATTTGAACATGCGATGTACGTGGACCTACTTATTAAAAGGATTGTTTGAGATTGCACGCTAGCTACTCCTGTAGACTTCCAGTCATAACGCTAGTTAGCAATGGCTCCAGAAACTCCCTTCAAACTGCACACAGAAATGGTATCCATGAGTTCATCTGACTCTGAGTAAGTAGCAAAAAATACTTCATTGCTAAAATGTCATCCCTTTAAAGGTAAACATTTGAAAGAGAAGATCATGGGCAAGAAAAGAGATTGACGTTCCTTTGAACAGGGTATGACAGTAGGTGTCAGAAGCACAGGTTTGTCAAGAACTGCAACGCTGCTGGGTTCTTCCACACTCAACAGTTTCCTGTGTGTATCAAGAATGGTCCACCACCCTAAGGACATCCAGCCAACTTAACAAAACTGTGGGAAACATTGGAGTCGACATGGGCTAGAATCCCTGTGGAACACTTTCGACACCTTGTAGACTCCATGACACAATGAATTGAGGCTGTTCTGAGGTCAAAAGGTTGGGTGCAATTCAATATTAGGAAGGTGTTCCTAATGTTTGGTATACTGTTGCCTGCCGACATGGAACTGCAAATAAGACGCAATCATGGAACAAGAAAAAATAAAAGTTATGCAATGCAAAGGCACTTTGAAACAGGGTTTGTACGACATAGATGACCTTTCCTAAAACGACCGTCACGGTCTACATTTTTATAAAGTTCTGTTGAAACGCAGAGGGGTGGATACACGAAGTAGACCCTCTCCTTCTATGAGGTTTAACGGCAGTTGGCATCCAATTTGCTGCATTACCAGACTACTACTACTACTAGACTGGAGTACAACTCCCTCACACTTTGCTTGAAAAATAAAAATGTACTAAATAAATACCCTACCATCTAATTAAATGTATTTATTCCTACCTTGTGCCATCATCCTGAAAGGATGGGACATCACCACTTGACACACCCTGTAACTCTTCTGATGTCTAGTCTCGCACACCCAAATACCTCCCTGCAGCTACCACCACAATCTCAATTTTCTGCGACTTCTGTTCTATCCCTGCAGTGGAGTTGATAACCGTTGCTATAAATGCTAAAAATCCAATCTTACTGAAACTTACATCACTTTTTGGCCTATCCCTCTGTACTGGTATAGCGCTACTACTCTCACCACTCATCCCCCTTAACCCATCTTCCTCTACTTTCTTCACTGCCTCAGCATGACAACTTCTGCACTACTCTAACCCTGGAAACCTCAACCTGCCTCTCTCGCACAGGACATTTCTGATCCCCAGCCCCATGGGCACCCCTACAATTAACACATTCCACTACTTTCCCCAATACTACACATTTCTTTGTCTCATGCCCTTCTGCACACTTCTCACACCTTGAACCCTCCCTCCTACACACTGCTGCCACATGCCCATAAGCTTGACACCTGTAACATCGTAATGTATTCGGCACATATGCTCATACAGGATAACTTATATATCCTAACTTCACTTTGTCGGGCAAAGACTCAACTTCAAAACTCAAAAGAACAGACAATGACTCTTCTGTTTCTCCACTCGCCACCCTGTCTGCGTGATGCGACGAGCATCACATACACCGGGAATCTTTCCCCTCAGCTGGTCAACTTTTATATTTACTGCTACCCCACTCATCACTCCTTTCATTGGTTCCCTTTTCTTGAGAGCGAAACAATACACTTTTCTTACCCCATTTGTTTTACTCCAAGCGCATTCTCCTTCTGACCAACAGAAACACAAACAATTATCACTAGACCACTTCTGGTTACCTTAACCGATTCCACATTACCCAACTATTTTCACCCACCTTGAAACCACAAATGGATCAGCCAAAGGCAAAAGTCCACTTTTTCTATTAACTTCACTCCTACTGTCACAGACTCATCTTTATCCTGACCCTCGGTGCATACCTCGATCTCCGATAACTTCACCACACTTACCACCTCCGATACTTCCCCCTCATTCACTTCCATTTCTCCTCATCTCCCTCTGCTTACACTTTCTACCATTCTTCTTTAACAAACCATCTCTTTTTTCCAACCAGTTTTATCAGACTCAAGCTCACCCTCGTCTTCCCTTTCTCTCTTAGACCACCTCTCCCTCTCTTTTTCCCCTCCATTCCTCCTCCGTTTTCCAAGTATACATGTGCTTATGATAATACTGTACTACTCCTGACAACCATCTTGTTCTTGCTTTCTCTAGGGACTCCATTTCCGCTGAGGTGTCCACGCTCTCCGTCCAACCCAATTTATACCTCGGTCCCGTTTGCTGCTTTGTGGACAACCGACCTCTCCGATCCTCTCCCTTCTTTGCGGGATTAGTTAAAAACATCTTGAGGAACGTCACATACTTTTCAAACTCATGCGAAACATCGCGATATTTACAGGAACGCGTCGGGAAGCAGACTCAACAGACCGGACTAGGGTTTTGCAAGGCAAAGGGAGAAGTGAAAATTCGTTCTCAAATTCTAAAGGCAAAACCTAGATTAGAGAAAATATCTTAAACAGCTGAACCTGCCACCACTACAACCCCGTGAAAGTAACAAACTGACACGTTTTAATTTTGGACGAAAAATACACTTTATATCGAAGGAGTGAGTACCTTTCGTTAGACGGCCTGCAGATGCGCAGTTCGGCGCGACACGACCGTTAGACCCGATGACGTTTTATTGCGCATGAGCTATGCTAGCTAACGTCGCAATGACATCGCCTACACGTTTGAGGGATTTCTATTGGAGAAGCAGTTTCTGTATATCTTCATACTGGACTGTCTTTGGTAACATTGTTGTGGAACGACGTCACAGTTGGAAAATGAAGGCGCAGAGGCAGCCATTATTGGAGGTTCTGTAATTATTTTATTCCAAATAAATAATCGAGGGGAACTTCCATGGCAAGGGCCACAAGTCAAATTGTGAGTATTGCAACGTTCATCAAAATGTCAATGTGAAGCCGTTGCCCAATATGTATTGTATGGCGGCAGTTAGACAACATTTTCGATGTGTTACTGTTAGGCCCTCATTTCCAAACAGCGGTAAGAGGACCTCTGACTAACGCATTAGCTACCTAGCTTAACGTTAGCAACGCGCAAAGTCTGTCGATTAAGTTATCTAGCAACCAGGTAGCATGCTAGGTCGCTAACGTGAGTCGAAATTCCTGGTAATTAATTAACGTTAACTAGCTAATGTAACATCAACTGGCTAGCCAGCAAGCCAACTTGGCGGTTACTCTTAACGTAGTTAACGTAACGTCGACGCTAGCTAGAAACTTTAACTGGCTAACAATATTCGTCGCTACCCTGTGTTAATGGATTGCGAACAAATGAACGTATACATTAACGTTATTTACATTATACACTAGCTCACTATCTAGGTATTTGGCTAGTAACTTTATCTAGGTAGCTACTGTTAGTACTTTACATGGCTATTGTACTAAATTATTACTATTAGGACTTTAAGTTAGCTGTGTCAACTTACAATCATCATTAGCTACTTTAGCAAGCTAACTTGTTGTATAATACAGTAACTTACCTGACGCTTCAGCTATAGAATTAGCCGAGGATGCTAACAAGACAACGTTAGTTGCTAGCAGACTGCTGATACTTTCCCGTGAAGTTGCATCCCCAGCTAGCTACATGTTCTAATCAACATGATGTAACGTAAGTAAGCTAACGTTAGCTAGTTTACCGATAACAATTACTCGTGGACGACTACCTTTGGCTAACTCGAGATTTCACCTGACGGTGTTTGACAAACAATCTCGTTTCCTAAACTGGCTAGCTAAAGACCTACGTTAGGTAGCTACCTAGCTTCTAATTTCCCAGGCCTATGACGGTAACCAGCTAACGTTAGTTAACTAACTCAGTTTAATATTTTGGCAGTGCATTCAGAATTTAAAGCTTTTGGTCGATGGTTGGTGTTTAAATCGTACGTGTATGTTTTAATGTAATTTTTAAGAGGGACTGGCTTGCTAACAATTCGTGACGCTTGCTGCTCACTAAAAGAAACCACCTATTTTTTGCGTTGGCGTCCTTACTCACATTCACAAGCTGTTAGCCAATGCTAATGCTAAACATTAGTTAACGACATGATGCCATGTAGTTACTTGCTAGCGAAAATGCACCACATAATATATTTTATTTTTGTTTACCAGTCAATCAACTTTGTTAATATTGTCTGTAATTTTTTTTTTTTTTTTATGCATGGTCAAACTTGAGTATTTGGTGTCTGATTGGAGGACGTAAATGGGATTTTTCATCCAGGGAAAGGTTTGGGTCCTGAATAAAAAAAAAAAAAATCTACTTCACGTTGTTTTGTCCAAGATTCATCTCCACACTGAGTTGTTTAATTGCTCAATAGTGAACATAAGGTATGAGGTCACTTACTGGTCATGATTGAACTTAAATAGCTAGATTCAAGGCTGAATGTCCACATTGTTAAATTAATACGTTCACGTTTTGCCTCATCCTCAACTAAGCATATATTGTCTGGAGTGGAACATGCCATAGGTTGTACATAGAATGTCCACATTGTTAAATTAATACGTTCACGTTCACGTGGTCCCGTGTGGCTCAGTTGGTAGAGCATGGCGCTTGCAACGCCAGGGTTGTGGGTTCATTCCCCACGGGGGACCAGGATGAATATGTATGAACTTTCCAATTTGTAAGTCGCTCTGGATAAGAGCGTCTGCTAAATGACTTAAATGTATAGAATATAATATTCAGTCAGGTTAAATATATGCCCAAGCCCCCCACAGCTATTCTTTCCCCTCAACTTCCCATCTCAATTCTCAAAACATGTGCAGCTCTTACTTGGGCTGGGAGCCCTGCCAGTTATTGTCAAGAGAGAGGCAGTGATTTGTTTTCAAACACCTACCAGACATAAAATTGGAAACAACATGAAGGATGACTCAAAGGTGCTATGGGAATTGTATCCCCTGGCAGTGGGGTTTAAAGTAGTTTAGACTCTATGCGAGAGAACATGTCTTTATTATATTCCCTCATGCACATGTTGACGGTTTGGTAGGGGGGGAAAGGGGATACCTAGTCAGTTGCACAACTGAATGCATTCAACCGAAATGTGTTCCGCATTTCCTGCACATGTGTAGCTTGAGTTAGCCTGCCTCCTCATGGGGCCCTCAGTCCCTCCAGAGAGCAGAGCTTGAACTTTTTGTTCACACCTACATTCTTAAAGGACTGTCTGACTGAACATGGCATAGCCTAGATGTTTCCTCAATGTTTTTTCAAAGTACCCAGAGTTTAGGGACAGGGTAATGCCAGAATGACAGCCTAACGTTAAATGAAGACAAGACAAGTCTAGACAATTATGCCCAGTACTTTCCTCTACCCGTTCACCTCATCTTTTAGTAGTAATGTCACCTAATGCCCCCACCTCTCCCATACAGTATGATGTTGTGCCCATTCAATCCAGCGTGGTCATCTGTTCCTGCCCACATCCATCAATGGTAAGAAATCAGCCTGACTCCTGCTCGCCACTTGCCATCCCAGGCGCAAGTAGCAGCCACTGTACCAGCATGGAGGGCCCCACCTCCGAGTCCCGGGCCCCGGGAAAACCTGCCAGCCTGGGCGCCGAGCTCCGGGCACAGCAGGCCCCTCAGCCGCGCAAGAAGAGGCCAGAGGACTTCAAATTCGGCAAGATACTGGGAGAGGGCTCCTTCTCAACCGTAAGCAGACCAGCATTCCATTTCAGTTATGAATTAGCCCTAGATAGGTGTTGTTACATGCAAGCATTCTTGTGGTCATATACTCCAGTGACTCATCTTCAATTCATGCTAGTTGATCAGAAATGAGTAGTTTCAATGGAATTTAAGTTAACCTGGCACATCATTTACTATGGGGATGAAGTTGTATACTGAATGAGTTGTAGAAATATATTTTCTAATAACAATATACAGTGCATTCGGAAAGTATTCAGACCCCTTGACCTTTTCCACATTTTGTTACAGCCCAATTCTATAATTGACCTAAAAAATATCCTACACACAATAGAAATTTTGTAATTTTTGCTAATGTATAATTGAATAAGAATGCTTTATTTACGTAACTATTCGCACCTTTTGCTATGAGACTTGAAATTGAGCTCATGTGCATCCTGTTTCAATTGATCATCCTTGAGATGTTTCTACAACTTGCTTGGAGTCCACCTGCGGTTAATTCAATTGATTGGATATGATTTGGAAAGGCGCACACCTTTTTATATAAGGTCCCACAGTTGAACGTGCATGTCAGAGCAAAAACCATGCCATGGGGTCGAAAGAATTGTCCGGAGAGCGCCGATACATGATTGTGTCGAGGCACAGATCTGGGGAAGGGTACAAAAACATTTATGCAGCATTGAAGGTCCCAAAGAACACAGTGGCATCTATAATTCTTAAGTTGAAGAAGTCTGGAACCACCAAGACTCTTCCTAAAGCTGTCTGGCCAAACTGAGCAATTGGTGGAGAAGGGGCTTGGTCAGGGAGGTGACAAAGAACTCAATGGTTAATCTGACAAAGCTCTAGAGTTCCTCTGTGGAGAAGGGAGTACCTTCCAGAAGGACAACCATCTCTGCAGCACTCCAACTTTCAGGCCTTTATGTTATTGGCCAGACGGAAGCCACTCCTCAGTAAAAGGCACATGACAGCCCACTTGGAGTTTGCCAAAAGGACTCTCAGTCCATGAGAAACAAGATTCTCTGGCCCAATGAAACCAAGCATCACGTCTGGAGGAAACCTGCCACAATCTGCCACATCCCCACAGCATGATGCTGCCACCGCCATGCTTCACTGTGGGGATGTTTTTCAGCGGCAAGGACTGGGAGACTAGTCAGGATCGAGGGAAAGATTAACGGCGCAAAGTACAGAGATATCCTTGTTGAAAACCTGCTCCAGAATGCTCCGGACCTCAGACTGGGGTGAAGGTTCATCTTCCAACAGGACAACGACCCTAAGCAAACAGCCAAGACAATACAGCAGTGGCTTTGGGACAAGTCTCTGAATGTCCTTGTGGCCAGCCAGAGCCTTGAACCCGATCGAACATCTCAGGAGAGACCTTAAAATAGCTGTGCAGCGACGCTCCCCATTCAACCTGACAGTGCTTGAGAAGAATGGGAGAAACTCCCCAAATACAGTTGTGCCAAGCTTGTAGCGTCATACCTAATAAGACTCGGCTGTAATCGCTGCCTAAGGTGCTTCAACAAAGTACTGAGTAAACGGTCTGAATACTTATGTAAATGTGATATTTCCGGGGGGGGGGGGGGGGTTGCAAAGATTTCTAAACTTGTTGTTGCTTTGTCTTTATGGGGTATTGTGTATAGATTGGGGGGAAAACATTTGAATCAATTTTACAGTAAGGCTGTAACATAACAAAATGTGGGAAAATTCAAGTTTGGATACTTTCTGAATGAAGTCTTTAAAAGAAAAATGTTTTATAGGTTGTCCTTGCAAGAGAACGTGCAACGGCAAAAGAATATGCAAGTAAGTTGTAATTTCGGCATTAAAAGAACTTGGCTTCCATGTGTCGTACTTGTTTTTACGGATTGTCATTAGTGTGAAGTTGCTGTTTATCCCTTCTTTGTCTTTTGTGCGGTATTTACCCTCAACTTTACTTATACATTTTCTCTTCCAGTAAAGATTTTGGAGAAGCGATATATTATGAAGGAGAACAAGGCGCAGTACGTGAAAAGAGAAAGGGATGTGATGTCGAACCTAGATCATCCATTTTTCGTCAAACTGTACTTTACATTTCAAGATGATGAAAAGTTGTGTATCCTTTAAAAACAGACCATGATGACTGCATCACCAACTTGTTTAGCAACGTATCTTGTTTTAGTTGTATGGTAAACATGTTTTCTTGTGTTTATTATTTCCTTTGAGATGTGTAGTTTTCCTTAACTTGCTATTAGATTTTGGCCTTAGCTATGCTAAGAATGGAGAGCTTTTGAAATATATTCGCAAAATCGGTTCTTTTGATGAGACCTGCACTAGATTCTACTCGGCTGAAATTGTTTGTGCATTAGAATATTTGCACGAGAAGGGGATAATTCACAGGTAAGTAATGTCAGAACCGGTATATCTGTAATGATATGTTACAAGTTATCGTAGTTGAATTTATATCCTGATTATCAAGTTTTATTAATGTCCATTTGTATAAATAAGGTGACTTAAACTTGCTGCCACTTTTTACACAAATTATCCCTTTTTGAAAATGTAGGTTGACTACGTTCCTTTTTTGTCTTTCAGAGATCTTAAACCTGAGAATATTTTACTGAGCGAAGACATGCACATCCAAATAACAGACTTTGGAACAGCAAAGCAGTTATCTTCAGATGGCAAACAAGGTACATGTATAGACTTTTATCAACATGAAGCATTCATTGCGATTTATTTCTACTTGAACATTCCACAATTCTATGATGTTCTTACTTTTAATGCACACATTTGATCAGTCTCAAGTTGAGTGTGTTGTCATGTTAATACCCTTGTTGTTTTGCAGCAAGAGCAAACTCCTTTGTAGGAACTGCACAGTACGTGTCTCCAGAGCTGCTGACAGAGAAATCTGCCTGCAAGAGGTAACTGGGACTCTACAATTGAGAACCTTTGAGTGTTGTGCCAATGCATTATTTTCCCATGCAGTTAGTGAATGTCTGTCGTTCTTTGATAGGATATTATATTGATATCAACTGGTTGTGTGTTTCAGCTCTGACCTCTGGGCATTGGGATGCATAATTTATCAGCTAGTGGCTGGGCTACCACCCTTCAGAGCTGGGTAAGTAGAGCACGATGGCTGCTCTTGGCCTCTTTCACCTTTTTGTTTTAGCTTCTGTGATAGGCTTATCTGGATATTATGTTTTATGTGGTTGCTCTTACCTCCACTTCACTCACTGTCCTTTCTCTGGCTTCCTTCCCCCCCCTCATGACTTCTGTGCTTACTTTGGACCAGAAACGAGTACCTAATATTCCAGAAGATAATCAAGTTGGAGTATGAATTCCCTGAGAAGTTCTTTCCCAAAGCTAAGGATCTCGTTGAACATCTTTTGGTAGGTCATGTTTTCATCAATATACTCAGTGTAATTCTGTAATATCAGCACTGCAGACGAGGATGCATATTATGGCGTATCTCTCAATCATCCACACACTGGTTTAGTTAGTTGTAGTAAGAGTTGAAGGCTTTGGGTAAGTGAACGTGTTTCTGTTTCTCAGTCGCTGGACCCCTCCAAGAGAATTGGTTGCGAGGATATGGGAGGGTACGAACCCCTGAGGGGACACCCGTTCTTCGAGACCATCTCTTGGGGAGACCTCCATGTGCAGACGCCCCCCAAGCTCACTCCATACCTGCCAGCCATGTCCGAGGACGACGAGGACTGCTATGGAAACGTGAGACACTTCCACACATACATTGAACATGGCAAAATTAAACGGGCCTCCATATCATTGTGGCTTGTGATGATTTTTCAAGAATCCTGTTCATCAAGGGATCCATATCTTTGTGCCATGCAAAAGCCCATGCTTTAAACCAACTTTACTACCTTCTGCCCACATCTCCTGTCTTTCCCCAGTACGATGACCTCCTGAGCCAGTTTAGCAGCATGCAGGTGGCCCAGTCCAGCTCGTCCCACTCGCTCTCCACGCCTGAGACCATTCCCCCAGCGCCACAGAGGTCCAGCAGCAACATCGAGCAGTACATCCATGACCTGGACAACAACTCGTTTGAGCTGGACTTGCTGTTCTCTGAGGAGGAGAAGCAGCTGCTGCTGGAAAAACAGACCAGTAGGAACCCCTGGTAAGCCCCATTCTGAAGCACTCTCCTATTCACATTTGTTTCATTTGCATTGACCATGAGAATTTGATGTTGAATTGGTATTTTGAGCGTTTTGTAAAGACTTTGTTTACATCACTTTGCTTTTATTTGCTTGGAAGTACTTGCTCGTAACCCTTACACTGACTTACACAGGCACCAGTTTGTTGAGAATAATTTGATCCTGAAAATGGGCCCAGTGGATAAACGGAAGGTGAGTGGAAGCCAAACCAGTGGTATTGAATATTTTACACCACATCTCAGTTTTTAACTCAAAGTAAATAAGTTCATAAAAGTAGTCTTATTTGACTTACCTATTTCTTAGTTGTTGACAATGAGGAGCAATGTTTGTATATAGTTTCACTTGTTAGAGTTGAAGAAAGCTGATCCTAGGTCAGCAGCTAGGGGGAATTCCACCTCTGGTGTGGAACATTACACTTGGCACTAGCTCCCTCTGGTGCTCATCTCATGCCACGTCTCATGACTCCATTGCAGGGTCTGTTTGCTCGGCGGAGGCAGCTGCTCCTTACTGAAGGGCCACACCTGTACTACGTGGACCCTGTCAACAAGGTCCTGAAGGGGGAGATCCCCTGGTCCCCCGAGCTGCGCCCAGAGGCCAAGAACTTTAAGACCTTCTTTGTCCACACGGTAATTGTGAACTACAATTAACGCTTATTGATGACACGAATGGCTGAATCATATTTCAAACTAACATTATTACATAACCTCAGGTTTCTTGTCAAACAATATTGACTTTGTCTCAGCTTTGGATGTTTTTATTTAATCTTTGGCGTGGTTTGTTTACAGCCCAATCGAACATACTATCTGATGGATCCCAGTGGAAACGCTGACAAGTGGTGTAAGAAGATCCAGGAAGTGTGGAGAAAGATCTACCACAAGCACCAGAATCCTGGCCTATAGGAGAGCAGTTACTCCTGCGGCCACTCCTTCCTCCAAGCTCTGAGGCCAATCGCAGAGTAACATCCTCTTTAGTGCCCTTCATCACC
Organism: Salvelinus alpinus; assembly: GCF_045679555.1. Classification (NCBI taxonomy): domain Eukaryota; kingdom Metazoa; phylum Chordata; class Actinopteri; order Salmoniformes; family Salmonidae; genus Salvelinus; species Salvelinus alpinus. Next base: position 1,201,771 of record NC_092102.1, read on the forward strand.
GCAATGTAAACAAACTCTTTTAGAGACGCTGGCATCTAGACCTTGTTTATTTTCCTTTTCTGAAATGAGCAGAACCAATAGGAAAAAAAGACCATGGGATTCAGGGTTGCTTTGCTTGTTCTTTGTGCTCTGTGTGGCTTTTAAAAGATTTTTTTTTTCTTCATGTGGATGATTACTGCTTCCATGCACATCGGCATTTTATACATTCTGCAGGGCTAAGAGAGAGGATAGGCTTTGTAGAATTTCACTGGTGTAGGTACCATTAAGACCATCTCAGTGCACGGGCTGGTTTCCTTCAACCATAACAAAACACAATCCAGCATTGCTCGTACACTAGAGTTTATCCCAATACAGTATGATACTCAATCCAGATCCTAATCCAACATTGTATCCCTCTGTAATTTTACCTGAACTCGACACACGTACTATAGACTAGTGCCTGGTTCAGTATCACACTGCAACCAGGTGCTTACCCAATAAAGTATATTTTTGTCAGACCCCCATTGTCCACATAGTGTATATATGAATTGGTTCTCAACGCTCTTGGTACTTACTGTTTGCAGTCCGGTTTGGGTCTGTATGTTAATGTTTCAGGGCAGACCGCTGGTCTCCAAAGTGAGGCATAGATATGAATAGCACTCAATTGCTTCAGCGTGGGTTCTCCATACACTGAGACTGTGAGGACAGTCCCTAATAGTAAACCATTACATTGCAAATAGGGGGTGGGTGAACATGCCACTAGCTTGTACTCTTATCATAAGACTCGCTTAGCTTTCCTGCACGGACATTTTTTAGTTTAGCATTGTCTGCTTCTCTCCCAGGGCACTGGAGATATAGTTTTATTAAAGTTAAGGTGGGTATTTTGATTGCATTGGCAACCATAGATAATATTGAATTATTTGGCTGTTCTTTACCATTCACTGGCTATTTCTTTGTGGTTTGAATAATTTTTGTTTTATTTGGTGGGATTGACGGTTAATCTTCAGTGTGTCCTGTTTAAAACAACAGAATGCTGACCACCCCATTATGAACATCTTTGGCGATAATGAAAGCTTCAAGAGTTACATCCACAATACTATACTATCATTTCTTGGAAGCAATCACAGTACAGCTGTAGTCCCAGGGAAAGTTATCAGCTTTGCCTCGTTGGGTTATCAAGGTTCATTAGGAATGTCCCTGTCATTTTTCTACAACATGACACCTGGCCCAATATGTATCGATCGATTTGAATTTTGCTCTTTTTTTAGAGAGAGATGTATAATAGTAATACTTTAAATTCTGACATTACCTTAAGGTCCTCTCGAGAGATATTCCTCCAGCTCTTAGTCTGTGTGTGTGACTGGAGCAGGTGAATAATAGCCTCTGGCTTGGCTGAACTTGCTTGAACATTAACTAAAGGGTATCTGATCCAAATAAGATGAAATTGCTGTATCTGTCTCTAAAGTAAGGAAACACTATAGAAAGTGTTTGCTTCTCTCTTGTTAGATTTTTTTTTTTAAATCAAGTTGGGTGGCAAGTCGGTTACATTGTGTATGTAATATTCTACCTGGTTTGTAACCGACTAGAACTGTGATGTACAGACGATGTATTATTGAAATCTGAAGCAAGTAATGCAATGATATTAGGATACAGTTTTTGTATTTTTATTCTTGTATAAGGTTATTTGATGGCTATTGTTTAGCCTCTAGTTCATTCTGTGTTATTTAAATTCTAATATATGAATCATATTTGGATTGAAGTCATGTTCAGGGGCCATGTTGTGTATGTATTGAGATGTAAAGCCTTTGAATGTGAATAATTATTGTAAACTATAATATTTTACAGCTTTTTTCTTACTATATCATATACATTTTCTATTTGCTCAGTGATTTAATCATATTTCTGATAATTTAATGATTCTGTTCATTCTCTCTGATTGTTTGTGCGCTAGGTCAGTAGTTGTTGAATGATGAATTTTCCACGTAATGCTTGGTAGTCCAGTAATTAAAGCATGTAGGGATTTAGGCATACAATAATACCATGCCTCCTGTCTTCTGTTACAACCTGACATAATACATGACTGCTGAAACATTACAAATGTATCTTTCCATCAGTTTTCTGCATAGTGTTACATTTATACAATATAAAAGGCTTGTAAGAAAGAGTGCATTACCATTCCAACAGGGCTAGCAAAGGCTTGTAAGAAAGAGTGCATTACCATTCCAACAGGGCTAGCGGGTCAATCATAACTAGTTATACTGTATCCACCTGATTTTAATATGTCGCGTAAACATATTTTTTTAACAATATAAATATGATAGGGATTTTATGCGTTTTGTCATATTTTATATGTCTGAAATAATTCTGATTTTGGCCCAATGCATATTCTGTTATTGTTGATAAAGTGGAGTGGTAGGCAGCTTGTAGGTGGAGGGAAAGGAGTGGTATCGCCTGTGGATGGAGTGGAGACAGCCTACTTAACTGAAGAGGAGAGGTTTCCTGTCAACAGCCTCAGTCATACCGGAGGGCAGAGAAGAGGGGATGGCAGAAAACAGCGCCGATACTTGTGGTTCCGTTTATCGGAGGTGTTTGACTCATTCTCCCTGGGAAAAACCCCAGTCAACCAGTAACGGGGCTTCCAAATGGGTTCGCTTGAACGTGGGGGGAACCTATTTCTCAACAACACGACAGACGCTGTGCCGAGATCCGAAATCATTTCTGTACCGACTGAGCCAGGCTGACCCCGACCTCGACTCTGATAAGGTAGCTAAGTTAATGTTAGCCGTGCTAGCCTTCTCCGGGTCTCGTGTGTGAATATGTCTGTATGGGTGGGCATAGGGTGTCTTCAAAGCAAATGTAAGTAGCTATATAATGCGGTAGAAAGTTATATTTTAAGACCAACTATAAAACTGCTAGTTTACTAATCCCCGATGCCGACACGACAGATGTCAAACGACGTCCTGCTAGCTAGTTACAGTAGTATCGTTAGCCTGTTGGGTAACCAGCAACAGATCTGGGCCCGTTTACACAAAAGCATTTTAAAGCTAAGATCTTACCCTTATGTTTCTGGGTAACCGGGCCCAGATACCCCGGTTCACTAGTAAGTACGGTTGGCTACGTTAGCTACCTAGTGCAGATAGCACCACATTGTAAAGAATTTGTTCCTACTAGCGTTCTACAACACGTTATTATTATCAAATTTTCAACTCCAAATTGGTAATTAACGTTAAATTCTTGCACTATGTATTTTCAGTGGCAAAATTAAATGTGTCCTTTTTGTCTCTGTGACCATGATCAGTTTGTATTGAGGATACTGGGAGATTCAGACCAAGTCTGGTAATAGGTGGTGGGCCATAGCAAGATATCTCTGCTTTAGTTTTCGAGATGATCGACCTTTCGAGGGAGGAACTGGTTTTTACATATTGTGTATATTTATTTCTGGTTAACACATTCTCCGTTTGATGGCAATGTCAATTATTGCTAATGTTTTCTAAATACTTTTATGTTAGCTAGCTATACCGGCAAGCGCTGCCAAGTAATACACTTTTACATTTGTGCGTTCGTAAATTCGCTCTGGCTAACTACTAGAGCACTCTCGTCTGAGTGTCAGAGCGCAGAATAACTGATGCATTTATGAACGTTCAACACTCGTTGAATATGGTGGGTGTCAGTAAACGTCGGCAAAAAAAGCGTAATTAAATTGTTGCCAGCAGCACAGTTAGTCACCAACGCTCTGGATAATATGAAAACAGCCTAACCAGCTCTGCTAGGGCGAGTAAAATGGTCAGTGAGGTGTTCTCATTTTGTCTGGAAGTAGCTAGCCAATGTTAGCCAGTTAGCTTGAGTGCTTGACTGCAGTTGTGAGGTCAGAACGCTCGGATAAACCCAATTTCTCGGCTAGAGCTTCCAGTGTGCGTTCTGAAAGCCCAGAGCGCACTCTGAGTACCATGGCTTTGTTGAATACTTGTTTCTGATTTGATTGAAGTGCATTATTTCCCTTTATAAACTGGGTGGTTCAAGCCCCGACTGCAGATTGTCTGATATACCAGACCCTATACTGCACGTATGTCAAGTTATTTTTACTGGTCTAATTACATTGGTAATCAGTTGATAATAACAATAAGGCACCTCCGGGTTTGTGGTATACAGTATTGCCAATGTACCACTGCTAAAGGCTGTATCCAGGCACTCTTTGTTGTGTCATATTTGAGAACAGCCCTTAGCTGTGGTATATTGGCCCTATACCACACCCCCTTGGTGCTCCTGAGTGGCGGTGCGGGCTAAGGCACTGCATTTTCACGACTACAGACTCCCTGGTTCAATTCCAGGCTGTATCACAACCAGCCGTGATTGGGAGTCCCATAGGGCGGCGCACAATTGGCCCAGCGGCATCCTGGTTTGGCCGGTGTAGGCTGTCATTGTAAATAAGAATTTGTTCTTAAAACCTGTTTGGGCTGCAGCCCGACACCGGTACACTTATGACAACATCCAGCTCAAGTGCAGGGCGCGAAATTCAAAATCTTTTTTTTTATTTTTTATATTTAACTTTCACACATTAACAAGTCCAATACAGCATATAAAAGGTACACATCTTGTGAATCAAGCCAACATGTCCGATTTTTAAAATGTTTTACAGGGAAGACAAAATATGTGAATCTATTAGCTCGTTAGCAAAAGACACCACTTTTTTTACTCCACCAGTTTTTTACTCCATCAGTAGCTATCACAAATTCGACCAAATAAAGATATATATAGCCACTAACCAAGAAACAACTTCATAAGATGACAGTCTGATAACATATTTATTGTATAGCATATGTTTTTTTAGAAAAATGTGCATATTTCAGGTATAAATCATAAATTACATTTCAGCTACAATCAGAAATTGCACCGAAAGCAGCCATAACATTTACAGACACCAACGTCAAATCTAATTACTCATCATAAAACATTTCTGAAAAATACATACTGTGCAGCAATTGAAAGACAGGCATCTTGTGATTCCAGACAATATTTCCGATTTATTAAATGTTTTACAGCGAAAACAAAATGTAGCGCTATATTAGCATAGCCACAATAGCCAGAAACACTTGGGCGCCCACGACCAGTTCACATGCACGACAGATATATGAAATAACATCATAAATTGGGTCTTACTTTTGCTGATCTTTCATCAGAATGTCGATCACGGTGTCCTTTGTCCAGATGAGTCGTTGTTTGGATTCACTATTTCTCAGGTCCAGATGCTAGAATATGCATATAATTGACAGATTAGGATAGAAAACACTCAAGTTTCCAAAACTGTCAAAATATTGTCTAACAGAACCGATTTTGCAGGCGAAAACCTAAGGAAATCCAACCCGGAAGTGCCTTTTATTTGGAAAAATCCCTGTTCCGTTGCCTGCCCCTCCATTTTAAAGGGGTATCAACCAGATTCCTTTTCCTGTGGCTTCCTCAGGCTGTGACCAGGCTTTAGACATAGTTTCAAGCTTTTATTTTGAAAAATGAGTGAGATTTTTCAAAACGCGTCAGGTGACCTTTGATTAGTTCCTGCGCCCGAGAGATGTAGCTCGACATTTTCTTTCTCTCTTTTATTGAATAGGTTACCGTCCGGTTGAAATATTATCGATTATGTATGTTAAAAACAACCTGAGGATTGATTATAAAAAAACGTTTGACATGTTTCTACGAACATTACGGATACTTTTTGGAATTTTCGTCTGCCTTTCAGGACCGGAACGAGCCTCTGGTTTTCTGAACATAACGCGCAAACCAAATGGCGGTTTTTGGTTATAAAACCAATCTTTATCGAACATTTATTGTGTAACTGGGAGTCTCGTGAGTGCAAACATCCGAAGAGTATCAAAGGTAAGCGATTAATTTTATTGCTTTGCTGACTTTCGTGACCATGCTAGCTGTTCTTATTGTTTTGTCTAGTAATTGATAAACTCACAAACGCTTGGATTGCTTTTGCTGTAAAGCATATTTTCAAAATCTGACATGATAGGTGGATTAACAACAAGCTAAGCTGTGTTTTGGTATATTTCACTTGTGATTGCATGATTATAAATATTTTTAGTATTATTTTTGAATTTGGCGCTCTGCAATTCAGCGGTTGTTTACGAAAATGATCCCGGTAAAGGGATCCGTGCGGCAAGAAGTTAACTGACTTGCCTAGTTAGCTAGAAGGTGTTATTTTAGCAATATTTTTGTCTAAAATGTCTAAAATAGATTTTCTATTGAGCTGCTTTTGAATTGAAAATATTATTGGCACTGTTGAATTCGATTTTCATAATGGCAAGCTTGCACTGATTGGTTACAAAGGCAACTACTTTTAATTTTATTTAACTAGGCAAGTCGGTTAAGAACAACTTATTTACAATAAAGGCCTACCAAATCCCGAGGGGCTTGGGATTAAAAATAAATACAATATAAATATAGGACAAAACACACATCACAACGAGAGATGACACTACATAAAGAGACTGAAGACGACAACATAGCAACGCATGACAACGCAGCATAACATGGTAGCAGCACAAAACATGGTACAAACAACTGCACAAAGGGCAAGGAGGTAGACGCGACAATACGTCATACAAAGCAGCCACAACTGTCAGTGTCCATGACTGGGTCTTAGAATGAAGAGATTGAGATAAAACGGTCCGGTTTGAGTGTTTGTTGCAGCTCGTTCCAGTCGCTAGTTGCAGCGAACTGAAAAGAGGAGCGACCCAGGGATGTATGTGCTTTGGGGACCTTTAACAGAATGTGACTGACAGGACGGGTGTTGTATGTGGAGGATGAGGGCTGCAGTAGATATCTCCGATAGGGGGGAGTGAGGCAAGAGGGTTTCATAAATAAGCATCAACCAGTGGGTCTTGTGACGGGTATACAGAGATGACCAGTTTACAGAGGAGTATAGAGTGCAGTGATGTATCCTATAAGGAGCATTGGTGGCAAATCTGATGGCCGAATGGTAAAGAACATCTAGCCGCTCGAGAGTAATCTAGCATGGGTAGGATGGTCATCTGAATCAGGGTTAGTTTGGCAGCTGGGGTGAAAGAGGAGCGATTACGATAGAGGAAACCAAGGCTAGATGTAACTTTAGCCTGCTGCTTTGATATGTGCTGAGAGAAGGACAGTGTACCGTCTAGCCATACTCCCAAGTACTTGTATGAGGTGACGACCTCAAGCTCTAAACCCTCCGAGGGAGTAATCACACCTGTGGGGAGAGGGGCATTCTTCTTACCAAACCACATGACCTTTGTTTTGGAGGTGTTCAGAACAAGATTAAGGGTAGAGAGCTTGTTGGACACTAAAAGCTTTGTTGTAGAGCATTTAACACAATCTGGGGAGGGGCCAGCTGAGTATAAGACTGTATCTGCATATAAATGGATGATAGGGCTTCCTACTGCCTGAGCTATGTTGTTGATGTAAATCGAGAAGAGCGCGGGAGCTAGGATTAAGCCTTGGGGTACTCCCTTGGTGACAGGCAGTGGCTGAGACAGCAGATTTCCTGACTTTATACACTGCACTCTTTGAGAGGGGTAGTTATCAAACCAGGCCAAAGACCCCTCAGAGACACCAATACTCCTTTGCCGGCCCACAAGAATGGAATGGTCTATTGTATCGAAAGCTTTGGCCAAGTCAAAAATAGCAGCACAATATTGCTTAGAATCATGGGCAATGGTTACGTCATTGAGGACCTTTAAGGTTGCACTGACACATCCATAACCTGAGCGGAAACCAGATTGCATACCAGAGAGAATACTATAGACATCAAGAAAGCCAGTCAGTTTATTATTGACAAGTTTTTCCAACACTTTTGATAAACAGGGCAAAATCGAAAGAGGCCTATAACAGTTAGGATTAGCTTGATCTCCCCCTTTTAAATAAAGGATGAACGGTGGCTGCCTTCCAAGCAATGTGAACCTCCTCAGAAAGGAGAGACATGCTTGGCGATGATAGGGGCAGCAACGTTAAAGAAGAAAGGTTCTAAACCATCTGACCCAGATGTTTTTTTGGGGTCAAGTTTTTAAGGAGCTCCTTTAGCATGGATTCAGTGACTGCCTGCAGGGAGAAACTTTGTAGGGGAAAAAGAGGGAGAAGCATTGGGGATAGTCGCATTAGAAGGGGTGGGAGATTAGGAAATGTTGGACGGCCAAGGAGGAATGGCTGAGTCAAATAGGAATCCTGACTTAATGAAGTGGTGGTTAAAGTGCTCAGCCATGTGCTTCTTGACAGTAACAACCACATCAACATTAAGGGACATGGGCAGCTGTGAGGAGGGTTTGTTCTCCAGGTCTTTAACCATTTTCTATAACTTTTTGGGGTTAGTTGATTCTTTACCAATTTACAGCGACCAGGTCATGAAGGCTTGCTCATTAAAGTTTTTTTAGCAAGCGTCTATGACAAATCAGGACGGGTCGTTTCACTGAGCAGCCATTTCGAACACAGGCTGTAAAACAGTGATCTCTAAGGTCATTACAGAAAGGTACTAGTCTGGTGTTATCAGCATTATTTGTGAGGTAACTCTCCTTGATGTTATCCTTTTCTGGGTGTTTTGTAGTCATACCTTGTGGGATTGGCGATAATCTGAGAAAGATTTAGGAAGTCCCATTGCTTTAGGACTTGGTCAGGTGGTTTAAGCATGGCCCAATTTAGGTCACCAAGCAGGACAAATTGACTTTGTAAGGGGCCAGGAGAACACTTAGGGCAGGTAGGGTACACGCTGGTGCTGATGGAGGACAATGGCACCCTGCAACAGTCAACAAAGAGCTATTTGATAGTTTAGTGCTTAAAACCAGCAAATCAAATTGTTTGGGCACAGACTTGGTGGAGACAACCGAGCACTGAAGGTGATCCTTGGTAAAGATTGCCACTCCCCCACCTCAGGAAGATCTGTCTTGCTGAAAAAGGTTATAGCCAGAAAGGTTAACATCAGTATTCAAAACACTCTTCCTTAACCACATCTCAGTAATGACCAACACATTTGGATTGGAGCTGTGATCCCACACTTTCAATTGATCCATTTTAGGTAGTAAGCTTTAGTGTAAATGTGCAGAAAACCCAGCCTGTTACAAGAGCATAAATCAGTAAAGCAGATATCAGAGCACAAGTGGGTCTAGAATTGGGTCTAGCAACAGTAGATGGGCCAGGGTGTACATGCACATTTCCAGATATCATCAACAGTAATACAATCAAGGCACGGCATAGGACAGGGAGAGCTCTGCAGTGCTGATTTGACATCTGAATGTGCATCAGATGGTAACAAGATCATATTGTACAGCAATTTCATCAGGTAACATGAATATCAGCATGTTAAATGTGCAACCAGAGGGAAAAGAACTCTGGATCACCTATACTCCACACAGAGATGCATACAAAGCTCTCCCTCGCCCTCCATTTGGCAAATCTGACCATAATTCTATCCTGCTTACAAGCGAAAATTAAAGCAGGAAGCACCAGTGACTAGATCAATAAAGTGGTCAGATGAAGCAGATGCTAAGCTACAGGACTGTTTTGCTAGCACCGACTGAAATATCTTCCGGGATTCCTCCAATGGCATTGAGGAGTACGCAACATCTGTTATTGGCTTCATCAATAAGTGCATCGACGATGTCGTCCCCACAGTGACTGTACGTACATACCCCAACCAAAAGCCATGGATTACAGGCAACATTCGCACTTAGCTGAAGGGTAGAGCTGCTGCTTTCAAGCAGCGTGACTCTAACCCGGAAGCTTATAAGAAATCCTGCTATGCCCTCAGACTAACCATCAAACAGGCAAAGCGTCAATTCAGGACTAAGATCGAGTCGTACTACACCGGCTCTGACGCCGATGACATTCCCAAGGCCAGCCGGATTACCAGGACGTGTACTGCGAGCATGCGCTGGGCCAACTAGCAAGTGTCTTCAGTGACATTCTCAACCTCTCCCTGTCAGTCTGTAATACCAACATGTTTTAAGCAGACCACCATAGTGCCTGTGCCCAAGAACACTAAGCTAACCTGCCTAAATGACTACCAACCTGTAGCACTCACGTCTGTAGCCATGAAGTGCTTTGAAAGGCTGGTCATGGCTCACATCAACACCATCATCCCAGAAACCCTAGACCATTTACATTACATTACATTTAAGTCATTTAGCAGACGCTCTTATCCAGAGCGACTTACAAATTGGTGCATTCACCTTATGATATCCAGTGGAACAACCACTTTACAATAGTGCATCTAACTCTTTTAAGGGGGGGGGGGTTAGAAGGATTACTTTATCCTATCCTAGGTATTCCTTAAAGAGGTGGGGTTTCAGGTGTCTCCGGAAGGTGGTGATTGACTCCGCTGACCTGGCGTCGTGAGGGAGTTTGTTCCACCATTGGGGTGCCAGAGCAGCGAACAGTTTTGACTGGGCTGAGCGGGAACTGTACTTCCTCAGAGGTAGGGAGGCGAGCAGGCCAGAGGTGGATGAACGCAGTGCCCTTGTTTGGGTGTAGGGCCTGATCAGAGCCTGAAGGTACGGAGGTGCCGTTCCCAGGTGCCTAGACCCACTCCAATTTGCATTCCGCCCCAACAGATCCACAGATGATGCAGTCTCTCTTGCACTCCACACTGCCCTTTCCCACCTGGACAAAAGCAACACCTATGTGAGAATGCTATTCATTGACTACAGCTCAGCATTCAACACCATAGTGCCCTCAAAGCTCATCAATAAGCTAAGGACCCTGGGACTAAACACCTCGCTCTGCAACTGGATCCTGGACTTCCTGACGGGCCGCCCCCAGGTGGTAAGGATAGGTAACAGCACATCCGCCACGCTGATCCTCAACACGGGGGCCCCTCAGGGGTGCGTGCTCAGTCCCGTCCTGTACTCCCTGTTCACTCATGACTGCATGGCCAGGCACGACTCCCAACACCATCATTAGTGCTAATTTAATTTGTATTTTGTCTGTCCTTGCAAACCTGGGAGCCTTAACTCAGCATTCAGTCCCCATTTTAAAATATATAATTGTAATGTACTTTATTTTTCTTCTTGGCTTTCAAAATAGCATGAGACCAAACACTACTCACTCAGTTCCAGGTTGCATGGTGTCCTCAAGTCTCTGTTTGTTTGTTAGAGCACCCTCCGTATAGCTTGGAAAAAGAACCATGGCCACAATCTCTCCGGTTAATTTTAAAAAATTAGGTTGTAGGTTTTGAGTTTTGATCTGGAGCGATCATACTACTACTACTACTGTAGTGATCTAGTAAATGTGCTCGCTACTTCAGTGGATGTTGAACACATTTCCATTGGCAAATGTGTTAAATTATAGCCATGGCATGAAAGGGATAATCAACTCGGGGCTCTCTGCGTTCTCTGAAAAATAATGCAACTCAGTGGAAGGTTAGTTCCACTCCGCTCGTGGAACGCACCTTCCATGTTGTTCATCAGCAACCACAGCTAATGAAGTCACTGAAACCCTTAACAAAGAGTTGCAGTCTGTTTTGGAATGGGTGGCCAGTAAACTGGTCCTGAACATCTCTAAAACTAAGAGCATTGTATTTTGGTGCAAATAATTCCTTAAGTGCTAGACCTCAGCTGAATCTGGTAATGAATAGGGTGGCGGTTGAACAAGTTGAGGAGACTAAATTACTTGGCGTTACCTTAGATTGTAAACTGTCACAACATATAGATTCAATGGTTGCTAAGATGAGAAGAGGTCTAGCCGTAATAGATACTCTGCTTTTTTGACGCCACACTTCAAAAAGCAAGTTCTGCAGGCTCTAGTCCAGTGCTGCAAGGAAGGACCTAGTTAAGCTGCAGAATAGGCCCAGAATATTGCGGCACGTTCTGCTCTTAATTGTAATCGGAGGGCTGATTATAAATACTATGCATGCCAGTCTCTTGGCTAAGAGTTGAGGAGCGACTGACTGCATCACAACTTTTTTTTTTTAATAAGAAACATTGTGTTAAATCCCAAATTGCATAGTCAGCTTACACACAGCTCTGACACACACACTTATCCCACCAGACATGCCACCAGAGGTCTTTTCAGTCCCCAAATTCAAGAAAATGTGCAGTATTATTTAGAGCCCTTGTTGCATGGAACGTCCTTCAATCTCATTTTGCTCAAATAAACAGCAAACCTGGTTTCAAAAAACAGAAAGCAACACCTCGTGGCACAACACCTCTCCCCTATTTGACCTAGGTAGTTTGTGTATGCATTGATATGTAGGCTACTTGTGCCTTTTTAAAAATGTATGTTCTGTCCTTGAGCTGTTCTTGTCTAATGATATTATGTTTTGTGTGGACCCCAAGAACAGTAGCTGCTGTTTTTGCAACAGCTAATGGGGATCCTCATAAAATATCAAGTTGGATGAGTTTTGCTGGTGTACAGAAATCTTTAAGTCATACCACAGATTCTCAATTGGATTGTACAGGGATGCAAACTAGTCAACTTTTGGAGAAATTCGCCGTTTTGTATCCAAAATAGGTGACCTATGTGATTTGTGTAGATCCGAAAGTTTGGGAGGGGGCTTTGGATCACTACTGGCTGTAGTAAGTGAACGACTGATGCGCGTTTGAAGCAATACTGGCTATATCCAAGGTTCAGCCAATCGTTCACAACAGAATGCAGCGCAGCACAGCACGCGACTGAAGAGACAACGAACTTGCTAGTTACAGCATCAGCGCATGCTTTGGAAAGACAGCTGAGAGTGGAAAGGCAGCTTGCCAGTTACAGCAGCGAGTCCCCTGAACGATAACGAGGCAGTAATTTTAGTTGAGAAGCCTGACCAAGGGGTGAGAAGGTGATGAAGCCTACTTAATGAGCTGTAACCGAAAAACAACTGGCATTTGGAAAGTTTGAGGTGAGGGAGAAAGTGTGGTGGACCAAGTATTGTTAGCATTGTTAAGTAACATTATCTGTTAGCTAGCCAAAGAAATGTTGAGCAACATTAGCCAACTAATCTGTTGAAATTATTCAGGTAATGAAAATTAGCTGGCTAATAAAGTCACACAGCTAATGTTAGCTAGCTAACATTAAAACAGATGAGCTAGCATTAGTAGTAACCTAACCAATTCGCTATAGTATTAACTGGTATACGACTCCTTGCCGTTCCTCAAGTTATAACGCGTTAGTTGCTTACTGGACCCTGGCAATCTGTGTGAAATGTTAACTAGCTAACGAACTAACCGCTATGTTAACTGTTTTCCCTCTACAGTATGTGGTTAACTTTCAGAATGAGAGAATTAGGTAAAAATGAGGGGTTGCTTGTTAAACAAGTGGACCTGGCTTAAGCTGGATGCCACTATAGAGGTGAAAGAAACACCACACACTTTCCCTCTTTCTCAATATAGTGGATACAAAGGGGTATGCCAGGTGTACTCTGCCTGAAAGAGATCAATTATGCCAACAAATGGTATCCTGCTCTGCTGGCACATTGTAGAACAGATGTCCACAGGCAGTAAGTGTATAATGTGCAGTGTAGCCCAAATATATTGCTTTTGTTGTGTTGAATTTGACAGTAACACGCGTGTGTGATTGAGGGGGGATTATAAAATGTTTTACTCTGTGAACTTGATCGTCAACTATAGTGGCCACCTATAATAGAGCAAAAATAGAATGCCTGTTTGTTTCATTCTATTTCTACTTTTAAGATTTTTTTTTTTTTTCTTCCCAAGTGCAATATTTAGGTGTGTGTGCGCTCTATAAAGGCTGTCATCGCTAACTGAAATATTAGTTTATTGTTTTTTCCTCAAGACTTGAGTGTCATTTGCAGTAAAGTCTCGGCAACAAATAACATTGGATTGCTTTCTTTAATTTTTTTTAGCTGTGAGTTAGGTTCACATTAACCACTTTATTTTACACACAGAGACTGATCATGTAGATCATATTCTTTGTTGTTTAATTAGTTAACCTGCATTTCCCCCAGCAGGGATTTTTTTGTTGGATGTTTCAGTGCAAAAAAGTGTCCCCTTTTTGGGCCCTCACCAGTTTGCATCCCTGATTGTAACACGCCCACAATGTGGTCCGCCGATTTGGGTATATTTGGCTGTTTTTGGTGAAGTGACCGCTTAACTCCTGTTCGTATACAGTGCATTCGGAAACTATTCAGACGCCATTACTTTTTTAACTTACAGCCATATTTCCCCCCCCCCCCCTCCCCCTCAATCTACACAAAAGCCTACAACAACAAAGCGAACACAGGTTTTTAGAAGTTTTTGCAAATTTCTGAAATAAAAAGTTACCTTATTTACATAAATATACAGACCCTTTGCTATGAGACTTGAAGTTTAGCTCATATGCATCCTGTTTCCATTGATCATCCTTGAGATGTTTCTACAACTTGATTGGAGTCCACCTGTGGTAAATTCAATTAATTGGATATGATTTGGAAAGGCGCACACCTGTTTATATGGTCTCAGTTGACCGTGCGTGTCAGAGTTGTCCGTAGAGCTCCGATACAGGATTCTGTCAAGGCACAGATCTGGGGAAGGGTACCAAAACATTTAAGGTCCCCAAGAACACAGTGGCCTCCATCATTCTTAAAATGGAAGAAGTTTGGAACCACCAAGACCTTTCCTAGAGCTGGCTGCCCGGGCAAAGTGAGCAATCGGGAGAGAAGGGCCTTGGTCAGGGAGGTGACCAAGAACCCAATGGTCACTCTGACAGAGCTCTATAGTTCCTCTGTGGAGATGGGGGAACCTTCCAGAAGGACAACCACCTCTGCAGCACTCCATCAATCAGGCCTTTATGGTAGAGTGGCCAGACGGAAGCCACTCCTCAGTAAAAGGCACATGGTTTTCCAAAAGGCACCTAACGGACTCTGACCACTAGAAACAAGATTCTCTGGTCTGATGAAACAAAGATTGAACTCTGGCCTGAATGCCAAGCGTCACATCTGGAGGAAAAGCTGGCACCATCCCTACGGTGAAGCGTGGTGGTGGCAGCATCATGCTGTGGGGATATTTTTCAGCGGCAGGGCCTGGGAGACTAGTCAAGATCGAGGGAAAGATGAACTGAGTGCTCATGCCCTCTGACTATGGCGAAGGTTCACCTTCCAACAGGACAACGCCCTCAAGCAAACTGCCAAGACAACGCAGGTGTGGCTTCAGGACAAGTCTCAATGTCCTTGTGTAGCCCAGCCTGGAGAGACCTGAAAATATGTTGGATGGGGATTGTCGCTACACAGCTAACAGAGCTTGAGAAGAATGGGAGAAACTCCCCAAATACAGGTGTGCCAAGCTTGTAGCGTTATACCCAAGAAGACTCAAGGCTGTATTCACTGCCAAAGGTGTTTTATCAAAGTACTGAGTAAAGGGGCTGAAAAACTTAAGTGTTTTGTGTAGATTGATGAGGGGGGGGGGGAAACAATTTAATCAATTTTAGAATAAGGCTGTAATGTAACCAAATGTGGAAAGTCAAGGTCTGAATACTTTCTGAATGCACTGTAAGCTGGTAGCATAGCTAGCGTACAGAAATCTGTGGTAGTAGTCAGTCATTTTTAACTGCTGTTGATTGGTGACGATGGCATGAACATGTATTGGGGTTGACATCCATACAAGCATTACACTCCCATTTTTATCTCAACATAAAAACAATAGCCTAAATATAGGCACATTTTTCTGGGCCACAGCATCTTGTTTCAGTTGTTGAGTTCCATTTACTTCTTTACTGCCTCTATCTGACCGTTCAGAATCATAACGCTATAAGGCCATCTGCCTCATCGACGCGTGTGCATAATTTTCGTGACCTTGTCAGCCAACCCCGTTGATAGACTTTAGTTTGAGAGCTTACATGAATGAAAATTCTGGGCAAGTGTGGTGAATTTCCTTTTCATCCGTTGGGCATTTGTGTACATGGGCAGCACCAGTTAGTGTGATGCTACTTACGCGATGATGATGATTAACTGTTTTTCGAGGTTAACTTGAGTTAAATGTCCAATGCAGCTGTTTTTATCTCAATCAAATAATTTCCTGGTAACAATTAAGTACCCTGCTGTGATAGTTTTCAATTAAAGTGGTCAAAAAGAAACAGCTTCTTAGCTGTTGGTCTGTGAGTGGGGAGGGGAAAACTAGCTGTTCTCTAAATTATTTTTCCTATTTGTCTGTTAACGAATTTACCGCCTGGTGACATCACCAGTCAGGCCAAAACTCCATCCTGAAATTTCAGTCTTTTCAAACAGCGGTTACACTAAAAGGCCATTACTTTTCACAGTAGTGTGGGAGGGAAATCACAGGAAAATCATGTTTTTGGCTGCACTGGGCCACCATATCTATGTGACTGTCTTTTATCCTTTCTCCCATGTTAGCTCTCATACGCACACAAACGTATACAATGACCACCATCCTCAGTCCCTTTTACCCTCTGGCTGTGTGTCTGGTCTGTAAGGAGCAGCCTGTATGGATGCCCTCTCCCTCCTACTGGCTTAGTGTTCCAGCCTTTTACCATGTGTGTTTCACTTTTCCAGGCACTGCTTCGTCTGTTTTAAAAGCATCCTTGTGTGTTTCTCTTACTGCTCCATCACAGTCCATTGCTCTCATCTAGCCTACTAGCACTGTTAATCTCTCATTACCCTACATTCCCTGGATTTGCTGTTGTCTCAGTTCCTTTCATATTTATATGTATTCATCCAAATCTCCTAATCTCTCAATAGCCTAAATTGGTGTGGTTTACCCAAACGTGAACAGCTGATCATAAATGGAGCAGCCCAGCCCATTCCCCTGCCTAAATGCAGATTGGGCTCTTGCGCTAATGCTCTACATATCTGTCTGGCGGCAGGTTTGGCTAATAGTCGCCTTCGATATAAAAATATCTATTCCTGACAACCATAGTTAGCCTATAGCCAACACCGTTTAAAAATGTTAATGCATGAATTAGTGTGAGGCATGTGTTTGTCACGTTACACAACCCAACCCTGAATAGGAAGTGCCAAAGATTGATGGCTAATTCAAGTGCTCTGTTTTTCGGCCGATGCAGTAGTGTTTCCCACCTCAGGAAATGAGTTGCTTGGTCTTCAGTCACGCAGGCTGACTTGCTTCAGGATGAGATCTGCATTATTCATGTTGTTGGCTAGACTGTTTTGCACATTGGGGTAAGCCGGGGACAGATTGCTTGGAGGGGGGAGTTGTACACTCATGCAGTCAGGACAACTGACAGATACTCCCAAATTCGTGTTTCCAGAGGGATTGAGCCAGCAAAGTGTGTTACAGTACCAGTCAAAAGTTTGGACACTGACTCATTCAAGGGTTTTTCTTTATTTTTACTATTTTCTACATTGTAGAATAATAGTGATGACATCACAACTATGAAATGACACATGGAATCATGTAGAAACCAAAAAAGTTTTAAACAAATCAAAATATATTTTACCTTCTTCAAATAGCCACCCTTTGCCTTGATGACAGCTTTGCACACTCTTGGCAGACCTAGTCAAATTCCCAGATGGCCTGGTCAAAGTCCAGAAATAATCCCAATTGAGATGTTGTGACAGGACTTGAAATGAGCGGTTCATGCTTAAAAACCCACAAATGTCGCTCCGTTAAAGCAGTTCTGCGTACATTAGTGAGCCAAAATTCCTCCACTGCAACCAAATGCTTCCTGTAGTCGCTCACGTCACTGTCTTTATTTATTTATTTAACTAGGCAAGTTAAGAACAAATTCTTATTTACAATGACGGTCTACTAAAAGGCCTCCTGGATGGGGGCCGGGGATTAAAAAATACAATATAAATATAGGACGAAACACACATCACAATGAGAGACCCAACACTACATAAAAAAGAGACCTAAGACAACAGCAAAACATGACAACACAGCATGGTAGCAAAACATGACAACACAGCATGGTAGCAACACGACAACATAGTAGCAACACAACATGGTAGCAGTACAAAAACATGGTGCAAAGTCAACAGCACAAAGGTCAAGAAAGGTCATACAAAGCAGCCACAACTGTCAGTGTCCATGATTGAGTCATTGAATTGAGAGATTGAGCTGAAACGGTCCGGTTTGAGTGTTTGTTGCAGCTCGTTCCAGTCGCTAGCTGCAGCGAACTGAAAAGAGGAGCGACCCAGGGATGTTTTTGCTTTGGGGACCTTTAACAGAATGTGACTGACAGGACGGGTGTTGTATGTGGAGGATGAGGGCTGCAGTAGATATCTCCGATAGGGGGAGTGAGGCATAAGATCAAATCAAGTTTATTTTATATAGCCCTTCGTACATCAGCTGATATCTCGAAGTGCTGTACAGAAACCCAGCCTAAAACCCCAAACAGCAAGCAATGCAGGTGTAGAAGCACGGTGGCTAGGAAAAACTCCCTAGAAAGGCCAAAACCTAGGAAGAAACCTAGAGGAACCAGGCTATGAGAGGCTAACCAGGCTATGGGCCAGTCCTCTTCTGGCTGTGCCGGGTGGAGATTATAACAGAACATGGCCAAGATGTTCAAATGTTCATAAATGACCAGCATTGTCAAATAATAATAATCACAGTAGTTATCGAGGGTGTAGCAAGTCGGCACCTCAGGAGTAAATGTCAGTTGGCTTTTCATAGCCGATCATTAAGAGTATCTCTACCGCTCCTGCGGTCTCTAGAGAGTTGAAAACAGCAGGTCTGGGACAGGTAGCACGTCCGGTGGACAGGTCAGGGTTCCATAGCCGCAGGCAGAACAGTTGAAACTGGAATAGCAGCAAGGCCAGGTGGACTGGGTACAGCAAGGAGTCATCATGCCCGGTAGTCCTGACGCATGGTCCTAGGGCTCAGGTCCTCCGAGAGAGAATTAGAGAGAGCATACTTAAATTCACACAGGACACTGGATAAGACAGGAGAAGTACTCCAGATATAACCAACTGACCAACTGATAAGAGGGTTTTATAAATAAGCATCAACCAGTGGGTCTTGTGACAGGTATACAGAGATGACCAGTTTACAGAGGAGTATAGAGTGCAGTGATGTATCCTATAAGGAGCATTGGTGGCAAATCTGATGGCCGAATGGTAAAGAACATCTAGCCGCTCGAGAGTAATCTAGCATGGGTAGGATGGTCATCTGAATCAGGGTTAGTTTGGCAGCTGGGGTGAAAGAGGAGCGATTACGATAGAGGAAACCAAGGCTAGATGTAACTTTAGCCTGCTGCTTTGATATGTGCTGAGAGAAGGACAGTGTACCGTCTAGCCATACTCCCAAGTACTTGTATGAGGTGACGACCTCAAGCTCTAAACCCTCCGAGGGAGTAATCACACCTGTGGGGAGAGGGGCATTCTTCTTACCAAACCACATGACCTTTGTTTTGGAGGTGTTCAGAACAAGATTAAGGGTAGAGAGCTTGTTGGACACTAAAAGCTTTGTTGTAGAGCATTTAACACAATCTGGGGAGGGGCCAGCTGAGTAGAAGACTGTATCTGCATATAAATGGATGATAGGGCTTCCTACTGCCTGAGCTATGTTGTTGATGTAAATCGAGAAGAGCGTGGGAGCTAGGATTAAGCCTTGGGGTACTCCCTTGGTGACAGGCAGTGGCTGAGACAGCAGATTTCCTGACTTTATACACTGCACTCTTTGAAAGGGGTAGTTAGCAAACCAGGCCAAAGACCCCTCAGACACCAATACTCGTTAGCCGGCACAAGAATGGAATGGTCTACCTTCCACCTCAATGCAGCTAAAGGTGGCACAACCAATTATTCAGTGTAAGGGGGCAATTACTTTTTCACAGAGGGGAATTGGGTGTTGCATAACTTTGTTAATTAAATAAGTATCCTTTTTAATTTTTGTAAACTCAGTTTCCTTTATGTAATGTTTTGGTTGAAGAGCTGATAACATTTAGTATATAAAATAAATAATTATGCAGAAAGGGGCCAAATATTTTTGTGTGTAATAAATGCTATTTTTTATTTATTTGTGTGACTTATTTTTTACACCTACCACATCTCTTGACAGATTTGTGCAACAGCAGAGACCATCCACAACTCTATCTAATGACTTTAGGACCATAACAAGCTTACAGGACCTCATCACTTCTGCCTTTTGTTAATGTAAGAACAGGCTAATCCTCTCAACCAAATGCAGGACCACTCAAATTAAATTCCAGTTCTCTGGTTTTGATTGCAATTTAAAGAATTCCATAGCATAAAATTATTGTTCCTTTCACATCTAATTATTTTCATATTCCTCTCCATTTGCTGGCTGAGAAGGCTCTCGCCACAGTGTGTGAGAAGCATGGTGCGCATTTTAATGCTTGGTTCATGCTTTTTCACACCCGAGCACACTGTAGGAGGGAAGCAGGGTAAATATTTAACATTATCAGCTCCCTGTTCCTCCACTTCTGCCTTCAAACTGCCACCGCTCAACACAATGCCACAGTGCTGCTGTCACTGACAGAACAAGTTAAAAGTCAGCACCACTTCTGTGGTGATGTCACACTGGCAACTTACAAAAAAAATGATAATTATGGATGACCGAACATGCCATGTTGGCCCGGTGATGTAACGCTATGAAAGTTATCCAGCTCAGTTGGTCACGTGATAGAGAAGCAGAGTCAGATGTTACGGTCTCCCTGTCGACTGATGGTAAATATTTTACATTGTGCTGCTTTCTCTTCCTCGATACAGTACTCTTCCCCACCTAGAGTGCTCTGGACGGCAGTGATTTCCCCTTTGCCAGCCCAGCCCTGATGAAACTCTAACGGCCTCTTATGTTGGGAAAGCTTTCAGGGGATTCTAAAAGGAGCTGTTAATTTGAAACATTTATCTGTCATAAATTGTTCAGCTAAATGCACCGGCTGTGAGCCTAGTGAATGATCTGTACCTTGAAAATGGTCAAGGAAAGCAGAGGGGGGAAAAAACCCAGAGGAAAGGTCAGACTGCTAAAAAAAATGACACTGTTTAATGTTTTGAAAATTGAGATGGTTCTACATAGTTTTAATGTCATGTGCACAAGTACAGTGAAGTCTTTCTTGCAAGCTCTAAACTCAATGATGCAGTGATCAATATCAATGTATAAAATAAGATGGGTGTGGATTATATAGCAGTTATATTTGACAGAGTTCTTAGGTGTACAACTAAGGGGCATCTGCTCCAACCCTACAATGATCAGACTTCCACTAAGTGCTAGTTTCAGTTTTGTGACTTCTGGAAGGTCTATTCCTCTGTTCAATTCTGATATCTGTAGCTGCATACTCAGATTCAAGTTCCCTAGCTACCCTTTCTTTTTTTTTCTTTTTTTACAACTGATGCTTAAAATGTTGGAGTGAAATTTGAACTACTACTTTGAGCTTTCAAGTGCTAGGCATTTTCAAGCTCCAGCAAACGTTTGACTTTCATGTCGTTGAAGGGTGGGCCACAGTGGTATTTCCTGCAGGAGGATTTGTATTGTGTATGGGAGAACGATTAGGGAATGCTTTAAGGCTTTCCCCTCTCAGATGTCTATTCCCCCTTCTAATTACAGTTTGTTTACCCTCATGTCTTTGGGTTTTTGTTAAGCAATTTGGTCTAGTACACAGAACAAAAATATAAATGCAACAATTTTAAAACATTTTACGGCATTACAGTTCATATAAGGAAATACATTAATTAGGCACTAACCTATGGATTTAACATGACTGGGAATATAGATATGCACCTGTTGGTCACAGAACTTTTTAAAGTAGGGGCATGGATCAGAACCAGTGTGACCACTATTTGCCTCATGCAGTGCTATACATCTTCGCATAGAGTTGATCATGCTGTTGATTGTGGAATTTGTCCCACTCCTTTAATGGCTGTGCGAAGTTGCTGGATATTGGAGGGAACTGGAACACTATCTCTCTTACACGTCGATCCAGAGCATCCCTAACATGCTTAATGGGTGACATGTATTTTGAGTATGCAGGCCATGGAAGAACTGGGACATTTTCAGCTTCCAGGAATTGTCTACAGAACCTTATGACATGGGGCTGTGCATTATCATGCTGAAACAGGAGGTGATGGCGGTGGATGAATAGTACGATAATGTGTCACGTTATCTCTGTGCATTCAAATTGCCATTGATGAAATGTGATTGTGTTTGTTTTCTGTAGCTTATGTTGACATCAGCAAACCGCTCACCCCACGCGACTCCATACACTGTCAGTCACCTGCCCGGTTAAGTTTTAAAACCGTGATTCATCTGTGAAGAGCACACTTCTCCAGCGTGCCAGTGGCCATTGAAGGTGGGCATTTTCCCACTGAAGTCGGTTACGACGGCGAACTGCAGTCAGGCTAAGACCCTGGTGAGGACGACAAGCACCCAGATGAGCTTCCCTGAGACTGTGTTTTTTTTAACACCTTTATTTAACTAGGGAAGTCAGTTAAGAACACATTCTTATTTTCAATGACGGCCTAGGAACGGTGGGTAAACTGCCTTGTTCAGGGGCAGAACGACAGATTTTTACCTTGTCAGCTCGGGGATTCAATCTTGCAACCTTACAGTTAACTAGTCCAACGCTCTAACCACCTGCTTTACATTGTACTCCACGAGGAGCCTGCCTGTTACACGAATGCAGTAAGAAGCCAAGGTAAGTTGCTAGCTAGCATTAAACTTATCTTATAAAAAAACAAACAATCAATCATAATTACTAGGTAACTACACATGGTTGATGATAGTACTAGTTTATCTAGCGTGTCCTGCGTTGCATATAATCGATGCGGTGCGCATTCGTGAAACAGGACTGTCGTTGCTCCAACGTGTACCTAACCATAAACATCAATGCCTTTCTTAAAATCAATACACAAGTATATACAGTGGGGCAAAAAAGTATTTAGTCAGCCACCAATTGTGCAAGTTCTCACACTTAAAAAGATGAGAGAGGCCTGTAATTTTCATCATAGGTACACTTCAACTATGACAGACAAAATAAGGAAAGAAAATCCAGAAAATCATATTGTAGGATTTTTTAATGAATTTATTTGCAAATTATGGTGGAAAATAAGTATTTGGTCAATAACAAAAGTTTATACCCTTTGTTGGCAATGACAGAGGTCAAACGTTTTCTGTAAGTCTTCACAAGGTTTTCACACACTGTTGCTGGTATTTTGGCCCATTCCTCCATGCAGATCTCCTCTAGAGCAGTGACGTTTTGGGGCTGTTGCTGGGCAACATGGACTTTCAACTCCCTCCAAATATTTTCTATGGGGTTGAGATCTGGAGACTGGCTAGGCCACTCCAGGACCTTGAAATGCTTCTTACGAAGCCACTCCTTCGTTGCCCGGGCGGTGTGTTTGGGATCATTGTCATGCTGAAAGACCCAGCCACGTTTCATCTTCAATGCCCTTGCTGATGGAAGGAGGTTTTCACTCAAAATCTCACGATACATGGCGCCATTCATTCTGTCCTTTACACGGATCAGTCGTCCTGGTCCCTTTGCAGAAAAACAGCCCCAAAGCATGATGTTTCCACCCCCATGCTTCACAGTAGGTATGGTGTTCTTTGGATGCAACTCAGCATTCTTTGTCCTCCAAACACGACGAGTTGAGTTTTTACCAAAAAGTTATATTTTGGTTTCATCTGACCATATGACATTCTCCCAATCTTCTTCTGGATCATCCAAATGCTCTCTAGCAAACTTCAGACGGGCCTGGACATGTACTGGCTTAAGCAGGGGGACACGTCTGGCACTGCAGGATTTGAGTCCCTGGCGGCTTAGTGTGTTACTGATGGTAGGCTTTGTTACTTTGGTCCCAGCTCTCTGCAGGTCATTCACTAGGTCCCCCCGTGTGGTTCTGGGATTTTTGCTCACCGTTCATGTGATCATTTTGACCCCACTGGGTGAGATCTTGCGTGGAGCCCCAGATCGAGGGAGATTATCAGTGGTCTTGTATGTCTTCCATTTCCTAATAATTGCTCCCACAGTTGATTTCTTCAAACCAAGCTGCTTACCTATTGCAGATTCAGTCTTCCCAGCCTGGTGCAGATCTACAATTTTGTTTCTGGTGTCCTTTGACAGTTCTTTGGTCTTGGCCATAGTGGAGTTTGGAGTGTGACAGTTTGAGGTTGTGGACAGGTGTCTTTTATACTGATAACAAGTTCAAACAGGTGCCATTAATACAGGTAACGAGTGGAGGACAGAGGAGCCTCTTAAAGAAGAAGTTACAGGTCTGTGAGAGCCAGAAATCTTGCTTGTTTGTAGGTGACCAAATACTTATTTTCCACCATAATTTGTAAATAAATTCATTAAAAATCCTACAATGTGATTTTCTGGATTTTTTTTCTTCTCATTTTGTCTGTCATAGTTGAAGTGTACCTATGATGAAAATTACAGGCCTCTCATCTTTTTAAGTGTGAGAACTTGCACAATTGGTGGCTGACTAAATACTTTTTTGCCCCACTGTATTTTTAAACCTGCGTATTTAGCTAAAATAAATCTAGGTTAGCAGGCAATATTAACCAGGTGAAATTGTGTCACTTCTCTTGCGTTCATTGCACGCAGAGTCAGGGTATATGCAACAGTACGAGCCTTACGAGCACAAATACGAGCCAGGAGAAATACGAGCCTTAGGTCATTAATATGGTAGAATCCGGAAACTATCATCTCGAAAACAAAATGTTTATTCATTCAGTGAAAAACGGAACCGTTCCGTATTTTATCTAACGGGTGTCAACCCTAAGTCTAAATATTGCTGTTACATTGCACAACGTCCAATGTTATGTCATAATTACGTAAAATTTTGGCAAATTAGTTCGCAACAAGCCAGGCGGCTCAAACTGTTGCATATACCCTGACTGCGTGCAATGAACACAAGAGAAGTGACACAATTTCCCTAGTTTAATAATGCCTGCTAACATGAATTTCTTAACTAAATATGCAGGGTTAAAACATATACTTCTGTGTATTAATTTGAAGAATGACATTGATGTTTATGGTTAGGTACATTCGTGCAACTATTGTGCTTTTCGCAAATGCGCTTTTATTAAATCATCCCTCGTTTGGCGAGTTGGCTGTAATTGTTATGAAGAAATGGTCTTCATGCAGTTCGCAACGAGCCAGGCGGCCCAAACTGCTGCATAGACCCTGACTCTGTTGCACAATTTCCCTAGTTAAAAGAAATTCATGTTAGCAGACAATATTAACTAAATATGCAGGTTTAAAAATATATACTTGCGTATTCATTTTAAGAAAGGCATCGATGTTTATGGTTAGGTACACATTGGTGCAACGACAGTGCTTTTTTTGCGAATGCGCTTGTTAAATCACCCGTTTAGCGAAGTAGGCTGTGATTCAATGATAAATTAACAGACACCGCATCGATTTATATGCAACGCAGGACAAGCTAGATAACTATACGTGGTTGATGATATTACTAGTTTAACTAGTGATTATGTTTTGATTGATTAAAAAAAAAAAAGATACATTTAATGCTAGCTAGCACCTTACCTTGGCTCCTTGCTGCACTCGCATAACAGGTAGTCAGCCTGCCATGCAGTCTCCTCGTGGAGTGCAATGTAATCGGCCATGATTGGTGTCCAAAAATGCTGATTTTAACGATTTGTTATGACATCTTGAAATAGGCCCTAATTAATCGGTCGACCTCTACTCTGGACATGCTTTGGTAGTACCCAACTTGCCAACTACCATAAGGTCCTAATGGACTGGTACTGAGGGCTCTTGTGATTTTCGAGTGGGTTAGAGGGAAATCAAACACTTATCAAAACAGTAGGCCTATCATACTTTTAAAACTCACATCAATGTGATCAATTTGAAGAAAGAAGTTTAACAGCAGGTTGGAACATTGTAAAACATGGTTGTTGATGTTTGAAAGCATAACACAACGAAATGGACAGCGCTTTTTAAGGTGATTTAATTCAAAACACCCATAGGTCTTATGCGTAGGCCTATTAGCCCAAACCTGTGGGATTTTTTTTTAAAGATAACTGAAATTATTACCCATGGCAGGAAAAACCTAAAACAAAACTGATTTTAAGATGTATTTTGGTACATAATTTAACAAGCCTTTACTCCAACATTAATTAAATTTCAGTAATCGCCTTTGAGCGTGGACTTTATTATTATGCATACTGGATGGACTGGTTACTTTATGCTACGCTCCAAAATGTATATCCATGAGTCTGGGAGAGAACGTATAGCCTGGGCAATGCTGTTGGTTGTTTTGCAGGGAGGCTTAGTTAGCCTACATGTAGTGAATTTGTGTTTTGATTTTGAATAGCATAATAGAGGATTTATATTTTCATAATTTAATTGGGTGATGCATTACCTTCAGTTATAGAAAATATTTCCACACCTTGCTTTTCCATCTCTCTTTTAGAACTTTCTCGAGCGCGCAGAAAGGCTGTCAACAGTTTAGTGAAATATGTTTCATTGCGAATACATGTTACTATCAATGTTTCTGAACAGATTTCACTTGGTTCCCAAATGTAAGCACTGGGTAGCTGCAGGAACAAGGTTGGAGAGCCCATGGCATTCAGAGTTTGGGCGGAATATCACGTGTCGGGCAGCAAGAGCATGCATCTCAAACAGTGGTTGATACGTGGAGGGAAATAAGTGTAATATTTATTTCTCAGCTGCTCAGTAAGCACATGCTCTGCTATTAACCCGACGTAGCCTAAAAAACAGACCGGCTGGGAACGCATGGCCTCCAGACAACTGCCATGTATATCCCCCCTGCCTCTGTTCCTGCCCATTTGATAATAGTCCATTCTAAACAAATTGTACATATTCAGGAAAGAGAATAGTATGATGGGTGAAAATATGATCACTGATGAGAGTGCAGCCTGAGGCAAGGAACAGAGCCCAAGCTTTTTCCCCCCCTACTTTCTCTAATCAATAGCCTATAGTCGCACCATGCTGCTCATGTTTGGATTTTTTTAAGACGAGATTTGTATCGCCACACCTAAAGTGGCCAAGTAACTCTAAATCTAGCATATAGGACCAGTTTTTATAGATTATTATTGTTTTAATGTTCACTTATAAGCTCAAAATAGCCACTTTTAATATGCTCACTTGCTCAGTAGGCCTAATGGGGAAAAATATCCTTTCTTTTATTCAAGCTGACAAGTTCAATTCTATTCTACCTACTATAAAATGTCACGTGACTAAAAGCATATCTTGTCAGCTAAATAAACAAGCCTATAACATAGGCCAGCTCATTCTGTTCTTCTGAAATGTTCTTCATTTACATTTTTCTTTAGACATGACTAATGGATTTACTGTGATGGTGTACATTATATGAAATAAAATGTATTCATTTTTTTTTTTTTTGTTGTTAGATGTTTCAAAGGCACGCATCAGAGGCCTGTATGTGTGGAGGCCTGAAGATTCTAAATGTGTTTGTTAATTAACGTTCACTTACTGTGAGACTGGCAGTCTTTTTCATGACAAAATCCAGCTGCCAAATTTCATGACCGCCGCAGCCCCTTCTAATGTATCTGGCAACAGACCGTATATCTTGCTGCCAATATCTTGCTCATGAACTAAGAGCAAATTTTCCATCTTTGGTGTACGGTTTGGCATTTTCCATCCACTGTCGATTTATATTCACCACTGTCACGTGTGCTCCCTCTCCGGCCTCTAGGCTGCGCGTTATGGCGCACACCTGTCACAATCGTTACGTGCACCTGCGCGTCATCAAACTCACCTGGACTCATCACCTCCTTGATTACCTTCCCTATATACAGTGGGGAGAACAAGTATTTGATACACTGCCGATTTTGCAGGTTTTCCTACTTACAAAGCATGTAGAGGTCTGTAATTTTTATCATAGGTACACTTCAACTGTGAGAGACGGAATCTAAAACAAAAATACAGAAAATCACATTGTATGATTTTTAAATAATTTATTTGCATTTTATTGCATGACATAAGTATTTGATCACCTACCAACCAGTAAGAATTCCGGCTCTCACAGACCTGTTAGTTTTTCTTTAAGAAGCCCTCCTGTTCTCCACTCATTACCTGTATTAACTGCACCTGTTTGAACTCGTTACCTGTATAAAAGACACCTGTCCACACACTCAATCAAACAGATTCCAACCTCCACAATGGCCAAGACCAGAGAGCTGTGTAAGGACATCAGGGATAAAATTGTAGACCTGCACAAGGCTGGGATGGGCTACAGGACAATAGGCAAGCAGCTTGGTGAGAAGGAAACAACTGTTGGCGCAATTATTAGAAAATGGAAGAAGTTCAAGATGACGGTCAATCACCCTCAGTCTGGGGCTCCATGCAAGATTTCACCTCGTGGGGCATCAATGATCATGAGGAAGAAGAGGGATCAGCCCAGAACTACACGGCAGGACCTGGTCAATGACCTGAAGAGAGCTGGGACCACAGTCTCAAAGAAAACCATTAGTAACACACTACGCCGTCATAGATTAAAATCCTGCAGCGCACGCAAGGTCCCCCTGCTTAAGCCAGCGCATGTCCAGGCCCGTCTGAAGTTTGCCAATGACCATCTGGATGATCCAGAGGAGGAATGGGAGAAGGTCATGTGGTCTGATGAGACAAAAATAGAGCTTTTTGGTCTAACTCCACTCGCCGTGTTTGGAGGAAGAAGAAGTATGAGTACAACCCCAAGAACACCATCCCAACCGTGAAGCATGGAGGTGGAAACATCATTCTTTGGGGATGCTTTTCTGCAAAGGGGACAGGACGACTGCACCGTATTGAGGGGAGGATGGATGGGGCCATGTATCGCGAGATCTTGGCCAACAACCTCCTTCCCTCAGTAAGAGCATTGAAGATGGGTCGTGGCTGGGTCTTCCAGCATGACAACGACACGAAGCACACAGCCATGGCAACTAAGGAGTGGCTCCGTAAGAAGCATCTCAAGGTCCTGGAGTGGCCTAGCCAGTCTCCAGACCTGAACCCAATAGAAAATCTTTGGAGGGAGCTGAAAGTCCGTATTGCCCAGCGACAGCCCCAAAACCTGAAGGATCTGGAGAAGATCTGTAAGGAGGAGTGGGCCAAAATCCCTGCTGCAGTGTGTGCAAACCTAGTCAAGAACTACAGGAAACGTATGATCTCTGTAATTGCAAACAAAGGTTTCTGTACCAAATATTAAGTTCTGCTTTTCTGATGTATCAAATACTTATGTCATGCAATAAAATGCAAATTAATTACTTAAAAATCATACATTGTGATTTTCTGGATTTTTGTTTTAGATTCCGTCTCTCATAGTTGAAGTGTACCTATGATAAAAATTACAGACCTCTACATGCTTTGTAAGTAGGAAAACCTGCAAAATCGGCAGTGTATCAAATACTTGTTCTCCCCACTGTATGTCACTCCCTTTGGTTTCTTCCCCAAGCATTATTGTTTCAGTTTCCTGTCTGTGCGTTCTTAGTGTTTCTTGCTTTGGATTGTTTATTTTATTAAAACACTCACTCCCTGAACTTGCTTCCCCGACTCTCAGCGCATATCGTTAGAACCACAGTATGTTCACTGCGCTGATCTAGCTGCTGTAGGCTTTTATCTAGTCTTTACCTACCTATCCCTGTGGTTCTAGCTTTATTATATCTGGCCTTAGATGACAGTGCAGTCATTGGGGACCTCAAATGGACTGGGCATAAATTATTGATGTTTTCTGTCCTTCAAGAAGGTTTGATGGGAGTTTTAAGTTACTCCACAATGGCATGTTACATTATTCATTAGACTTGTCAGTCTTTCTTTGAATATCCTTGTGTGTCTTCCACCTGAGCTCATTCAAATATCATAAGTGACTTTTATGGTATCGCGACCGAACATTCTTGGATGCTCCCCATCAGCATCTTAGTCTCACAACAACCGCCACGTGATCACTTAATTTAGCTGATTCAATTATTTCCCCTTTCCTACTCTCCTATCCCATTCTATATCACTACTTGTCCACTCTGTTACTCCCCCTCTTGATTTCCCTATGGTTTTCTCCCTGGTCCTTTCGTCCCCTTCCCTGTGTTTTGTTGACCGGTGCTCCCCCAGAGGGAGGCTCTTGTTTTTCATTAAAACATTGTGCCCTTTGTGTGTTGGTCCACATCAATCACGAGCCACTGCTCCTCTAATCACCACTCTCCCAAAAACAGGGTTACTTTAAGTGGGGACTCAACCACAGGGCCATGAGCACCCAGAGGACCCAGCCCAAATGAACCAACTCAAGGGGGTCCCAGCAAAGGAATAGACAGAAAGAGGACTGTGGAGCTCACCTCATTTGCAAATGTGCAGCTTAGAGCTGACACGCCGTCGAGACAATGTACAGATTTGGCATCACTGAGGCATGCTTCTACATCTAGGTGGCATGTCTGTATTGAAACCTTTTATGGCCCCTCATTGTTGAACGTTGACAAAGTACAAACATGGCAATAGATGTATTCACTATGGACCTGGCTCAGCACTTAAGTGTTGTGGAGGTGCTGCTACACCGGAAGATGGAAGTCTTAACTGACCTATTTCTGTTCTCCTGTATTCTCCACATGTACACTACCCTTAAGTTTGAGGTCGTTTAGAAATGTCCTTAAAAAAATAAATATGTTTTTG
This sequence comes from Salvelinus alpinus, assembly GCF_045679555.1. Classification (NCBI taxonomy): domain Eukaryota; kingdom Metazoa; phylum Chordata; class Actinopteri; order Salmoniformes; family Salmonidae; genus Salvelinus; species Salvelinus alpinus. Next base: position 1,232,200 of record NC_092102.1, read on the forward strand.
TCCGTTTTTAAAATAACAGCAAATTGATCAGAAATACAGTGTAGACATAGTTAATGTTGTAAATGACTATTGTAGCTGGAAATGGCTGATTTATGGAATATCTACATAGGTGTACAGAGGCCCATTATCAGCAACATCACTCCTGTGTTCCAATGGCACGTTGTTCGCTAATCTAAGTTTATACATTTAAAAAGGCTAATTAATCATTAGAAAACCCTTTTGCAATTATGTTAGCACAGCTGAACACTTGTGCTGATTTAAAGAAGCAATAAAACTGGCCTTTAGACTAGTTGAGTATCTGGAGCATCAGCATTTGTGGGTTTGATTACAGGCGCAATAGGCCAGAAACAAAGCACTTTCTTCTGAAACTCGTCAGTCTATTCTTGTTCTGAGAAGTGAAGGCCAGTTTTTATTGCTTCTTTAATCAACACAACAGGTTTCAGCTGTGCTAACATAATTGCAGAAGTGTTTTCTAATATTCAATTAGCCTTTTTAAAATGATTGACTTGGATTAGCTAACACAACGTGCCATTGGAACACAGGAGTGACGGTTTCTGATAATGGGCCTATGTAGATATTCCATTAAACATCAGCTGTTTCCAGCTACAATAGTCATTTACAACATTAACAATGTCTACACTGTATTTCTGATCAATTTGATGTTAATGGACAAAAACATTTGCTTTCAAAAACAAGGACATTTCTAAGTGACACAACTTTTGAACATGTGGTTAAACTTTAGTGTCTGCAGAAGAGCAAGAAACGGACTCGGAGCATTTAGGCTAGTTCATAACCCATGGGCTCCACTGGGGTATTTTTGCCATGGAAAGGAGGCCAGTCAGCCAAAAAGGTTCAGGTTCAGCACCATAGAGAATGCTTTGAGACAGTTTCTCATTATAGGAGAGACTAATTGGGTTTCACAACATTTGGTGACAGTCTATCTGGTGAAGGTAGCTGTGAATAGATGCATGTGTGTCAGTTGGAGTTTGCCTAGGTTTGTTAGGCTGTGACCAAGGCCTGGAAAGTATGAAAATTAAGCGTGTGTTGTAGTGCGTCAGACAATTTGTCTAGATCACTCCTGAAGTCAAATACTAAACTTCATGCAAACTCACACATCCTGTTGTATTAAGTGGATTTGCACAAATGTTTTGTTGTTTTTTTTGTAAATGACATCCACACCATTTCCATTTAATCCTTACTTGAATTATCTTTTTATTCTCTTCTCAGGGGACAGGTGTTACTTGCAGGTTGCGGACAAACTGTCTCAATGACCTCTGTTTTAATGGAACGAAGAGGGTGGTTGTGTAATTTGTTACGTCTTGTAGGCCTACAGTATGTAATATTGTGTTGCATTCTGCAGTCTTAATTGTTTTTGCATTGAAGAGGGTGCAGTAGTGTTTTCCTCTTGGTCCCCTCTGGATTCGGCCTCCTGTTCCAAATCTCATTCTGTTCTGCTCTAATTGTTTTAACCTCCCATTCCCCAAGGAGAGAATGCTGTTCTAATCGCAGTACTTACAGGAATATGGGATTGCTCACTGTTTGAGCGCATGAGGATCAAACCCCAAGTCCTTGTGGGAATATAGGCTAGAATCGATTTGTTCAACCCATGAAGGGATTATAATCCCAGGCGCTTTCTCCATTTATATGGGCTGATGTTAGGGCTTTTGTTTCCTGATATACTTGGTGTGGTTTTATGTATTCTACTAACAGCTGGCCAGTGGATTTCCTCTCTTTACTCAGCTTGGTCTTCATCATCCAACAACGGTGAATTGTGAGTCGTGACTCAATTTATTTTCTTTCTGTTCCATTTTCAGGATGACACTGGTGCATATCTTATAGACCGAGACCCCACATACTTTGGGCCGGTGCTGAACTACCTGAGGCATGGCAAGCTGGTGCTCAACAGGGACCTGGCTGAGGAAGGTAAGACTGGGCATGTGATATGCATATTACTGCCAAGGTGCACAGTGAAGCAGTTGGTTTCCAATGTCAGCTTTCAAGTATTCTCTGTAGCAGGCCAATTCAGTATGTTGATCATTTTTGCCTGGATATATTCTAAATGTGTGTTTTTGAAGGTGTCTTGGAGGAAGCCGAATTCTACAATATCACGTCATTAATAAAGCTCCTCAAGGACAAGATCAGGGAACGTGACTGCAAAACTTTACAGGTAGGTGAACTTCTCAATTGACACATTGCGCTCTATTGATTTTGTATTCATTTATTTTAAACCCGTAGCAATTTTATTTGTCACATACACTCACATACACATGTTTTGCGGGTGTAGTGAAATGCTTGTGCACAAAAAAACAAAATACTGCAAAGTTGCTTAGGGCACTTCTGCTTCTAGCTCCTATCTGTCAGCGCCATCTTGTGATTTTATCTCTTTAGGGGTTCCTGACCTTGGCTGAGTCCACTGTTAGAGTAAATGCACCTGCTCCATCCCATGCTTCAGTATCTCTGTGTGCCTGTATTTGTGTGCGTCTCTGTGCGCCTGTCTGTGTTTCTGTTGGCTTTCAATTGCTAGCAAAAAAGAAAGCCGATGAATAAAACTGTTGCCCAAAAGGGCCGGGAGAAAATAAATCCCATTGCAAAATAATGCTTTTTATTAATTGATGGCAATACCAGTCGATGGAAATACTTTTGACCATCATGCTTATTGGTTTATAGGTTAATTTGCATAATTTAGTGGAATTAATTTGGCCTGTGTTTTAGTGTGTGTCTTATTTATCCAACAAAACTGTCACACCCGCACAGCATACAGAGCCTATTTTGAGCAGGATTTCTCCTGCAGTGCCTCAGCTGGTTGCTTGCTGGAGTAAAACATGTGCTTTTTTTTAAGCACTTTCATTGCGCAACAATTTAATGAAATCGTGTATTAGACGTTTTGGTGCGTGATTAAAAAGAGCTACTGTTTTTAATTCTCAACTGGTAATTGAAGCGCGCCTCCCATTCAATTGCAGGAAGCAGCATACCATCGTGTAACCCACTACTTTACAATGTGAGTTGGGAGGCGGTGTGCATTTAAAAAAAAATACTTACACCTGAATGTTTTATTTCATATTATGAGTCATGTCTTACCTCCCGTCAAAGTAGCCTATAGGCAAAAACTTCATAGGGGGCTCATGAGTTTCAAGTTTGGGGAAGTTTACAATTTATTCTACTGTTCTGCGTGCCAGTTATGATTTTCGTGGAACAGTTTCATTTCAATAATAACGTATTCATTTCGCAAAATCATTGTCATGTAGTATTAAAATGACAAAGCTCAGTCAACATTGATACATTGTGATCCATTGGTGGTTAAAGAAATGAGCGCATGGAACTCAGACTATAGGCCAATTTTAAGAATGTGAAATGTCAGAATAATAGTAGAGGATGATTTATTTCAGCTTTTATTTCTTTCACCACATTCCCAGTGGGTCAGAAGTTTACATACACTCAATTAGTATTTATTAGCATTGCCTTTAAATTGTTTAACTTGGGTCAAACGTTTCGGGTAGCCTTCCACAAGCTTCCCACAATAAGTTGGGTGAATTTTGGCCCATTCCTCCTGACAGAGCTGGTGTAACTGAGTCAGGTTTGTAGGCCTCCTTGCTCGCACACGCTTTTTCAGTTCTGCCTACAAATGTTCTATGGGATTGAGGTCAGGGCTTTGTGATGGCCACTCCAATACCATGACTTTGTTGTCCTTAAGCCATTTTGCCACAACTTTGGAAGTATGCTTGGGGTCATTGTCCATTTGGAAGACCCATTTGCGACCAAGCTTTAACTTCCTGACTGATGTCTTGAGATGTTGCTTCAATATATCCACATAATTTTCCTGCCGCATGATGCCATCTATTTTGTGAAATGCACCAGTCCCTCCTGCAGCAAATCACCCCCACAACATGATGCTGCCACCCCCGTGCTTCACGGTTGGGATGGTGTTCTTCGGCTTGCAAGCGTCCCCCTTTTTCCTCCAAACATAACGATGGTCATTATGGCCAAACAGTTCTTTTTTTGGGATTGATTTGCACTTTTCGCACAAGTACGTTCATCTCTAGGAGGCAACACATCTCCTTCCTGAGGGGTATGATGGCTGCGTGGTCCCATGGTGTTTATACTTGCATACTATTGTTTGTACAGATGAACGTGGTACCTTCAGGCATTTGGAAATTGCTCCCAAGAATGAACCAGACTTGTGGAGGTCTACAAATGTTTTTTTGTTGAGGTTTTGGCTGATTTCTTTTGAGATTTTTTTTTTTACTTGTGTCATGCACAAAGTAGATGTCCTAACAGACTTGCCAAAACTATAGTTAACAAGAAATTTGTAGTAGTTGAAAAACAAGTTTTAATGACTCCAACCTAAGTGTATGTAAACTTCTGACTTCAAGTGTGTGTGTGTGTGTGCCAGTCAAAAGTTTGGACACACCTACTCTTTCAAGGGTTTTTCTTTATTTTTACTATTTTCTACGTTGTAGAATAGTAGTGAAGACATCAAAACTATGAAATAACACATGGAATCATGCAGTCACCAATAAAGTGTTAAACCAATCAAAATATATTTTAGATTCTTCAAAGTAGCCTCCCTTTGCTAGAATGCATTTCCATTAACCTAATTTCAATTAGGTGTGCTTTGTTAAAATAATTTTTCCTTCTTAATCAGTTGTGTTGTGACAAGGTAGTTGTGGTATACAGAAGATGGCCCTATTTGGTTAATGACCAAGTCCATATTATGGGAGGAACAGCTCAAATAAGCAAAGAGAAACGACAGTCCATCATTACTTTAAGACATGAAGGTCAGTCAATCCGGAACATTTCAAGAACTTTTAACATTTCTTCAAGTGCGGTCACAAAAACCATCAAGCGCTATGATGAAACTGTCTCTCTCAAGAGGACCGCCACAGGAAAGGAAGACCCAGAGTTACCTCTGCTGCAGAGGATAAGTTCATTCCAGTAACCAGCCTCAGAAGTTGCAGCCCAAATAAATGCTTCAGGGTTCAAGTAACAGACATCAACTGTTCAGAGGAGACTGCATGAATCAGGCCTTCATGGTCAAATTGCTGCAAAGAAATCACTACTAAAGAACACTAATAAGAAGAGACTTGCTTGGGCCAAGAAACATGAGCAATGGACATTAGACCGGTGGAAATATGTCCTTTTGGTCTGATTAGTCCAAATTTGCGAATAAAAATAAATAAATGTTTTTTTGGTTCCAACCGCTGCGTTTTTGTAACGCAGAGTAGGTGAACGGGTTATCTCCACGTGTGGTTCCCACCGTGATGCATGGAGGTGTGGGGGTACTTTGCTGGTGACCCTGCCAGGGATTTATTTAGAATTCAAGGCACACTTTACCAGCATCGCTACCACAGCATTCTGCAGCGATACGCCATCCCATCTGGTTTGCGCTTAGTGGGAAAATCATTTCTTTTTGAAAGGACATTGAGCCAACACACCTCCAGGCTGTGTAAGGGCTATTTGACCAAGAAGAGTGATGCAGTGCTGCATCAGATGACCTGACCTCCACAATCACCTGATCTCAAACCAATTGAGATGGTTTGGGATGAGTTGGACCGCAGAGTGAAGGAAATGTAGCCAACAAGTGCTTAGCATATGTGGGAACTCCTTCAAGACTATTGGAAAAGCATTCCAGGTGAAGCTGGTTGAGAGTGCCAAGAGTGTGCAAAGCTGTCAAGGCAAAGGGTGGTTACTTTGAAGAACACTTTTTTTTGCTTAGTACATGATTACATGTGTTATTTCATAGTGTTGATGTCTTCACTATTATTCTAGTGGAAATAAATTAAAACCCTTGAATGAGTAGGTGTCCAGACTTTTGACTGTGTGTATTGTATTTTACCCCCCCCCCCCTTTTTCTCTCTCGATCAACGGGCTCAGGAGAGGCGAAGGTGGAGTCATGCGTCTGCCTACCCACACTCCTTAACAGCCACCAGCTTAACCCGGAAGCCAGCCGCACCAATGTGTCGGCGGAAACACCGTTCAGCCTGCAGGCACTCGGCACGTCAGAAGGAGTTGCTAGGGAGCGATGAGCCAAATAAAGCATCCCCGGCCAAACCCTCCCCTAACCCAGACGACCCTGGGCCAATTGTGTGCTGTACTATGGGACTCCCAGCCACGGCCGGTTGTGGCACTGCCTGGGAATGACCCCGGGGCTGTAGTAACGAATCTAGCACTGCGATGTAGTTCCTTAGATCGCTGTGCCACTTGGGAGGCCCAGGATTTATATATATTTTTTATATATCGTTCGCAATGGATGTTAAAAACACTTTCCTACATTTCCGCGCAGCAGGCCAGGTACTTCTATGCGTGCTCAGGCACTCATGCTCCCTCAACATTATCAGGACATAGAAAGCAGACATGCTCATTGCTCACATGAACCACTCCAAACAATAGACAAATCTGGTAAATGGTTATGAACTAAACCAAAACTTGTTTCTCACAAGTGTAGCAGGTTGTGAACTCTGCAAATAATGTTTCCACTCCAAAAATGGTACATGATCCAAGGGTATACGAGTCGCCCAATGAATGTGCAAGAATTGGTGGGAGACAGCTGACCCATTCTGGAGAGAGACTCGTCTATATCTTCGCCACACACCCCTCCCCTTTTTGTCTCAACATTTTAAATTAGAATCAAGACACATCTTCACACATTTTAGATGCTTTTCACTGACAGCTGCAGCTGAATAATCAGCTAGGTCTATTGTGATTTGAAACAATCCACAGCAGTTTTTTTTTTTTAAAGAAGCTAGTGATCCTCGATTCCTTTGTGGCGGTCATGCTTTCTGTTGCAGTATTTTGAATGATTCTATTTCTGTGTAGACAGATGTACCTTTACTTCCCTATTGGACTCACCGCTATGCCATTTATATCCTGTTCTATTGGTTTTCATATCAACTTTATTTCATTGTCCAGAAGCCAAAGGCACAATCCTAGTCATATTAGCAACCCATCCTAGTTGTTGCATATGGAACTGATATCCGGTTGCCTGTTTAGAATGGTGTTTTCAAATCAAAATCAAATGTTATTTGTCACACGCACTGAATACAACAGGTGTAGACCTTACAGTGAAATGCTTACTTACAATGCTGTTAAGAATATACAACAACAACAAAAAGTAAGCGATAACAAATAATTAAAGAGCAGCAGTAAATAACAATAGCAGGGGGTACCGGGTCAGTCAATGTGCAGGGGCACCGGTGTCGAGGTGCACGTTGGCAAATTTTCGAAGATGACTTTTTATTGGCTGCTTCATTACTTAAGTTGCATGTTCTGTTTCGATGCAGTAGCATTATCTAAATGTTTATTTTGTCATTTTGAGCAACATGGGTGGACGTCCTAATGTGTTATACACCCAATGCATATGGGTCGGGGTAAAGCTCTCACTCTCTCACCAGGCTCCAGTGAAGCATGTGTACCGGGTGCTGCAGTGCCAAGAGGAGGAGCTCACCCAGATGGTGTCCACAATGTCAGACGGCTGGAAGTTTGAGCAGGTAACGCTGCCTCCCACCACAAGGAGACAAATGTTCTTTATTTGTACTTCCCTCACCCCGTAATCCTCATATCACCCAAACAATCCAATCCATTAATTTGAAATAGTCCTTTTTTTTCTTCTGTGTCTTATATGTGATCTGGGCATCCCTCTGTGTCTGATTGGTTGTTGCAGCTTGTCAGTATAGGTTATGGGTGGGCCCAGCAGTCAGTTTCTGCTGAATTGTGAAAGGGGCAGACTCTACTTTCCCAAACCACAGCGGAAAGGTGTGTCCCACAATGTTCTGTCCTTGGGCTGGTGACTGCATGTCTCCTATGTACCCATTCACAACCCTTTTGGCCTCTGTGTATCCCAGCTTTATGCACACGAGGTGGCCATTTTGAGTTGATTTTAAGATGTGTACTGTTTGTCCGACAAAGGACCCAAGTGAACACGGCACCCTTTGTGTCTATCTCCTCCCCCTTCACATTTTGTTTTCTGGTAATACTCCTTGTTATTTACATGTTTGTCTTGACAATGTATTGTCTTAAGAGGACGTTTTTGGGACCATGTTTAATCTTTAACACAGTGCATTCAAAGTATTCAGAACCCTGGATTTTTGTCCACATTTTGTTACGTTACAGCCTATATATAAATATATAAAAAAAATCCTCAATCTACACACACTACCCCATAATGACAAAGCAAAATGTTTTTTTTTATTCATTCAAAATGGACATACCTTATTTACATAAGTATTCAAACACTTTGCTATGAGACTTGAAATTGAGCTCAGGCGAATCCTATTTCCATTGATCATCCTTGATCATCCTACAACTTGATTGGAGTCCACCTGTGGTAAATTCATCAAAACATTTCTGCAGCATTGCAGATCCCAAAGAACACTGTGGCCTCCATTATTAAATGGAAGAAGTTTGGAACCACCAAGACTTCCTAGAGCTGGCCGCCCAGCCAAACTGAGCAATCGGGAGAAGGGCCTTGGTCAGGGAGGTGACCAAAAACCCGAAGGTCACTCTGACAGAGTTCCTCTGTGGAGATCGGAGGCACATTACAGCCCGCTTGGAGTTTGCCAAAAGGCCCCTAAAGACTCTCTCGGACCATGAGAAACAAGATTCTCTTGTCTGATGAAACCAAGATTGGACTCTTTGGCCTACAATGCCAAAGCGTCACGTCTGGAGGAAACCTGGCACCATCCCTACGGTGAAGCGTGGTGGTGGCAGCATCATGCTGTGAGGATGTTTTTCAGCAGCAGGGACTGGGAGACTAGTCAGGATTGAAGTAAAGATGAGCGGAGCAAAGTACAGAGATCCTTGATGAAAACCTCTCCAGAGCCCTCAGGACCTCTGACTGGGGTGAAGGTTCACCTTTCAACAGGACAATGACCCTAAGCACACAGCCAAGACGACGCAGGAGTGGCTTTGGGACAAGTCTCTGAATGTCCTTGAGTGGCCCAGACTTGAACCCGATCGAACATCTCTGGAGAGACCTGAAAATAGCTGTGCCGCAACGCTCCCCATCCAACCTGACAGAGATTGAGAGGATCTGCAGAGAAGAATGGGAGAAACTCCCCAAATACAGGTGTGCCAAGCTTATAGCCTCATACCCAAGAAGACTCAACTGTAATTGTTGCTGAAGGTGCTTAAACAAAGTACTGAGTAAAGGGTCTGAATACTTATGTAAATGTGATTTATTTCAGATTTGCTTTTTTATATATTTGCAAAAAATTCTAAACCGTTTTTTTTGTTTTGCTATTGTGTGTAGATTAAGGGGGGAAATGTAATTTTTAAACAAGGCTGCAATGTAACAATGTGGAAAAAGTCAAGGGGTCTGAATACTTTCTGAATACACTGTATGCTAGTTGACGAGTGAAGGAACACATTGAAGCCTGATTAGGCTATACATTGTAGTTTAAACATGGATTCTGTTAGTGGTACGTTCCAAAGCACTTAGTTTTCCAGATTCAAATTTGTCATTTTGGTCAAGCACTTAAACGCTCTTGAAATAATTTGGACTGCAAGTGTGTGAGTGGGTAAGCACTGATTGAGTCGCCCCTGTCCCTGTGGGGAGAGGATCACTGGATCTCCCAGACAGCTGGAATGTTACTAATAGTCTTACGAGGGTCAGACGGGAAACCCCTTAAAACACATACTTGACCTAAGCTTAAGGCTCAGCAGCAGTGAGCCTAGTCGTCTGGGGATATGTAACCAATTACTCCTCATTCAGAGCCACTCAGTCCTGGGTTGTTCATTATGGCACGTTTTCCAACAGAAAATGAAGACGTTTTTTTTTTTATTGGAGAAGTTCAGATAGTACCGCCCAGTTTCACACCCTTTTCTGATCTTTTTCTTCAATCTGTGCTACTGAACCCGATCCTGGGCTGCCTTCAGGTTTCTAAATACTCTTGCTATGTCCACGGATCATCCACGCTAGATTGGTTGAGAAAGGTTCTTGAATCACGTTTTTTTAATTAATGTACTTAAAAAATTTAAATAAAACTTTATTTTTACTAGGCAAGTCAGTTAAGAACAAATGATTATTTACAATGACGCCTACCCCGGCCAAACCCGAACGACGCTGGGCCAATTGTGTGTCGCCCTATGGGACTCCCAATCACGGCCATTTGCAATTCCGCCTGTAGTCGAACCAGGATCTGTAATGACGCCTCTAGTACTGAGATGCAGTGCCTTAGGCTGCCGAGTGGTGCAGCGGTCTTTGGTGTATGAATGCTTATTCGAAGTTACCTCAGAAAACAAGTGATCTGCAAGTTGACTGCACTTTAAGACGTATTTGGGTTCAAGTGAGGTTGAGGTTTTGACCATATCATTGGACTTGAATGGGTATCGCGATGGGTGAGAACTGAGACTGGTTGTACTTGGTACAGTAGCTATAACATTTAGCATCAATATAGAGTAGCTTAATACTCTTGCCTCCTGTGTGAGACATCTCTTGGGAACAACACGGCTCCTGCAGAAGTGGCTAATGAGGCTGTGCATGTCGAGACATGCACACCCACAGAGTAAACTGTACTGTACACATACTGACTGGCTGAACACAAGTTAATAGCATTCGACTAAGAGGAGGAACAGTTGTTTGTCTGACATTGTCATATGTATTTTGTAGGCCGAAGTACTCCGCGTTGATTTGCATGACATCACCTCACCGTCTGCATGTTTGTTTAACAATTTGTTTTCCCTGTAAGTTTTATTTGTCCTTTAAAAAGTTAACCCTTTAAAGACCCACTCCAGCTATTTGTGAACGTTTCCTGTTGTAAAATGATATTCCAAGTATAAATACAGTACTCACTTAATATTATATAAATTAGGTGACAGGAGTTGGCAATTCAAGGAGTTGGTCTGATGGGTGCACTCTGACATTTTAGTTGTGAATTCCATACTGTAACTAGATCACCTGGCTGCACAACAGTGAGTGACTCACAATGCTCAGGTCTCTCTTCATTGGTTGCTTGTAAACAAACGCCATGTGATTGGGTACTACCAGTAAGCTTCATAATGAAAAGTTGTGACCGGTGAAATGAAGAACGCAATCTTTATCGCCTAACGTATCGCACAAGTTGACTGCAGGTATTTACTTAAATGTAGCTACAAATATTCACATTTATTATTATAAAAAAAACTTAAAATAGTTTTGAAAACCATCTAGTGGCTAATTCCAAATACCCCGGTGTACGGTATATTACCGAAGCCTATAGCCAATTCACATTTTGTGTTCTGAACTGTTTCAAGCTCTGTCATGTTTTCTACCTATTATCTAATGCTTTTTATTACTGTTCAAACTCATCACATTTCTGTTATCTAAGTACACTGTAACCCACTTTCTGTTCTCATTTTGTATCTGAAGCTAATTATTTCTGTGTGCTCTCTCTCTCTCTCCTCTCACCCCCCCCAGCTGGTCAGCATTGGCTCCTCTTATAACTATGGAAACGAAGACCAATCTGAGTTCCTTTGTGTGGTCTCCAAGGAGCTGCACAACCAATCATATGGCACAAACAGTGAGCCCAGTGAGAAAGCCAAGGTGAGTGTGAACACCGGCAGTCAGTTAAGTGAGAATTCCATGACAAGCTTGTCTGAATAGTGGCTTGTTCTGGATGTCTAAATGTACCACATTTACTAACCCTGCTTCTATGGGACAGTGATAAATGGCCCTGGTTTGCTGACGTAAACGCTCATAGAGGAGTCAATTTGAAAGAAGATGGGTTTGGACTGCTGCACAGAGTAATACATTGATAAATGCGAGTTTTTGTATTTTCTGAAAAGTATAACACATTGGTCAATTAGTTAGGTTAGCGATTGAATTAGCCTTCATTGAATCAAGCAAAGTCCTTTTTCATAGCAGTTAACATTTACTTTCAACAATTTTGTGTCTAAATCAAAAGGACAGTTCTGTTTTAGTGTAAAGTTATCAGTCAGACGACACTCAGGCCTAAGTGCATTTTTCCAGTATTACAAGATTGACGTAATGTTAGATTTGACCTTAGACCGAACCCCCCCAAAATCAAATATCCATGTTAGCAGGACCTTGAACATGGGCTTGAGGATTACTGGGACTATTAGTGGGGAAGTTCATTCTCTGAGGGCTTTTGGATCAAAGTAGCAGGCCTAGTTGTGGGAATTACTAGTCCCATCTGCAGGTCCCCATGTGTGCCCAGTCCTCCAGGGCATGCTTCACTCACTTATTTTCATCAGGCTCCTTCTAGTCCCAGATTTGGTAATTCTATTGAATTCGTGCAAATAGGCTGCGATTTTTAAGGGTGTTTTCACACAGTTTTGAGCTATAGTTCGAATCAGTTAGATTATTTGTTGTTGTATTTTTTTCCATTTTGGTTCGTTTGGTTTCATATTGCCAAATATCAAACAAACTAAAATGCCCCACCAAAGAAAACACGTGTTCATGCAAGTAATTTGTTTATTGGAGAAAAATTCTAACGTTAAATCCGTCTGACTATCAAGAAGCAAAACTTAGTTGTGTGTCCCCAAACTTCATATGACTTTCGCTTTGGTCTTCCAACAACATGTCGGAGAAAATGGCACAATAGCCTCTCTGAGATAAATGGGGAGGTGGGCAGGCAGGCAGGCAGGCAATGAGAGAAGGCATATCGGCTCGATTGCAAGTGAATCTTACTTGAAGGCTATAGCTCCAGTCTTCCCTAATCTGCATCAGATGCGCCCATAAATGCAGTGCTACTTACAATGTTTCAGAAATATTAAGTTATGATGGGCTTCTGCTTGCATTTCATCAAATGCTTAGTCAAACAACCAATAATCGGCCTACTGCACGCCTCTGGTTATTTTCCTCTGTTTGGTCAAGACTGCATTCACACCTGCAGCTAACCGTACCATGGTACAAATGGAATCTGACCAAGACCGCCATTTTTGTGTGAACCATGGTGCATTGTTTAGTGCGCTCCGGATAGTGCGCACCTTTATTTAACTAGGTAGGCTAGTTGAGAACAAGTTCTCATTTGCGACCTGGCCAAGATAAAGCATAGCAATTCGACACATACAACAACACAGAGTTACACATGGAATAAACAAAACATACAGTTGAAAAAATGAAACAAAGTCTATATACAGTGAGTGCAAATGAGGGAGTTAAGGCAATAAATAGGCCGTGATGGCGAAGTAATTACAATATAGCAATTAAACACTGGAATGGTAGATGTGCAGAAGATGAATGTGCAAGTAGAGATACTGGGATGCAAAGGAGCAAGATAAATAAATACAGTATAGGGATGAGGTAGGTAGATGTGCTGTTTACAGATGGGCTATGTACAGGTGCAGTGATCTGTGAGCTGCTCTGACAGCTGGTGCTTAAAGCTAGTGAGGGAGATATGAGTCTCCAGCTTCAGTGATTTTTGCAGTTTGTTCCAGTTATGGGCAGCAAAGAACTGGAAGGAAAGGCGACCAAAGGGGGAATTGGCTTTGGGGGTGACCAGTGAGATATACCTGCTGGAGCGCGTGCTACGAGTGGGTGCTGCTATGGTGACCAGTGAGCCGAGATAAGGTGGGGCTTTACCTAGCAGAGACTTGTAGATAACCTGTAGCCAGTGGGTTTAGCGACTAGTATGAAGCGAGGGCCAACCAACGAGAGCGTACAGGTCGCAGTGGTGGGTAGTGTATGGGGCTTTGGTGACAAAACGGATGGCTCTGTGATAGACTACATCCAGTTTGTTGAGTAGAGTGTTGGAGGCTAGAACTGTGAGTGAACACCTTTTGAGAATCAAGTCCAAAAGGTGTAATAGTAGTCAGTAGCTAGGTTTCTATCCAATTGGTGACAGATTTTAGTGCAAGTTTTCTAAAAACTGCGTAAAAAATTGGTGCATGCACTCTTGACCACAGTTCACTGATAAAGTGAACAGGGTAGGTTATATGATGAGGGATGGATAAGAGCAATATAATTTGTAATTGGCAGCCAAACATTGATCATGTCACCAGCATTCAAATAATACCCTCCAATATTTATTAGAAAATTTGCATCAAGCTCATCACTTAACCACCATGAAGTTCATCATACCTTATTTAATCTGCATGTAAACTCTTAATGCTTTTCCATGTGGTATTGGTAGTACAACCTAACATATCATTGCGCGACTTCAAGTTTACTTATACATGATGGTTTATTTTAATACCGCAATTGTCACAAAAAACTATTTCACCGACCAAAATATTATCCCACTTTGTCTAGAATGTTTTGTCGACAATGGGAAATTTTACACATATCTGCTGTTTCCGTCAGCCCTGTTGTGAGTTTTTATGCATCAGGTAATTCATTTGCATGGAATGATTGGATGGAAACCTGGTTAGTGATGCATCCCCAGTCGGAGAGTCTTCATTGGACTGATGTTAGTTAGTTAGTTAGTTGGAAGGTGAATGTTTTTGTAACATTTACACAACCCCATATGTTGTGTCCCCCCCCCCCCCCCCCCAACTTTACCCTTGACATTTTCTCCCCATTCATTTTCGTTCTTGTAAAGACTTGTCTTCTTCCTGTGCCATTTGCATGCTGCATGTTGCTCAGAGTGAAGATGAAGAGACGGATTATGAAATGAATGACTCTGATTAGGGTTGAGCACTTATGACTCAACGGTGAGAGCTCAGCTCTGCTGCCCTCCTAACTCCTGCCCCTCCTTTCTTTCGACTCTCGTATTCTTACCTTTTTCTTTCCATAACTCCACCATGCGCCTTTGCCCTGGTGCTTGTAACCCTGGTGCTTGTAACCCTGGTGCTTGTAACCCTGGTGCTTGTAACCCTGGTGCTTGTAACCCTGGTCCATGAGAGGATTGTGTCTGGGATTTTGGTCCTGTCAGGCTTTCAGTCACTTCGTCTTTAAAATCAAATGTTATTTTGTCACCTGCTCTGAATACAACAGGTGTAGACCTTACAGTGAAATGTTTACTTACAAGCCCTTAACCAACAATGCAGTTTTAAGAAAATACCAACAAAAAAAGAATTGCAAATAATTAAAGAGCAGTAGTAAATGACAATAGCCGGGCTATATACAGGGGGTACAGAGTCAATGTGTGGGGGCACTGGTGTCGAGGTAATATGTACATGTAGGTAGAGCTATTAAAGTGACTATGCATAGATAATAACAGAGTAGAAGTGGGCGGGGGGCAATGCAAATAGTCTGGGTAGCCATTTCATTAGCTGTTCAGGAGTCTTATGGCTTGGGGGTAGAAGCTGTTTAGAAGCCTCTTGGACCTAGACTTGGCACTCCGGTACCGCTTGCTGTGCGGTAGCAGAGAGAACAGTCTATGACTAGGGTGGTTGGAGTCTTTGACAATTTTTAGGGCCTTCCTCTGACATCGTCTGGTTCAACACACTCTTTAGGACCAAGGTTGACTACACCTGTCAAGCTTTTCATTTAGCATGTGCAAATACACTGATCATACCGAACATTAGGAAAACCTTCGTAATATTGAGTTACAGCCCTTTTTGCCATCAGAACAGCCTCAATTCGTCGGGGCAAGGTGTCTAAAGCGTTCCACAGGGATGCTGGCCCATGTTGACTCCAATGCTTCCCACAGTTGTGTCAAGTTGGCTGGATGTCCTTTGGGTGGTGGACTATTCTTGAGAGACACGGGAAACTGTTGAGTGTGGAAAAACCCAGCAGCGTTGCAGTTCTTGACACAAACCGGTGCGCCTGGCACATACTACCATACCCCGTTCAAAGGCACTTAAATCTTTTGTCTTGCCCATCACCCTCTGTATGGCACACAATCTGTCTCCAGGCTTAAAAATCCTTCTTTAACTTGTCTACTCCCCTTCAACTACTTTGATTAAGTGGATTCAACAAGTGACATAAATAAGGGATCATAGCTTTCACCTGGTCAGTCATGGAAAGAGCAGGTGTCCTTAATGTTTTGTACACTCAGTGTATTTGCTTTATATTGCTGGCATGGATGGTGTGGTTAGCTTAGAAAACCCAGAAACATATCCTTTCCCTCTACTCCTGTGTGTGTGTGACCCATTCGCAGATACCAGACTTAAAGATCACATTAATTACTTCTAACATACTGTATGCCCGTCATATTTAGCGATGAGCCTGCTGTAGTATAGTTTCTTATTTACAGTTAGGTAATTGCAGGAATATGTTTTTACATTTTATTTTAACATTTAACTGATTTTTAATTCCTTTTGCATTTGCAGATTCTTCAGGAGAGGGGATCCCGAATGTGACGGATCAGTATTACAAGCTCCAGGTATAACGATGCAAACATATCATTGACGAGGAAGACCCTTTCACTCAACAGAGAAGACATTAGTCGAGAGGGACTTACATTTTGTTTGTTTTTACTCCATTTTATATTTTATTATGTAAATAAGTCTGTTTACAGACTTTGTGTGCCTGTACAGTTAAACTGGATTTTTTTGAATTAGTGACAAGTTGTTTTCCAACAAATTATGAATTATAATCATTTAAATATTTTATGCTATAAAACATGGTCATACACGGCCAATGATTCACTCAGGGGCTACTTTTGAGTTTTTCTTACACCTTCTAACTCAAGGGAATCTTAAGGGATCATGATGGTCTATCTATATTATCAAGTTTAAACCTGTACTGTCAGTAGATTAAAATATTTTTTAGAGGGAAATTAATTTAGGTTTCAAACAAGTTTAATACTTCCTTAACTGGTTTATCCTCTGTATTTTTACAGGGTACATTTAGTTTAATAAAGTCTTTATTTGGGGGTAAGATATTTTAGGGAAAGGTTGGGGTTTGCTAATATTTTTTTGGGATGGTAACGGTGAAGGAATATCTTTTAATATCCTTAGGTTTTTTGATGTACATAATCTAAAAATTCCAATATTCATATTTAACTCGAACTGCACGTTTTGTACACTGTATAGTTAAACACAACTACAAATGTACGTTGTTGTACTGGATATTACAAGCTAGAAAGTCTTGACAATTAAATTATGTTGACTTGAGTTTTGAGATGTTTGTACAGAGGTCTCTGCATATTAAGATTTGTAAATCAGGATTTCAGTTGTTGATGCTCAATATCTGTTTTAGTTAGAAGACACCTGGAACGTCTTTTTGATATCCAATAAGAGGAAATATACCTTGGCTCAGACGTTGACTGTTAAGTTGTACAAAGATGTGTTTGTCTTCCAAGGCTACACATTCTTTGAGGCATTTTGTATTGTGTAGACTTCATACAGCGTTTCAAGCTCTACAATAGGAGGAACACTGTGCCCAATGCTTTCCTTATCCTGCAACACTGTTAAGGGGAAATACTGCATTTCAGGACTTTTTTTACATTTATTTTTAATATATACAGTGAGTTGTTTCTGGCCTGAGATGTGGCATTGCTCTGTTCGATATTTCATTCACTTCTAACTTTTGATAGTGTTGCCTTTTCCCATGCAGTGACGACCAAATACAATGTCTTATGTGCAGCTTACACATTCACTTTCAGTGTCGGGATAAAACAACTACATTTCTAGCTGCAGGCACACTTAGTGCAGCAGGACACAGACATAACTCCTTTCACACACACCCACATTCTTTTCACGTAATCATTTTATATAATTAAAGGTTATTGGATGGATGCATGTTTTTTTTTTTTTTTTATATACACACAAGGGCTTATAAAGTGGAAATTATTAAATCTGCAAAGAAGTTCAATCAAATAAGGGCGGGTGTTTTGCCGGCGCTAGGCTATGTTTACATTTGCTATAGTATTCTGAAGCCTTCCAGAGATCTTGCACACCCTCACATACCTTAACAGATACTGACTTGTTTTGACTGGAGCAAAGAAAACAAGCACTCCCCACTCCAGATTAATTTTAAACGCATGTTAATAGTTACTGTTAACTTATGTTTACATATCATATACATTTCAAAGTGGTTTGCTACCACTTCAATGTTAAAGTGCAAGTAATCTCTTGAGGACAGACTATGTAAATTTAAATGGTACTGCCCAAATTGTGAGATTTTTAATTTGGGACTTTTTTTTTTGTGATAGTGATTATCAGTGGAATGGTGACTAGCTCAGGCAGCTCGATGACACTAGTTTTGGTCTAATGAGGTTTGTTGCAGTGAGATTATTTTTAGGTTTAGTTTGCTTGGTTCCATCTTAACCTTAGCAGTCTGTGTACTTTAGTCTGACCTGTATAAGCTGGCTGCACTACTTCCTCAGCAGCATCCTGCTTCTCACTGCTAGACTACATGCCATGGAGAAATAACAATTATTTTGTGCACCAAAGTATCCAGTCAAGTTCCCAGTATATTATGAGTCAGCTGGTTACTTCATCACAGAACACTGCAATGCATGATTGAAGACGGTCACATTTCGGCCTATTATTCCAGAGTAGATGGAATTTATTTATTCCTTTATCAGAATGATGATGCTGTTGATATCAAAGATTATCATGCTGTCATCACTACATCAGTCACTTCTGACTAATACCATGTTTTTATGCAATGTTTAAAATAACTAATGTTACTGGGATAGATTTATGGTCTTGCATAGGATAAGTCCAATAAAATGGTTTGTCTTTCACATTTGGTATTTGTGTGTATTTTAATGCAATTTGTAGCAGCGCACTCAGGATATTTTTTTTGTAAGATTGTCTTAATTACACATCAGCAGACATCAATACTTCAATAAAATTATCAATTGTAACTTAAAGCTACACAGTTGAATATGAGATGAGGCATAAAAAAGACACGTCCAAAAACTTGAGGAAAGTATGACACTCACTAGTGACAAAAGTGCAAGCTCTCTTAAATGGAGAAAGAAACAAGTTAACATACAAACTTCATAGCACCCTGTGTGGTAGACTAAACATAAAACAAAATGTTCTCTCGAATCCATTGTTTATCAAGCGTCAATGTATGGAACTGATAAACGTAAACAAATAGCGCCCTCTAGTGTTTTTTACTTTTAAATGCTCGTACTGCACCTTTAAATCTTTAGTGGTCTACGAAATTGCCGGTTTGAGTTTATTAATGAATTTTTGGGACTAAGTCTAAAATTATCCAATTGATATGCACATATTGCATAACTTAAATGATCGGACATAGTAATAAGGCCATCTTCATCAGCTGTCACTTACGAATGCAAATTGTGCCCAAATCAATGCAGACCACATGAACGTTGTACCCAAATCAATGCAGACCACATTATGAACGTTGTACCACTTAATTGTCAGTTATTTCAATTAACACAAACTAATAACGTGATTATGGTACATCGATCCCTGCAGAACCCCCACTTCATTGATTCAGGCGGTTGGGAGATTGCCTATGTTACTGGTCCTGTTATTTAGCTTGGGCAGGAACGGGTGTTTTTTCAGGAGGGAAACTTCACCGGGCTTTATCCCGATTTAAACACGACTAATTCATCCAGTTAAAAAAATACGAGTCATTATAGCCATATTGAAAGGTAAGAGAATGTCGCTCGTGCCCTTACAATTTTGTATTTATGTAATACGAGGTTATATAATCTGCCTGAGTTTGCGCCATTTTCGTTAGTTGGTTGATGCGTAAATGTGCGCCAGTTTGGGAAGCCCTCGGTCCTTTGTCCTGCTCAGTCATGGGTGGTATTATTGCACATTTGTGAGTTTCCGTTTTAAACTAAAGAAAGCGGACAAACATAGCAACTCCTATTTATGGGCTTCAGATGATGAGAACGAGTCTCGTTGCCACAACAAGATGCGAAAAAACGACAAGTGCTCAAGCAGACTCTGTTCGCCAACCGCGCTCCACATATGGCCAGGGTAGTCGCACATGTTGTTGGCCAGTTTCTGACCTGGAATTTGCACCATGAGTAATTTATTTCGTACGTAATTTGTATCGTCGCTGGCATAACTACCAGCTAACGTGCAGTCAGCTAACGGAGCAGACAGCGGACCAGATATTTTGCGCAAAAATGTTGGGAGTTTCTGGCGCAGATTAACAGCCCGGTGTTATGATGATTGCTGTGTGCTCAGTCCATGACAATATCATAGTGTCAAACCCAAAAGTGGCAAATTATCAGGAAAATCGCGTCAATTTGGCTGGATTCTGTGCAATAATTAAGTCTACTGGCTACCTGGCTGGCTCATTTTCCTGTTGAACTCATCTTCTCGAATCCGTAGGACATAAAGCAATACAGAGGTTAGATGGATATCGAGTTTGAGACATGCCATTTAGTATTTTAATATACGGTTTTCATATTAATTCAAAATCCCTGTTCTTTTTGTAAGCTTTCTCAAAAAATCTCTGAAATGTCAACGGATAAATGAGTGTATACCAAGCTTTTTATTTTCAAAGCCTTTACATTTTAATTCAGCTCGTGTCATGCTAATTTAGCTTTTTGCGATCCGTGAAAACAACTTTTGAAGACAATGACCACAAAATGTAAAATTATCAAAAGTTATGAGAAACCTGCACCGATATGTCAACAGAGTTAGGTGCTTATTATGGTATTAGGTTACGAAATAACACTTTTTGGATATAATGTTGATATGTTAGAGACCACTGAACGTTTCAGAACATGAAAAATCATATTTGTCTTGGTAAAATTTATTTTTAATAACATAAGGGAGTTATATTTCATCACCATAGCGCGTTTTCACCCACCAGGCAGAGTTGGTGGACACCCTACATTTTGGATACATAACCTACAGTACACACCATGACCTTTCTAGGGAAGTCAACATGGTAGATAAAATTAATAGAAGTTGCTATCTATGAATGTAAAACTCCAGTTTTTGAGGGCCACTGTTTATACATGTTTTTGTCTTTTGACTAAACAATATAGGCTAGACTTTGTAAACCAGGTATTTACCCTTGTGTACAGGATCAAATAAAATGGTGGTGTTGATGGTGCAGCTGTAGAACTTTGAGGATCTGGGCACCCATGTCAAATCTTGTTCAGTCTCCTAAGGGAGGAAGGGTGTTGTCGTGCCTTCTTCACAACTGTCTTGGTGTGTTTGGCCCATGATAGTTTGTTGGTGATGTGAACACCAAGGAACTTGAAACTCTCAACCCGCTCCACTCTAGCCTTGTGAATGGGGCCGTATTCGGCCCTCCTTTTCCTGTAGTCCACGATCAGCTCTGTTGTCTTGCTCACGTTAGAGGAGAGTTTGTTGTCCTGGCACCACACTGCCAGGTCTCTGACCTCCCTATAGGCTGTCTTGTCAGTGATCAGGCCTCCTATTGTGTCGTCAGCAAAGTTAATGGCGTTGGAGTCGTGCTTGGCCACGCAGTCGTGGCTGAACAGGGAGTACAGAAGTACACACCTCTGAGGGCCCCCCGTGTTCAGGATCAACATGGAAGATGCGTTGTTGCCTACTCTTAGCACCTAGAGGCAGCCCGTCAGGAAGTCCAGGATCCAGTTGCAGAGGGAGGTGTTTAGTCCCAGGGTCCTTAGCTTAGTGATGAGCTTTGTGGGCACTATGGTGTTGAACACTGCTGTAGGCAATGAACAGCATTCTCACATAGGTGACACATTCTCGACCGCGTCATCGGTGGATCTGTTGGGGCGTCATGCGAATTGGAGTGGGTCTAGGGTTTCCGGGATGATGGTGTTGATGTGAGCCATGACCAGCCTTTCAAAGCACTTCATGGCTACTGACGTGAGTGCTACGGGGCAGTAGTAATTTAGACAGGTTACCTTTGCTTTCTTGGGCACAGGTACTATGGTGTTCTGCTTGAAACATGTAGGTATTACAGACTCGGTCAGGGAGAGGTTGAAAATGTCAGTGAATACACTTGCCAGTTGGTCCGCGCATGCTCTGAGTACACGTCCTGGTAATCCGTCTGGCCCAGCGGTCTTGTAAATGTTTAAAGGTCTTACTCACATTGGCTATGGAGAGCGTGATCACACAGTCGTCCCGAACAGCTGGTGCTCTCATGCATGCGTCAGTGTTACTTGCCTCGAAGCAAGCATGAAGGGCATTTAGCTCGTCTGGTAGGTTCACATTACTGTGCAGCTCGTGGCTGAGTTCCTCTTTGTAGTTCGTAATAGTTTTCAAGCCCTGCCACATCAAAGTGTCAGAGCCGGTGTAGTAGGATTCAATCTTAGTCCTGTATTGCTGCTTTGCTTGTTTGATAGTTCACCTGAGGGCATAGCGGGATTTCTGATAAGCGTCCGGAATAGCTGCAGCTTGAAAGCTGCAGATCTAGCCTTTAGCTCGGTGCGGATGTTGCCTGTAATCCATGGCTTCTGGTTGGGATATGTACGTACGGTCACTGGGGACGACGTCGTTGATGCACTTATTGATGAAGCGGAAGACTTAGGTGGTATACTCCTCAATGCCATTGCATGAATCCCAGAACATATTCCAGTCTGTGCTAGCAAAACAGTCCTGTAGCATCTGCGTCATCTGACCACTTCCCTATTGAGCGAGTCACTGGTACTTCCTGCTTTAGTTTTTGCTTGTTAGCAGGAATCAGGAGGATATAATTATTTGTATGTGTCTCTGTGTGTGGAGTGAAGGTTGTCTAGGGCTTTTTTCCCCCTCTGGTTGCACATGTGACGTTGGTAGAAATTAGGTCAAATGGATTTGCCTGCATTAAAGTCTCCGGCCACTAGGTGTTCTGCTTCTAGATGAGCATTTTCTTGTCTGCTTATGGCCTTATGCTGGCACTAAGACCGCACTCAACGAGCAGCATCCGTTTTTGGTGGTAAATAGACGGCTACAAAAAATATAGACAGTGTGGTCTATAGTTTATCATGAGGTACTCTACCTCAGGTGAGCAATATTAGACATAGCTTACCAGCTGTTATTGACAAATGGACACACCCCCGCCCCTCATCTTACCAGACGTGGTCGTTCTGTCCTGCCGATGCAAGGAAAACCCAGCCAAATGTATATTATCTGTGTCGTCGTTCATCCACGACTCGGTGAAACATAAGATATTACAGTTTTTAATGTTCCTTTGGTAGGATAGTCTTGAACGGACATCATCCATTTTTTCCCCCGTGGTTGCACGTTGGCCAATAGAACGGATGGTAAAGGCGGGTTACCCACTCGACGAAGAATTCTAACAAGGCACCCCGATCTCCGTCCCCTGTATTTCCATCTTTTCTTCACACGAACAACGGGGATTTTGGCCTGGTCTCGGAGAAGCAGTATATCCTTCGCGTCGGACTAATTAAAGAAAAAATCTTCATCCAGTTCAAGGTGAGTAATCGCTGATCTGATATCCAGAAGCTCTTTTCGGTCATTAGAAACAGTAGTAGCAACATTATGTACAAAATAAGTTAAACAATACAAAAACGCACAAAATAGCACAGTTGGTTAGGAGCCCGTAAAACGGCAGCCATCCCCTCCGGCGCCGTTATGCTCAATTATATAAAGCGCCTTCGCAAAATATTCAGACCACTTTTTCCACATTTTGTTACATTACAGCCTTTATTGTAAAATGGATAAAACAATTAAATCCTTAGCAATCTACACACAATACCCCATAAAGTCAAAGGGAAAACAGGGTTTTAGACCTTTTTTACACATTTATAAAAAAAAAAAAAAAAAAAAAAAACAGATGCCTTATTTACATAAGTATTCAGACACTTTGCTATGAGACTCAAAATTGAGCTTGGGTGCATCCTGTTTCCATTAATCACCATTGAGATGTTTCTACAACTTCATTGGAGTCCACCTGTGGTAAATTCAATTGATTGGACATGATTTGGAAAGGCACACAACTGTCTATATAAGGTCTCACAGTTGACAGTGCATGTCAGAGCTAAAACCAAGCCATGAGGTCGAAGGAATTGTCCTTGGAGCTCCGAGTCAGGATTGTGTCAGAGGCACCGATCTGGGGAAAGGTACCAAAACATTTCTGCAGCATTGAAGGTCCACAAGAATACAGTGGCCTCAATCATTCTTAAATGACTTCCTAGAGCTGGCTGCCCGTCCAAACTGAGCAATCGGGGAAGAAGGGCCTTGGTCTGGGACGTGATCAAGAACCCGATGGTCACTCTGACTGAGCGCCAGAATTCAACTGTGGAGATGGGAGAACCTTTCAGAAGGACAACAACCTCTGCAGCACTCCATCAATCAGGCCTTTATGGAAGAGTGACCAGACGGAAGCCACTTCTCAGTACAAGGCACATGACGGCACACTTGGAGCTTGTCAAGATGCTTACAGACTCTCAGACCATGAGAAACAAGATTGTCTGGTCTGATGAAACCAAGATTGAACTCTTTGGCCTGAATGCCAAGGGTCATGTCTGGAGGAAACCTGGCACCATCCCTACAGTGAAGCATGGTGGTAGCAGCATGCTGTGGGGATGTTTTTCAGCGGCAGGGACTGGGAGACTAGTCAGAATCGAGGCAAAGATGAAAGGAGCGAAGTACACAGAGCTCCTTGATGAAAACCTTCTCCAGAGCGCTCAGGACCTCAGACTAGGGTGAAGTTTCACCTTCCAACAAGACAACGACCTTAAGCAAACAGCCAAGACAACGGAGTTGCTTCGGGACAAGTCTCTGAATGTCCTTGAGTGGCCAGTGCCCGGACTTGAACCCGATCGAACATCTCTGGAGGGACCTGAAAATAGCTGTGAAGCAACGCTCCCCATCCAACCAGACAGAGCGTGAGAGGATCTGCAGAGAAGAATGGGAGAAACTCCCCAAATACAGGTGTGCCAAGCTTGTAGCGTCATCCCCAAGAAGACTCGAGGCTGTAATCGCTGCCAAAGGTGCTTCATCAAAGTACTGAGTAAATGGTCTGAATACTTATGTAAAGGTGATATTTCAGTTTTTTATTTTTTCATAAGTTCTGAACCAGTTTTTGCTTTGTCATTATGTGGTATTGTGTGTAGATTGGGGGGGGGGGGCAATTTAATCAATTTTAGAAAAAGGCTGTAACGTATCAATGTAGAAAAAGTTAAGGGGTCTGAATATTTTCCGATGGCACTGTGTGTGTGTGTGTGTGTATATACACTATCGTTCAAAAGTTTGGGGTCACTTAGAAATGTCCTTGTTTTTTAAAGAAAAGCAAAAAAAAAAGTCCAATAAAATAACATAAAATTCATCAGAAATACAGTGTACACATTGTTAATGTTGTAATTGACTATTGTAGCTGGAAATGGCTGATTTATGGAATATCTACATGGGCGTACAGAGGCCCATTATCAGCAACCATCACTCCTGTGTTCCAATGGCACATTGTGTTAGCTAATCCAAGTTTCTAAATTTAAAAAGGCTAATTGATCATTAGAAAACCCTTTTGCAATTATGTTAGCACAGCTAAAAACTATTGTGCTGATTTTAAAGAAGCAATAAAACTGGCCTTTAGACTCGTTGAGCATCTGGAGCATCAGCAATTGTGGGTTCGATTACAGGCTAAAAGTGGCCAGAAACATAGAACTTTCTTCTGAAACTCGTCAGTCTATCCTTGTTCTGAGAAATGAAGGCTATTCCATAAGAGAAAATGCCAAGAAACTAAAGACCTCGTACAACTCCCTTCACAAAACAGCGTAAACTGGGTCTAACCAGAATAGAAAGAGGAGTGGGAGGCCCTGGTGCACAACTGAGCAAGAGGACAAGTACATAAGTGTCTAGTTTGAGGAACAGACGCCTCATAAGTCCTCAACTGGCAGCCTCATTAAATAGTACCCGCAAAACAGCAGTCTCAACGTCAACAGTGAAGAGGCAGAGTTGCGAAGACAAAGCCATATCTCAAACTAGCCAATTTAAAGATTAAGATGGGCAAAAGAACACAGACACTGGACAGAGAAACTCTGCCTAGAAGGCCAGCATCCCGGAGTCGCCACTTCACTGTTGACGTTGAGACTGGTGTTTTGCGGGTACTATTTAATGAGGCTGCCAGTTGAGGACTTATGAGGCGTCTGTTCCTCAAACTAGACACGCTAATGTACTTGTCCTCTTGCTCAGTTGTGCACCTGTAACGTTGTGCACCTCCCACTCCTCATTCTATTCTGGTTAGAGCCAGTTTGCGCTGTTCTGTGAAGGGAGTAGTACACAGCGTTGTACGAGATCTTCAGTTTCTTGGCCATTTCTCGCATGGAATTGCCTTCATTTCTCAGAACAAGAATAGACTGACGAGTTTCAGAAGAAAGTTATTTTGTTTCTTGCCATTTTGAGTCTGTAATCGAACCCATAAATGCTCCAGATACTGAACTAGTCTAAAGATGGACAGTTTTATTGCTTCTTTAATCAGGACAAGTTTTCAGCTGTGCTAACATAATTGCAAAAGGGTTTTCTAATGATCAATTAGCCTTTTTTAAATTATAAACTTGGATTAGCTAACACAATGTACCATTGAAACACAGGAGTGATGGTTGATGATAATGGGCCTCTGTACACCTATGTAGGTATTCCATAAATCAGCCATTTCCAGCTACAATAGTCATTTACAACATTAACAATGTCTACACTGTATTTCTGATCAATTTGATGTTATTTTAATGGACATTTTTTTTTTTTTGCTTTTCTTTAGATAACAAGTACATTTCTAAGTGACCCCAAACTTTTGAACAGTAGTGTGCGTGCAGGCATACGTTTTCTTGCCACTGTATGGTGAACCCTTTTGAATTACCTGGATTTCTGTATAAATTGGTCATCAAATTTGATCTGATCTTCATCTAAGTCACAACAATAGACGAACATAGCGTGCTTAAACTAATATCACACATTATTGTATTTTTCCTGTCTGTTTAAATGATGTATTCAATACATTCAGTGTAGGTTGGAAAAAGTATGTGAACCCCTAGGCTAATGGCTTTTCCAAAAGCTAATTGCAGTCAGGAGTCAGCTAACCTGGAGTCCAATCAATGAGACGAGATTGGAGATGTTGGTTAGAGCTGCCTTGCCCTATAAAAAACTGTTAGTTTGCTATTCACAAGAAACATTGCCTGATGTGAACCATGCCTCAAACAAAAGAGATCTCAGAAGACCTAAGATTAAGAATTGTTGACTTGCATAAAGCTGGAAAGGGTTACAAAAGTATCTCTAAAAGCCATGATTTTCATCAGTCCACGGTAAGAAAAATTGTCTATAAATGGAGAAAGTTCAGCACTGTTGCTACTCTCCCTATGAGTGGCTGTCCTGCAAAGAGTGACTGCATTCGCACAGCGCAGAATGCTCAATGAGGTTAAGAAGAATCCTAGTGTCAGCTAAAGACTTACAGAAAGCTCTGGAACATGCTAACATCTCTGTTGAAGAGTCTACAATAGGTAAAACACAAAACAAGAATGGTGTTCATGGAGGACACCACGGAAGAAGCCATTGCTTTCCAAAAAAAACATTGCTACACATCTGAAGTTTGCAAAAGTGCATCTGGATGTTCCACAGCGCTCCTGCCAAAATATTCTGTGGACAGATGAAACTACAGTTGAGTTGTTTGGATGGGACACACAACACCGTGTGGAGGAAAAAAAGGCACAGCACACCAACATCAACAATTCATCCCAACTGTAAAGTATGGTGGAGGGAGCATCATGGTTTGGGGCTGCTTTGCTTACTCAGTGTCTGGACAGCTTGCTATCATTGTTGGAAAATGAATTCCCAAGTTTATCAAGACATTTTGCAGGAGAATGTTAGACTATCTGTCCTCCAATTGAAGCTCAACAGTTGGGTGATGCAGCAGGGCAATGACCCAAAAGACAGAAGTAAATCAACAACCGAATGGCTTCAATAGAAAAAAAATACGCCTTCTGGAGTGGCCCAGTCAGAGTTCTGACCTCAACCCAATTTGAGATGCTGTTGCATGACCTCAAGAGCAGGTCACACCAGACATCCCAAGAATATTGCTGAACTGAAACAGTTTTGTGAAGAGGAACGGTCCAAAATTTCTCCTGACTGTTGTGCAGGTCTGATCCGCAACTACAGAAAATGTTTGGTTGAGGTTATTGCTGCCAAGGGAGGGTTAACCAGTTATTAAATCCAAGGGATCCCATAAATTCAGCAAAAAAAGAAATGTCCCTTTTTCAGGACCCTGTCTTTCAAAGATATTCGTAAAAATCCCAATAACTTCACAGATCTTCATTGTAAAGGGTTCAAACACTGTTTCCCGTGCTTGTTCAATGAACCATAAACAATTAATGAACATGCACCTGTGGAACGGTCATTAAGACACTAACAGCTAACAGACGGTAGGCAATTATGGGCACAGTTATGAAAACTTAGTAGAAAGGCCTCTTTAGTGTCCTGACTCTGAAAAACACCAAAAGAAAGATGACCAGGATCCCTGCTCATCTGCGTAAACATGTCTTAGGCATGCTGCAAGGAGGCATGAGGACTGCAGATGTGGCCAGGGCAATAAATTGCAATGTCCGTACTGTGAGACGCCTAAGACAGCGCTACAAGGCGACAGAACGGACAGCTGATCGTCCTCGCAGTGGCAGATCACGTGTGACAACACCTGCACAGGATCGGTACATCCGAACATCACACCTGTGGGACAGTTGCAGGATGACAACAACAACTGCCAGAGTTACACCAGGAACGCACAATCCCTCCATCAGTGCTCAGACTGTCCGCAATAGGCTGAGAGGCTGGACTGAGGGCTTGTAGGCCTGTTGTAAAACAGGTCCTCACCAGACATCACCGGCAACAACGTCGCCTATGGGCACAAACCCACCATCGCTGGACCAGACAAGACTGGCAATAAGTGCTCTTCACTGACGAGTCGCGGTTTTGTCTCACCAGGGGTGATGGTCGGATTCGCGTTTATCGTCGAGGGAATGAGCGTTACACCGAGGCCTGTACTCTGGAGCGGGATCGATTTGGAGGTGGAGGGTCCGTCATGGTCTGGGGCTGTGTATCACAGCATCATCGGACTGAGCTTGTTGTCATTGCAGGCAATCTCAACGCTGTGCGTTACAGGGAAAACATCCTCCTCCCTCATGTGGTACCCTTCCTGCGGGCTCATCCTGACATGACCCTCCAGCATGACAATGCCACCAGCCATACTGCTCGTTCTGTGCATGATTTCCTGCAAGACAGGAATGTCAGTGTTCTGTCATGGCCATTGAAGAGCCCAGATCTCAATCCCATTGAGCACGTCTGGGACCTGTCGGATCGGGGGGTGAGGGCTAGGGCCATTCCCCCCAGAAATGTCCGGGAACTTGCAGGTGCCTTGGTGGAAGAGTGGGGTAACATCTCACAGCAAGAACTGGCAAATCTGGTGCAGTCCATGAGGAGGAGATGCACTGCAGTACCTAATGCAGCTGGTGGCCACACCAGGTACTGACTGCTACTTTTGATTTTGACCCCCCCCCCCCCTTTGTTCAGGGACACATTATTCAATTTCTGTTAGTCACATGTCTGTGGAACTTGTTCAGTTTGTCTCAGTTGTTGAATCTTGTTATGTTCATACAAATATTTACACATGTTAAGGTTGTTTGAAAATAAATGCAGTTGACAGTGAGGACGTTTTTTTTTTTTTTGCTGAGTTTACATTTCCCACCCTGGACTGTAAATGTTTACACGGTGTGTTCAATAAAGACATGTTTACAAGACATGTTTAAGACACGTTTGTTATTGGTTTAAGCAGACTGTTTGTCTATTGTTGTGACCTCGATGAAGATCAGATCAAATTTTATGACCAATTTATGCAGAAATCCAGGTATTTCCAAAGGGTTCACATACTTTTTCTTGCCCCTGTTTCTTGCCCCACACACACACACACAGTAGGTATTCAACTCTCTTGGGATATTTTTTATTTTGTTTCATTAAAATATATTTAACTGAGTTGTATTTTTATTTATCGTTGATCTAGACAAAACTACTCCATTATGTCAAAGTGAAAAGAGTTCTATAAATGTTGACAAATTCATAAAAATAAACTATAATATAGTTTCATAAGTATTCACGCCCATTGTTAAGGCAAGCCTAAATTAGTTTAGGAGTATTTAGCAGTATTTCACTTAAGATAGATGGACTCACTCTGTGAAATGATATGGGTTGAGATGATTTTTGAATGACTAACCCTTTATCTGTCCCTGTGGATTTCTTCACATTTAGTTAAAGTGGGATTACAATTGTAATTTTTTTGGTCAACAATCTACACAAAATACTTTGACAAAGTGGAAGTAAAATTTGACTTAAATCATTTTTTTTATAGTTGTATTGACTCAGGGAGCGGAATACTAATGCATGTTAGAAACAACTTTGGGTAAGTGCAATGTTTGCCTTCTTTTTCCCCCCTTAATTATTCAAGCTCTGTTAGGGTACATTGCTAGATGCCAATTTTCAAGTCTTGCCATAGATTTTCAAGCAGATTTAAGTCAACTTTAACTTGGCTGCTCAGGAACATTCACTGTCTTCTTGGTACGCAACTCAATGTACATTTTGGCCTTGTGTTGTAGGTTATGTCCTGCTGAAATGTGCATTTCCTCTCCCAGTCTCTGGTGTAAAGCAGGCTTTCGTCTAGGATTTTGTCTATGCGTAGCTCATCCCGTTTTATTTTTATCCTGAAACTCCCCAGTCTTTGCCTTTTGTCAAGCATACCCTGATGCAGTAACCACCATGCTTAAAAAGGAGGCAGTTAGTGTTGTTGGATTTGACCCAACCATGAGTAAGGCTTTGCATTTAGGCCGAAAGGTGTATTACTTTAACATTGGAGTATTTTATGTAGATTGTTGAAAAAATTTAAAAATAAATCCATTTTAATCTAACTTTTGTAACACATTCAAATGTGAATAAATCAGAGAGGTCTGAATACTTTTGTAAGGTCTCTGTCAAGTGTTGAATATTAAGCACAGATTCGATTACAAAGACCAGAGCTTTTCGAAAGCTTTAAAGATGGGCAGTGATTGGTAGGTGGGTAACGATAACAAATCAGACAATGAATATATCTCTCTCTCAAGTTAATAATTATGTTGTGGATGATGTATTAAACCACCCAGAAACGTAATACTGGGGAAAAAACACTTTTTGTCCTAAATGCCTTATGTTTGGGCCAAACACATCCAGGGTTTCTGTTAGGACAATGTGGGGCAGGACATTTGACCGGCAACATTTCATTTACTGGATCCATATGCATTGGGGAATGACTGAGATCGCGTTTAGAATATGGTAATTCATATTAACAGAACATGCAAGTTGAGGATGCAACAATGTGCGGTCCTTCTTACTTTGAACTTTTAGAATAACTTTCCATTTACTTTTCCTCAGCCAACCACACGAGTAACAAACAGCAAAATCACTAGCCTATGTCAATCTACTGTAGTAGAATAGTTTAGGCTACCTATTCTATTGATCAGCTTGTCGAAAAATAAATAGCCTATTCCAAACACTCTGGGACAGTTGTGGGATGATGAGTCCCAAATTCACACAATCAGTAGGCCTAGGCTACATGAAACTAAATGGTTTACAAGCAAATTAGTCTGATGCAACAGATCAAAAATATTTAGCTTAATGTAGCTAAACATTATAAGCACTGCAATGTGCACATGGGAGTAGACTACACACGAATGTTTATTCCATAATGCAATTAGCGGGAAAATACCGTTGGCAAAAGGGGACTGCACATGCGAGCGGTTTCATGTGACCGATGAAAATATCTGTCCGAAATATAGGAAGAGAGATCTAATAGGCTACTTTGAAGCAAGGTAAGACATGCCTCGTTTATTGAAATGTTTTTTTTTTAAAGTATATGATTTCAAAAGTCTGCCTTGTGTTGCCATTAGATGCAGCATTCAAAACAACTCAGGAAATCTCAGACTTCTTCAGTGCATTCAAGACAACTCGGGTATTGGGGGGGAGGGGGGGACTTGCTCCGACTGGGGGGGAAATGGTTTTGAACGAACGGTCATCCAACTCAAACCCCAACTTTCGGACCTAAAGATTACTGATGTCATGATTTGACCCAGTTGTCTTGAAAACACCAAGATGCTGCAGCTCTTGCGCTGTCTGACAGATTTTTCACTCAAAGATGCATAATGAATATACTGTACACACGTGCCAATTTAATTCCACAGAATTATGCAAATGAACCCATAGACGAGGATCATCAACTAGATTCACCCGCGGGCCGTTTTTATATATAATATTTATTTACATTCTTGAGCCGATGGTCGGGGGGGCTGAAACATAATTGCGCAATAAGACCCGAGGGGGTGTGGTATATATTCAGAGGTGGAAACTGCCGGGAATATATGGGAATTAATGGGAATACAGTTCAAGTTGGAAGTTTACAGACACCTTAGTCAAATACATTTAAACTCAGTTTTTCACAATTTCTGACATTTCATCCTAGTAAGAATTCCCTGTCTTAGGTCAGTTAGGATCACCACTTTATTTTAAGAATGTGAAATGTCAGCATAATAGTAGAAACTTATTTCAGCTTTTATTTCTTTCATCACATTCCCAGTGGGTCAGAAGGTTACATACACTCAATTAGTATTCGGTAGTGTTGCCTTTAAATTGCTTAACTTGGGTCAAACGTTTCGGGGAGCCTTCCACAAGCTTCCCACAATAAGTTGGGTGAATTTTGGCCTGTTCCTTCTGACAGAGCTGGTGTAACTGAGTCAGGTTTGTAGGCCTCCTTGCTCGCACACTCTTTTTCAGTTCTGCCTACAAATCTTCTATGGGATTGATGGTCACTCCAATACCTTGACTTTGTTGTCTTTAAGCAATTTTGCCACAACTTTGGAAGTATGCTTGGGGTCATTGTCCATTTGGAAGACCCATTTGCGACCAAGCTTTAACTTCCTGGCTGATGTCTTGAGATGTGGCTTCAATATATCCACATAATTTTCCTACCTCATGATGCCATCTATTTTGTGAAGTGCACCAGTCCCTCCTGCAGCAAAGCACCCCCACAACATGATGCTGCCATTCCCATGCTTCACGGTTGGGATGGTGTTCTTCGGCTTGCAAGCCTCCCCCTTTTTCCTACAAACATAACGATAGTCATTATGGCTAAACAGTTCTATCTTACTTTCATCAGACCAGAGGACATTTCTCCAAAAAGTACGATCTTTGTCCCAATGTGCAGTTGCAAACCGTAGTCTGGCTTTTTTATGGAGGTTTTGGAGCAGTGGTTTCTTCCTTGCTGAGCGGCCTTTCAGGTGATGTTGATATAGGACATGTTTTACTATGGATATAGTTAGTTTTTGTACCGGTTTCCTCCAGCATCTTCACAAGGTCCTTTGCTGTTGTTCTAGGATTGATTTGCACTTTTCGCACCAAAATACGTTCATCTCTAGGGGACAGAACATGTCTCCTTCCTGAGCGGTATGACGGCTGCGTGGTCCCATGGTGTTTATACTTGCGTACTATTGTTTGTACAGATGAACGTGGTACCTTCAGGCGTTTGGAAATTGCTCCCAAGGATGAACCAGACTTGTGGAGGTCTACAATTGTTTTCATGAGGTCTTGGCTGATTTCTTTTCATTTTCCCATGATGTCAAGCGAAGAGGCACTGAGTTTGAAGGTAGGCCTTGAAATACATCCACAGGTACACCTCCAATTGACTCAAATGATGTCAATTAGCCTATCAGAAGCTTCTAAAGCCATTACATAATTTTCTATAATTTTCCAGGCTGTTTAAAGGCACAGTCAACTTAGTGTATGTAAACGTCTGACCCACTGGAATTGTGATTAAGTGAAACAATCTGTCTGTAAACAATTTTAGGAAAAATTACTTGTCATGCACAAAGTAGATGTCCTAACCGACTTGCCAAAACTATAGTTTGTTAACAAGAAATTTTGTGGAGTGGTTGAAATAACGAGTTTTAATGACTCCAACTTAAGTGTATGTACATTTCTGACTTCAACAGTATATGGGAATTAATGGAAATATATGAATATTAATACCATTTAAATGTAGATGTTTTTTGCATTGGATATATTTACAATATCATATGGAGACAAAAACATAAACCTTTTACCTTATCATAAGTAGACATAATTGCAAATGATTAAATCAATAGGAAGAAAAAAACGATTTGGCTACGAATTGAACTTTAATTAAATGAGTTGACTCTTCACATGGGATGATTTGACTGAACAACAAAAAGGAATGATCCCCAATGATCCATCGCATCTCCTAAAAACATTTTCAACTTACATCTGTGAAATGATAGTCTACAAACTAAAGCTTTGGTTGTCTTCCTCTCAGGCTTCCGTGTCTTCTCCCTGGACCTCCTCAATGTCCACCTCTTGAACATCAGACTCTGAGGCCTCATCTTCACTGTCACTTTTCAACCTTGTTGAGGATGGCTCGTTGTCAGGCTCAAAAAGTCTCAAATTTGCCCAGATGGCCACCAATTTTTCAACCCTTGTATTGGTCAGCCTGGTGTGTTCTCAAACAAGGACCAGTTGCACTCTGAGGGGGCTGATGTTGGTGGGATTTGGAGGATGATGGAGGCAACAGCGGAATGAGCCTCAGATCCACAAAGTCCCTTCCACCAGGTGGCTGATGAGCTATGTTGGCACGACTGCCCATATTGCATATCCATCCCAAAGCCCTTGCTTGAAAGTGTACTTTGCCAGACTGCCAAGAACCTTACCCTCATCCAGGCCAAGGTGGCGAGACACAATAGTGATGACACCATAGGCCTTGTTGATCTCTGTATGGGCTTCAGGCAGACGTCGTCATTCTTTTTGAGGTATTTCAGAACTGCAGTTTTCTCAGTTTGGCGCAACAGTGAAGTGGGCAGGGCAGTATGGATTTATCCTCTTGTATCTGCAAGCAGAGTTTGAACATCAGACAAGATGGCATTATCTCCCTCAATCCATGCAATGGCTACTGCTATAGGTTTCTGGCTGCTTACCACTCTCCCAAAATACATCATCCAGGAGGATCCTCTTGATGGGGCTGTCCATATCGGCAGACTGTGATATGGCCATTTCTTGGAGAGACTCGTTCCCCTCCAGGAGACTGTCAAACATGACGACAACACCACCACAATGGGTGTTGCTGGGCAGCTTCAATGTGTTGCTCTTCTTCTCACTTTGCTTGGTGAGGTAGATTACTGCTATAACTTGATGACCCTTCACATACCTAACCATTTCCTTGGCTCTCTTGTAGAGTGTATCCATTGTTTTCAGTGCCACATCCTTGAGGAGCAGATTCAATGCATGAGCAGCACAGCCAATTGGTGTGATGTGAGGGTTAGATTCCTCCACTTTTGACCAAGCAGCCATCATGTTCGCAGCATTGTCTGTCATCAGTACAAATACCTTCTGTGGTCCAAGGTCATTGACTGCCTTCAGCTCATCTGCAATGTAGACTGGTGTGTCTGATGTCCCTTGTGTCTGTGCTCTTGTAGAATACTGGTTAAGGGGTGGAGATGATGTAGTTAATTATTCCTTGCCCAGGAACATTTGACCACCCATCAGAGATGATTGCAATACAGTCTGCTTTCTCAATGATTTGCTTGACCTTCACTTGAACTCTGCATCCAGCAAATGAGTAGATGTCTGGTTGGAGGGGTGTATGCTGGGCGAAGAATATTCAGAAATCTCTTCCAATACACATTGCCTGTGAGCATCACCGTTGAACCAGTTGCATACACAGCTCGAGCAAGACATTCATCAATATTTCTCTGACTAAGTTCCTCCATTGAGTCAAAAAAACTTCTGATTCCAGGAGGACTATGAGCTGTTGCTATCGATAAGGTGTCTGATACATTTGTTTCACCTTGAATAGAAGTAGAGGGACTTTTGTCAGAGGTTGCTTGTTGAGAACGCAATGCACTTGGCCAGATGATTCTGTACCTCTGTTGCTTTCTTCACATGTGATTTGGCACAGTATTTGCAAATGTACACAGCTTTTCCTTCTACATTAGCTGCAGTGAAATGTCTCCACACATCAGATAGTGGCCGTGGCATTTTCCTGTAAAGATTAGGAAAAAATGAGTAAAAAAACAACATACAATTCCATGTACAGATAAATAGTTAAGCAGTTAGATTAAACAACTCCTTTGTAAGATAAATGTTTTCAAATGAAACATGTATGGAAACAGGTGAATTTACACTCCTCAGTTCGGAGACTCAAGCAAGCTAAAACCCACATGGTAGAAAAAACTAACTAGCAGAAATTGTTAACAAATTAGAAATGATTTAAACACACTTTGCTGTAGGCTACTATTTACTAATTAACAAAAAATTATGTATGTCATATAAAATATATTCACCCCACCCAGTATTGTAATCAAAACTTACCAGAAAGCATGAAGTCCTTGGCTCAGACAGTGTGGGCTCAATAGCATCTCATTAGTGTGTAAGATCTTGAGAATCTGCTGCACATGTGATGGAAGAATGCACTGTGTATGCAGGTTGCAAATCCATTGAATTGGGGATAGTTTAACCAAAATATGCCACGACCTAGAATGTCCTTATGTGCATCCCACAAAAAAGGTTCACTGTTATAAGCTAACTTCTTTTAAATGAATTTGAGGAATTTTCCTTAATTCCCGGGCTTAACATGCCATGGAAAATTTCAGAAAAAAATCTGGAAAGTTTCAGGAAAGTTTCCGACCCTTTGCAACTCTATTGGCCATATCACAAACCTCCGAGGTACCTTATTGTTATTATAATCGGAATTAGTGCAGTCAATTCATGTTTTGTCATACCTGTGGTATATACGGTCTGATATACCATGGCTGTCAGCCAATCATCATTCAGGGCTCGAACCACCCAGTTTATAATTACAAACAATTTATAGACTGCAAATTGACTGCAAAACCCCAAGCAGATATTTTTGACTAAAACATAATCATTTCAAACTTTGCTTACATTTGTATGCGATCACGTCTCTCTCTGTGTGGGAATGGTTGGGAATAAAAGCTAACATTACCAAGAACACAGTGAATGTTCCTGAAACGTGCTTGAACAATTTTGAAAAGAATGATGAGCAAATATTGCACAATTCAGGTGTGCAAAGCTCTTAAGGTGTTCGCATGCTTCCCAGCCGAAACAGTTCGGAAGAGTTTGTGCATATATTATGACTACATTTTGATGTTTTTGTTCAAACACGTTTAACATCTTAGTTAATGTCAAATTAGGCGACTAAGATCTCGGCAAAAACGTCAATTAATGACAGATTTCTTGAGTTATCTTGGTAATTTTTTATTAAAAAATGTTGTTAGCGTATACTGGCTATGGCGTCTCAAAGTGGACAAACAGTACAATTGGCGCTTCCCCCCCCCCCCCCCCCCCCCGAAGGTCTTAAGGGAGTATAAAAGCACATTTGTTCGGTTCTCGGCTAGGCTCCATCCGAACTGAAGCATGCTGTCCCCTTTAGACTTATCCATGAACTGACAGCTGTAATCGCTGCCAAAGGTGTTTCTAACATGTATTGACTCAGGGTGAATACTTATCTTATCTGTTTTATTTTTTATCTTTAAAACATTTAAAGTTTTCTTCCACTTTGGCATTGGAGTATTTTGTGTAGGTTGACAAAATGATACATTTAACCTAATTTCTTAGATTTAGTATTTACATCGTCTTTGAAAGCACACTTGTTTGTTACTTCTGCTGTTTCAGGAGCCCACCAGTCATGTCTGGCATTGCATTGAGCCGGCTTGCTCAGGAGCGCAAAGCGTGGCGGAAAGACCACCCATTCGTGAGTATTTATGCCAGTCAAGCATCACATTTTCAGTGTGTAGTTCTGGACCAGGGGTGTCGAACATACAGCCCACATCCAGCACGCAAAGGGGGTCCAATCCGGTCCACGGGTGGTTTGAGTAAAAAATATATATACATATCCACTGAGTGTATAAAACATTAAGACCACCTTCCTAATATTGTGTTTCACCCCCTTTGCCCTCAGAACAGCTTCAATTAGTCGGGACTGGAATCTGCAAGGTGTCAACCATTCCACAGGGATGCTGCCCATGTTGACTCCAATGCTTTCCACAGTTGTCAAGTTAGCTGGATGTCCTTTGGGTGGTGGACCATTTTTGATGCACAAGGGAAACTGTTGAGCGTGGAAAAACCCAGCAGCATTGCCGTTCTTGACACAAACCGGTGCGCCTGGCACCTACGACCATACCTCGTTCAAAGGCACTTAAATATGTTGTCTTGCCTATTCACCCTCTGAATGGCACACATACACAACCCATGTCTCAAACCCTTTAACCTGTCTCTGCCCCTTCATCTAAACTGTTTGAAATGGATTTAGCAAGTGACATCAATTAGGGATCATAGCTTTCACCTGGTCAGTATGTCATGGAAAAAGCAGGTGTTCCTAATGTTTTTTTTTACACTCTGTGTGTATACATGCATGCATACATACATAAACAGTGCATTCGGAAGTATTCAGACACCTTGACTTTTTCCACATTTTGTCACATTACAGCCTTATTCTAAAATTCATTAAATAAATAAAAAATCCTCCTCAATCTACACACAATACCCCATAATGACAAAGCGGGGGGGGGGGGGGGAGTTTTTTTATAAATTTGTGCAAACGTATTAAAAATAAAAAACTGAAAATACTTATTTACATAAGTATTCAGACCCTTTGCTATGAGACTCTAAATTAAGCTGAGACTCTAAATTAAGCTCAGGTCCATCCTGTTTCCATTGATCATCCTCGATGTTTCTACAACTTGATTGTCCACCTGTGGGAAATGAGGTTTATTGGACATGATTTGGAAAGGCACACATCTTTCTAGATAAGGTCCCACAGTTGACAGTGCATGTCAGAGCAAAAACCAAGCCATGAGGTTGAATGAATTATCCAAAGAGCTCCGAGACAGGATTGTGTTGAGGCACAGATCTGGGGAAGGGTACCAAAACATTTCTACAGCATTGAAGGTCCCCAAGAACACAGTGGCCTCAATCATTCTTAAATGGAAGACGTTTGGAACCACCAAGACTTCCTAGAGCTGGCTGCCCGTCCAAACTGAGCAATCGGGGAAGAAGGGCCTTGGTCTGGGACGTGATCAAGAACCCGATGGTCACTCTGACTGAGCTCCAGAATTCAACTGTGGAGATGGGAGAACCTTCCAGAAAGACAACCACCTCTCAGCACTCAGCACCAGACGGAAGCCACTCCTCACATGACAGCCCGCTTGGAGTTTGCCAAAAGGCACCTAAAGAGTCTCAGACCAGTCGAAACAAGATTCTCTGGTCTGATGAAACCAAGCTAGAACTCTTTTGCCTGAAGGCCAAGCATCACATCTGGAGGAAACCTGGCACCATCAGTGAAGCGTGGTGGTGGGATCATTGTGCTGTGGGGATGTTTTTCTGCAGCAGGGACTGGGAGACTAGTCAGGATCAAGGGAAAGATGAACGGCGCAAAGTACAGAGATCCGTGATGAAAAACTGCTCCAGAATGCTCAGGACCAGACTTGGGCGAAGGTTCACCTTCCAACAGGACAACGATCCTACGCACACAACCAAGACAAAGTAGGAGTGGCTTCGGGACAAGTCTCTGAATGTCCTTGAGTGGCCCAGCCAGAGCCTGAACTTGAACCCAATCGAACATCTCTGGAGAGACCTGAAATAGCTGTGCAGCGACATCCAACCTGACAGAGCTTGAGAGGATCTGCAGAAAAGAATGAGAGAAACTCCCCAAATAGAGGTGTGCCAAGCTTATAGCGTCATACCCAAGAAGACTTGAGGCTGTAATTGCTGCCAAAGGTGAGTAAATTGTCTGAATACTTATGTAAATGTGATATTTCAGTTCTATTTATATTTTGCTAAAAAAAACACCTGTTTTTCATGGGGTATTTTGTGTGTAGATCTGGGGGGGGGGGGCTATTTAATCAATTTTAGAAGAAGAATGTAACTAGGGATTCACAATGTATCGGTGATCATATCGTAATCGGCCGGTATTAGCTAAAAATGCCAGCATCGGCCCGATGTCTAGTTTAACGCCGATGTGCAAAACCGATGTCAAAGCTGACGTGCATACCTATATAACGTTTGCAGATGATGCCACGAAAAATACAGCGCTACACAGAACAAAAGCAGAAAAACACTAAGCGCACTTCCAACTAAACATGTTCAAGTCGAGCAATCATTTGAAAGAGTAAGACATTTTCAGCAAGACAACTCAAAGGCGAAATCCATTAATGCCAAGGTAATGGAATTAATTGCCCTTGACAATCAATCATTCTCTGTCGTGGACGATGTTGGCTTTCGCCGACTGGTCAAGCACTAGTACACACTACCAAGTAGGCGCTATTTTTCAGATGTTGCCCTACCGGAGTTACACAGTATTGTTGAAATGCACATCCATGAGTTACTTGCTATGGGCGTCACTGCTATTAGCTTCACGGCTGACATTTGGGCCAGCAATGTCAGCCCCATCAGCTTGCTGAGTCTGACAGTACAGTTGGTCGATGAGGATTTCGTACTGAGGAAAGCATGCTCAAGAATGTGCTGGTTCTCATACCGCTGCTGCCATTTTCAATGGCATTTGAGAACATGTTTGAAACTTGGAAACATGAACACATTCCTAGCGCCATTCGAACATCTGACTCGAGAAATAAGCTAATCAACTGCGTCTGCAGTAGACGTGATACCCCCTGTCATGGCATTGAAACGCCTGTTCAACAAAACCCCACGGCCTGTGTCTGCAGTTAACTTACAAAGTACTCGAGGCTGTGAACAAGCGATTCAGTGGCATTCTCTCTTTACTGTGTCGCCACCATGCTAGGTACAAGGACCGCTACTTCGGTGCAGACAAACAGGATTTACGTGAAATGTTACAGACACAGCTGGACAAGATGGAAATGGACACAGTGACAGTGCGCACCGAAGAAGAGGCCACGGACAGACAAAGCTGAAACTTCACAACTTGACATGTATGTTGAAATACTGGTTGAGAATGAAACGACTGAACAACGAAACAGAACAGCAAGTAAGCGGCTGTTCTGTATTGAGTGGTTAACTTCTTATGGCTTGGGGGCAGTATTTCGACGTCTGGATGAGAAGCGTGCCCAAAGTAAACTGCCTGTTACTCAGGCTCAGAAGCTAGGATATGCATATAATTGGTAGATGTGGATAGAAAACACTCTAGTTTCCAAAACTGTTCAAATAATGTCTGTGAGTATAACAGAACTGATATGGCAGGCGAAAACCTGAGGAAAATCCATCCAGGAAGTGGTATTTTCAATTGAATGCCTATACAGTATCTAATGGGTTAGGACCCAGATTGCAGTTCCTATGGCTTCCACTAGATGTCAACAGTCTTTAGACCATTGTTTCAGGCTTGCTTTCTGAAAAATGAAGAAGAATGAGACCTTTTTGTCAGTGGACTGAGGAAGAATGCAGAGCTGGTTTGCGCGCATGACCGATTGCGCACCCTTCGTTGTTTTTCCTTTCTATTGAATATGCTATTGTCCAGTTGAAATATTATCGATTATTTAGACAATTGACAACCTGAGGATTAATTATAAACATCGTTTGACATGTTTCGATGAACTTTACCGGTACTATTAGGATGTATTCATCTGCATGGTTTGACCGCCTTGGAGCCAGTGGATTACTGAACAAAACGCGCCAACAAAACTGAGTTTTTGGGATATAAAGAGGGACTTTATCGAACATAACAAACATTTATTGTGTTGCTGGGACTCTTGTGACTGCAACCATATGAAGATCTTCAAAGGTAAGTGATAAATTTTATCGCTATTTCTGACTTTTGTAATTCCTTTACTTGGTTGTAAAATGTTTGTATGCTTTTGTAAGCGGGGCACTGTCCTCAGATAATCGCATGGTATGCTTTCGCCGTAAAGCCTTTCTGAAATCTGACAAAGCGGCTGGATTAACAAGAAGTTAATCTTTAAGCCGATGTATAACACTTGTATTTTTTATGAATGTTTATGACAATTTCTGTATTTTTAAGCAATTTCACCGGATGTTGTCGAGGTGGGTCGCTAGCGGAACGCCTGCGCCAGAAAGGTTAACGAAGAAACAGGTCCTCCTATAGGCTTAATTTCGAGTTATTTATGCAATTGTAGTTGTGATAAAAACATTGGGCTATATGTTTAGATTTATTTGTATTTTCTTTACCCCCTTTTTCTCCCCAATTTCGTGATTACGACATTGTCTTTTCGCTGCAACTCCCCAACGGGCTCGGAACACGAGAGTGGAGTCATGCGTCCTCCGAAACATGACCCGCCAAACCGCGCTTCTTAACACCTGCTTGCTCAACCCGGAAGCCAGCTTCACCAATGTGTCGGAGGAAACACTGTTCAACTGACAACCAAAGTCAGCCTGCAGGCACCTGGTCCCCCACAAGGAGTTGCTAGAGCGTGATGAGCCAATTTAAGCCTCCCCGGCCAACCCTCCCCTAACCCGGACAATGCTGAGCCAATTGTGCGCCACCCTATGGGACTCTCCGTCACGGTCGGTATCAAACCCCAGGCTATAGTGATGCTGCAACACTGCAATGCAGTGCTTTAGACTGCTGTGCCACTCGGGAGGCCCTTTTTTAAAATATTTTTTATCATAAAATAAATCAATTTTAAGGCTGCATGATGCGACTAATGATTTGAAAAAAGTCGCATGAAAGGCATGAGCTCTGCTTTGTTTCTTGTGCAGGCTGCACACACTTCAGCAGTATCTCATTCACATTTTGACAAGCACTTGATAATATTCTCACCAGGCCTCTAATTTTTTGTGGCCAAAGGGTTACCATGACTAAACGGTCACGTGGAATGACTCGTGACCGGCGGTGTGGCGAGTAATATAGTCGCCGAAACAGCCCTATGTCCAACCGGCCTCGCAACCGCAGACCACGTGTATGGCGTCGTGTGGGTGAGCAGTTTGCTGACGTCAACGTTGTAAACAGAGTGCCCCGTGGTGGAGTTATGGAATGGGCAGGCATAAGCTACGGACAACGAACACAATTGCGTCTTATTGATGGCCTTTTGAATGCTCAGAGATACTGTGACGAGATCCTGAGGCCCATTGTTGTGGCATTTATCCACTGCCATCACCTCATGTTTCAGCATTTTACTGATTGATGGACCTCTTTCTCAGGGCTTTGTGG
The DNA here is from genome assembly GCF_045679555.1 of Salvelinus alpinus. Classification (NCBI taxonomy): domain Eukaryota; kingdom Metazoa; phylum Chordata; class Actinopteri; order Salmoniformes; family Salmonidae; genus Salvelinus; species Salvelinus alpinus. Next base: position 1,275,071 of record NC_092102.1, read on the forward strand.
CTGTGCCGACGAAAAACCCAGATGGAACGATGAACTTGATGAACTGGGAATGTGCTATTCCTGGGAAGAAGGGGGTAAATACAGCCAATTCTCTACACATGCAGTTAAAAATAGTCATTGTTTATAGCACTCCATATGTGCATAGTTGGTAGTAGATCATTGAGAGGAAATGTTTTGCACCTGCATTATGTAGTAGTTTCATACACCAACACTGAAAAGTGGATATCTTGTATGAAACCAAAGATTGCTAGGATGGGTCATGGCTCATCCTTGACCCTCATAGTTCGCAAGCGTTTGTGATCCATTATTAAATAAGAATTTATTCTTAACCGACTTGCCTAGTTAAATAAAAGTTTAATTTTAAATTTAAAAAAATGAAACGCTTATGACTCATCCCCAGACCCCATGGGAAGGAGGCTTGTTCAAACTGCGGATGCTGTTCAAGGATGACTATCCTTCCTCGCCCCCAAAGTGTAAGTTCTTTTTTTGGGGGGGGGAATTTCAGGTTAAATTGGTGATCACAAAGGTAGGAAGGATGTGTTGGAACAGGACTTAGAACTTCTCATGACCTCTTTTCCCCATAATGATTTCCTCTTGTTTCCCCCCCCCCCAATTTGTTAGGTAAATTTGAGCCTCCACTCTTCCATCCTAACGTATATCCGTCAGGCACAGTATGCCTATCCATTCTAGAGGAAGACAAGGACTGGCGACCAGCCATCACCATCAAGCAGGTTAGGAAATCCTGGTGATTGACTTACAAACTATGGGCACCAAATGGCTATGCCCAACTAACGTGATCTTTATGTATTGTCATATCTTACAGATCCTATTAGGAATACAGGAACTCTTAAATGAGCCCAATATCCAGGATCCAGCCCAAGCAGAGGCATACACAATTTACTGGTGAGTCCTGCTAGTATCAAATCAAATTTGTATTTGTCACATGTGCCGAATACAACAGGTGTAGACCTTACAGTGAAATGCTTACTTACAAGCCCTAACCAACAATGTATATATATTTTTTTAAATACCTCCAAAAATAATAAGAAATAAAAGTAACAATTAATTAAAGCGCAGCATTAAAATCGAGGGAATTTCTTCCAGTTTGCAGTCTTGTTTTTGGATAGGGATATGGTGGATGTAATACTATATTTCGATCATTCAGTTGTTTTACTAAACCCCTCTTTTTTTCCAGCCAAAACAGAGTAGAATATGAAAAAAGAGTTCGAGCACAGGCCAAAAAATTCTCCCCTTCATAAGGGTAAAGATAGTCCGGCTTCGGCAGAAGGAATGGATCAAACGTGGATCACCGCCCCTGTTTCTCTATGAATGTGCCCCTCTCACATCAGGACTCGCTTATAAGGACTTCTATTTAAAACTCTTGACAGGCATTCTGTGCCATCTTCTACTCTGACCTACCCCCCCTTTTTTTAACTGCTGGGCTGGTGTGTGGCGGGTGCTAGGAGGAAATGGGTGCCGTAGCACCCCGGCCGCTTCCTTTTAGCTGTATTACTTGTCTTATGATGCGAGGGACACGGCAAAGTACCGGTTTCACCATCAACTCAAAAATAACCCGATCTTCATCCTCTTTAGAGGAAGAGAACGTCTTGGTTGTCTTTAGTTTTTTTTTTTTTTTTTTTCTCTCTCTCAAAGATGGTCTATTCCTTAAACCCCTCCCCTCTCATATTTCCATGATTTTAATTATGTAAAATGTGCTAATTTCTTAATTGTCAGTCTTTCAACTGCTGTATAATGAATGGCACTTTTATACTGTCATCTCACAATTGTCTCTAGTTTGCTCTGTCTGATTCTCTTATGCAGGTTTTCTATTCAGCATGCTGTAATATAAGATAATCTGCTGTCTTTTTGTTATTTGGAGTGTTTGCTATGAAAAAAGAAAATGGCCACATTGACTCGCAAGGCAGGTAGGCTTACGTCTGTATCAGTCTTTATGTTTATATGGTGCTTTGTTCATGTATGTTTTAGAGTAAATAAACTGTTTCTATAAAGCCATTGTTACTGTCTCGAGCAGTAAAACTAGTGGTTAACAAATGTTGGCATAGAAATGTTATAATAGCTATAGCTGACACCCCCATGAAACTCTATTTAAGACACTTTCTATATACCATATTTTGTACAAATAGTATATTAAAACATGTTTGTTTGCACATCATGATACAGAGTAAGACCGCACGCTTTATCAACTGGCAAGACATTTGAGTTCCATCTTATTGAGAGTGAAGAAGAAAAACAATGGTCATAATAAAGAATATTTGCCCCTTATTTACAAAAAAAACTAACATTTTAAAACCAATATAAGGATATTATTCCATATGAGTAAGAAATAATAACTTTCTGTAGATGAAGCACAAATGCGGATTATTTACAATAAGTTTTCCAGCTTCATATGTTAGACTGGAAGTCGGGCACAATATGCCTATCCATTCTAGGGGACAACAATTCTAAATCTGTTTTCACTTTGTCATTTTGGGGTGTTGTGTGTGGATTGAGGAAATTGTTTTATTTAATACATTTTAGAATAAGGCTGTAACGTAACAAGTGTGGAAAAAGTCAAGGTCTGAATACTTTCCGACTGCACTGTATACATGATCCAGGATGGCCCCAAAGACGACCTGTCTAACCCAGCATCTGATGCACTTGTCTTGGGAATTTCTTATGCCTCGTTTCTGGGGCACTGCTCCTGGCTCACAGATGGCCCACCGGAGAGTGTGTCTGAGGCAGTGTCTAGACTTGACAGTTCATGCAAGCTTTTGCATTCTGATCATGGAATTACGGACACGTCATGAAAATACACCTACATTTTAAATGTCTACCATGTGACGTGCGACTTCTGCTATCAAACTGTGAAGATCGCATTGAAACGACCGGTCTAGACACACAAGTCGCATTGTGGTTGGATTGTGTTCAGATCTGGCTGATAACTTCAGGAGGTGGTCATAGTGTGCGGATTGTTCCTTAAGACAATTAAGGCAAGGGCCGTTTGTCATCTCCCGCGTTGGGTAGTGGTCGCTGTCGGCGGTTCTGAAACGCATCAGTGCGCTGTTGAACCGGCACCTTTTCCTAGACCATGTTGCTATGTGCCTAATAGCAAAGTTAACCAGCAAATTGGTGTTGAGAACAAGATGACAAACGGCCCTTGCCTTAATTGTCTTAAGAAAAGTGAGGAGAGGGGAAACCCCAACTTAATTAGGTCTATAATCAATAGCCTAACTATTAACTGTGCCTGGCTTTATAAATCATCTCTGTATGTATGTACAGTTGAAGTCGGAAGTTTACATACACCTTAGCCAAATACATTTTAACTCAGTTTTTCACAATTCCTGACATTTCATCCTAGTAATAATTCCCTGTTTTAGGTCAGTTAGGATCACCACTTTATTTAAAAAATGTGAAATGTCAGAATAATAGTTGAGAGAATGATTGATTGATTTTTCAGCTTTTATTTCTTACATTCCCAGTGGGTCAGAAGTTTACATACACTCAATTAGTATTTGGTAGCATTGCCTTTAAATTGTTTAACTTGGGTCAAACGTTTCAGGTAGCCTTCCACAAGCTTCCCACAATAAGTTGGGTGAATTTTGGCCCATTCCTCCTGACAGAGCTGGTGTAACTGAGTCAGGTTTGTAGGCCTCCTTGCTCACACACGCTTTTTCAGTTCTGCCTACAAATGTTCTATGGGCTTGAGGTCAAGGCTTTGTGATGGCCACTCTAATACCTTGACTTTATTGGCCTAAAGCCATTTTGCCACAACTTTGGAAGTATGCTTGGGGTCATTGTCCATTTGGAAGACCCATTTGCGACCGAGCTTTAACTTCCTGACTGATGTCTTGAGATGTTGCTTCAATATATCCACAGAATTTCCCCCCCTCATGAGGCCATCTATTTTGTGAAGTACACCAGTCCCTCCTGCAGCAAAGCACCCCCACAACATGATGCTGCCACCCCCGTGCTTCATGGTGGGAATGGTGTTCTTCGGCTTGCAAGCATCCCCCTTTTTCCTCCAAACATAACGATGGTCATTATGGCCAAACCATTCTTTTTTTTGTTGCATCAGACCAGAGGACATTTCTCCAAAAAGTACGATCTTTGTCCCCAAGTGCAGTTGTAAACCGTAGTCTGGCCTTTTTATGGAGGTTTTGGAGCAGTGGCTTCTTCCTTGCTGTGCGGCCTTTCACGTTTTGTCGATATAGGGCTCGTTTTACTGTGGATATAGATACCTTTGTACCTGTTTCCACCAGCATCTTCACAAGGTCCTTTGCTGTTGTTCTGAGATTGATTTGCACTTTTTGCACCAAAATACGTTCATCTCTAGGGGACAGAACGTGTCTCCTTCCTGAGCAGTATGATGGCTGCGTGGTCCCATGGTATTTATACTTGCTTTCTATTGTTTGTACAGATGAACATGGTACCTTCAGGCGTTTGGAAATTGCTCCCAAATATGAACCAGACTTGTGGAGGTCTACAATTTTTTTTCCTGAGGTCTTGGCTGATTTCTTTTGATTTTCCTATGATGTCAAGCAAAGAGACACTGAGTTTGAAGGTAGGCCTTGAAATACATCCACAGGTACACCTCCAATTGACTCAAATGATGTCAATTAGCCTATCAGAACCTTTTAAAACGTCATTTTCTGGAATTTTCCAAGCTGTTTAAAGGCACAGTCAACTTAGTGTATGTACAGTGAATTATAAGTGAAATAATCCTTCTGTAAACAATTGTTGGAAAAAGTACTTCTGTCATGCACAAAGTAGATGTCCTAACCGACTTGCCAAAACTATAGTTTGTTAACAAGAAATGTGTGGAGTAGTTGAAAAACGAGTTTTAATGAGTCCAACCTAAGTGTATGCAAACTTCCGACTTCAACTGTATATACAGTCATTGGTCTAGACTTGGCTTCGGATAGTATACAAGCGCTACGGGAGTTGTCTATTTCTCCAAAGTGAGAGACCAAACGGGTAATAGAAATAACTTAAAGCTACCTAATGTAACCCCGGTTCTATGACCTTACGAGTCAGATCTCACCGGGTTACCCTTCAAGATGTGCGTACTTAGAAGTGACGTACTTAGAAGTGAAGTTGGGAGCGGACAACGTCCCCTTATATAGGAAGTGGATAGGTCCGATATTGGCCGTTGCTCCTGTCTGTCTACAACAGACGTTGTGTGATTGGGTCTTCCTGGACTCTGCCCCTAACGGGACGTTACCCCAAAGTGAGAGACCTTTCATGTCACCAAAGAACTGTGATTACATTAGGTAACCTTAATTTTCCACAGTCCAAGAATTACATGATCTCTTCTACCTCACACAGTAGATGTTGTCACTAAAGATAAGGTCATCCAAACTAACCGTACAATTGGAATGTAGCACACATAAGATGGCACAAAATGTTGTGTTCATTGGAAATTCTGCAACTGAGGGGACAAGGAACATTGGGCTCAAATGTTTCTGGTCAAGTTCCTAATGTCTTGACCAAACCATACCTTGTTGTATGGCTTCAGTCCTCCCATGAACCTCCGATGCCCATTCACTCCACTGGCCTTGAAAGGGATGTTTGTTGGGGATGGACCTCACTTTTACTGTGTCTTGCTCAAAATTGTAATTGTTCACCGAGATGTTAGTTGAGTGGCGAGCCTCGACAAACTGGAGGAAAAAGGTTTGAGGAAATAGATTTATTCACTGGCTTTATTTTTAAAACAATTTTAGCATGATTTGAGTGTCTTACCTTGCCTTGGTGGCCACTTATGTAGAACAAGTTGGTTCAGAAGATTGTTAGGTAAATATTTGTCATAGCATCTAATCCAGGTGATGCAGTATTGACTTGACATCCTGTTGACAGTGAGATTTAATGGTTTATTGGGTTTGACTGGGGAGAGAAATACACTTTTGGTGTCAAAGATTCGGCATGGAATTGATGTCCTCAAAAATAAAAGCTTCCTGTTACACTTTACTTCACAGTGCCCTTGTTACTTTGTAATGATTGCTGTAATTACAGTGTACAAAGTATTGTAATTACTTATTATTTTTGCTGTAATTACAATACTAGTTCCACAGTGGGCATTGTAAAGTAACCAAGCTTTTGAACCAACCACTTCAACAAGTAGCTATGCTGTCAATTGCAGTTGGTAGAGCTTGCAGCGCCAGGGTTGAGGGTTCGATTCCTACAGGAGACCAGTACGGAAATGTATACACTCACTACTGTAAGTTGCTCTCGATAAGAGTGTCTGCTAAATGACTAAGATGTAAAAATGTTTATCAAAAGATATTTGCATATGGGTAGGCCTATCAGTCACATTTGTATTGTAATACTGCAATAAGCACTTTACAATGCTTTACTGGCATGTCTTTCTCATCCAGCAACGTGATGCTTATATGTCCATTATTTCTGTTGCGATAGGGAGTGATCTTAAATCCTGATGTGTCAAAAAAAATAATTCTGGAACCACATCAGGATGTGATATGTCCAATGAACAGGCGTAATAGCCATCTGTTATCCTCAGCACACACATACTAAACACTGTAATGAATAGAAGTGAGCAGGGGGGAAAAATAAGCAGGAATCAATATAAAGCTCTGAAATAGATTGTACACATGGCCTCGATATGTACTGTGTACTAACACAGTGATTCTCAACCTGGGGTATATGGGAAGACTCATAAGAACATACACCTACTGGTAAAATCCACATGAGGGGTTACTTAGGCGGTACTAGAGGCAGAGCAAATGTGGTAGGGGGTAGATTCGGAGTACAGTAACCAAAAAAGGTTGAGAACCACTTTACAATATTTTTTGAATGTACACAAATTTCAGCAATATGAAATGGTGGGGGTCTCACCCGTCAAATCCTGCCCAGTAAATGGTGGTCTCAAAGCCCAGTCAATAAGAGAACTAGTCTGTATGAGCCACCTCTGGCAGGATGCTCAGGGAACAGTTATTGATGAGCAGAGGGGTATCCTACGAAGCAGATTTGAGGAGTTAGCGAGGTAACTTTGGTCCAACTCTAAGTTCAACTTGGGATAACCGGTCATACGAAAATGGCTCACCTTTTAACCAGGTACATTTCTATGGCAACGAATTCTTCGGAACTAACCTCCTCTGGGGCAGGCTCACTCACTTTTGTATATATAATGTATAGTATAATGTATGTGGACACCCCCTTCAAATTAGTGGATTCGGCTATTTCAACCACACCTGTTGATGACAATTGTATAAAATTGAGCACACAGCCATGCAATCTATATAGACAAACATTAGCAGTAGAATGGCCTTACTGAAGAGCTCAGTGACTTTCAACATGGCACCGTAATATGATGCCACCTTTCCAACAAGTCAGTAAGTCAAATTTCTGCCCTGCTTGAGCTGCCCCGGTCAACTTTGACCAGGGCAGAAATTTGGAAACGTCTAGGAGCAACAACGGCTCAGCCGCAAAGTGGTAGGCCACACAAGCTCACAGATTGGTACTGCCGGGGGCTGAAGCGCATAAAAATCATCTGTCCTCGGTTGCAACACTCACTACAGAGTTCCAAACTGCCTCTGGAACCAACATCAGCACAATAACTGTTTGTCAGAAGCTTCATGAAATGGGTTTCCATGGCCGAGCAGCCGCCCACAAGCCTAAGTTCACCATGCGCAATGCCAAGCGTCGGCTGGAGTGAAGTAAAGCTTCCCGCCATTGGACTCTGGAGCATTGGAAATGCCCCAATGCATAGTCCCAACTGTAAAGTTTGGTAGAGGAGGAATAATGGTCTGTGGCTGTTTTTCATGGTTTGGGCTAGGCCCCTTAGTTCCAGTGAAGGGAAATCTTAACGCTACAACATACAATGAAATTCTAGACGATTCTGTGCTTCCAACTTTGTGACAGTTTGGGCAAGGCCCTTTCCTGACAATGCACCTGTGCACAAAGCCATGACATCATTTTCTGGAATTTTCCAAGCTGTTTAAAGGCAGTCAACTTAGTGTAAGTAAACTAATGACCCACTGGAATTGTGATACAGTGAATTATAAGTGAAATAATCTGTCTGTTAACAATTGTTGGAAAAATTACTTGTCATGCACAAAGTAGATGTCCTAACCAATTTGCCAAAACTATAGTTTGTTAACAAGAAATTTGTGGAGTGGTTGAAAAACGAGTTTTAATGACTCCAACCTAAGTGTATGTAAACTTCCGACTTCAACTGTATGTAATCCTGTACGAGCGTATGTGCCGAATACATTACGATGTTACAGGTGTCAAGCTTATGGGCATGTGGCAGCAGTGTGTAGGAGGGAGGGTCCAAGGTGTGAGAAGTGTGCAGAAGGGGAGGAGTAGTGAGAGTAGTAGAGATATACCAGTACAGTGGGATAAGCCAAAAAAGTTATATAAAGTTCAGTAAGACTGGATTTATAGCAGTGGTTATCAACTGTACGGCAGGAATGGAACGGAAGTCGCAGAAAATGTTGGTTGTGGTGGCAGCTGCAGAGAGGTATTTGGGTGTGCCAGACTTGACATCAGAAGAGTTACAGGGTGTGTTAAGTGGTGATGTCCCATCCTTTCAGGATGATGACATGAGGAAGGAAAAAATACATTTAATTAGTGGAGTAGGGTGGTGTTTATTTTATTTTGAAATGAGTGATTGTAGTGTTAGATGGTAGGGTATATATTACATTTTATCTAGCAAGCAAAGTGTAAGGGAGTTGTACTCCAGTTAGTAGGTTGCGGTAATGCAACAAATTGGATGCCAACCGCTGTTAAACCTCATAGAAGAAGAAGAAGAAGTACACTTACCGTGCTATACAGGAAATAGCTACTGTCGTCATCTCCGGTTAGTGGTAATGTTGTACGAGGTCTCTTTCTGAAAGGTTTGTCATATTTCTTAGTGATCGTGAAATAAAAACGTGAATTAATTAATACTACCTTATATATGATTGCATTCGAAACTGATTCGAGGAAATACGCCGTATTATACTCACAGCCATTGTACTCACAGTTGCTAATCTGCTAGCATTCTTTACAGCCAGCATTAGCCTGTTAGCTAGATAGATTCTTGCAAAAGCTATACTAGGTAGTAAAATATAGCTAAAACGCAACTACCGCTATTTAGGTAGCTAATGTACATGCATACACATGCCAAGTTTTTGATGGCCACTTTGCAAGTTTAGGTGCACATAATTCTAACATCGGAAACTGGATAGCTTGCAAGTTAGCTAGCGGGACATTCTGGCCTTAATTGAATTGACATTTACAAATCTAAATTTATTGGCCAACAATTGTAAGAAACAAACACAAATTATTTGTAGTTAGATACCAGATAGTCGTTAGCTTCAGTAACATTAGCGAAATTTAACTTCAAGAGTTGGTGACACAATGACAAAACCCTCGTGTTGTTGATAAGGGGAGATAATCAGTCTTGTCATCAACGCTAAATGTCTATATTGCTAAATGTCTCTTTCGCCATCACAGAGTACATAGTCAGCTGATGAATTATGTTCAAACGAAATGTACAGTTTTCATCAGCTTTGTGTCCTAAAACAGCTGTCACACTTAGGTTGCATAAGCAGCAATGATGTCTGGCACCGGGGGAGGGAAGCGAGTCTCAGGTGGGGACAGCCCCCCTGGTCCACCTGAGAAAAAGAGTAAAAAAGAGGAGAAGACCACCACCACTCTCATTGAGCCAATACGCATTGGGGGAGTGTCCTCTACGGTGAGTCACAATTTTTTTGCCTCCACGTCTTTTCTATAATGAAGTATATTAACCCTCCTACATGGTTATCATCTTCATTATCATGTATTTCACATCTGCAGGAGGAAATGGACATGAAAGTGATCCAGTTTAAGAATAAGAAGCTGAGTGAGCGTCTGGAGCAGAGGCAGACCATGGAGGATGAGCTGCGAGAGAAGATCGAGAAGCTGGAAAAGCGACAAGCCACTGATGATACCACACTGCTCATTGTGAATCGTTACTGGTCCCAGGTACGTACATTCCACAATCGTTTGCTGCCTTGAAGGATCATAGACATACAGTACCAGTCAAAAGTTTGGACAGACCTACTCATTCAAGGGTTATTTAAAAAAATATATAATAGTGAAGACTTTAAAACTGAAGTAACACATATGGAATCATGTAGTAACCAAAAAAGTGTTAAACAAATCAAAATAGATTCTAGATTCTTCAAAGTAGCCACCCTTTGCTTTGATGACAGCTTTGCACACTCTTGGCAGTCTCTCAACCAGCTTCACCAGGAATGCTTTTCCAACAGTTTTGATGGAGTTCCCGCATATGCTGAGCAGTTGTTGGCTGCTTTTCCTTCACTGTGCGGACTAACTCATCCCAAACCATCTCAATTGGGTTTAGGTCGAGTGATTGGAGGCCATGTCATCTGATGCAGCACTTCATCACTCTCCTTCTTGGTCAAATAGCCCTTACACAGTCTGGAGGTGTGTTGGGTCATTGTCCTGTGGAAAAACAAATGATAGTCCCACTATGCCCAAACCAGATGGGATGGCGTATCGCTGCAGAATGCTGTGGTAGCCATGCTGGTTAAGTGTGCCTTGAATTCTAAATAAATCACCAACAGTGTCACCGGCAAAGCACCATCACACCTCCTTCTCCATGCTTCACGGTGGGAACTGCACATACAGAGATCATCCATTCACCTACTCTGCGTCTCACAAAGACACGGCGGTTGGAACCAAAAATCTCAAATTTGGACTCATCAGACCAAAGGACAGATTTCCACCGGTCTAATGTCCATTGCCCGTGGTTCTTGGCCCAAGCAAGTCTCCTCTTATTATTGGTGAACTTTAGTAGTGGTTTCTTTGCAGCAATTCAACCATGGAGGCCTGATTCATGCAGTCTCCTCTGAACACTTGATGTAGAGATGTCTGTTACTTGAACTCTGTGAAACATTTATTTTGGCTGCAATTTCTGAGGCTAACTCTAATGAACTTATCCTTTGCACCAGAAGTAACTCTGGATCTCCATTCCTAGCGCTTGATGGTTTTTGCGACGGCATTTGAAGAAACTTTCAGTTCTTGAAATCTTCTGGATTGACTGACCTTCATGTGTTAAAGTAATGATGGACTTTCATTTCGCTTTGCTTATTTGAGCTGTTCTTGCCATAATATGGACTTGGTATTTTACCAAGTAGGGTTATCTTCTGTATACCACCTACCTATCACAACACAACTGATTGGCTCAAACGCATCAACAAATGTACTTTTAACAAGGCACAACAGTTAATTGAAATGCATTCCAGGTGACTAACTCATGAAGCTGGTTGACAGAATGCCAAGAGTGTGCAAAGCTGTCATCAAGGCAAAGGGTGGCTACTTTGAAGAATCTAAAATACATTTTGATTTGTTTAACACTTTTTTGGTTACTACATGATTCCATATGTGTTACTTCAGTTTTGATGTCTTCACTGTTATAAAAAAATTAAAATAAATAACCTTTGAATGAGTAGGTGTGTTCAAACCTTTGACTTGTACTGTATGCTTAACCTAAAATTTAACCCCCACACATACTGAATTACTCTTTCTTTAACTTCCAGTTGGAAGAAAATGTTCACATCCTGCGCCTACGCATTGACCCCACGGTGGTCCCGCCAACGCCTACTATGCCGGTCTCTGCCCCTACCCCAATAGAAGAGGATGGTATGATGATCCCACCACCCCCTCCTCCAGCACCAGAACACGAGGAGCAACAGCCTCCCCCACCTGATGTTATGGAGAAAGCTCCTGAACCACAGCAGGACTCGACAACAGGTAAAGATGATCCCTGCTCTCTCGCTCGCTCAACCTAGCCACTGATCCGCAGTAGTGATACCTCCAAGTCCATTGCTTTGCCACCTGTAATAACTGATGTGAGGTATGGAAACGTAACAAAGCAGTACACCTTTCTAGCACTTATGCCACATTTTATATTTTCAACCACATCCTAAGTCCTCCTGTCCATTTTTACTTATCACCATGGTCTGTAGCACCGCCGCCCACTACTTCCCTCAGTGAGAGTGCCAAGGCCTTCCTCTCCATTCTGGACAACAGCAGTGAGGAGGAGCTCAGCCTGCAGCTGCAGGACAGGATGCAGTTTAGCAAAGAGGCCGCTGCTTGCATGGTCTGCGTCTTCGACAGGTTGCACAGCCGCATCGACGGCCTATGCACCCAGATCCAGTCCGCGGGTAACTATTCAGACTCACTAGGGACAATAGTTTATTTCACTTTGTTGTTGTGGAAGCATTTGGGTTCTAAATGTGGCATAAACATGTAGAGGAGTTCCCTACTGTGACATTCACAGTTGAGTAACCCTAGTAACTGTGTTGTCTTTGTCAGTGTGTGAGGACGACGGCCAGGAAGAGCTGCTCCGTCTGAATCACACTCTGCTGGAGGAGAATAGCAGACTGCAAGACCTGGCCTCCTCCCTGCAGGGCAGACACCACAAGATGTCTATGGAGGTACTTTGCCTCATCCTATAATGTAGTGTGTGTGGGTGGGTGTGTGTGGGTGGATTGTGAATGCCCACATCTCCACGGTGTGTTCTCAGGCTTTTGTATCCTCAATATGAAGGTCTGCCATTTCTCATCGGTGGTAATACATGGCGATTGTGTAAACTCATCCAGTCAATTTCTTAATCAAACGTTCTCTCATCTGTACTTCTCTTGTTCAGTACAATGAGCTTGTGGATAAGGTGACGAGCTCGGAGACCAAGGTGTCTGAGATGGAGACTGCTGTGGAGGATCTGCAGTGGGACATCGAGAAGCTCCGTAAGAGGGAACAGAAGCTCAACAAGCATCTCGCTGAAGCACTTGAGCAGGTTTGTTTCATTTGTGTGCGTGGGTGGGTGTGTATAGTCCTGTGCCTCATCATTGCTGACGTCACTCTCCATTATGCATCTATGTCCAGCGATAAGGCATCAGAGCATGCCAGCCATTGAATCACAGCTGTGTGTGTTTACCTATGTCCTGCTGTATGTACATGGGTAAAATCATGTTTTGATATTGTACAGTCTAAATGAAGACTGTAACCACATCTATATTACTATTGTAATATTTCTGGGTTAGTGTCTGTACTAATGTACGGGCCAAGTTCGCTAAACACCTCTTATGATTGTTCTGTCCAGTTGAACTCGGGTTACTACACCACTGGCAGCTCAGGGGGGCTACCCGGAGGCCAGATAACTCTCAATATACAGAAGGTGAGTGCAGACTTGTCACTTCTTTTTTTTTTCTTCTTTTTTCGTATTCTTGAGCTTCCCTTCAGTCTTGTTTTGATACATTGTTGTATTCCAACCCAGTCATATGGAGTTAAATTGGTGCCAAAAGTGATAATAATTTAACTTCATACTGTCATTAATATGTATGTTAGTTTGAGAGCCTGAATGCAGAGTTGGAGCAAAACCAGGAGCTGGCCAACAATCGCATGGCGGAACTGGAGAAACTACAGCAGGAGCTCCAAGAGGCTGTGAGGGAGAGTGAGAAGCTCAAGGTGCAGAAGTCGTCTCCTCTGAGGGGATACAAGACTAAACTCACTGCAATACTCTTGTCTGCTTAACAAAGGATATGCTGACTATTTAGACAGTCTTGATGAGTCAGGTGTCAAGTCAAGGAAGACAATAATTGTCGAATGTATAAACACAACTTGTGTTTGTCATTATGATCATTGAATCTATGCTCTGTATGTAATATCAATGAATGTATTTACTTTTCTGTTTACTCTATCCCAAATTGATTGCATTTATATAGTTTTTCACCAGGTCCCGAAGCCTCTTACAGTGTATGAGGGGGGGGGGGGGATAACTCACTCACTTAACTCCTTTTCAGTTGGACCTGAAAAATATTCCAGAGGAGGTGGTGAAGGAGACCGCGGACTACAAGTGCCTGCAGTCCCAGTTCTCACTGCTTTACAACGAGTCTCTCGGGGTGAAGACCCAGCTGGACGAGGCCCGGGCCCTGCTCCTCACCGCCAAGAACGCCCACCTCAGACAGATAGAGCATATGGAGGTCAGAAGCACTAATTTAGCAGATAAGTTTTACTTGCAGTTTTACTTGCAGTTTTACTTGCAGTCATTGTGAACTTTTACCTCCCTTAGTTCAATGCACTGGTTGTTGCTTTGGATAAGATAAACGGACAAATGACTTAAGTGTAGGAGGGAGCCACTGATTTAAAATCAGAATTTCAGCGTATCAGACCTGTTTTTTATATGCTTTAACTGTGCTTGATTGAGCCTGTCTGGGGTACCAGATGGATGGGGTTTGAACTTTTGGGACGATTCCATTGGTTCCATTGTGCTTGATTGAGCTTGCCTGGCACATCTAAAGTATTTGATAGAGAACTAATACTACTTGAACCCAGGTCTGGCACGTATGTCATGAATACAAAAGGAATATATGTGGTTGGAAAGGTAATGTCGTGGCAACCGTGAAAGTGGATTACGTCACAATCTATAAAAAATGGCCAACACTAGTAGTCATGAGGTCAGAGATTGGTGTGATGTCGCTGTTTGACAGCCGTCAACAAAAGTTGCTGTTGTTCGTCATCTTTTCAGAGTGACGAGCTGTCACTACAGAAGAAGCTCCGCACTGAGGTCATCCAGCTGGAAGACACGCTGGCCCAGGTGCGCAAGGAGTATGAAATGCTGCGTATCGAGTTTGAGCAGAACCTGGCGGCCAATGAGCAAGCAGGTAACGTATCATAATCTCCACAACACCTCCCACGCCCTAGGCTTGTTTCTATCACTAAAGGTTTCTCATAAAAAAGCTCGTTTTTCTGTGAGAAGTTTGAATGAACGATTGTCAGTGATCTTATGTGCTTAGTAATATATGCATGTCTTGTTTATTTAAAAAATGTTCTGTAACCAAGGATGTTGACTGTGTTTGGGAGGAATGTATCCTATCCTGTTATCACTATCCATATTGCTCACAAGTTTACGCCACCAACAATAGTTGGACAAAACACTGCGACAGCGCTGACTGAAACGCATGGTCATTATCTTATCGACACCTCTGTCCCGTTTGATCTTTCCCTTAGGCCCAATCAACAGAGAGATGCGACACCTCATCAGCAGCCTCCAGAACCACAACCACCAGCTGAAAGGTGACGTGCAGCGCTACAAGCGGAAGCTCAGAGAAACACAGATGGAGATTAACAAGGTAGGCAGCTGATCCTGCACGTGAGACCAATAGACTTTCTTCTGCTCCCTAAGAATATTTAATCAATATGCGTAGTTCATAGATAGAGCCATAGGACCTGACCAGGTCATAAACTCTGGACCCTTATTATAGGTTAACTACAGCCTGGAGTTTGCCCTGGTGAGGTGGTTAGGTCATGGTTCAACAAAACTTGAGATGCACAATATTTGGTTAATAATTAAGGATAAACATGACACTTGAATCATGATATTTGGTACGACAATGTGATAAATGCGATCGGTTTCCCAAAACCATTTTCTATCCCTGTCCCTTTGTCAGTTGCGGTGCCAGAGTGGTGACACTGGGCTTCTGTCGTTGGAAGAGCCGGTGAGCGACAGCCTGGAGGTGAAGAAAGAAGAGGACGAAGACCAAGAAGAGGAGGAGGAGAGGAGGAGGGAGCTGGAGAGACAGCGGTCCCGGGAGAGGGAGAGGGAGGCCGAGAGGGAGCGAGAGAGGGAGCGAGAAAGGGAGCGACAGCGCAGCGAAGAGTTGAAGAGAAAAGATTCGGACACTCTGAAGATGCTGAGGGCGGAACTTAAGTATGTTTAGTTTTTGGTCACAGAACACACAACTCATATTTTATATCGAATTAAGGGTACTGTCATATAGTAGAGGACTTAACTCATTGTTTTATTCTGGAGTTAGGTAGTGCTAACTCTTCTACTGTTCATTCTCCTCTCCCCTCAGGAAAGCCCAGGAGTCTCAGAAGGAGATGAAGCTACTTTTGGACATGTATAAATCAGCTCCCAAAGAGCAGCGAGACAAAGTGCAGCTTATGGCAGCAGAGCGCAAGTCTAAAGCCGAGGTTTGCACTTTGACTTCTTCAAATTCCAACCTGAACTGTAGGTTATCATTCAAAGTCAATTCATGAGGTGGTTAGTGTTATCTGAATCTAACCCCCACTACAAGCTGAAGTAGTGTCTCAGTCCGTGTGTTATACCTAAATCCACCCTCTGTGTCCCAGGTGGATGAGTTGCGGGTGCGGGTTCGAGAGCTGGAGGAGAGGGAGAGGAAGGAGAGCAAGAAGCTGGCTGATGAGGACGCTCTCAGGAAGATACGCGTGGCAGAGGAGACGATCGATCACCTACAGAAGAAGCTCACGGCCACCAAACAGGTACTGTATTTCCACTACACATTCAAACCTTTTGCAGAGGTGCTGAATATGTTCAATATCACAATTGCGGTGGGTTTGCCTTGGCTTTGCCATTTCTTTGTTTCTTTTGACCGGGGATTTCAATGGAATAAGTGAGGTATCGCACTTAGAGGACGGGGTTTCAAATTGGTAGGGTTATGTTTCTCTTGTCCATAAAAATACTAATCAGTGGCCTCCCGAGTGGCACAGTAGTCGTGCTAGATGCGTCACTACAGATCCGGGTTTGTTCCGGGCTGTGTTGCAGCCGGCCGCGATCGGGAGACCCATGAAGCAGCGCGCAATTGTCCCAGCGTTGTCCGGGTTAGGGGAGGGTTTAGCTGGCTGGGATGTCCGTTTCCCATCGTGCTCTAGCGACACCTTGTGGGCGGCCTGGCGCATGCACGCTGACTTCGGTCGCAGCTGTACAGTGTTTCCTCCAACACATTGGTGCGGCTGGCTTCTGGGTTAATTAATCAGTGTGTCAAGAAGCAGTGCGGCTTGGCGGGGTTGTGCTCTCGACCTTCGCCTCTGACTCTGTACGAGAGTTGCAGCGATGGGACAAGACTGTAACTACCAATTCGATATCATGAAAAAGGTGTAAAAAGTAATAAAACAAACTCAGCAAAAAAAAGAAACGTCCTCTCACTGTAAACTGCATTTATTTTCAGCTAACTTAACATGTGTAAATATTTCCATGAACATAACATGAACAAGTTCCACAGACATGTGACTAACAGAAATGGAGTAATGTGTCCCTGAACAAAGGGGGGGTCAAAATCAAAGGTAACAGTCAGTATCTGGTGTGGCCACCAGCTGCATTAAGTACTGCAGTGTATCTCCTCATGGACTGCACCAGATTTACCCGTTCTTGCTGTGAGATGTTACCTCACTCTTCCACCAAGGCACCTGCAAGTTTCAGGACATTTCTGGGGGGAATGGCCCTAGCCCTCACCCTCCGATCCAACAGGTCTCAGACGTGCTCAATGGGATTGAGATCCGGGCTCTTCGCTGGCCATGGCGGAAAACACTGACATTCCTGCCTTGCAGGAAATCGCGCACAGAACGAGCAGTATGGCTGGTGGCATTGTCATGCTCGAGGGTCATGTCAGGATGAGCCTGCAGGAAGGGTACCACTTGAGGGAGGAGGATGTCTTCCCTGTAACGCACAGCGTTGCGATTGCCTGCAATGACAACAAGCTCAGTCCGATGATGCTGTGACACAGTTCGATGGGCAAATGGCATAGCCTAAGGATAATAGGCCTATTCATTTTTAGCCTAAGCCAATGTTCATTCAAGTGTTATAAAGAATGTTATAGGCTAAATAGTATTTTTATGTGATTGTTCGTTTTTATATAAATGCACAAATTAAGTTATTGAAAACAAAGAATTATCATTCATTTGTTTTTCGTTCCAGCTTTCTGAATGTGCTGCTGCGGGAGCTTATGCCCAATTACCAGTTGAGCAATTCAATGACATGAATAAACACTGACAATATTATATGTATTAGTTTAACTTGTGAAAGTAATGTTTAGTGCAACTTGTATTGACAGTAGCCTATGGTATCAGCCTATATTATTGGCTGTTTGGTTCGCAGGAAGGGATTTTCCAACAGCACAATTTATTTTGCCTTAGGTTTCTGCTTTACTTGACCAATCTTGCTATTGTTTGTTCTCATTATTACTTTACTGTTTTTATTGAGGCTAATCGCAAACAACTTTCTGAGATGGAACTCCGTTAGGCCACTAGGTTAATTCAATGGTTGAGAGTGGGTTATGTCGAGGCCAACAAGTCACATTCGAATCGAATGAGGATTGTGGAGAAAGGGGAAATCAAGATTTTAAAACAATAGGCCAGACAACTAATTGTTAGCTGCAAAAGGCCCATGATCATCCGATATTGGAGAGGGGGAAAAACATGTTAGGACCTGTCTGACATTTTGTGCTGCTTTGGTGCTATCCGCTCTTTCTACATTGTTCTCTTGCATTATGTTAATAGTCTACCATATATGTATTAAGCTATGACAAATGGGGAATAGGCCATTTGGTATGTCGTCTTGCTGTTGTGTCCTGCCAGACTCCGGAGGTGCAGTAAAAATTAAAATATACTAAACCATCGTTTGTGACATCACAATGTCATCACCATCGACGATGGCTGTCAAACATTGTCAATAGACAATACAGTCGTAAAATTGTCCTACCCTATATCGCAACGCAATGCTGTTCAGATGAAGCGTCAAAGTAAAGTCCGTTGATACATATTACACTGAACAAAAATATAAACGCAACATGTAAAGTGTTGGTCCCATGTTTCATGAGCTGAAATAAAAGATGCTAGAAGTTTTCCATACACACAAAAAGCTTAGTGAGCACCATGTCTCCTTTGCCAAGATAATCCATCCACCTGACAGGTGTGTGAAATCAAGAAGCATGATTATTACATAGGTGCACCTTGTGCTGGTAGACAAGAAAAGGCCACTCTAAAATGTGCAGTTTGGTCACACAATGCCGCAGATGTCTCAAGTTTTGAGGGAGCATGCAATTGGCATGCTGACTACAGGAATGTCTACCAGAGCTGTTGCCAGAGAATTGAATGTTCATTTCTCTAACATAAGCCGGCTCCAACGTCGTTTTAGAGAATTTGGCAGTACGTCCAACCGGCCTCACAACTGCAGACCATGTGTAACCACACCAGCCCAGATTTGTGCAGAAATTCTTCGGTTGTGGAAACCCACAGATTCATCAGCTGTCCGGGTGGCTGGTCTCAGATGATCCCGCAGGTGAGGAAGCCGGATGTGGAGGTCCTGGTCCAGGGTTTTTAGCTGACTGCAGTTCGGAGATGTAACCGACTTCAGTGGGCAAATGCTCACCTTCGATGGCCACTGGCACGCTGGAGAAGTGTGCTCTTCACTGATTTCACCGGGCAGACGTGAGGGCGAACTTGTGGGCGAGCGGTTTGCTGATGTCAATGTTGTTAACAGAGGGCCCCATGGTGGCAGTGGGGTTGTTATATGGGCGGGCATAAGCTACAGACAATGAACACAATTGCATTTTATCTATAGCAATTTGAATGCACAAGATCCTGAGGCCCATTGTCATGCGATTGATCTGCTGCCGCCATCACTTCATGTTTCGGCACGATAATGCATGGCTCCATGTTGCAGGGTGTTGTACACAATTCCTGGAAGTTGAAAATGTCCCATCTCTTCCATGGCCTGCATACTCACCAGACATGTCACCAGTTGAACATGTTTGGGATGCTCTGGATCGACGTGTACGACAGCGTGTTCCAGTTCCCGCCAATGTTCAGCAACTTCGCACAACTATTCAAGAGGAGTGGGACAACATTCCACAGGCCACAATCAACAGCCTGATCAACTCTATGCGAAGGACATGTGTTGCGCTGCATGAGGTGGTCACGCCAGATACTGACTGGTTTTCTGATCCATGCCCCTACCTTTTTTTTAAGGCATCTGTGACCTACAGATGCATATCTGTTTTCCCAGTCATGTGAAATCCATAGATTAGGGCATAATGAATGTATTTCAATTGACTGATTTCCTTATATGAACTTTAACTCAGTAAAAATTTTGAAATGGTTGCATGTTGCGTTTTTATATTGTTCAGTGTAGTTAAAATGACTGTGTGAGATACGTTCAGGTACATTGCAAGATACAGTGCAGTCGGAAAGTACTCAGGCCCCTTGACTTTGACAAATTTTGCTACATTAGTCATATTCTAAAATTGTAATAAAATGTAATTTATCCTCATCAATCTACACACAATACCCCATAATGACAAAGCAAAAACAGGTTTTTAGAAATGTTTGCAAATGTATTAAAAGAAAAAAACAGATACCATATTTACATAAGTATTCAGAACCTTTGCGATGAGACTCGAAATTGAGCTCAGGTGCATCCTGTTTCCATTGATCATCCTTGATCTTTCTACAACTTTATTGGAGTCCACCTGAGGTAAATTCAATTGATTGGATATGATTTGTAAAGACACACACCTGTCTATATAACGTCCAACAGTTGACAGTGCATGTCAGAGCAAAAACCAAGCCATGAGGTCGAAGGAATTTTCCAAAGAGCTCCGAGATAGGATCATGTCGAGGCACAGATCTGGGAAAGGGTACCAAAAAAATTCTGCAGCATTGAAGGTCCCCATCATTCTTAAATGGAAGAAGTTTGGAACCACCAAGATGCTTGGGCCGCCCGGCCAAACTGAGCAATCTGGGGAGAAGGGCCTTGGTCAGGGAGGTGACCTAAGAACCCGATAGTCACTCTGACAGAGCTCCAGAGTTCCTCTGTGGAGATGGAAGAACCTTCCAGAAGTACAACCATCTCTGCAGCACTTCACCAGTTCACCTTCCAACAAGACAATGACCCTAAAGCATACAGCCAAGACAATGCAGCAGTGGCTTCGGGACAAATCTCAATGCCCTCGAGTGGTCCAGCCAGAGCCCGGATTAGAACCCGATCGAACATCTCTGGAGAGACCTGAAAATAGCTGTGCAGCGGACTCTAACCATCCAACCTTGACAGGATCTGCAGAGAAGAATGGGAGAAACTCCCCAAATACAGGTGTGCCAAGCTTGTAGGGTCATACCCAAGAACACTTGAGGCTGTAATCTCTGCTAAAGGTGCTTCAATAAAGTACTGATTAAAGGGTCTGAACAACTATGTAATTGTGATATTAGTAAGACTAATGGAGCCAGAGGAGATGGCTGCTGTTTTACAGGCTCCTAACCAATTGTGATTGTGTGTTTTGCGTTATTTGTAACTTATTTTGTACATAATGTTTCTACCACCATCTCTTATGACCAAAAAAGAGCTACTGGATATCAGAACAGCAATCACTCCCCTCTTACTGGACAAAGATTATTTTCTTTAACGAGTCGGACGCAAAGGATTTTCTTCAGACACCTGACAAGGACCAAATCCCTAGCATTCGCATGAATAAGAGATAGCGATATAGGGGACGTAGGTCGGTGTGCTTTGTAAGAATCCGACGGCGAGTGGGTAACCCGCCTCCACCTTCCGTACTATTAGCCAACGTGCAATCATTGGATAATAAACTGGATGAGCTACGATGAAGACTATCCTAGCAACGGGACGTTAACTGTAGTATCTTATGTTTTACCGAGTCGTGGCTGAACGACTACATGGATAACATACAACTGGCTGTGTTTTCCGTGCATCGGCAAGATAGAACAGCTGCCTCCGGTAAGACGAGGGGTGACTGTCTGTGTCTATTTGTCAACAACAGCTGGTGCACAAAATCTAATATTAAGGAAGTCTCAAGGTTTTGCTCGCCTGAGGTAGAGTATCTCATGATAACCCATAGACTACACTATTTACCAAAAATAGGTTTCATCTATATTTTTCATAGCTGTCAATTTACCACCACAAACCAATGCTGGCACTAAGACCGCACTCAACGAGCTGTATAAGGCCATAAGCAAACAAGAAAATGCTCAGCCAGAGGCGGTGCTCCTAGTGGCCGGGGACTTTAATGGGGCGGCAGGTAGCCTAGTGGTTAGAGCGTTGGGCCAGTAATTGAAAGGTCGAATCCCCGAGCTGACATGGTAAAAAGTCTGTCGTTCTGCCCCTGAACAAGGCAGTTATCCCACTGTTCCTTGGCCATCATTATAAATAATCATTTGTTCTTAACTGATTTGCCTAGTTAAATAAAAAATTATTCAAGGGAACTTTAATCTGTTTTACCTCATTTCTACCAGCATGTTATACGTGCAACCAGAGGGGGGAAAAAACTCTAGACCACCTTTACTCCACGCACAGAAGCGTGCAAAGCTTTCCCTCGCCCTCAAATTGGCAAATCTGACCATAACTCTATCCTCCTGATTCCTGCTTACAAGCAAGAACTAAAGCAGGAAGTACCAGTGACTCGCTCAATAGGGAAGTGGTCAGATGATGCAGATGCTAAGCTACAGGACTTTTTGCTAGCACAAACTGGAAAATGTTCCGGGATTCTTCCGATGGCATTGAGGAGTACACCACATCAGTCACTGGCTTCATCCATACTGAGCTAAAGGGTAGGGCTGCCGCTTTCAAGGAGCAAGACTCTAACCCGGACGCTTATAAGAAATCCCGCTTTGCTCTCTGGATGTTGCAGGGCTTGCAAACTATTACCGATTACAAAGGGAAGCACAGCCACGAGCTGCCCAGTGACACGAGCCTACCAGACAAGCTCAATTACCTCTATGCGCGCTTCGAGGCAAGCAACACTGAATGCATGAGAGCACCAGCTGTTCCGTACTACTGTGTGATCACGCTCTCCGCAGCCGATGTGAGTAAGACCTTTTAAACAGGTCAACATTCACAAGGCCGCAGGCCCAGAAGGATTACCAGGAAGTGTACTCAGGACATGCGCTGACCAACTGGCAGGTGTCTTCACTGACATTTTCAACCTCTCCCTGACCAAGTCTGTAATTACCTACATGTTTCAAGCAGACCACCATAGTCCCTGTGCCCAAGAAAGCAAAGGTAACCTGCCTAAATGACTACTGCCCTGTAGCACTCACGTCGGTAGCCATGAAGTGCTTTCAAAGGCTGGTCATGGCTCACTTCAACACCATCATCCCGGAAACCCTAGACCCACTCCAATTCGCATAATTCCCCAACAGATCCACAGATGACGCAATCGCTATTGCACTCCACACTGCCCTTTCCCACCTGGACAAAAGGAACACATCGTGAGAATACTATTCATTGACTACAGCTCAGTGTTCAACACCATAGTGCCCTCAAAGCTCATCACTAAGTTAAGGACCCTGGGACTTAACACCTTCCTCTGCAACTGGATCTGGATCCTGGAATTCCTGATGGACCGACCCCCCCCAGCTGGTAAGGGTAGGTAACAACACATCTGCCACGCTGATCCTCAACATGGGGGCCCCTCAGGGGTGCGTGCTCACCCCTCCTCCTGTACTCCCTGTTCGCCCATGACTGCATGGCCAAGCACGACTCCAAAACCATCATTACGTTTGCAGACGGCACAACAGTGATCACCGACAACGATGAGACAGCCTACAGGGAGGTCAGAGACCTGGCAGTGTGGTGCCAGGATAACAACCGCTCCCTCAACGTGAAGTAGGGCCGAGCACGCCCCCATTGTCATCGACAGGGCTGTAGTGGTGCAGGTTCAGAGCTTCAATTTCCTTGGTGTCCACCAACAAACTATCATGGTCCAAACACACCAAGACAGTCGTGAAGAGGGCACAACAATGCCTATTCCCTTTCACTAGACTTTGCAACAAATTCTAAAAAACAGTTTTTGCTTTGTCATTATGGGTTATTGTATGTAGATTGAGGGTAGAAACTATTTAATCCATTATAGAATAAGGCTGTAACGTAACAAAATGTGGAACAAGTCAAGGGGTCTGAATATGTTCCCGAATGCACTGTAAATAACACTGATCTAATGTGTTTTCATCTGGCATATTGTAACAGGTGTCTGTCTGTCTCTCTCTCTTAACTACTCTGGGATATGTGGGACGCTAACGTCCCACTTGGCCAAAAGCCAGTAAAAATGCAGAGCGCCAAATTCAAATAAATTACTATAAAAATCTAACTTTCATTAAATCACACATGAAAGATACCAAATTAAAGCTACACTGGTTGTGAATCCAGCCAACATGTCAGAATTCAAATAGGCTTTTCGGCAAAAGCAAACTGCTATTATCTGAGGATAGCAACAGAGTAAACAAAGAGAGAGAAGCATATTTCAACCCTGGAGGCGCGACACAAAACGCAAAAATAAAAATATAATTCATGCCTTTGACGAGCTTCTGTGTTGGCACTCCAATATGTCCCATAAACATCACAAATGGTCCTTTTGTTCGATTAATTACGTCTATATATATCCAAAATGTCCATTTATTTGGCGCGTTTGATCCAGAAAAACACCGGTTCCAACTTGTGCAACGTGACTACAAAATATCTCAAAAGTTACCTGTAAACTTTGCCAAAACATTTCAAACTACTTTTGTAATACAACTAGGTATTTTTTAACGTAAATAATCGATAAAATTGAAGATTGATGATCTGTGTTCAATACAGGATTAAAACAAACTGTAGCTAGCTTTCTGGTCACGCGCCTCTAACTAACAGTACACTTCCAGTGACCCTCGTTCAAGATGGCCGTACTTCTTCATTACACAAAGGAAAAAACCTCAACCAATTTCTAAAGACTGACATCCAGTGGAAGCGGTAGGAACTGCAAGAAGGTCAATTAGAAATCTGTATTCCCAATGAAAACCCATTGAAAAAAATCTGAATGGTTTGTCCTCGGGGTTTCGCCTGCTAAATAAGTTCTGTTATACTCACAGACATGATTCAAACAGTTTTAGAAACTTCAGAGTGTTCTATCCAAATCTACTAATACTATGCATATCTCATCTTCTGGGGATGAGTAGCTGGCAGTTGAATTTGGTTATGCTTTTCATCCAAACGTGAAAATGCTGCCCCCTATCCTAGAGAAGTTAAGGAGATTTAACCTCAATGAAATTAAACTACATAACTAACAGTTAAATAAAAAAACAAATGCCAACTATTTCAACCTCCCACCCCCCTGTGCCTCTCCATTGTGTCCAGGAGGAGGAGGCCCTACTGAGTGAGATGGATGTGACAGGTCAGGCCTTTGAAGACATGCAGGAGCAGAACAGCCGGCTGATGCAGCAGCTGAGAGAGAAGGATGACGCCAACTTCAAGCTGATGTCGGAACGCATCAAGTCCAACCAGATCTACAAGCTGCTGAGGGAGGAGAAGGAGGAGCTGGCCGACCAGGTGCTAACCTTCAAGACCCAGGTGAGAGGGACTGTGGAGGATGGACTCGCTTCGTGTGTTTATTTCCAGGGCAACTTGCAAAGCGGATTTAAAACAGGTGCACAACTTATTTGGCAAGGGAAACCTTTTTTTTAAACGAAAACCTTGGCCTCAAAAATATCTTGGGCCACATTGGCTATTGAAATGAAATAAAATAAAAAATAAAATACACACTTCACAGTAGTCCGGATAATACTTGTGTTTCTGAGCCAATGAGGAAGAGGTCTGATTGGTTCCCTTTGTCTGTCACAGGTGGAAGCTCAGCTATTGGTTGTACAGAAGCTGGAGGAGAAGGAGGGCATCCTCCAGAGCTCACTGGCCACTCTGGAGAAAGAGTTAGGAGTCCGCACACAAGCACTAGAACTAAACAAGAGGAAGGTAGGAAAACAATACCTCTACTACTACTACTAAGATACTTTTAAACTCTTCTTCTTCCACAGTTACCTTACCAATACTACTGCTTTTACTATTTATGCTGTAATACCATGGTTACTGAGGACAATACGAGCAATTGTATTGCTGGTCACTCTTGTAACGTTCTGTTGGGAGTATCTCTGAGTGTTTCTTGCCCCTCCATGTCCCCAGGCAGTGGAGGCAGCCCAGCTGGCTGAAGACCTGAAGGTGCAGCTGGAACACACCCAGTCCAAGCTGAGAGAGATCCAGGTTTCTGTGTCTGAGAACCGCACCGCCAGAGAGAGGGAGTTGGGCAACCTCAAAAGAGCACAGGTACGCACAACTACTGACAAGTCTGTCCTTTCTAGATATGTGTCCTTTATTTAACCAGTCCCATTGAGATGAGCATATATTTTTCGAGGGAGCCCTGATATGTTAATTTGTCAAACCCCTAAAAGTCTTCAGCGAATACAGTGGGAGAGAAAATTAGAGCGTGTGAATGGTAACAGTAGGTTTAATATGGTCGTGAAGAGGGCACGACAACGACTATTCCCCCTCAGAAGACAGAAGATTTGGCGTGGGTTCTCAGATCCTCAAAAAGTTATACAGCTGCACCATCGAGAGCATCCTGACTGGTTGCACTACAAAGCCTGGTATGGCACTACAGAGGGTAGTGCGTACGGCCCAGTACATCACTGGGGCCAAGCTTCCTGCCATCCAAGACCTCTATACCAGGCCGTGTCAGAGAAAGGCCCTAACAATTGACAGACTCCAGCCACCCTAGTCATAGACTGTTCTCTCTGCTAGCGGCACTAAGTCTAGGTCCAAAAGGCTTTATAACAGCCTCTACCCCCAAGCCATAAGACTGCTGAACAACTAATAATATGGCCACCTGGACTATTTGCATTGACCCCCCCCCCTTTTTTTTTTACGCTGCTGCTACTCCTATGTACATACATTTACATTACATTTAAGTCATTTAGCAGACGCTCTTATCCAGAGCGACTTACAAATTGGTGCATTCACCTTATGATATCCAGTGGAACAACCACTTTACAATAGTGCATCTAACTCTTTTAAGGGGGGGGAGGTTAGAAGGATTACTTTATCCTATCCTAGGTATTCCTTAAAGAGGTGGGGTTTCAGGTGTCTCCGGAAGGTGGTGATTGACTCCGCTGACCTGGCGTCGTGAGGGAGTTTGTTCCACCATTGGGGTGCCAGAGCAGCGAACAGTTTTGACTGGGCTGAGCGGGAACTGTACTTCCTCAGAGGTAGGGAGGCGAGCAGGCCAGAGGTGGATGAACGCAGTGCCCTTGTTTGGGTGTAGGGCCTGATCAGAGCCTGAAGGTACGGAGGTGCCGTTCCCCTCACAGCTCCGTAGGCAAGCACCATGGTCTTGTAGCGGATGCGAGCTTCAACTGGAAGCCAGTGGAGAGAGCGGAGGAGCGGGGTGACGTGAGAGAACTTGGGAAAGTTGAACACCAGACGGGCTGCGGCGTTCTGGATGAGTTGTAGGGGTTTAATGGCACAGGCAGGGAGCCCAGCCAACAGCGAGTTGCAGTAATCCAGACGGGAGATGACAAGTGCCTGGATTAGGACCTGCGCCGCTTCCTGCGTGAGGCAGGGTCGTACTCTGCGAATGTTGTAGAGCATGAACCTACAGGAACGTGTCACCGCCTTGATGTTAGTTGAGAACGACAGGGTGTTGTCCAGGATCACGCCAAGGTTCTTAGCACTCTGGGAGGAGGACACAATGGAGTTGTCAACCGTGATGGCGAGATCATGGAACGGGCAGTCCTTCCCCGGGAGGAAGAGCAGCTCCGTCTTGCCGAGGTTCAGCTTGAGGTGGTGATCCGTCATCCACACTGATATGTCTGCCAGACATGCAGAGATGCGATTCACCACCTGGTTATCAGAGGGGGGAAATTACATCTTACATCAATTACCTTGACTAAACTGTACCCCCGCACATTGTCTTGGCACTCCCTGTATATAGCCTCGTTATTGTTATTTTATTGTTACTCCTTAATTTTTTTCCTTTAGTTTATTTAGTCAATATTTTCTCAACTCTTATTTCTTACAACTCCATTCTAGTTTAAGGGCTTCTAGTAAGCAATTTGGCGAATGTGACATAACATTTGATTTGACTACTAAAGTATTTGACTGTCCAACTTATAGGAGGACCTGTCCAGGCTACGACGAAAGCTGGAGAAACAGAAGAAAGTGGAGGTGTACACTGATGCTGATGAGATCCTGCAGGAGGAGATTAACCAGTACAAGGTGAAACAAGAGACTTTACGTATCTTGATGGGATAGCCTTGCTTTTGTTTTATCAAATGCATGAGATGGTTCACATATTGTCTATTGTGGTACATCTTCTATCCAAATTGACCCTGTATTTTCTCTCATCCGCCCCCCTTTTCAGGCGAAGCTGCGTTGTCCGTGCTGCAACACCCGCGACAAGGAGACGGTGCTCACCAAGTGCTTCCACGTGTTCTGCTACGAGTGTCTGAAGACGCGCTACGACACCCGACAGAGGAAGTGCCCCAAATGTAACTGTGCCTTCGGGGCCAACGACTTCCACCGCATCTACATCACCTAACTCTGTTACACGGAGAGGAGAAAAAGAAGACAACGGTGAACAGAGCCTAAAGGAGAGGGAGAAAAAAAATGGTGTGGTTGGAGAGGTGTCTGGAGAGTTTCGTTTTTTTTCCTCGGTTTTAACGCTCCTTTTGGAAAAACTTTCTTAAATTGCATCATTGCCGGTTGGTGCTAGTGACCAAACAGAGGGTTGTGATTGATTGCGATGTACGGTAGGTAGTAATAAGAGCAGATGTGCTCATGCTCCCATACCAAGGTATTACTACTTCTGTTTATCTGGCCAATCTTAGTTTGTCAGGTCTTGCCCATGTGGAATTCTTAACATTTAACTGAGCCCATTTTTAAACTGTTATTCACCTTGTAAAAGTGTACTGGGAAGTTGTCGTGGTGCTGTATGATTTGTAGACAGACTTATTCAGAATCATCCTTCAGAATACCTGTATGTGCTTGTTTTTGGATATTCAAAGAAAAGACGACCATTCTCAAGAACTGAGATTCCTTTACTGGACACGTATCTAGTTCCGTTGCTATGTTGAGTTGTGTACATTACGACTCCATTCAGTTGAAATTGAGTTTCTTTCATTATCGTAACAATCACGTTATGCACCTGTGCCGAGATTTCACCGGATAATACTATTGTCAATACCTAGGAATCATTCGACTAAGTTGGCAGTTTAGTTTGACTTTGCCTGTGGCTAGCAGATCGAGCGCCTCAGTCACACGCAACATCTGCAGGTTTTAGTGCCTCATTACTGATGACATTTCAGTGGAAGAGTCAGGTCACGAGTGTCATTCTAAGTGGGCTGTCCCATCCAGCTCTTTCAAGACAACTTAAAGATTACTGGGACATTAAAGGAGCTATGTAATATTTTGCATTGTAATTTCAGAAAATGTCCTGAATATATCTACAGTAATAGTGGAATGATAGTTTCACTATATTCTTTCCCCAAAACATTTTTTGGGGCCCACACAAAATTCCAGTCTAATAGTGCAGACTTCTTGACTGGGCCATCAAAGGGCAAGAGTCAAACATGTAGAAATCACTCAGCTCCAGTCAATTGGACAACGAGATTTGCTGGCCCCAGTCAATTTGACAACTAGAGATGGTCTGTTGTTGAATTGTCACATATAGTACCTTTTACAGTCTCAACATATGTTACAACCATATTCTGCCTTAATGGAATCTCTGAACCCCCTTTTCCTCAGTTCTGATGATGCTAGCCATTTAATGAGAGCTTGGTGATGTGTTTGACGTTAGCACGTGTGAGAACCAAAATCATAACTGGCCTCAAAAAACCACAGTGAGACTCTTGTGATCTAAAGTCAATGGCAAAAAAAACACCATGCATCTGTTCAAAATAAGACTTCTAGAATGTTTTGATGTAATGTTTGAGTTTTGTGACTCAGGATATTTGGATTGGTATTAATAAGTGGATAGTGTGGGCTCTGTGTTATGAACATGTCATAGACAAAGAAGCAGTTCTCATTCAGAACATAGTGATCATTTTGTATTTCAGAGAGTGTAGATTTTGTGAGTTTTCCTAGTAAAAACATACACTTGCACCTCATGAGTTGACTGTTGAATACATTTACTCATCATGGGGTTTTCTGACCTGGGAGTTGAACAATGGGGAAAAATGTGATCTTGCTAAAACAAAGTGATGTGAGTGGTAATAACCGGCTTTTAGTAATACAATTTTTTTTTAAACAGTAAGGCCGATAAATAAAATTTGCGCAGGCAAATTGTCCAGAAGGGGAAAAAATCCCATTGCAAAATAATGCTTTTTAGCCTATTCATTGATGGAAATACATTCGACTGGTCATGCTTATCGGTATATGGGTTAATTTGCATAATTTAGTGTCATTAAATTGGTAATGTATCTTATTTATAACATGCGCACAGCATACAAGGCCTTTGGGCGGAAAATCTGCCAGTCTGCGCTTTATAATCCCAATAATTGCACAACAATTCTAAATGCAATTGTGTGTTAATAGTTTTGGCCATGATTAAAATGAGCCAATATTTATTTTTTTCTCAACTGATAATTGAAGCGCACTTTCCATTTAAATGCATTGGCAATGGAAGGCAGGCTTGAGCTTCAAAGTAGCCTTGGCAAAATCTTACCATATCCGTGGAGGCAATTATTTTATAAAGATTCCGTATGCCATTGAAATAAGTATTTCTCTCGTGTTTTTTTGGTTTTCAACTTTCTTCAATTGTCTGGTAGCCAAATGCACTTTCGCGCTTATCCTTCTGCCTTGTGCACATTGCTGCGCTAATAATGTTGAGGAATAATAGTTTCAGAACATTTTAAGCTAAATGTTCTGATCTGTTGCATCAGATTCATAATGTTTTTAGGCCTACTGGTTGTATGAATCTGGGATCTATCGTCCCACAACTGTCCAAGAGTCTGTTTGGGCAATTGCCTTCTGGACAAGCTGACCAATAGAATAGGTCAACTTTGACATACAGTTCATTCGGGAAGTATTCAGACTCCTTGACTTTTTACACGTTTTGTTACAGCCTCTAAAATTGATTCAATTGTTTATTTTCCTCATCAATCTACACAATACCCCATAATGACAAAGCAAAATCAGTATTTTTTTTATTTTTTTTGCACATTTCATAAATATATCACATTTACAGTTGAAGTCGGAAGTTTACATACACCTTAGCCAAATACATTTAAACTCAGTTTTTCACAATTCCTGACATTTAATCCAAGTACAAATTCCCTGTTTTAGGTCAGTTAGGATCAGCACTTTATTTTAAGAATGTGAAATGTCAGAATAATAGTAGAGAGAATGATTTATTTCAGCTTTTATTTCTTATATCACATTTCCAGTGGGTCAGAAGTTTACATACTCAATTAGTATTTGGTAGCATTGCCTTTTAAATTGCTTAACTTGGGTTAAACATTTCGGGTAGCCTTCCACAAGCTTCCCACAATAAGTTGGATGAATTTTGGCCCATTCCTCCTGACAGAGCTGGTGTAACTGAGTCAGGTTTGTAGGTCTCCTTGCTCACACACGCTTTTTCAGTTCTGCCTACAAATTTTCTATGGGATTGAGGTCAGGGCTTTGTGATGGCCACTCCAATACCTTGACTTTGTTGCCATTTTGCCACAACTTTGGAAGTATGCCCAGGGTCATTGTCCATTTGGAAGACCCATTTGCGACCAAGATTTAACTTCCTGACTGATGTCTTGATGTTGCTTCAATTGATTGGACATTTTCCTTCCTCATGAGGCCATCTATTTTGTGAAGTGCACCAGTCCCTCCTGCAGCAAAGCACCCCCACAACATGATGCTGCCACCTCCATGCTTCACGGTTGGGATGGTGTTCTTCGGCTTGCAAGCCTCCCCCTTTTTCCTCCAAACATAACACTGGTCATTATGGCCAAACAGTTCTATTTTCGTTTCATCAGACCAGAGGACAGTTCTCCAAAAAGTACCATCTTTGTCCCCATGTGCAGTTGCAAACCGTAGTCTGCCTTTTTTATGGCAGTTTTGGAGAAGTGGCTTCTTCCTTGCTGAGCGGCCTTTCAGTTTATGTCGATATTGGACTCGTTTTACTGTGGATATAGATACTTTTGTACCTGTTTCCTCCAGCATCTTCACAAGGTCCTTTGCTGCTGTTCTGGGATTCATTTGCACTTTTCGCACAAAAGTATGTTAATCTCTAGGAGACAGAACGCATCTCCTTCCTGAACGGTATGATGGCTGCGTGGTCCTATGGTGTTTAAACTTGCATACTATTGTTTGTACAGATGAACGTGGTACCTTCAGGCTTTTGGAAATTGCTCCCAAGGATGAACCAGACTTGTGGTCTACAATTATTTTTCTGAGGTCTTGGCTGATTTCTTTTGATTTTCCCGTGATGTCAAGCAAAGAGGCACTGAGTTTGAAGGTAGGCCTTGAAATACATCCACAGGTACACCTCCAATTGACTCAAATGATGTCAATTAGCCTATCAGAAGCTTCTAAAGTCATGACAACATTTTCTGGAATTTTCCAAGCTGTTATCGCAGTCAACTTAGTGTATGTAAACTTCTGACCCACTGGAATTGTGATACAGTGAAATAATCTGTCTGTAAACAATTGTTGGAAAAATTACTTGTCATGCACAAAGTAGATGTCCTAACCGACTTGCCAAAACTATACTGTACATAATTTTTCAGACCCTTTACTCAGTACTTTGTTGAAGCACCTTTTGGCAGCGATTACAGCCTTGAGTCTTCTTGGGTATGACCCTACAAGCTTGGCACACCTGTATTTGGGGAGATTGTCCCATTCTCTGCAGTTCCTCTCAAGCTTTGTCAGGTTGGATGGGGAGCGTTGCTGCACAGCTATTTTCAGGTCTCTCCAGACATGTTCGATCGGGTTCGTCCAGGCTCTGGCTGGGCCACTCAAGGACATTCAGAGACTTGTCCCAAAGCCACTTCTGCGCAGTTGTGATTGGGCTTAGGGTTGTTGTCCTGTTGAAAGGGGAACCTTCTGCCCTAGTCTGAGGTCTTGAGCACTCTGGAGCAGGTTTTCATCAAGGATCTCTCTGTACTTTGCTCCGTTCATCTTTCCCTCGATCCTGACTAGTCTCCCAGTCCCTGCCGCTGAAAAACATCCCCACAGCATGATGCTGCCACTATGCTTCACCGTAGGGATGGTCCCAGGTTTCTTCCAGACATGACCCTTGGCATTCAGGCCAAAGAGTTCAATCTTCGTTTCATCAGACCAGAGAATCTTGTTTCTCATGGTCTGAGTCTTTAGGTGCCTTTTGGCAAACTCAAAGCAGGCTTTCAAGTGCCTTTTACTGAGGAGTAGCTTCCGTCTGGCTATTCTACCATAAAGGCCTGATTGGTGGAGTGCTGGTTGTGCTTCTGGAAGGTTCTCCCATCTCCACAAAGGAACTCTAGAGCTCTGTCAGAGTGACCATAGGGCTCTTGGACACCTCCCTGACCAAGGCCCTTCTCCCCCGATTGCTCAGTTTGGCCGGACGGCCAGCTCTAGGAAGAGTCTTGGTGGTTAAATTAATTACGTAACAATTAACTCATTAGCAATCTTGGGGCACCATGGGAAAGTTTGTTTAATGAGTTACTATTTCCCGAATTAACTCAAGAATATCAGAATATCGTTATTAGTCATCCATTCATTATTATTGTTACGAATCCCTTTGGCCCGACAATCTAGGGGGGATGGTAATGGGACCTGTAACACAACTCACGCAAATTATAACAGTGACAAAGTAACAGTGAGAACGAAATAACACAGACAACTTAATTACCGTCAAACACTCAGGGTTCATTTCTAAACACACGGTAAAGGGGGGCAGGAAAAAGGGGCTGAGCTGGACCCAAGGAAAGAAATAATAAGTATTCAAAAATACCCCTAAGTTAGCTGTTGGTGAAGTACACTAGTCTAACTAACCAAAAATACAGTGGGTGGTCCGCCCAGTTCTAACTAGTGTTTTTAACAAAGTTTACCTACGGGTAGTGTATGCCCATGGGCGAACTGTCTGGTTACCCCCTTTTCCCACCATCAAACAAACACTCAAACACCATAACCAAAAACAATACTCACAGGTGGGGACAAAGTGACATGTAGATGCAAAACCACACAATGGATCTACAGACATATGGCATTTACAGAGAGATTGAGCTGTAGAGAACACAACTGACAGGGTTTTTAAACCAAGGGAAAGGGACTGTGATTGGGTAGGAGAAAAGGAGCAGGTGTCTTCCGATTAGTGACTGATTGATGACTGATTGGGGAATGATGATTGTCACCTGTGAGTAGGGGAGAAGGAGAACAAAAATACACACAGGATACACACAGAATACTTGTATCCGTAACAATTATTACCTCATCGGTCTCATTCTGAATGTCGCTGAATTAAAATCTGCACAAACCCTAGTCTACATGACTCAAGCCAATTTGTATATTGCTATATATTTACTAACTAGATAATCACACAGAATTACTGTGTGCTGCACACTCTTGGCATTCTCTCAACCAGCTTCATGAAGTAGTCACCTGGAATGCATTTCAATTAACAGGTGTGACTTGTTAATTTGTGGGATTTCTTTCCTTAATGCGTTTAAGCCAATCAGTTGTGTTGTGACAAGGTAGGGGTGGTATACAGAAGATAGCACTATTTGGTAAAAGACCAAGTCCATATTATGGCAAGAACAACTCAAATAAGCAAGGAGATACGACAGTCCATCATTACTTTAAAACATGAAGGTCCGTCAATACGGAATATTTCAAGAACTTTGAAAGTTTCAAGTGCAGTCGCAAAAACCATCAAGCGCAATGATGAAACTGGCTCTCATGAGGACCGCCACAGGAAAGGAAGATCCAGAGTTACATCTGCTGCAGAGAATAAGTTCATTAGAGTTACCAGCCTCAGAAATTGCAGCCTAAATAAATGCTTCAGAGTTCAATTAACAGTCATCTCAACATCAACTGTTGAGGAGACTGCGTAAATCAGACCTTCATGGTCGAATTGCTGCAAAGAAACCACTACTAAAGGACACCAATAAGAAGAGACTTGCTTGGGCCAAGAAACACAAGCAATGGACCTTAGACCGGTGGAGATCTGTCCTTTGGGCTGATGAGTCCAAATTTGAGATTTTTGGATCCAACCGCCGTGTCTTTGTGAGACGCAGAGTAGGTGAACAGATTATCTCTGCATGTGTGGTTCCCACCGTGAAGCATGGAGGAGGAGGTGTGATGGTGTGGGGGTGCTTTGCTGGTAACACTGTTGGTGATTGATTTAGAATTCAAGAACACTTAACCAGCATGGCTACCACAGCATTCTGCAGCGATACACCATCCCATCTGGTTTGGGCTTAGTGGGACTGTCATTTGTTTTTCAACAGGACAATGACCCAACACACCTCCAGACTGTGTAAGGGCTATTTGACAAAGGAGAGTGATTGAGTGCTGCATCAGATGACCTGGCCTCCACAATCATCCAACCTCAACCCAATTGAGATGATGTGTGATGAGTTGGACCGCAGAGTGAAGGAAAAGCAGCCAACAAGTGTTCGGCCTATGTGGGAACTCCTTCAAGACTATTGGAAAAGGATTCCTGGTGAAGCTTGTTGAGAGAATGCCAAGAGTGTGCAAAACTGTCAAGGCAAAGGGTGGCTACTTTGAAGAATCTAAAATATATTTTTGTTTTTTGGTTACCACATGATTCCATATGTGTTATTTCATAGTATTGATGTCTAATTTAAACATGAAGAAAATAGTCAAATTTAAATTTAAAAAAAGACTTGAATATGTCTGCAAATGTAAGTCTGCAAATGCGATGATGCATGGCATGCTTTATTATAAAGATACATGTTTATGGTGAAAATGTACTTACCCAAACTTGAAACTCACACGCTGCCTATATATATGCTAGTGATGTTGCTGTTCATTACTGGTCTTGTTGGCTGAGGAGAAGTAAATGTGGACAGTAATTCTAACATCTTCAAATTGCGCAATAAGGACACGTCATTGCATCCTTGATTTACATGTTCTGTTAAGATTAATTACCACTATCTAAATGTGATTTCTGTCATTCTGAGTACCGTGATGGACGCCCTAATCTGGTTACGCACCCAATGCATATGGGTCCGGTAAATTAAGATGCTGCAGGGCAAGTGTCCAGTGCCACATTTTCATTGTGGAAACCCTGATAGGAAGGGTTTGTTTGTGTTTTTACTGATGTTGCTACTTAATGAGAATGGCGACAAGCCCCTTTGACACAAAAAAACGTGATATCGAACACTGCAACAGTTGCACAATCTAATCATGTAAACCAAGATAATTATTATTTTCTCTAATATGTCATCTCTGTAGTGTTTCTTAGAAAAGTACAACTTTGCATCACAAAAGTTCCTCTTTTGAGGTTTTACACAACCCTAAACGTATTCAAACCTAGTTTTAAGTGCTTTTCTCCACTGCTTGATCCAGACGTATGCAATATACTTTTTTTGGCAGTGCTCAGTGAATGACGTATACAACAGGCGTGGTAATAACAATGAGAACACTAATAATTCAGACTATACACAGTTTTCACTCCAAATTGGATACAGAACATATCAGAAAGTGTGCGGTAATGGTATTTAGCGCTGCTGGTTCAAAATACACATTGTGGATGATCCATTGACATTTCTCTCTACAACATTTCAGTTTCGTTTATTGTAGTATCATAAAGTTTCCTGCCTGTCCGGACCGCTGTGCTTCATGCGCAATAGACTGAGAATTTGAGTACAGTACATAGGAAATGACTCATAGGAGTTCAACTGTTAGCGTGGGTGTGTACTCTATTAAAACAAGGCTCAGACTACTCCGGATGACTCAGTGCGAGGCTAGCTTTCAATGGTGAAAACCAACACGGGCTGTTCTTCAGATGAACTTTCGGGAATTGCGTTTATACAAGAACGATGGCTTCATACGTTCTCTGTGCGCTTTGTGGACTGATCATTGCGACTATAGTGAAACTAAACGGAGTGAATGGGCAAAGTAAGTCAAATATTTTTTCTTAAACTTTTATGGATGTGCTAAAATGTAATTGTACAAAGTTCGTTACGTTGACATGTCTATGTAAGGGCAAGTAAAAAAGACTTGTAAATAATTTTTTTCTTTGAAATGCGAAAACTTTATTTTCTCTCACTTTTAATCGCATGGGAATTCGTGTTTTATTTAAGAGCATGGAATCATCGCATGGCCTCTCAAATTGAGTCTGATAAAGGGGTTGCTTATCGAGTTTTCTACCAGCTGCCTTCTCACCGGTTCCGCATTATAATCACCTTATTTCACTCCATCCATGCCAATGGGTGAGGACAGACCTAATTGAATGGTGTAGCCTACTTGTAGTTGACAACAGAAAATAAATATTATAACTTCTTTACTTTCTTGAGGATGTATAAATGATCAGCATAATGTAGTGACTTTGAACTTGAGAAAAAAAATTCTCCCATTCCCAGCACATTAAGAATTCCTTTATTTTCTAGGGTGGCTCTCAGTAATGAGTGGGGCTTATGACAACTTTATTATTTATTGCATGCATGTGAGACTTGTTTAAGCATTGACCAGACCAGGTCAACAATGTAGAAAATGCTGAAATAGGCTTGCCCTTGAGCATGACTCTGTTCCATTATATTACACAAGAGTCACTGGATGAAGGCGTCTTCTGATCCCCGAAGCTCAATCTGAACATAAACAAGTGTCGCTTGCGGTACGGGTTTGGAAGCATAAGGACCTTATCTTTCATATCAGCGATAAATCATTTTCAAAAAAACTAAACGTAACATTTATACACCTTGTTAGTGGTCCCCACGGCCATATCTCCATATTACAGCGATTGTTTACGGAAGACATGAGGCGACCAACTGTACTAAGTATCTAGCATGCTCTGAACACCTGAACGTAAGCGTAACATGGGAAGTGTAGTTGCGTCGGATGGAGGCCCCGTATTGAGTTGTGCAAAACTGCTACAGTAAGTGTGTTTTATTTGAAGGATTCTTTCTCGCTGATGAAATATAAGGGCCATATGTTTCGAAAGCCGTATCGCAAGCGATGATTATACACGTTTCGAAACTATAAAACACAGCTTCGGCATTCTGGTTGAGAACTGTAGGGAGAAGGCAGAATGCCGTCTAGAGTTTTCCGAGATTTAGCTTGCACCCTCGACCCACGGGTGAATTGGAATTGTGCAGGTGGTGGGGCTGACACTATAGGCTACCAGTGTTGATTTCCTATGATTATTTATTAAATATAAATCTAGTTACCCTCCCCCCTCTTTTCAAGTGACACCTTTATCATGCAGAATATGAAGGCCTAACGGCTAGCACACGTCGATTCTAACATCAGCAGTCCAGGAAGACAGACGAAGATGAGAATCCCTTGGAAAAATAAAACACTTTCTGATAACATGCATCATCTGCTATCTTCACAAATAGTATCTTACCATGGAAACCCAGACTGACTGTTTGATACTGTAGATTTAATGCAAGTGCTGACTTGTCTCCAATTTCCTGCACTCTTATCTCACACCTTTGTCTTACATCATTGTGTCACTCAGTACTGACCTTTTGGTATCGTTTCACTGAGTTACAAAGCAGCTGATGCTAAAATGCAACTAAAATAAGAATCCTGTAAGTATGACTGAACAACACTACACCAATCATAGCCTACATTACACCCATGATTAAAGTAATGTGGAATGGTGAGATAATGGTGCAGGTCATGAAAAATTATGCATCCTTCCAACTGTTTGCCGTGAATGTTGAAAACGTTCAACATTTTCTCAAGTACACTGCCCATGTGGTAACATGCTGAATTACAAAGTAACAAACGACATTGTCAACACCTGATTAAACTGGACAGCTAGAGCTTTAACCCTTGTGTGACCTTTGACCTCAAGAAAGAGCAAACTATAGTCTTGATCTTATTTAACTCTTATCTTTACTTGACGTCAAAGTGATCTATTAACTCTGTAAAGTAACAGGTTTTTCATGACATTATTTACAAGTTTGTTTAGCGTTGTGATCACATTTAATTTACCATCATGCTTTATTTTTGACTGAGTTGAATTAACATTGCAGACCTTTTCCTTCAATACTTCATCACCTTACATATATTTATTAAAATGTGCCTTGTCTACACTATTTACACAGTCCATTCAGAAAGTATTTAGACCCCTTGACCTTTTCTACTTTGTTACAGCAGTATTCTAAAATATTTTTTTTTTTTATTCCCCTCATCAATCTACACACACTTCCCCATAATGACAAAGCAAAAACAGGTTTTTAGACATTTTTGCAAATGTATAAAAAAAAAAGCGGAAATATAGCATTTACATAACTATTCAGACCCTTTACTCAGTACTTTGTTGAAGCAGCTTTGGCAATGATTACAGCTCGAGTCTTTTTGGGTATGATGTTACAAGCTTGGCACACCTGTATTTGGGGAGTTTCTCCCATTCTTCTCTGCAGATCCTCTCAAGCTCTGTCTGGTTGGATGGGGAGTGTCGCTGCACAGCTATTTTCAGGTCTCCAGAGATGTTTGATGGGGTTCAAGTCCGGGCTCTGGCTGGGCCACTCAAGGACATTGAGACTTGTCCCGAAGCCACTCCTGCGTTGTCTTTGCTGTGTGCTTAGGCTCATTATCCTGTTGGAATGGGAACCTTCGCCCCAGTCTTAGGTCCTGAGAGCTCTGGAGCAGGTTTTCATCAAGGATCTCTCTGTACTTTGCTCCATTCATCTTTCCCTCGATCCTGACTAGTCTCCCAGTCCCTGCCGCTGAAAAACATCCCCACAGCCTGATGCTGCCACCACCATGCTTCACCGTAGGGATGGTGCCAGGTTTCCTCCAGACGTGACGCTTAGCATTCATCTTTTATTTTTAATTTAAATGTTAAAAAATAAAAATAATAATCTGTCGGCCCTAGCTCCGAACTCAGGCCCTGTGTGTAGTTAACCGAACCTCTCTGCAAATTCATCTCCATTTTACCTGTTGTTGTTGTCTTAGCTGATTAGCTGTTGTTGTCTTAGCTAGCTCTCCCAATCAACACCTGTGATTGCTTAATGCCTCGCTTTATGTCTCTCTCAAATGTCAATATGCCTTGTATAGTTATCATTGGAGCCCCTAGTCCCACTCTACATGCCTCAGATTCCTCCTTTGTCCCACCCCCCACACATGCGGTGACCTCACCCAGTATAACCAGCACGTCCAGAGATGCAAACTCTCTTACTCAGTGCCTGGGCTTACCTCCACTGTACCCGCACCCCACCATACCCCTGCCTGCACATTATGCCCTCAATCTTTTCTACCACGCCAAGAAATCTGCTCCTTTTATTCTCTGTCCACAACACACTAGACGACCAGTTTTGATAGCCTTTAGCCGTACCCTCATCCTACTCCTCCTCTGTTCCTCGGGTGATGTTGAGGTTAACCCAGGCCCTGCGTGTCCCCAGGCACTCTCATTTGTTGACTTCAGTAATCGAAAAAGCTTTGGTCTCATGCATGTTAACATCAGAAGCCTCCTCCCTAAGTTTGTTTTACTCACTGCTTTAGCACACTCCGCCAACCCTGATGTCCTTGCCGTGTCTGAATCCTGGCTTAGGAAGGCCACCAAAAATTCTGAGATTTCCATACCCAACTACAACATTTTCCGTCACGATAGAACTGCCAAAGGGTAGGAGTTGCATTATACTGCAGAGATAGCTTGCAAAGTTCTGTCATACTTTCCAGGTCTATGTCCAAACAGTTCGAGCTTCTAATTTTACAAACGTATCTCTCCAGAAATAAGTCTCTCTCTGTTGCCGCCTGTTATAGAACCCCCTCAGCTCCCAGCTGTGCCCTGGACACCATATGTGAATTGATCACCCCTCATCTATCTTCAGAGTTTGTTCTGTTAGGTCACCTAAACTGGGATATGCTTAACACCCCGGCAGTCCTACAATCTAAGCTAGATGCCCTCAATCTCAGACAAATCATCAAGGAACCCACCAGGTACAACCCTAAATCTGTAAACATGGGCACCCTCATAGATATTACCCTGACCAACTTGCCCTCCAAATACACCTCTGCTGTTTTCAATCAGGATCTCAGCGATCACTGCCTCATTGCCTGCATCCGCTATGGGTCCGTGGTCAAACGACCACGCTTTATCACTGTCAAACGCTCCCTAAAACACTTCTGCGAGCAGGCCTTTCTAATCGACCTGGCCCGGGTATCCTGGAAGGATATTGACCTCATCCCGTCAGTCGAGGATGCCTGGTCATTCTTTAAAATTAACTTCCTCACCATCTTAAATAAGCATGCCCCTTTCAAAAAATGTAGATCTAAGAACCGATATAGCCCTTGGTTCACTCCAGACCCGACTGCCCTTGACCAGCACAACAACATCCTGTGGCGGACTGCAATAGCATCGAATAGTCCATGCGATATGCAACTGTTCAGGGAAGTCAGGAACCAATACACGCAGTCAGTCAGGAAAGCTAGCTTCTTCAAACAGAAATGTGCATCCTGTAGCTCTAACTCCAAAAAGTTTTGGGACACTGTAAAGTCCATGGAGAACAAGAGCACCTCCTCCCAGCTGCCCACTGCACTGAGTCTAGGTAACACTGTCACCACCGATAAATCCATGATAATCAAACATTTCAATAAGCATCTCTCTACGGCTGGCCACGCTTTCCTCCTGGCTACCCCAGCCCCGGCCAACAGCTCCCCCCCCCGCAGCTACTTGCCTGAGCCTCCCCAGCTTCTCCTTCACCCAAATCAAGATTGCAGATGTTCTGAAAGAGCTGCAAAACCTGGACCCGTACAAATCAGCTGGGCTAGACAATCTGGACCCTCTCTTTCTAAAACTATCCGCCGCCATTGTTGCAACCTCTATTACCAATCTGTTCAACCTCTCTTTCGTATCGTCCGAGATCCCTAAAGATTGGAAAGCGGCCGCGGTCATCCCCCTCTTCAAAGGGGGTGACACTCTAGACCCAAATTGTTATAGACCTACAGTGGGGAGAACAAGTATTTGATACACTGCCGATTTTGCAGGTTTTCCTACTTACAAAGCATGTAGAGGTCTGTAATTTTTATCATAGGTACACTTCAACTATGAGAGACGGAATCTAAAACAAAAATCCAGAAAATCACATTGTATGATTTTTAAGTAATTAATTTGCATTTTATTGCATGACATAAGTATTTGATACATCAGAAAAGCAGAACTTAATATTTGGTACAGAAACCTTTGTTTGCAATTACAGAGATCATACGTTTCCTGTAGTTCTTGACTAGGTTTGCACACACTGCAGCAGGGATTTTGGCCCACTCCTCCCTACAGATCTTCTCCAGATCCTTCAGGTTTCGGGGCTGTCGCTGGGCAATACGGACTTTCGGCCCCCTCCAATGATTTTCTATTGGGTTCAGGTCTGGAGACTGGCTAGGCCACTCCAGGACCTTGAGATGCTTCTTACGGAGCCACTCCTTAGTTGCCCTGGCTGTGTGTTTCGGGTCGTTGTCATGCTGGAAGACCCAGCCACGACCCATCTTCAATGCTCTTACTGAGGGAAGGAGGTTGTTGGCCAAGATCTCGCGATACATGGCCCCATCCATCCTCCCCTCAATACGGTGCAGTCGTCCTGTCCCCTTTGCAGAAAAGCATCCCCAAAGAATGATGTTTCCACCTCCATGCTTCACGGTTGGGATGGTGTTCTTGGGGTTGTACTCATCCTTCTATTCCTCCAAACACGGCGAGTGGAGTTTAGAGCAAAAAGCTCTATTTTTGTCTCATCAGACCACATGACCTTCTCCCATTCCTCCTCTGGATCATCCAGATGGTCATTGGCAAACTTCAGACGGGCCTGGACATGCGCTGGCTTGAGCAGGGGGACCTTGCGTGCGCTGCAGGATTTTAATCCATGACGGCGTAGTGTGTTACTAATGGTTTTCTTTGAGACTGTGGTCCCAGCTCTCTTCAGGTCATTGACCAGGTCCTGCCGTGTAGTTCTGGGCTGATCTCTCACCTTCCTCATGATCATTGATGCCCCACGAGGTGAAATCTTGCATGGAGCCCCAGACCGAGGGTGATTGACCGTCATCTTGAACTTCTTCCATTTTCTAATAATTGCGCCAACAGTTGTTTCCTTCTCACCAAGCTGCTTGCCTATTGTCCTGTAGCCCATCCCAGCCTTGTGCAGGTCTACAATTTTATCCCTGATGTCCTTACACAGCTCTCTGGTCTTGGCCATTGTGGAGAGGTTGGAATCTGTTTGATTGAGTGTGTGGACAGGTGTCTTTTATACAGGTAACGAGTTCAAACAGGTGCAGTTAATACAGGTAATGAGTGGAGAACAGGAGGGCTTCTTAAAGAAAAACTAACAAGTCTGTGAGAGCCGGAATTCTTACTGGTTGGTAGGTGATCAAATACTTATGTCATGCAATAAAATGCAAATTAATTATTTAAAAATCATACAATGTGATTTTCTGGATTTTTGTTTTAGATTCCGTCTCTCACAGTTGAAGTGTACCTATGATAAAAATTACAGACC
The DNA here is from genome assembly GCF_045679555.1 of Salvelinus alpinus. Classification (NCBI taxonomy): domain Eukaryota; kingdom Metazoa; phylum Chordata; class Actinopteri; order Salmoniformes; family Salmonidae; genus Salvelinus; species Salvelinus alpinus. The sequence continues at coordinate 1,318,271 of NC_092102.1, forward strand.
TCTACATGCTTTGTAAGTAGGAAAACCTGCAAAATCGGCAGTGTATCAAATACTTGTTCTCCCCACTGTATATCCATCCTGCCCTGCCTCTCTAAAGTCTTTAAAAGCCAAGTTAATAAACAGATCACTGACCATTTCGAATCCCGCCGTACCTTCGCTCTGCAATCCGGTTTTCCAAGCTGGTCACGGGTGCACCTCAGCCACGCTCAAGGTACTAAACGATATCATAACCACCATCGATAAAAGACAGTACTGTGCAGCCATCTTCATCGACCTGGCCAAGGCTTTCGACTCTGTCAATCACCGTATTCTTAACGGCAGACTCAATAGCCTTGGTTTCTCAAATGACTGCCTCGCCTGGTTCACCAACTACTTCGCAGATAGAGTTCAGTGTTTCAAATCGGAGGTCCTGTTGTCCGGACCTCTGGCAGTCTCTATGGGGGTACCACAGGGTTCAATTCTCGGGCCGACTCTTTTCTCTGTATATATCAATGATGTCGCTCTTGCTGCGGGTGATTCCCTGATCCACCTCTATGCAGACGACACCATTCTGTATACATCTGGCCCTACTTTGGACACTGTGTTAACTAACCTCAAAACTAGCTTCAATGCCATACAACACTCCTTCCGTGGCCTCCAACTGCTCTTAAACGCAAGTAAAACTAAATGCATGCTTTTCAACTGTTCGCTACCGCACCCGCCCGCCCGACTAACATCACTACCCTGGACGGTTCTGTCCTAGAATATGTGGACAACTACAAACACCTAGGTGTCTGGCTAGACTGTAAACTCTCCTTCCACACTCATATTAAACATCTCCAATCCAAAATCAAATCTAGAATCAGCTTTCTATTTCGCAACAAAGCCTCCTTCACTCATGCTGCCAAACATACCCTCGTAAAACTGACTATCCTGCCGATCCTTGACTTCGGCGATGTCGTCTACAAAATAGCTTCCAAATCTCTACTCAGCAAACTGGATGCAGTCTATCACAATGACATCCGTTTTGTCACCAAAGCCCCTTATATCACCCACCACTGCGACCTATATGCGCTAGTCGGCTGGCCCTCGCTACATATTCGTCGCCAGACCCACTGGCTCCAGGTCATCTAAGTCTATGCTAGGTAAAGCTCTGCCTTATCTCAGCTCACTGGTCACGAAAACAACACCCACCCGTAGCACGTGCTCCAACAGGTATATCTCACTGGTCATCCCCAAAGCCAACACCTCGTTTGGCCGCCTTTCCTTCCAGTTCTCTGCTGCCAATGACTGGAACGAATTGCAAAAATTGCTGAAGCTGGAGACTTATATTTCCCTCACTAACTTTAAACATCAGCTATCTGAGCAGCTAACCGATCGCTGCAGCTGTACATAGTTCATCTGTAAATAGCCCACCCAATCTACCTACCTCATCCCCATGTTGTTTTTATTTACTTTTCTGCTCTTTTGCACACCAGTATCTCTACTTGCACATCATCTGCTCATTTATCACTCCAGTGTTAATCTGCTAAATTGTAATTAATTCGCTACTAATGGCCTATTTATTGCCTACCTCCTCACGCCATTTGCGCACACTGTATATAGACTTTCTTTTTTTTCTATTGTGTTATTGACTACGCTTGTTTATTCCATGTGTAACTCTGTGTTGTTGTTTGTGTAGCACTGCTTTGCTTTATCTTGGCCAGGTTGCAGTTGTAAATGAGAACTTGTTCTCAACTAGCCTACCTGGTTAAATAGAGGGGAAATTTTAAAAAAAGACCAAAGAGTCCAATCTTGGTTTCATCAGACCAGAGAATCTTGTTTCTCACGGTCTGAGAGTCTGTAGGTGCCTTTTGGCAAACTCCAAGCGGCTGTTGTCATGTGCCTTTTTTACTGAGGACCACTCTACCATAAAGGCCTGATTGGTAGAGTGCTGAAGAGATGGTTGTCCTTATGGAAGGTTCTACCAGCTCCACAGAGGAACTCTGGAGCTCTGTCAGAGTGCCATCAGGTTCTTGGTCACCTCCCTGACCAAGGCCCTCTCCCCCGACTGCTCAGTTTGGCCGGGCGGACAGTTCTAGGAAGAATCTTGGTGGTTCCAAACGTATTCTATTTAAGAATGATGGAGGCCACTGTGTTCTTGGGGCCCTTCAATGCTACAGACATTTTTTGGTACCCTTCACCAGATCTGTGCCTCGATACAATCCCGTTTTGGAGCTCTACGGAAAATTCCTTCTACCTCATGGCTTGGTTTTTGTTCTGACTTGCACTGTCAACTGTGGGACGTTATATTGACAGGTGTGTGCCTTTTCAAATCATGTCCAATCAATTGAATTTAGCACAGGTGGACTCCAATAAAGTTGTAGAAACATCTCAAGGATGATCAATGGAAACAGGATGCACCTGAGCTCAATATCGAGTCTCATAGCAAAGGGTCTGAATACTTATGGTATTTCAGTTTTTTTATACATTTGCAAACATTTCTAAACCTGTTTTTGCTTTGTCATTATGGGATATTGTGTAGATTTAATGAGGAAACCTTTTTTTATTTAATCAATTTTAGAATAAGGCTGTAACGTAACAATGTGGAAAAAGTCAAGGGGTCTGAATACTTTCTGAATGCACTGTGCACAAAAGTATGTGGACACCCCTTCAAATTAGTGGATTCAGCGATTTCAGCCACACCCGTTGCTGACAGGTGTATAAATTCGAGCATACAGCCATGCAATCTCCATAGACAAACATTGGCAGGAGAATGGCCTTACTGTAGAGCTCAGTGACTTTTTCAATGTGGCACCGTCATAGGATTCCACCTTTCCAATAAGTCAGTTTGTCAAATTTCTGCCCTGCTAGAGCTGCCCCGGTCAACTGTAAGTGCTATTATTGTGAAATTAAATATCTAGGAGCAATAATGGCTCAGCTGCGAAGTGGTAGGCAACACAAGCTCACATAACGGGAGCGCCGAGTGATTAAGCGCGTAAAAATGGTCTGTCCTCGGTTGCAACACTCACTACAAGTTCCAAATTGCCTCTGGAAGGAACAAAAACTGTTTGTCGGGAGCTTCTTGAAATGGGTTACCATGGCCGAGCAGCTGCACACAAGCCTAAGAGCACCATGTGAAATGCCAAGCGTTGGCTGGAGTGGTGTAAAGCTCGCCGCTATTGGACTGGCGCAGTGGAAATGCGTTCTCTGGAGCGATAAATCATGCTTCACCAGCTGGCAGTCCGACGGACGAATCTGGGTTTGGCGGATGCCAGGAAAACGCTACCTGCCCCAATGCATAGTGCCAACTGTAAAGTTTGGTGGTTGAGGAATTATGGTCTGGGGCTGATTTGGGCTAGGCCCCTTAGTTCCAGTGAAGGGAAATCTTAGCACTACAGCATTCAATGTTCGATTCTGTGCTTCCAACATTGTGGAAACAGTTTGGGGAAGGCTCTGTTTCAGCATGACATTGCCCCTGTTCACAAAGCAAGGTCCATACAGAAATGGTTTGTGGATCGGTGTGGAAGAACTCGACTGGCCTGCACAGTGCCTTGACCTCAACCCCATCGAACACCTTTGGTGTCCACATACTTATGGTCATGTAGTGTATATTAGTCTGGTACTGCTGCCTGTGGCTTCTCTAAAAGGATATATTAGGTTTCAGGTTGTAGTGTCTCAAGGGATGTAGACATTTCTATCTAGTTTATGACAAGTGTGTCAGTCAGGGAGGAACCACCGTTCAATGCCGCTATGCTTTCAGTGTCACCAAAACTTCTCTAGAAGTCAAACACCCAAAACAATGCGGCAAATCTGGTCTTGATGACACACATCCTGCCTGTCTCACCATGCTTGTACACACAAAGCCAGTGAGTAATGTTAATTTTCGTGTAAGTGCAAAACCAAAGGAATTCCCCAACTCATTTTATAAGAAGAGGAAACCCACAGTTTCTCGGATCTTCTCAATTTCTTTAGACTTGATGTCATATGATTTCTTTGTCATTGGGCCAAAACAATTCCTTTCAGAGACCACACACTGAGTGCATACATTTTTTTATTGGCAGGTTTTAGGTTGCCGTCTAAAGACTTCAAACAGATCTATGGTTCTCACTGTTCAGGACACTGACCAATATTGAAGAAAGATAATATATACACACTCTATTCCAATAGTTAATTTGCTTTGGTGAGGTAGAGGAACATTTCCCAATGAGCAAATGTACAGTATGAGTCACAAATTGTGGTCATTCAAAGGGTAAATGCTGTCAGAGGATTACGCGTTAAGTCTCTCCATTTGTTTTTTTCCCCCACAGGCCTATGCACCAGTAAAGAGTTCTGGAGTTCAGACATAGACCAATGTGTATCCTGCTCAACATGTAAGCAGTATCCAAAGACCCCTTCATGTAACACTTGTAAGTTAAGTTTGAATGTTCCTTAGCTAATCATTTAACTTACAACTAAATCTTGCACATAACCAATGCTTTATTGTATGCCTAAAACTGTCCTCTTCGACCAATATGTCTCCTGTCAGGCACATTTACCGAGGAGAGATCTGATGTCTGGAGACTGGCAGCCATTTCCAGCTTCTCTGTGCTGGCAGTCGTTCTGCTCATTGCAGTGTTGATCATTGGGGTCATGGTGCATCGACGCACGGCAAACAATAGGCCCCTTCGTGGTAGGGCTCACGGCTACCATCTCCTGCTAAACTAACATTGTCAGTCATGAAACTTATTGTAGCATGATGAGGCACACATTTCTTTGTAGCATTTTGACCTTTTTGGGTTCTGGTGAAAATACAGTAAAAATGTTCTGCATTTCCTTGTTGTTCTGCAGAACCTATTGAAGAGACAACGGGACCTCTTTACCAAGCTTAAACATTTCAGTAGGTATCCATTCCGCAAATTTGTTGATGTGTGAACAATTGATAACTGCTATCAATTATTATGCAAGTAGCCTCAAATTGTAATTGTTTTGAAATAATGGGCGATGTTGAGTGAATTAACCAACAAATCTCTCATTACTTTCTCAGCTTCATCTTCCTCCTGACATCGATGTGACAGAACCAAGGGAACACCTTTTGAGGACCAATCGTCAGAAGAATTTCTGTACAATTTCTGTACAATGGACTGTGGGTATTATTTGAGCAGAGTTTGAATTGATACTGCTAGTTAGTAAAGGTGTGCTCACACTCATTAGACTGTTACAGAACGGAGCTCTCACATAGAGCTGTGTTGACTCCCGCTGTCAATCCCGTCTTGTCTGAAGTCAGACTGTGCTCTGAGGAAGATCATGTGGTTAGTAAAGAGTAGCTCTCACAGCTCTTTTGGTATTGATGTCCTTTGAGTTATGATGCTAGTTTTAGCCAGTGTAGATATTCCAATCTATCGATAAGTCATTTGTTCAACAATAAGTAGGTTCAAAAACAGTAGTGAACATGAGACACATCTTCAATGATTTGTATTTATTACCATAACTGTCAATGCTTGATCACCTATTACTGTATTGGTGTCAGACATTTAGCTTATTAGGTAGAATACCAGCTAACACACTGCCTCGACTTGCCACAAGCAGGATGAATGTGAATACAGCACAATCAAGCTTTCTGGGCCAGGTTTGACCTACTGTACTTCTAAGACTAAAAGGTTTATATTTGCTGGTCATATAACAACCCTTTGGTGAAGTATACAAGTGATATGTTAGATGAGTGGTCAGCAACCAGTCGATCGGTTATATAAAATATATTTTGATTCGTTGAAAACTTTTTTGGGGTGACTACATGATTCCATGTGTTATTTCCTAGTTTGTCTTCACTATTATTCTACAATGTAGAAAATAGTCAATATAAAGAAACTTTGGAATGAGTAGGTGTGCCCAAACGTTTGACCGGTACTGTATATCATTTCCTGAGCTTTCTTGTTTCTTCTTATTTATTTTTTGAATGTCTTTTTGCCATTTATGAAGGTGTTATTCAGTATCAGTAAAGGCCAAATTCAATATTATAACAAGTGTTTTTATGTGTTTTTATACCTAAAGGGGTCCTAAAATTCCAAATCAAATAGCTAAATGAGCTATGATCATCTTAAAATGATTCCATATGTCAGCTTAGAACCCACCCCACCGCCAACAATGCAGAGAAAGTAGATAAATAATATCAAAAACACATAATACAAGTAACAATAGATACACAATGAGTGACGATAACTTGGCTATATACAAGGGGTAATAGTACCGAGTCGATGTTCAGGGGTACGAGGTCATTGAGGTAGATATGTACATGTAACTAGGAATAAAGTGACAGTAGCAGCAGTATATGTGATGAGTCAAAGTTAGTGCAAAAAGGGGTCAATGCAGATGGTTAACCAAATATCTATAAGGACAAACTATTTAGCAGTCTTATGGCTCGGGGTAGAAGCCGTTCAGGGTCCTGTTACTAGTTTAAACAAATCATTTTTAAAGGAGTAGAACATTAACATTTGTGAACTGTAGTCTTCCAATCAAGAGGCAAAGGGAAAATAAGTTGTGACTAAAACTGCTCAAACATATTGGACATTCTTTAACAGGTCATTTTACCATTATACTGTCAAATGTAGACACTGTGTAATGTGTGTGCACTATGCAGGATAAGTAGCATAACACGGGGGTTCCCGAACTGTTGTGATGGAAAAGTTCTAGGTGGTCCAGAATTCTGTGAGCATGTGTTGGTATAGTTTATATCTAAGCATTTAAATCATTCCCAGATGGACACAAATAGGGAATCCTTACCACTGTGCTCTGATTGAGAGGTTGGGTTAAATGCGGAACACATACACTACTGGTCCAAAATCTTAGAACACCTACTCATTCAAGGGTTTTTATTTTTAACAAATTTCTACTTTGTAGAATAATAGTGGAGACAACAAAACTATGAAATAACACATATGGAATCATGTAGTAAGCAAAAAAGTTTTTAACAAATAAAAAATGATTCTTCAAATAGCCACGCTTTGCCTTGATGACAGCTTTGCACACTCTTGGCATTCTCTCAACCAGCTTCATGAGGTAGTCACCTGGAATGCATTTCAATTAACAGGTGTGCCTTCTAAATTTGTGGAATTTCTTTCCTTTTTAATGTGTTTGAGCCAATCAGTTGTGTTGTGACAAGGTAGGGGGGTATACAGAAGACGGTCCTTTTACCAAGAAGGAGAGTGATGAAGTGCTGCATCAGATGACCTAGCCTCCACAAACCCCCGACCTCAACCAAATTGAGATGGTTTGGGATGAGTCGGAAAGCATTCCAGGTGAAGCTGGTTGAGAGAATGCCGAGTGTGCAATCATGTCAAGGGTGGCTACTTTGAAGAATCTCAAATATAAAATATAGTTTGATTTAACTTTTTTTGGTTATTACATGATTCCATGTGTTATTTCATAGTTTTGTCCTCTACAATGTATATAAAAATAAATGAAAACCCTTGAATGAGTAGATGTTCTAAAACGTTTGACCGGTAGTGTATTTTGGTTGAATGCATTGTTGTGCAACTTACTCAGTATTCCCTTTCCTCAGTTGAAACAATGGAGATACGTCCAAGCTTGTGTGACAATGTTTGTAACACTACTATTAGTCACCGAATGTCAACCCAGGAAGGAACATTGCGGTTTAGCGAAAAAACTAACTGAACCCTATTGACAAGTATAACCATAGTATAACTGTGTACTCAGCTTCAAACTAAGTCAGAACACAATTTTAAGGGTTGTGTGTCAGAATGTGGATGGCTGAATAATGACCTCTTTCATGTTACTGACAAAATTACTTAGTTATCAATAGTAAGTGGATATGGATAACAGCAGCAAGAAAAGGGCAATTTCTATACAGAATTATTTATTTATTTAGAATTATATTTTTGAATGTTTGTGGTAACAGCTAAATGTCTGGATAAATACTGTCAAAGGGACCCCTGCAAAGTTGTTTGTAAAACCAGTGACACCAGCTGACCAACTTTTTGTTACTGAGCATTAACTAACAAGTTGTTAGTTAATTAACTTTTCTTGTCTGTTTGGTTTATGTAAATGGGTTAGTGGAGTAATAAGCAATGTTACATGTGAACTCTGGCTGACCTTTGTATTATGTTAATAAAATAAAGAATAAAATGAGCTGATTTCTTGATATCAACTTTGCAACAACCAGGTACTGTGCTGCGTGTAGGGGCTTGGTTTGAAACCAAAGACTGTGTGTAGGAGACAGGGTGTGGTTTGGAACCAGGTATAGGAAATGGTACAGTTTGGAAGCAGTTACTACTGTGTGGAGGAGAAAGGGATTGGTTTGGAACCAAGTTCTGCATGCTTTGTTATAAAACTTTAAACAAAATAAAAGGTTGGAATCATTGGAAAAGGACTCAATAATAATTAACTCAATTACCAACACAATGTTTTTTTAAGTCATTTAATTTCAACAAACTGATTGGCTAAGGTTCTAATTAGCTAAGTTCATAGTCCTAACCTGGAAGTAAAAATATACATTTCAAAGTGACAAAATATATACAGGGTTATATTAATAAAATATTTCAGATGAGTTTTTGAACACTAAATTCACATCTTTGTGGAATATGCTTTTTATTACACTATAGCTAATTTAGTGGTGAATTCCGTGTGTAAAGGAGAATCCTGCTATGAATGTACAGAGAACCCAACCAATGTTTCATACCAATATTTACAGCTGTGGGAGATGCACATGACACACAGTACACAGGGGTTGTCATCCTGGCAAAAAAAGTTAAGTGTACATTAACAAGTGCCAGAAGAGATGGAACCATAATCAGACAATGCCACGTTCAAGGTTTAAACTGAGATCTGACATTAACACTACATGCAGACCATAAACATTTATGAAAATACATGTTGCAATTTGGATATGCGAGCCGTATTACAGAACTTAACTGTAATGGCGCCGATAGAGGGCAGCCGTGCTTCTAGCCCCCAGGCAACTTTGCAGTATTGTTTTTTGTGTGTTATTACATACAGCCGGGAATAACATTTGGATATCAGAGCGGCGGTAACTCATCAGCATTTATGACTAACAATACAACTTTCCCGAATTCGATCCTTTGTTCATACCCCCAGGGCAATTGAACTGATTCCAGAGGCTGACCCAAAGCATCGCCGGCTGTGAAGAGGTACTCGGAGTGGACTTCTAGTCCAACTCCGGAGGCGCGCACACCACCCACCGCTTCCAAGTATATTACTCGCTAATGTTCAGTCTCTGGATAATAAAGTTGACGAGCTCAGGGCGAGGAGCTCCTTCCAGAGAGACATCAGGGATTGTAACATAGCCATGTTTCCTTGAAACAACTCTGGATTTACTGTCTGAGTCCGTACAACCAGTTGGGTTCTTAGTTCATCATGCACAGGAATAAATATCTCTCCGGGAAGAAGTGTGATTGTGATAACATTCAGGAACTCAAGTCCTTTGTTCACCTGACCTAGAATACCTCAATCAAATGCCGACCGTATTACCTCCCAAGAGAATCCTCTTCGGTTATAGTCAAGCCGATACCATGAGGGCCCTCAAAATAACTTCAATGGACTTTATGCAAGCCACATATCCTGAGGCCGCATGTATTGTAGCTGGGGATTTTAAAGCCAATTTGAAGAAAGTTCTATCAAACACATCGATTGTAGTACTCGCGCTGCTAAAAAACACTCGACCACTGCTACTCCAACTTCCGGGATGCCTACAAGGCCCTCCCCCGTCCTCCATTCGGCAAATCTGATCATGACTCCATTTTGCTCCTCCCTTCCTATAGGCAGAAACTCAAACAGGAAGCATCTGTGCTAAGGACTATTCAACGCTGGTCTGTTCAATGGCTCAGACACGAGACGTATGTGGCAGGGTCTACAGACAATCAATCATGGACTACAAAAGGAAAACCAGCCCCGTCGTGGCCACCGACGTCTTGATTCCGGACAAGCTAAACATCTTCGCCCGCTTTGAGGATAACACAGTGCCACCGACGCGGCCCGCTACCAAGGACTGTGAGCTCTCCTTCTCCATGGCCGACGTGAGTAAGACATTTAAGCGTGTTAACCCTCGCCGCATCCTCAGAGCATGCGAAGACCAGTTGGCTGGTGTTTACAGACATATTCAATCTCCCTATTCCAGTCTGCTATCACCACATGCTTCAAGATGGCCACCATTGTTTCAGTACCCAAGAAAGCAAAGGTAACTGAACTAAATGACTATCGTCCCGTAGCACTCACTTTGAGGCGCTATTCAAGGATCGTATCACCTCTACCATACCTGACACCCTAGACCCACTTCAATTTGCTTACCGCCCTAATAGCTCCCCAGACAATGCGATCGCCATCGCACTGCACACTGCCCTATCCCATCTGGACAAGAGGAATACCTATGTAAGAATGCTGTTCATGGACTACAGCTCAGAATTCAACAGCATAGTACCCACCAAGCTCATCATTAAGCTTCAGGCCCTGTGTCTGAACCCCGCCCTGTGCAACTGGGTCCTGGACTTCCTGACGGGCCGCCCCCAGGTGGTGAAGGTAGGAAACACCTCCACTTCGCTGATCCTCAACACTGGGGCCACACAAGGGTGCATGCTCAGCCCTCTCCTGTACTCCCTGTTCACCCATGACTGCGTAGCCACGCACGCCTCCAACTCAATCATCAAGTTTGCAGATGACAACAGTAGTTGGCTTGATTACCAACAATGATGAGACAGCCTACAGGGAGGTGGTGAGGGCTCTGGGAGTGTGGTGTCAGGAAAATAACCCCTCATTCATCGTCAACAAAACAAAGGAGATGATCGTGGACTTCAGGAAACAGCAGAGGGAGCACCCCCCTATCCACATTGATGGGACCACAGTGGAGAAGTTGGAAAGCTTCCAGTTCCTCGGCGTACACAACACTGACAACCTGAAATGGTCCACCCACACAGACAGTGTGGTGAAGGTTCAACAGCACCTCTTCAACCTCAGGAGGCTGAAGAAATTTGGCTTGCCACTTAAAACCCTCACAAACTTTTACAGATGCACAATTGAGAGCATCCTGTCGGGCTGTATCACCGCCTGGTACGGCAACTGCACCGCCCGCAACCGCAGGGCTCTCCAGAGGGTGGTGCGGTCTGCCCAACGCATCACCGGGGGCAAACTACCTGGCCTCCAGTAGACCTACATCACCCAATGTCCTTGATGATCTTTTTGGCCTTCCTATGACAACAACCACCCGAGCCACTGTCTGTTCATTAAACATACTGACTGTACCACTCAGCTTTCCACTAGATGATGGTGCATTGCTGCAGGGACTTTCTTCCATTCAGCCACAAGAGCATTAGTGACGACGAGCACTGATGTTGGGCGATGTTTGATGGGGTTGTGGTCAGGGCTCTCCGCAGGCCAGTCAAGTTCTTCCACACCAATTTCGACAAACATTTCTGTATGGACCTCGCTTTGTGCACGGAGGCATTGTCATGTTGAAACAGGAAAGGGCCTTCCCAAACTGTTGCCACAAAGTTGGAAGCACATAATCATCCAGAATATTATTGTATGCTGTAGCATTAAGATTTCCCTTCAATGGAATTAAGGGGCCTAGCCCGCAGGTAGCGTTCTCCTGGCATTCGCTAAACCCAGATTCATTGGCTCCAGAGTCTAAAGGCAGCGAGCTTTACACCACTCCAGCCGACCCTTGGCATTGCGCATGGTAATCTTACGCTTGTGTGCAACTGCCCGGCCTTGGTAACCCATTTCAAGAAGCTCCCGATGAACAGTTATTGTGCTGAAGTTGCTTCTAAAGGCAGTTTGGAACTCGGTAGTGTGTTGCAACCGAGGACATGCGATTTTTATGCGCTACAGGACTCGGCGCTCCCGTTCTGTGAGCTTGTGTGGCCTACCACTTCGCAGCTGAGCTGTTGTTGCTCCTAGACGTTTCCACTTCAGAATAACAGCACTTACAGTTGACCGGGGCAGCTCAAACAGGGTAGAAATTTGACTAATTTACTTGTTGGAAAGGTGGCATTCTATGACGGTGCCACGTTGAAAGTCACTGAGCTCTTCAGTAAGGCCATTCTACAGCCAATGTTTGTCTATGGAGATTGCATGGCTGTGTGCTCGATTTTACACACCGGTCAATAACAGGTGTGGTGAAATAGCCTAATGCACTAATTTGGAAAAGTGTCCACATACTTTTGTATATACAGTGCAATCGGGAAGTATTCAGATTCCTTGACTTTTTTCACTTTGTTAAGTTACAGCCTTATTCTAAAAGGGATTAAATAAATACAAATCCTTAGCAATCTACACACAACACTCCATAAGGATAAAGCTACAAACAGAAATACCTTATTTACATAAGTATTCAAACCCTTTGCTATGAGACTGGAAATTGAGCTCAGGTGCATCCTGTTTCCATTGATCATCTTTGAGATGTTTCTACAACTTGGAGTCCACCTGTGGTAAAGTCAATGTATTGGACATGATATGGAAAGGCACACACACGTCTATATAAATGGTCCCACAGTTGACAGTGCATGTCAGTGAAAAAAAACGAAGCCACAAGGTCGAAGGAATTGTGCGTAGAGTTCCGAGACAGGATTGTGTCGAGGCACAGATCTGGGGAAGGGTACCAAAACAGCATTGAAGTTCCCCAAGAACACAGTGGCCTCCATAATTCTTAAATGGAAGAAGTTTGGATCCACCAAGACTCTTCCTTGAGCTGGCCGCCCGAGCCAAACTGAGCAATCGGATGGTCACTGACAGTGTGCCAGAGTTCCTCTGTAAAGATGGGAGAACCTTCCAGAAGGACAACAATCTCTGCAGCACTCCACCAATCAGGCTTTTATGGTAGTGGCCAGACGGAAGCCACTCCTCAGTAAAAGGCACGACAGCCCGCTTGGAGTTTGCCAAAAGGCACCTAAAGACTGACCTTGAGAAACAAGATTCTCTGGTCTGATGAAATCCAAGATCCCTACGGTGATGGTGGTGGCAGCATCATCATCATGCTGTGGGGATGTTTTTCAGCGGCAGGGACTGGGAGACTAGTCTGGATCGAGTAGACAGATCCTTGATGAAAACCTGCTCCAGACCAGACTGGGATGAAGTTTCACCTTCCAACAGGACAAACGACCCTAAGCACCAAACAAAGACAACGCAGGAGTGGCTTCGGGACAAGTCTCTGAATGTCCTTGAGTGGCCCAGCCAGAGCCCGGACTTGAACCCAATTGAACATCTCTGGAGAACTGAAAATAGCTGTGCAGCTACACTCCCCATCCAACCTGACAGAGCTTGAGAGGATCTGCAGAGAAGAATGCAACAAACTCCTCAAATACAGGTGTGCCAAGCTTGTAGCGTCATACCCAAGGTTGTAGTCGCTGCCAAATGTGCGTCAAAGTACGGAGTAAAGGGTCTGAATACTTATGTAAATGTGATGTTTATTTTTTGTAAATATGCACACAAAGATATCTATAAAGGCAATAACGTAACAAAACGTGGAAAAAGTCAAGGGGTCTAAATACTTTCCGAATGCACTGTATAGTGTATATTAAATATAGGATAAGGCATAAAGAATGCCAAGAAAAACACATTTCATAATGTACTGGGCCCACACCCTCAAACAAGGTTTTAAACCTAAAGGATCTACGCTTGCTAATTGTGTTTTACAAAAAAAAGTGCCATTAGTGGGACTGAAAAGATGCACTATTTTGTACATGATAAGCACCTCATTTTATTTTACACCTTTTCTGGTAAGCATTGCAAACCAAAGAAATACTAGATTTAACTTAATTGCACATTTATGTAAAGGTTATATGACCACAAATTGCTTTTTCCAAAGCACCCCAAAGCATTTCTCAAATAGTGGTGATGGACATCTGCTTCTGGATACACACTGCTGTCAACATGGTTGAAGCAACCAACTGGATGTGGACAAGTTTGAACACTGAAGCTTGTGTCCATGAAACATTAACAGAAATACAATAACCATTCAAATAAAGACAGAAATAAATACTTTGTATTATAAATATAAGTAGGCTAACTGATCAGAGAGAGTAGGCTTTCACAACACGATAATTCTACACTTTTGACTTACATGTTACGGACTGACACGCAAACAAACTCAGCAAAAAAAATAAAGAAACGTCCCCTTTTCAGGACCCTGTCTTTCAAAGATAATTCGTAAAAATCCCAATAACTTCACAGATCTTCATTGTAAAGGGTTTAACCATAAACAATTAATGAACATGCACCTGTGGAACGGTCGTTAAGACACTAACAGCTAACAGACGGTAGGCAATTAAGGTCACAGTTAAGAAAACATAGGACACCAGAGGCCTTTCTACTGACTCTGAAAAACACCAAAAGAAAGATGCCCAGGGTCCCTGCTCATCTGTGTGAATATGCCTTAGGCATGCTGCAAATAGGCATGAGGACTGCAGATGTGGCCAGGGCAATAAACTGCAATGTCCATACTGTGAGACGCCTAAGACAGCGCTACATGGAGACAGGATTGACAGCTGATCGACCTCGCAGTGGTCGACTGCCCAAGTTACACCAGGAACGCACAATCCCTCCATCCGTGCTCAGACTGTACGCAATAGGCTGAGAGAGGCTGGACTGAGAGCTTGTAAGCCTGTTGTAAGGCAGGTCCTCACCAGACATCACCGGCAACAACGTTGCCCATGGGCATAAACCCACCGTCACTGGACTAGACAGGACTGGCAAAAAGTGCTCTTCACTTACAAGTCACGGTTTTGTCTCACCAGGGGTGATGGTCGGATTCGCGTTTATCGTCGAAGGAATGAGCGTTACACCGAGGCCTGCACTCTGGAGCGGGATCGATTTGGAGATGGAAGGTCTGTCATGGTCTGGGGCGGTGTGTCACAGCATTATCGGACTGAGCTTGTCATTGCAATCTCAACGCTGTGCGTTACAGGGAAGACATCCTCCTCCCTCATGTGGTACACTTCCTGCGGGCTCATCCTGACATGACCCTCCAGTATGACAATGCCACCAGCCATACTGCTCGTTCTGTGCGCGATCTCCTGAAAGACAGGAATGTCAGTGTTCTGCCATGGCCAGCGAAGAGCCCAGATCTCAATCCCATTGAGCACGTTTGGGACCTGTTGAATCGGAGGGTGAGGGCTAGGGCCATTCCCCCCAGAAATGTCTGGAAACTTGCAGGTGCCTTGGTGGAAAAGCGGGGAAACATCTCACAGCAAGAACTGCAAATCTGGTGCAGTCCATGAGGAGATGCACTGCAGTACTTGATGCAGCTGGTGGCCACAGCAGATACTGACTGTTACTTTTGACCCCCCATTTGTTCAGGGACACATTATTCCATTTCTGTTAGTCACATGTCTGTGGAACTTGTTCGGTTTATGTCTCAGTTGTTGACTCTTATGTTCATACAAATATTTACACGTTAAGTTTGCTGAAAATAACCGCAGTTGACAGTGAGAGGACGTTTCATTTTTTGCTGAGTTTACCTTTGAAAGTTTGAGAAGTCAAAAGCATGTGTTTCGTATTGTAAAGGTTTGCAAAATTTCTGAAAATTGTCATGGGTGATTATGGACAAGAACAGCTACAATTCTTATTTGAACAAGACATGGGTGAGAAATGGCACCTGTAAAAATAAAGTAATGCCCAATTCAGACATGAATAATTATCTACAATGCTTTGCACATCAGACATTTTAATGTGGCAAAACCACAGTGCTGGCAAGACCACTGTCCTTGGCTAATGCATTCCTACCTGTGTTGGAGTCGCACCAATTGAGAATGGAATTACAGATTGAGGAATTTCCTTAAATGCTACATAGGATATTTCTTAAGAGAGTCAAGGTAACAGTCATAGAAACTGTGATATATCAAAGTACACACAGAAAAATAGAAAATAAGTTTAAAAAAAGAACAGGAATAAATAATTAAATATGTCCATTTAGCATACAAATGTCACTCAAAGGTGTACCCAAATATCACCATCACTAAAACCATTTGATTACCACCAACTTGATTACATGATTTCAGTAAATACCTTTGATATCATCCTCTGGGTAAGACTAGGAGGTCATCCTTATTGAAGCCACATCAGAAAAGGTCAAATTGATCACTTTTCTCTAACCTATGGCAAAATATTGAGAACAGCCCGCACTTTTGATAAGCTGGGCAGAGAATTGAACCGACGGAGGCACTGAACACAGTAATAGATAGCGAGAGGAAATTACCATTTCAGAACAGCACTTTCCTCATAAAAATATGAGTCATTAATGTGTAAATCAAGCTCACATGCAGGAACTGGGCTGAAGCTGTTCTGTTACGTCAGTCAATTTCCCAACCAAAGTGAACTGTCTACCTTGTGAGGACATTGATACAGTCAGTATGAAAGGAGGTCCAATAGTTCTCACTCCTATAGCGGTAAACGATTCAATGACAATGTGCACTCCGTGCGAAAAAACAATCTGATAAAGATTTGACGAGACACCGGAATTTTAACAGTGCCACAATCCCTGCTAGAGGTAAGATCGGAAATCCTTCTACCACTCCAAAAGTGTATGACCAAAGCAGAATCAGAAAAATGAAATGTTTGTGAGGCAGCTTTGAAGAGTTCAACATCAAGGGTAAACGCCGTCTCCACTGGGGCTCTGTGGAACGCGCCACTTTACAATTACTGATAGGGGTCCAGTGAATGGGGAGAATAATATAATAAGTATTTGACACGGAGTCCTGACTCAGAGAAAAGAGCCCATGTCCAAGTCCATAAAACTGTTCGTATCCATGCCGAAGGAGGACTCGTAGTCCTGGCCACCACTCTGGTGAATCTTCTGGTGGTGGCGCAGGTTTGACTTGCTGGAGAAGCGCTTGTCGCACAGCAGGCAGGAGAAGGGCTTCTCTTTGGTGTGGATCCTCCGGTGGCAGATGAGCTGGGTGGACACGCGGAAGGCCTTGCCGCACTCCAGGCACTGGTAGCGCTTGGGCTCCGTGTGGATGCGCCGGTGGTTCTTCAGCGCCATCAGGTTGGTGAACTCCTTCTGGCACACGGAGCAGAAGAAGGAGCCGGTCTTGTGACTGTTCTTGTGGTTGAGGAGGGAACCCGCATGGCGGTAGGTGCGGCCGCAGTGCTCACACACGTGGCTCTTCTCCCCTATACAGCGCGCCTCGTTGCTCTCCTGCTGGTCGGGCATGCCACCGTGCATGTGGGCAAACGCCGGTACCAGCTTGGGGATGCCTTGGAGCTCCATGGTTTGGTCTAGTCCCGATTCCCAGCCTAGGTCATCCTCCATTTGCATGTTGTGTTGTTGATAATGCCCTTGGGCCCGGTGGTGCAGTTCCTGGTGTTGTTGGTACATGGCTGGGTCGGGGAAGCTCTGATGGCAGGGGCTGCAGACCAGGGTGCGGTCCTTGGAGTGCATCTCCATGTGGTTCTGCAGGTGCGAGATGAGACAGAAGGTCTTGCCACAGTCTGGACAGCAGTGGCGCTTCATCTGGGAGTGGACCTGGAGGGCGAGGGTGTCGGGGAAAGTCTGGAGGCACAAGGTACAGTGGTGGAGGTTTTCGGAGTGCGTCTTTTTATGGTTGAGCAGGGAGCCAGCATGGTGGTACGAGCGTCCACAGAGGTCACACCTGCAGCAGAGAGAATTATTAAAATCCCTGTTTATGAAAGTTATTTAAATTGGACATAAAGTGGCTTTTTCTTACTGTACCAAAGGCCCACCTTCTAACAAGAAGATCATCTCAGGCGTATCTTTACTAATAGAATTTAACTATGAGGAAATAATTACACACAGATTTACCCTAACACTAAACATAGCCATTAACACAAGAACTGCTAAAGTAGTCATTTGGACTGCTCACGAATAAATAAATAAAAGTCTTACTTTGCCATTTTTTTAAGTCACCCCTCCCTTAAAGTCCATATAAATACACTGTCGTTGTTACAATCAATAGCACAAACAGAACTGGACTTATAACCAGTTTTAAGAGGGCATGTTTCTTTTTTATTTTATCGTTTTGCCCCCGTTACCCCCCCTCCTCCCGACAGTAGGGCCTGTTCCCCTCCTCCTGACAATTAAAGGTGCCCTGCCCAGTTGATAATCACCCTGATAATTGCCTCAAAACTGAACCTAATCAAATCAAAATCCAATTTTAATTGGTCACATACACATGGTTAGCAGATGTTATTGCGAGTGTAGCTAAATGCTTATGCTTCTAGATCCGACAGTGCAGCAGTATCTAACAGGTAATATCTAACAATTCCAGAAACAAAACCTAATACACACAATCTAGTAAAGGAATGGGATAAGAATATATAAGTATAAAATATATGGATGAGCAGTGACAGAGCAGCATAGGCAAGATGCAATAGATTATATAAAATATAGTATATACATATGAGATGAGTAATGCGAGATATGTAAACATTCTTAAAGTGGCATTAAAAAGTGACTAGTGTTCCATTTATTAAAATGGCCAATGATATCAAGTCTGTAGGTAGGCAGCTGCCTCTCTGTGCTAGTGGTGGCTGTTTAACAATCTGATGGCCTTGAGATAGAAACTGTTTTTCAATCTCTGTCCCAGCTTTGATGCACCTGTACTCGCCTTCAGGGTGGAAGCAGGGTGAACAGGTAGTGGCTCGGTGGTTATTGTCCTTGATCTGTTTTGCCTTTCACACATATACAGTGCCTTCAGAAAGTATTCACCCCTTGACTTATTCCACATTGTTGCATTACAGCCTGAATTCAAAAACATATTAAATCGACCCCCCGCCCCCCCCCCTCACCCATCTACAAACAACACCCCCATAATGACAAAGCGGAAAAATATATTTTTTTGTTTGCAAATTTATAGAAAATAAAATATGGCATCCCGAGTGGCGCAGTGCCACTAGAGATTCTGGGTTCGAGTCCAGGCCCTGTCCCAGCCGATCGCAACCGGGAAACCCATGGGGCAGCTCACAATTGGCCCAGCGTCTTCCGGGTTGGGGAAGGGTTTTGCCGGCAGGGATGTCCTTGTCCCATCGCGCACTAGCGACTCCTGTGGTGGGCCAGGCACAGTGCATGCTGACACAGTCACCGGGCGTACCGTGTTTCCTCCGACACATTGGTGCGGCTGGCTTCCGGGTTAAGTGGGCATTCTGTCAAGAAGCAGTGCGGCTGGGTTGGGTTTTGGAGGACGCACGGCTCTCGACCTTCTCCTCTCCTGAGTCCGTACGGGAGTTGCAGCAATGAGACAAGACTAACTACCAATTGGATACCATGAAATTGGGGAGAAAAAGGGGTAAAAAATATATACTTTTTTAAAATTTGAAATAAGAAAATAAATATATTTACACATGTATTCACACTTATTTGGAGTTCACGTGTAGCCAATTCAATTGTTTAAACAGGATTTTTTTTTTAAAGAAACACACCTCTCTATATAAGGTCCCACAGTTGACAATGCACGTCAGAGCAGAAAGTCCAAGGAACTGGCTGTAGATCTGAGATAGAATTGTGATGAGGCACACTATATCTGGAGAAGGATATAAAACCATTTCTAGAATGTTGAAAGTTTCCAAGAGCACAGTGGTCTCCATCATTGGTAAACTGAAAAAAATATGGAACCGTCCAGACTCTGCCTAGAGCTGACCGTCCGACCAAACTGTGCAAGAAGGTCATTGGTCAGGGAGGTGACCAAGAACCCAATGACCACTGACAGACCTACAGAGTTCCTTGGCTGAGATGGGAGAACCTGCTTGACAATAGTCTCTACAGCACTTCACCAATCTGGGCTTTATGGGAGAGTGGCCAGACAGAAGCCACTCCTGAGAAAAAGGCACATGACAGCACGCCTGGAGTTTGTAAAAAGGCATGTGAAAGACTAAGGCAAAAGATTCTGTGGTCTGATGAGACTAAAATGGTGGAGGCAGCAGCATCATGCTATGGGGATGCTTTTCAGCAGCAGTGGCTGGGAGACTGGTCAAGATACAGGGAACAATGAATGAAGCCAAAATACAGGCAAATCCTTAATGAGAACCTGCTTCAGAGTGTAAATGACCTTAGACTGCGGTGAATATTTACATTCCAAAAGGATAATGACCCCAAGCACACAGCCAAAGTAATGCTGGAATGGCTTCAGAACAATAATGTGAAAGTCCTTGAGCGGCACAGCCAAAGCCCAGACTTGAATTGCATTGAAAATCTGTGGAAAGACTTGAAGATTGCTGGTCACCACCGCTCCGCATCCAACTTAACAGAGCTTGATAAAATCTGCAAGGAAGAACGGGATAAAATCGCCAAATCTAGATGGGTACGTCTATCAGCTTTGCACAAGTTGCCTCAAAGGTGCTTCTACAAAGTACTGACTCAGGGGTGTGAATACTTATGCAAATTAGATATTTCTGTATATTTTTCAATAAATTAGAAAATATTAAAAATAAGTTAACTTTGTCATTATGGGGTATTGTGTGTAAATGGGTGAGAGAAAAAATATATTTAATCAATTTTGAATATAGGCTGTAACAACAAATGTGGAATAAGGGGTATGAATATTTTATGAAGGCACTGTAACAGATGAAATATATGAAGTATGTTAGGGAGAATGGGTGAGTTGAGCGAGGGGAAGTGAACGATACATAATTATGTAATCAATTGTTATTGAAGAACAGGGCGGGCCATTCTATTGTATTGATCTATTCTAATCTCAAATTGACATCTCTGATGATTATTCTGATTCTGAGCAACAGCCTGAACCTACACACCGGAGGCCTAAGCGCCAGAGCGGTGCCCGCCCTACCACCAAACAGTGAGACGGGAAGGGATGGCTCCGCTTGGATTTAATAACAAGCCGGTGACAATGCTGCGGGCAGATTATCAGCACAAAATGTCACTGAGAAAGCAGGCCCTACATATCAAGCAAAAAAACAACAGCAACGCACTCACTAGCTTTAGTTGTTTACGTGACATGGACATGCTCCAACTGATACAACTGCGTGAAGATGCACGCCGTGTAAGCGGCTAGCGGACAATTTACTATTTGTTACTGCTGTCATAGACACATTCATTATAAATGCCACTATTTATTTTGTGTTGATTTTCACTATTTATGAAGCACACTTGGGGGCTTATGATGTTCAGACTTCTGATGTTTTCATCATTTGACCGTGCGTCTTGGTGACCGTGAGTCTTGGTGGTTGGGGTATTTATTGATTTTGTTGTTATGAAAATAAGCCGTTACCGCATTCCAACACATCTGCTTTCTGTTTCATAGTTGTAACAAAAGGGCACTCCACAGATAAAATTCATTGAACAATTGAATTTGTGTTTTTACATATAGCCTACAGTAACAAACGAATGAAAATGCTATTCTGTTATTTAAAATATCTAATGTTACCTAAGTCCTTCATAAACACAACCAAATTATTATTTTTGCAATAGTACGACATTTATTAATACCATTGCAATCTGAATGACTGCTCATTATCCCGAAGGGGGTCCCCTTAAGGCCCAGAGGTTCTAGTGTTAAAGCCATTTTTTAGAAGACAAAAAAAAAAAAGTGATTGTTAATAAGATAATCATTAATAATCGTTAATAAGATCCATGGAAAAATAATCATACTTTACACAATGAGCTGATTATGAAACAAGTAACTCACGTGAAGCACTTGTCTCCACACTCTCTGAGATCGCCGTCACAAGCTCTAGCCGAGTCATCCTGACCCCCCCGGCAGCGGTGCCTCTTCAGCCCAGACTTGCCCTGGAAGCTCTTGCCACATTCTGGGCAGCTGAAGTGGTTGGCCACCCTGGTGTGGACCTTCTGGTGGTTATGGAGGATACTGGCCAACCGAAACGCCTTCCCACAGGTCAGGCAGACATGCTTCTTCTTCTGTGTGTGGATTCGTGTGTGGTTGCGTAACGCCATGGGGTTAGAGAAGGGCTTGGAGCAGAACGTGCAGCTGAAGTCTCCGGACTTATGAGTGTTTTTATGATTCAGGAGACTGCCCGCGTGGCGGTAGCTGCGACTGCAGATGATGCAGGTGAATGGTCGCTCCTCCCTTTTCAAGGACATACTCGTTTGTCCATCGCTGCCCTCTGATGAGTTTGCCAGTGACCCACAGGTATGGGCTGTCAGTTGGTTAGCGGATATAAACGTCTGTCTGCACTGCTTACATTTAACGTTTCTTGCTCGTCTGCGACCTCTTCCCCTGACCCCTCCTGGCATATCCTTTCTGAGGTGTGCGCAAATATGGCTAGATAACTGCTTCTTTCCCCTAAAGGCCTTACCACAGTCTTGACAACTGTGCTTTTTAACTGAGAAGTGGATGCGCAGGTGGTTCTTCATAGCCAGCTGGTTGGAGTAGGTGTTGTTACAAACAGAGCAGTAGTATTCACCTGTCTTGTGGGAGTTCTTGTGATTGACCAGACTTCCTGCGTGTCGATACGTTCGCCCACATTGGTCACAGGAGTAGGGGCGAGGGTCGCCTGCATCCACTGATTTGACTCCAGTCTGAGCCCCCTCCTCCACACTGGGTTTCTTTCTGTTGAGGGTTGGCCTACGCTTTTTGTGGGTGGCGGTGGCTTGATTGGCAGGTGCATTAAGCAAGCGCATTCCTCCCTCTGACCTCGTGCCATTCGTCTGCATGACGGCCTGAATCTGGTTGTTGAGCTCCTGTATTTTGGCATGGTTCTCCTTGTGAATTCTTAGGTGGTTCAATAGTTGCTTCTCTATCTTGAATGCCTTCCCGCATTCATTGCACGCATGTCTAAAAGATGGGACAAAGAGAGAGGTTAATCCTATGTTTACAAAGCACAGAACAGTCGAGCATGAATGAAGAAGTAAAGACAAAACACAAAATACATTACTGCAAATGGAGACAGGTCTCTAAAGTGCACCTAGATATTTTGCTTTGGGACCTGGGAGCACCTGTGCGACCCAGATAATAATTGTTGTAATGATAAGCTTCACTGTGCAGTTGTATCCGAGTGCCCTAGAGAGAAAAAAAACGAGCGCAGATTTGTTCAGTCCAAC
The DNA here is from genome assembly GCF_045679555.1 of Salvelinus alpinus. NCBI lineage: Eukaryota > Metazoa > Chordata > Actinopteri > Salmoniformes > Salmonidae > Salvelinus > Salvelinus alpinus. The sequence continues at coordinate 1,341,204 of NC_092102.1, forward strand.
GTCTACATATAATGAATATTAAAGAATGCATCAGTGATTTGTATTTCTTGCAACCTTGTGAAGATGCATCATAGGAATGCCTGGGACTACCACTTTGTGTAGCCAGTTAGCAATGCCGAGGCTTTCCCCATTAAACCTTCCAAATTAAATGTTACCTGCAAAGTAGGCTTACCTGCAGAATATGATATCATGATGATTTGTATCAAATCGGGTGGTGTCTTGTTTTGCAAACTCTGCTATTAAGGCCCTGTCATTGTAAATAAGAATTTGTTCTTAACTGACTTGCCTAGTTAAACAAAAATAAATATTGCACAATGCAGTACAACCACCACCAGCCAAACACCGGTCACTTAAGGTGAGAAATTAAAATGAAACAAAAGTAGTCTCCTGGTGTGGTTTAAGCATTGTTATGGACTAAGAAAATCCAACTGTTGTTTTTCTATTCATTTTTTTAAAATTAAAGTGTGATTGAGTGAAAACCTGAAGGGAAAAAAACTGAAAAAACAAACCCGAGAAAACTTTGTGTGTGGCTTTCAGTGTTATGGCGATAAACACTATTGGCTGGTAAAGATTTTTTTCCATCTACCTGCCAAAGTGGCTGGTGGACCAAAGATATTATTTTTAGGCCCTGTTCATAAACCATTTTGCAGGTCGTTCCAAAACCACTCACAGGCATTTGTTTACACCAACAACCTGGTCACTTTACCAGCATATCTAAACATTTGGGGGCACAGAAAGAAAGGAAAAGGGATAGCTTCTTTAGAAGATCAATGATCATAGCAATGAATGAATGCGTGATCTATTGCATGTCGTTGCTTGACGCTCATAAAAAGAGACAATGTACAAATTTCAATGCAATGCATCTCAACAGGTAGTGCTTAAACACAATGAAGAAACCTAATATTCCACAAATGACTGCAATTTCAATGACATGTTTTGTATCAACGTCTTAGCTTTTTATAATAAACATCTTCAAAAGTAGCTAGAATTCATATGCTATATCTCAATCAATTAAAAAAAAGATGCATCTTCTGGTGCCCCTAGATTGTATGTTGAGCTCCGAACTACCAATGAACATTTTCAATTTAGAGCATTGAATGTGGACAAAACCAATTGTACATGCAGTATATCCTTAGATCAGTGTGCAAGCACTGGGTAACTCTTCATTGAAAATGTTAGCTGTTAGGGCACGGTAACAGTGCAATAGCTTAAACCTTGAAATGTAATATTACAATTAATTGCATCTCCTAGGTTCTCTGTTTATTTACTTGATTTGTCAAATAACATGGATACTTATCAGTAGAATAAAATATTTCTCTGTGTTATCAATCAGGTTTAGAAATTACCTCTTAACATCAAAGTGGGTCCTCTGATGGTTCTTAAGGGCCAGTAGATTGTAGAAGCGCTTCTGGCAAACCATGCAGCGGAACACTCCAGTTTTGTGGGACTTTTTATGGTTAAGAAGGGAGCCAGCATGTCTGTATGCTCTTCCACACTGATCACACTTGTACTGGCGATCCCCATTGTTTAAATTCTCTTTCGTGTGTCCTAATTCTTTACCGTTGACAGAGCCACCCATTTCATTTTTTTCAACACCGTTTGCAGATTCACTTTTCCCATTTGTTGTACATTGATGGGTCTCAAGATGATGGTAACTGATGCAAAATATACCACAATTTCCACAGATGCTGCTGTCCACCTCCTCTTTGTGCCTAGTTCCATTACTATTGTCCATATGTATGTGTTTAGCATCATCTGCCTGTGCTTTATTGTGTATGAGCTGATGGGCAAGCATGTCCTGCTTCTTGGCAAAACTCTCTCCGCAAGTACTGCAGATCATCAGACCCCCATCCATCTGATGTCTCTTTCCAGGGTCCTCTTCATTTTCAGCCTCTAGGGAGGACATGGAGGAGGGGCCGGAGCTTGTAGGAGTACCATGGGATTGAGTGTGGCCACGAAGATGGCTCCTCAGAGCCCTCATGCTTGTGTAGCGGTTCCCACACGCTGAGCACTGATAGAGCTCTCCGTCATCATCCTCTTCATCCTCTTCTTTGCCATCACCATTTAACTGCTCCCCATTCTGGCCTTCATGGAAGTCATGTTTACCACAGTACCTTTGTCTAAGGCTGCCATTCAGTCCCTGGAACTCTACATGATCTCCTGGATTTCCCATGGTGCATCGTCCATTAGTGTCCAAGAAGGTTAAGTTACTGTCATAGTCATTTGTCATGGCCTCTTGCTGCGGTTGTAGCAGGGGGCATATGTGCAATTTGATTCCTGCGATGTCTGCAAATGTTTCGCCACAGTCTGCACACATGTGACTCTCCATCAGGCGTTCGTTGTGAGGTAGGTGCACAGTTCTGTCCTGGGGAAAGGCGGAGTCAAACTGCACATGGCATGATCCTCCAATGCCGTGTTCACTCGTGTTCTCCTGAGCGAGAGTCATCATATTGCTAGCATCTCCCTCCTGAGAGGAAAAGCAGGCCTGCTGGTTCTCCAGCGTTAGGGGCTCAGAAGAGAGCCAGTCTCCTTCAGAGTTGAGGTTAAAGGAGGACGGATGGGCCCTGTGGATGCGGACATGGCTGCGGAGGGCAGCCATGTGTGGGTAAGTCTTGCGGCAGATGGAACACTGGTAAATGCCTGTCTGATGAGAACGCTTGTGGTTGATGAGACTCCCGGCATGCCGGTAGCTTTTGCCACAGACCTGGCACTTGTAGCGGCGCTCACCGTTTTCTGTAACTGAGGACTTTTCTGCCTTACTTAGATCGTCAACAGGAATCTCTGATTCCAAGATTAAGGGCTCTCCCGGGGTATTCAAGGTGGATTTGTTACTGGAGTGGTCAGAGTATATTTGAATATCATTGATCTGCTCCCCTTGATGATCAAACAATGGAGTACTGTTTAGAGGTGGTGAATAAAAGTTTGAATCAGGAGAAGGAGTGACACTAAGGTCATAAGAATCATGATGATCCTCAGATAAATCTTGATCGTGCCCAAAGGACATAGAGGAAGAATTATGCTTTTGGATGTGTTCCTGGAACTCATCATCATTAGGAAACATCACTTGACACAGGTGACAGAAATGCACTGGAACATCCCTGTTCAGGGGTGAAAACTGCTCTGGTGCTCTGCCTGCGTAAGTGACTTCCAAGGAATGGGTGTCTGGCCCACTTTTGGACTTGTTGTGGGTTCTCTGGTGACTATGGAGGGCAGCAAGATTATTGAACTGCTTGAAACAGATAGGGCACTCAAACATCCCTACCTGGTGATACTTCTTATGATTGATCAGGCTTCCATGGTGTCTATATGACTTTTCACACTGATCACATTTGAAAGGTCGATCCCCTGCTTCGAAGCCTAGATTTTCACTATAATTTGCTGAGTTGGGGATAACCTCTGCCTCCTCTTGGCTAAGGTTATTATCAGACACAATATCCATCCCCGTGTCTTGCTGGTCAGCCACCAAGTACGACGGCTTTTCAAAGTCATCATGATCTTCAATTTCATCTCTATTCTCAATTGGAGAATATTCTGCAGTGGCCCTCCAACCGGCTCTCCTCGTTGATTGCCCAGAGAGATGGACCTTTTGATGGGTGGCCAGCTGAGTAGCTAGCCTAAAGGCCTTCCCACAGTCCATGCAGGAGTACTTCTTCTGTGATGTGTGGATGCGCAGATGGCTCTTCAGGGCCAGAGGGTTTGAGAGCTTCCTAGCACATATTGGACATTGAAAAGAACCCAACGTGTGTGTTTTCTTGTGGTTAGCCAAGCTACCTGCATGCCTGTAGCATCGGCCACATTCATCGCATTTGAACTTGCGATCTTCTTCTAGCTGGAAGTGACTATCCATGTGTTCCAGAAGGCTTGGCATGTTGGAGCACACTGTGCCACAGTGTTTGCAAGAGAAGCCTTTAGTCCTGCCAGGCTCTTGCATAGCCATTACAGGATAGTACTGCAAATATTTGAGCTAGATAATTGTGGGGGAAATACATCAGATTCCCAGCTCCTCCATATCACAAGAGCTTACATTCATTGTACGGTCCAAATAGGAAGGCTGCACAAGAATGGGATCAATTTAGTACCACTCCATTGAATATTAATTTACTTTCTGCGGTAGAATGGATGCAGGTACAACATGAGTGCTGTGGAAAAAAATAGAGAACCGATTTGGTTAGTCGTAATCACTTGCAGTCAATGTATTATTTATTTATGGGATAATCGTGGACCATATGCCTACTAACACAATGGGTACAAACATTTATAATACATCCGAATTTAGTTCGTTACTAGCCAAGATATATTTTGCCCGATTCAAACTGAAGGTGGCTAACTAACGCTATATTGTGTCACAATACCCTAGCGCGACTGCTAGCCGCCTAACTATGTCAATAATGTGGGGAAACAACACCTCGGCCAAAACGTAAACATTTTTCTTGTTGAATTCCATTAGCTACATTTCACATGTAACTTAAAAACACGCGCCATTACGGAAAAGTTATCCGTTGGTTTGCGAACAAGCCAATGCTAGATACAATAGCCGCTAGCTAACAAGTAACGGTTAGCATCATCATGCTTAACAAGCTAACGCTAGCTAAACAAACATTGCATCAAAAAAATAGAACGTTACCCTGTCTTACCATCTATTTGATTATTGCGTCCAGCCAAATATATTCTGGAATTTCTAATGTATGGTATTTAAATCTAGCACTATGGTTTTACTCACCACAAAGTTATTTATATTCCTAAAAGACCAGTCTTGTTTGATTGTCTTTTTTCTTCCATCCCATTACACATACTTCCTGTTCGTTGCTAGGAAACAGGAAATGTGTACCACAAAATAAGTCCCTCTTCGTGGTTCTGTCATGCGCACATAACTGTGCGTTATCTATAAAACTATTTTCTATTTTCGTGGATTTGCTATGTAAAATTACAAGATGGCCTGCTACGTAAAATGCATTTGAAAACACATATACAAGTACTAAAATGTTATCCATCCCCGTTACAGGTTTACCTCATTCCAAATTAACAATAATCCACGTGACGTGAAAATGCAAATGATTGAAACGTTCCAGCAAAACAGGAGCGTGCTATTTCATTCATTCCTCTGTCTATAGTTCTTTCTAGTAAATCCATTCATGCGGTTCTCCGACGACTTCTCACTAACTGTAAAGCGCACTACAGTCGGAAAAATATGAGCAAATCCATCAAACGCTATTTTATGTTTGTTACCGCCACGCAAGTTCTGCACTGTTGCACGTTCGAGAATAGCCAAGGCTACTGCATGGAAATTAGAAGAAATTGAAGAGAGTCCCAATTTATTTGTCTTATTTAACCAAGGAAGTCACACTGTTGATCTTGCAGGAGTCATTTTGTTTTATGCTCTCATGATTGTGACTGTCAAGACTTGTGTGCCGTAGTTACTTGTTTTCATTGGAACATTGAGGTGTTAGGTGTTTGATTTGATTGCATGTTAATTCAATCTAGCATGGAGTAGTCCTGGGATTACATTGAAGATATATTGTATCTATAACAATGAATTGGAGGTGGAAAAGTATACCTGTTTTTCAATACATTATCTACCAATGAGATTGGTGTTATGAAAATAAATACATTTGATAAAAAATAAATTAAAAAAAGAGAGTCCCAATGCCGCGGAAAGTCGAGTCATGGGTAACTGCATACTTGGAGTGTGTATGGAAGTGGGCGTATCAACATAAGTAGGTGAAATTACGTTCCTAACATTTGATTAACGTGTTTTCTGGCCTCATGCTAGCCAGTTAGCTAATATTTAGAAGAAAATATGTTTGACTAGAGTTACGCTAACCCATTTGCAATCACTTCAGCGTTGCTTGCTAGCTAGCTAGCTAGCTAGCCAGAACATATTGTAATGACCTGAATAGATCATAAAGGAACAATTGTCCAGACAGAGGGTTGAGTTTACGAATTGACGGTTTATTAACCCAACTTTACACAGGCTACTGTTTGGCCGTAGCCCACGCCAAATAAATGAAAGATACCCCACAAGCCAACCGTGACCTTCTCTTGTGAAGCCCAGACGTAAGAGAGAGAACAATGGCTAAACCTGGTCTTAACTTCCAATGCTCCATCCCCCTGCCCAACCCCCCTCCACGCCACTCCGCCAACCACCAGGATGCCCGGCATCAGAACATTCCAGGCATCCCCGTGATTGGCAGATAGCAGGTGGATTGGCATGTCGGACCCTGCGAACACTGGTAAGTACAACAAAACCCACTAATAGCCTACCACATAACACACCGCTGTCTGTGCGGGTCGCTGTCATTGCCAGAGAAGGGAATTGTGGGGTCCCTTGGGTTTGGGGAGCAGAGGCCCCTCTGTATGGGGCTAACCTGTCCCGGTGCAGTGCCACCTTTCTCCCCCTGGGAGGAAGCTGCACCCGGTAAACAACTTCGCCTACCCTCTCCAGGACGCTGCAGGGTCCCACCCAGTGACTGTCCAACTTGGGGCATCTGCCCTTTTTCCTTAGGGGGCTGTAGACCCAGACCAGCTCCCCAGCCACAAAGTGCCTTCCCCGGGTGTGCACATCATAGTTCCTTTTCTGCGTCACACCTGCATTCACCAGCTGCTCTCTGGCGAAGGTGTGGGCTGTCTCCAGGCGGTCCTGGAGTCTCCGGGCATACTCCGGCCCCGGGGGAACATGAGGGCTATCCAGGGGCCGACCAAACGCCATCTCCGCAGGGGTGTGGATCTCTCTCCCCAGCATGAGGAGGGCAGGCGTGCAGGAGGTGGAGTCTTGGACGGCGGAGCGGCATGCCATGAGGACCATAGGCAGGTGCTTGTCTCAGTCACGCTGGTGTTTGGCAGAGACGATGGCCAAATGCTGTCCAAGCGTTTTGTTGAAGCGCTCCACAAGGCCATCACTTTGAGGATGGAGAGGAGTAATGCGGGTTTTGTGCATACCCAGCCTCTCACACATAGTGGCGAACACACGGGACTAAAAGTTCCTGCCTTGGTCGCTGTGGATGGACTCCGCAGCTCCAAACCTGCTGAACATCCCCGCTGTCAGGGCGTCGACGATAGTCTATGCCTCCCGGTCAGGCAGAGCATAGGCCTCGGGCCATTTTGTGAAATAGTCCATGGCCGTGAGCACCCAGCGGTTTCCACTGTCTGTGGTGGGGAACGGCCCAACTACATCCACTCCCACCCTCTCCATGGGAGCCCCCACTGGGAACTGTTGGAGCTGAGCATGAGAGCGGCCTGGGGGGACCTTTCTCGTGTGCAGTTGTCACAGCGGCGGCAAAAGTCTTCCACATCCCTCTTGTGCTGCCCCCAGTAAAAGCCCTGACGGAGGCGGCGCAGTGTTTTTGTGACCCCAAAGTGTCCAGTCCCCACTCCCCCATGAATACTCTGGAGCACAGCCTCCCGCAATGCTTTTGGGACCACCACCTGCCACCTCTCCTCTCCCGTAGCTGACTCCTTCCATGCCCGCTGTAGCACGCCATCAGCCAGCCGCAGTCGCTCAAACTTTGACCACAGCCCTTTGGTCGCGAGTGAGAGCGCTGTCACCTCTTCCCATGGTGGTCTCACCTGCGCCTCTACCCACTGTAGCACTGGCTGTAGGTCTGTGTCCCATCCCTGCTGCTGCCCCCATTCAGCCACGTCGACAGTCTGCAGCTCACAGCAGACAGGCCCGCTCGCCCGACACACTGTGGCACAGACCCCCTCCTCTGCACACAGCTCTCTCTCCCGTCCCTCTCTCCGCTCACAGTGGCGGCAGCCATCTGCAGTACAGGGCCGACGGGACATGGCGTCGGCGTTGGAGTGGCGTGCCCCTGCCCTGTGCACCACTGTGAAGTCATACGGCTGAAGCTCCTCCAACCAGCGTGCCACCTGCCCCTCTGGCTCTCTGAAAGACATGAGCCACTGGAAAGCAGAATGGTCAGTCCTTACAGTAAAGGGCAGGCCACCCAGGTAGTACTTGAAGTGTTTGACAGAAGCCACAACAGCCAAGAGCTCCCGCCGGGTGACACAGTAGCGGCGCTCAAATGTTTTGCTGAAGTACGCCACCACTCTCTCCCCCTCTGGCCACACCTGGGCCAGCACCCCACCCATGCCCACATTGCTCGCGTCTGTGTCCAGAGTAAAGGGCAAGGTGAGGTCAGGGGGGGTGAGCACGGGGGCCTCGATCAGTGCACGTTTGAGGGTGGGGAAGGCCTCTTCACACTCCACTGTCCAAGTGAAAGCCTTGTCCTTCGGCAGCAGGCGGTTCAGGGGAGCAGCGACACTTGAGAAGCCCCGTACAAACCTCCTGTAGTACGAGGCCAGGCCCAGGAAGCTCTTCAGCTGTTGGTGCGGGTGGGCCAGTCTCGGACAGCCCCATCTTGTCCTCCATGGTGCTGATCCCCTCCTTCCCCACTCGGTGGCCCAAGAAGGACACCACTCTCCTCATGAAGTGGCACCTCTTGGGGTGGAGCTTCAGACCTGCGGCAGCCACCCGCTCCAGCACACGCTGTAGCGCCACCAGGGCTGACTGGAAGGAGCTGCCATGGGCCAGGATGTCATCGAGGTATACCAGACACTGCTGTCGGGGGATGCCATCCAGCACCCTGTCCATCAAACGCTCAAAAGTAGCTGGAGCGTTGCACAGGCCGAAGCACAGGACCTTGAACTGCCAGTGTCCTCTGTTAGTGGAGAACGCAGTTTTGGCTCTGGCCTCTGGGGAGAGGGGCACCTGCCAGTAGCCACTGTGGAGGTCTAGTGAGGAGAACCAGGAGGACCCCCTAACCAGGTCCAGCGACTCAACGATACATAGTATGGGGTATGAGTCCTTCCTGGTTACCTCATTCAGCCGCCTGTAGTCCACGCAGAACCTCAGCTTGCCCCCTTCTTAGGAACCATGACGACTGGCGCCGCCCAGGGGCTGTCTGAGGGCTCGATGAAGTCTGCCCGCTGCATCTCCAACACAGCCTTGTCTGCCACCTCCTGGCGTGCCAGCGGGATACGGCGGGGACGCATCTTGATGGGTCGAGCATCACCTGTGTCGATCTCATGCTGCACCAGATGAGTCTGACCCACCTCTTCCTCACTCAGCGCAAAGCTGTCTCTGAATTCAAACAGCAACTGCCACAACCGTTCCTGCTGCTCGGGGTCAAGACCAACACAGTTCTTCCCCCATATCTCCCTCACTGCAGACAGTGTCCTCTCCTCTCCCATCTGGGGTAGCTGGGCTGGGGGGGGCGCGGCCCCGGCTCACGGAGGGATGTGTCGTGGAGGTAGCTGGGGGAATGTAACACACAGCCGTAGGTGACAGGTGGGCTAGGGAAAAGTCACTCAGAGATGTGGGGGAGGGGAGGCAGCCATGAGTCTCTGCTGCTTTAACTGTTGGAGTAGAGGGTTTGTTGGGTTGAGTGAATGTGATATTAGGTGGGGCCATGGTGACTGCCGGCCCTCCCTGGAAGCTCAGTGTGCCCCAATTTAGGTCTAACTGGCAGCCTGTGCTCCTAAGAAAGTCCAAACCCAGGATACAAGGGTCCTGCACAGCCGCCACCCACACAGGATGACGCACAGACCTGCCCCCTACTCATTATTCCCTTCCCTTTCATGGGTGCCAGCTCACCTGTGACTGCGGCGGTACACAGTTGTGGGCTCACACTGAGTCCAACCTAGCACAATATCCGGCCTCACCAGGGTTACTGTGTACCCAGTGTCCACCAGGGCAGAGCAGGGCACCCCCTCCACAGTGACTGGGACATGACAAAAGTCCCCAACACAGGTCCGGCCCACCACAACAACAGGCTCCATCTGCTTGCCCTTGTCTACTTCTGGGGGAAGTGGAACCTTGCTTCCCCGTCTGTGCCGGTGGGCTCCTGAAGATGATGGTGGTTGGGAAAGAAAGCCAGGGGTCCGCACTACCCGGTCTATGCGGATCCCGAGCCATTTCCCTGAGCTCTGGGGGACATGGGGCAATCCCGGCGCAGATGGCCTGGCTGGCCACAACCCCAGCAGACCCTGGGACCAGGGCGTGTGTTTCGTGCCGCCTGTAGCGACACCACACGAATGAGTTCAGTCATTTCTGCCACCCATGCAGGCTTCTCTGGCTCTGGGCTGCTCTGCCCCCCAGCCCGCACAGAGGGTCTGTTCCCCTGCACCCCCACCAAAGCCCCAGCTGAAGCCCCAGCCCACACCAGCTCCCTCTCCAAAGCCATCTCCAAGGCTATCTGCAATGACTCAGGATGAGCCAGCTGGGTCTGTATGTGCGGGTCTGTATGCGCAGCTCCGTAGGAGAGGGCGCCTGTATGAACTGGTCCCGTGCTAGCTCGCTCTGCACGGAGGGGGGCATGTGAGCATATGCCCGCCAAGAGATGCTCTAAATGTCATTAGCTAGCACCCGTAGAGGCTCTCCAGGCTGCCTGCGTCTATTACTCCAGGCTGTACACACTGTCCATAGCGCCTCCTCAGTGCTCCCACTAAAGCACCATAATCACATCTGTCCTCAGGGCTAATCAATATCAAATAGGCCAGAGCATCATCCGTGAGGCATAAAGCCAACTGCAGTGCCCTATCTTCATTCGACCACCCCCTAAAGTGAGCTAACAGTTCAAACTGAGCATGAAAAGTTTCCCAATCCGCCTTACCGAAATATTTCGGGGTCTTAACAGATACGGACGCAACCGGGAACTGGGCGCCGCCATGTTTGTTTACATCCTGAGCCCCAGATTCCTCGTCGACGTCACCCGTTCGGTCCGCCCACCAGAATCCGCGCGTAGCACAGTCGACAAAGCACTCATGCCCGCTTCAGCCGCCATCACTCTAACGTCCTCCCTCAAGCTGCCTCTGGGTTCCGACGCCCTGGCGATCTCAGCCAGATCCTCCGACGTCCATGCACACGCACCTCCTTGGCCATAATAGTCCCCCACCATCACTTTCGGATTCCCTCTAAGCATTTTCAATCCCCGTTCTCACCTACGGTAGCTAACCACAGAAGTCAGCTAGCTAGCTGGCTAGCTTTTATCAACGTTTTTACTTCTGACACCAATGTAATGACCTGACTAGATCATATAGGAACAATTGTCCAGACAGAGGATTGCGTTTACGAATTGACGGTTTATTAACCCCACTTTACACAGGCTACTGTTTGGCCGTAGCCCACGCCAACTAAATTAAAGATATCGTGACCTTCTCTTGTGAAGCCCAGACGTAAGAGACAGAACAATGGCTAAACCTGGTCTTAACTTCCAATGCTCCATCCCCCTGCCCAACCCCCCTCCACGCCGCCAACCACCAGGATGCCCGGCATCAGAACATTCCAGGCATTCCCGTGATTGGCAGATAGCAGGTTAATTGGCATGTCGGAACCTGCAAACACTGGGTACTGGTAAGTACAACACAACCAACTAATAGCCTAACACATAACACACAGCTGTCTGTGCAGGTCGCTACAATATCATACTAAGCAGTAGGCAAAACTTTCCCGCAATCATGATTAGGCCAGTTGGCGGAAATAAAAGTACAGGCTTTGTCCCAGGCAATAACTTTCAGATATAAAGAAAGGTCTGCAAAAAGTTGGCGGGATGCTAAAGTTGGCGGAAAAACGTCTCAGTTGAAAGGGATACACAGACCAAAATCACACTAATTTACCATGCCTGCATTTTTATATATCTGAAAGGGGTACGGGGGTAAAAAACATGGAAAAATAAAAGCCACCTAAATACTTCATCATTATTTCTGCATTTTGTGTGAATTGCTCTCTGCTTTTTTGCAGGTAAATTCATGAACACTTCAATTGTTTTAACACCTCCCTAATTTGAAATGCAGGCTGCCCCCATGGTTTAACAATATTCTCTCCCCCCCCAATTTGCATGTGGGATTTTATCTATGAAGGCTATTGTACATTATTTTAGCCAGCTCCTGTTATTATTTTGGATGTGCATAAACCCCCTCCATGTGGGTTTAATTCCCCACTTGAACTAGCGATAAGATGTGACACTGGTATTTAGAAATATTTCAATTATGTTCCTGTAACAATTGCTTGTTTTCTGTTTCATTTGATTAAAAAAACTAACCCTTTGTAAGCCACCCTTACCATACTATAACGAAAGCTGGTTTAACAACAATGTATCTGATGTCTTTCTTATCCTGGCCATGCATTACCCACGTAGCCTATCCATAAATGATTTCTAAATGGTCTACTTGTGAGGCTTCTGCAATCATGCTTTTGCATTATTCACATAGGCCTACCTGCAGTGCGTTGGCCTACTCCATTCGGCTTGTATCCTTTCCATTTCCAGAGAGCACCTCTGTTCCAGTTACCAAAGAAGCGATCCTGCAAACATATTCAAAATGTTCAGGCCTAATCAATGGTTGGCCTAGGTTATATCTTGCTTTTTGAGAACGTGCCTCACGCATACAATACAATTTACAGGAGCCTAGTATTTGAGGAGTAGTGCGATGCATAAAGGCCTAATTGAAGCCAACTACAGTGAGGGAAAAAAGTATTTGATCCCCTGCTGATTTTGTACGTTTGCCCACTGACAAAGAAATGATCAGTCTATAATTTTAATGGTAGGTTTATTTGAACAGTGAGAGACAGAATATCAACAAAAAAATCCAGAAAAACGCATGTCAAAAATGTTATGAATTGATTTGCATTTTAATGAGGGAAATAAGTATTTGACCCCTCTGCAAAACATGACTTAGTACTTGGTGGCAAAACCCTTGTTGGCAATCACAGAGGTCAGACGTTTCTTGTAGTTGGCCACCAGGTTTGCACACATCTCAGGAGGGATTTTGTCCCACTCCTCTTTGCAGATCTTCTTCAAGTCATTAAGGTTTCGAGGCTGACGTTTGGCAACTCGAACCTTCAGCTCCCTACACAGATTTTCTATGGGATTAAGGTCTGGAGACTGGCTAGGCCACTCCAGGACCTTAATGTGCTTCTTCTTGAGCCACTCCTTTGTTGCCTTGGCCGTGTGTTTTGGGTCATTGTCATGCTGGAATACCCATCCACGACCCATTTTAAATACCCTGGCTGAGGGAAGGAGGTTTTCACCCAAGATTTGACGGTACATGGCCCCGTCCATCGTCCCTTTGATGCGGTGAAGTTGTCCTGTCCCTTTAGCAGAAAAACACCCCCAAAGCATAATGTTTCCACCTCCATGTTTGACGGTGGGGATGGTTTCTTGGGGTCATAGGCAGCATTCCTCCTCCTCCAAACACGGCAAGTTGGGTTGATGCCAAAGAACTCCATTTTGGTCTCATCTGACCACAACACGTTCACCCAGTTGTCCTCTGAATCATTCAGATGTTCATTGGCAAACTTCAGACGGGCATGTATATGTGCTTTCTTGAGCAGGGGGACCTTGCGGGCGCTGCAGGATTTCAGTCCTTCACGGCATAGTGTGTTACCAATTGTTTTCTTGATGACTATGGTCCCAGCTGCCTTGAGATCATTGACAAGATCCTCCTGTGTAGTTCTGGGCTGATTCCTCACCGTTCTCATGATCATTGCAACTTCACGAGGTGAGATCTTGCATGGAGCCCCAGGCTGAGGGAGATTGACAGGTCTTTTGTGTTTCTTCCATTTGCGAATAATCACAGAAACTGTTGTCACCTTCTCACCAAGCTGCTTGGCGATGGTCTTGTAGCCCATTCCAGCCTTGTGTAGGTCTACAATCTTGTCCCTGACATCCTTGGAGAGCTCTTTGGTCTTGGCCATGGTGGAGAGTTTGGAATCTGATTGATTGATTGCTTCTGTGGACAGGTATCTTTTATACAGGTAAGAAACTGAGATTAGGAGCACTCCCTTTAAGAGTGTGCTCCTAATCTCCGTTCGTTACCTGTATGAAAGACACCTGGGAGCCAGAAATCTTTTTGATTGAGAAGGGGTCAAATACTTATTTCCCTCATTAAAATGCAAATCAATTTATAACATTTTTGACATGCATTTTTCTGGATATTTTTGTTGTTATTCTGTCTCTCACTGTTCAAATAAACCTACCATTAAAATTATAGACTGATAATATCTTTGTCAGTGGGCAAACGTACAAAATCAGCAGGGGATCAAATACTTTTTTCCCTCACTGTACTAAAATGTCCAAACCTATTGAGCAAACACTGGATTTTTTAAAAACAATTTTTTTAACTGTTTCTCTCACTCTTTACTGTAGCCTATGCGATTTAATAAACTGTAGTGTGAATCCACAATGGACTAGGATGAGAATTTTCCAACGCAAGACCATCATTAACCTATAGAACTTGAGACAAACATGCAATATTAAGCCATGGAAGGCTTTGATTTGCCAGTGAATGGCTAAGCCCTCATCACACCTACAACTTGTTTATTAATTCAAACCCAGCCGTTTCGTGCCACCGCCCCGCCAGCTATTGCGCCCATAATATTTCTGACACACCTACGGACCTCTAAAGCTACCACAACGCTTAGATTCACCATTGCATTAGGTTTGTTATAATAGAACCCAAGTTGACAAATGTCTATGTACTACAAAATTGACCAGCCAGGGCACACGCATGCGCACACGCACACACAAATAAAAAAACAGACCTTGTTCACTAATGTGAATCCTGCTGTCAGTCTCACTCACTAATTAGCTCCCATTCTGAGGCACGGTCTCCTCAAACACACATGGACACACACACACACTTGCTGCTGTCTGTCAGCCTTCTCACTAAATAATCACTCACAGGGCTCTCTTTATCAGTTTCCTCTGCATCTCCCAATCTCTCCTGGTGTCTCGGAAGCGACCCCTGACAGCTAGAATGGCGCTGGCCTGGGATGAGTTGAGCTGAATGATGGCCAGAAACAGCGAGAAGGGGACCACTGAGCTGAGAGAGAGAGGAGAGTTACAGCTTTACTATTATGACAAACAGCATGGTGGTTCTCATCATCATTCTCCTTATCACGTTGCTTTAGTCCCTCTGAAAACTGGATTGTGATGTTTAAAATGTTCTTTGACTTTAACCAAGGCTGATGGTCTAGTCTTTCTGGTATACCAACAATACCAACAAAAGGTATTTTGAACATACATGTCACGAGTTCTGGGAGTATCACATTATGGCCTGTCTGCAATCAGTACACTGAGCACACTGCATCTGTCCTTCTGTCTGTATCTCAGCTGCAGCTGGACAGATACACAGCCACCTTCCAATGGGGCTGTCACTGAATATCAGCGAAAGATAGTTATGCTTTCATCCTCTGGTGAATCTGGTACACAATCCCTTAATTCTTTGACTTCCTCCTCATCATCCCTCTGTTCCCACCCTAGCCCTGTGAATCGTGTTCCTTCACTCCAAACTGGAAGGTATTTTCAGTGTCTGATGCCACATTGCCCACCTCTCTAGTCCCCCTTTGCCCAGCCTCCCCTCTCTCCTTTCACACACCTAGTGGAAGGAAAAATTAGGGCCTTTTCCTAGTCATGTTTCTCTGTTCAAATGTATCGCTGGTGTGAGAGTGCTAGATTTGCCATTTACAATTTATGATTGTCAATTCACAAAAACATTTCTTGAGGATTAAAAAAAAAAAATACAATTGTATTTGTCACATGTGCTGAATACAATCGGTGTAGACTCTTCTGTGAAATGCGTACTTACAAGCTCTTTCCCAACAATGCAGAGTTAAAAAGTAAGTTTTTTTAAAGGAAAGAAAATAGTAACACAATAAAATAATAATAACGAGGCTATATACAAGGAGTACCGGTACCGAGTCAATGTGCAGGGGTACGAGGTAGTTGGCGTAATTGAGGTATTATGTACATGTAGGTAGGGGTAAAAGTGACTAGGCAACCAGGATATATAATAAACAGAGTAGAAGCAGCGTATGTGAAGTGTGTCTGTGTGTGGCGTCAATATGCATCTGTGTGTGTTTTGTGTGTGTGAGCGTATGTAAGGTGGGAGTGTGTTTGACACTCTAACACTCATACAGTATACAGTGTAGTATGTGTGAGTGTGTGGGTAGAGTCCAGTGAGTGTGCATATTTTTATTTAACTAGGTAAGTCAGTTAAGAACAAATTCTTATTTTACAATGACTACCTACCCCGGCCAAACCCTCCCTTAACCCGGACGACGCTGGGCCAATTGTGTGCCGCCCTATGGGACTCCCGATCATGGTAGGTTGTGATCGAAGCAGGGCCTGTAATGACGCCTCTAGCATTGAGAGGCAGTGCCTTAGACCGCTGCGCCACTCGGGAGCCAAAAGACAAAGGAGAGCCAGTGCAAGAATGCCAATGCAAATAGTACGGATAGCCATATGATTAACTGTTCACCTGTTTTATGGCTTGGGGGTAGAAGCTGTTCAGGAGCCTTTTGGTCCCAGATTTGGCGCTCCGGTACCGCTTGCCGTGCGGTAACAGAGAGAACAGTCCATGACTTGGGTGGCTGGTGTCTTTAAAAAAATGTAGGGCCTTCCTCTGACACCCCCTTGTATGGTGGTCCTGGATGGCAGGGAGCTCGGCCCCAGTGATGTACTCAGTGATGTCATCCAAACAATGCTCAAATAATGACAAATTGGGTAGTTAAGACTACCCTCTGTAGCGCTTTATGATTGGATGCCAAGCAGTTGCCATACCAGGCAAAGATGCTCTCAATAGTGCAGCTGTATAATCTTTTGAGGATCTGAGAGCCCATGCCAAATCTTTTCAGCCTCCTGAGGGGAAGAGGTGTTGTCGTGCCCTCTTCACGACTGTGTTGGTGTGTTTGGACCATGATAAGTCCTTAGTGTTGTGGACACTGAGGAACTTGAAGCTCTCGACCGCTCCACTACAGCTCTGTCAATGTGAATGAGGGAGTGCTTGGCCCTCTGTTTCCTGTAGTCCATGATCAGCTCCTTCGTCATGCTGATGTTGAGGGAGAGATTGTTGTCCTGGCACCACACGGCCAGGTCTCTGACCTCCACCCTGTAGGCTGTCTCATTGTCGTCGGTGATCAGGCCTACCACCGTCGTGTCGTCAGCAAACGTAATGATGGTGTTGTAGTTGTGCAGTCGTGGGTGATCAGGGAGTACCAGAGGGGACTAAGCACGCACCACTGAGGGGCCTCCATGTTGCCTACCCTCACCACCTGCGGGCAGCCAGTCAGGAAGTTCAGGATCCAGTTGCAGAGGGAGGTGTTTAATCACAAGGTCCTTAGCTTAGTGATGAGCTTAGAGGACACTATGGTGTCTCCCGGGTGGCGCAGTGGTCTAGGGCACTGCATCGCAGTGCTAGCTGCGCCACCAGAGTCTCTGGGTTCGCGCCCAGGCTGGGCTGGGTTCGCGCCCAGGCTCTGTCGCAGCCGGCCGCAACCGGGAGATCCGTGGGGCGACGCACAATTGGCATAGCGTCGTCCGGGTTAGGGAGGGTTTGGCCGGTAGGGAGGGTTTGGCCGGTAGGGATATCCTTGTCTCAGTATGTAAAAATGTAATAAAATGTATGCACTCTACTGTAAGTCGCTCTGGATAAGAGCGTCTGCTCTTGGCCGGTAGGGATATCCTTGTCTCAGTATGTAAAAAATGTAATAAAATGTATGCACTCTACTGTAAGTCGCTCTGGATAAGAGCGTCTGCTAAATGACTAAAATGTAAAATGTGTTGAACGCTGAGCTGTAGTCAATGAACAGCATTCTCATGAAGGTGTTCCTTTTGTCCAGGTGGGAAAGGGCAGTGTGAAGCCCAATAGAGATTGCGGCATGTGGATCTGATTGCGTCATCTGTGGATCTGATTGCGTCATCTGTTGGGGAGGTATGCTAATTGGAGTGGGTCCAGGGTGTCTGGGATGATGGTGTTGATGTGTGCCTTTTCAAAGCATTTCATGGCTACAGATGTGAGTGCTACGGGGCGATAGTCATTTAGACAGGTTACCTTGGCGTTCTTGGACAGAGTGGTCTGCTTGAAACATAGTGGTGGTCTTCTTGAAACATGTAGGTATTAGACTGATTCAGGGACAGATGTAAAATGCGCACCTGCCATTACAAGGGCATAGGCCTATAGGTCTCATGGGTAGTAGCCTACAACTGCAAAGTTTTTTAGAACATCAAGTTTACTGTTGGCTGAATACATGGCTACTAGCAAATCAAATCAAATCAAATTTTATTAGTCACATACACATGGTTAGCAGATGTTAATGCGAGTGTAGCGAAATGCTTGTGCTTCTAGTTCCGACAATGCAGTAATAACCAACAGTAATCTAACCTAACAATTCCACACTACTACCTTACACACACACAAGTGTAAGGGATAAAGAATATGTACATAAAGATATATGGATGAGTGGTGGTACAGAACGGCATGGCAGATGCAGTAGATGGTATAGAGTACGGTATATACATATGAGATGAGTACTGTAGGGTATGTAAACATAAAGTGGCATAGTTTAAAGTGGCTAGTGGTACATGTATTGCATAAAGATGGCAAGATGCAGTAGATGATATAGAGTACAGTATATATACATATGAGATGGGTAATGTAGGGTATGTAAACATTGTATTAAGTGGCAGTGGCTATTCTTTTTTGTTGCATTAGCAATCTAGTTGATGTGTTTTGAGTTTGAACTTCCTCAGATGTTGAACCCCAAATGAATTAGCCTATGATATTAGTTAGTGCACATAAAGATGTATGTAATTAATCTCTATTAAACAAAAAAAAGTCCAAATTACACTATATTACTATAGTGTAATTGTCAACCCAAAAGTCATGACAATCTGGATTAGGTGCACATAAAAAATATCTGTAATCATGCATTCCCCGGGGTTCCGCTAGCGGAACTCCTCCCACATTCCACTGAAAAGGCAGAGCGAGAAATTCAAAAAATATTTTTGAGAAATATTTAACTTTCACACATTAACAAGTCCAATACAGCAAATTAAAGATAAACATCTTGTGAATCCAGTCAACATGTCCGATTTTTAAAATGTTTTACAGCGAAAACACCACGTATATTTATGTTAGCTCACCACCAAATACAAAAAAGCACAGACATTTCTTTCACAGCACAGGTAGCTTGCACAAAACCAACCAAACTAACCAAGAACCACCAAACTAACCAAGAAACAACTTCATCAGATGACAGTCTTATAACATGTTATACAATAAATCTATGTTTTGTTCGAAAAATTTGCATATTTGAGGTATAAATCAGTTTTACATTGCAGCTACCATCACAGCTACCATCACAAATAGCACCGAAGCAGCCAGAGTAATTATAGAGACCAACGTGAAATACCTAAATACTCATCATAAAACATTTCTGAAAAATACATGGTGTACAGCAAATGAAAGACAAACATCTTGTGAATCCAGCCAATATTTCAGATTTTTTAAGTGTTTTACAGCGAAAACACAATATAGCATTATATTAGCTTACTACAATAGCCAACCACACAACTACATTGATTCAAGGCAACAGTAGCGATAGCGACAAAACCAGCAAAATATATTAATTATTTCACTAACCTTCATAAACTTCATCAGATGACAGTCCTATAACATCATATTACACAATACATATATGGTTTGTTCGAAAATGTGCATATTTAGAGCTGAAATCCGTGGTTATACATTGTGAAAATGTAGCAACTATTTTCCAGAATCTCCGGATATATTTCTGACACTCACCTATTCTGACCAAATAACTATTCATAAACTTTACTAAAAAATACATGTTGTACAGGAAATGATAGATACACTAGTTCTTAATGCAATCGGCGTGTTAGAATTCTAAAAATAACTTCAGTACGACATACAGCTTACGTAATAGCGAGAGAGCGCCCAAAATCAAGGCGGAAAACACAACTACACATTTTCGACAGAAATAGGAAATAACATCATAAATGGGTCCTACTTTTGTTGAGCTTCCATCAGAATCTTGTACAAGTGGTCCTTTGTCCAGAACAATCGTTGTTTGGTTTTAGAATGTCCTTTTTCCCTCTCGAATTAGCAAGCAAAACTAGCCAAGTGGCGCGAAGCTGTCCATCGTGAACAAACGCAGAGAACGGAACACGCCAAAACTCCCGAAAAAATGTCAATAATCTGATAAAACTATATTGAAAAAACATACTTTACGATGATATTATCACATTTATCAAATAAAATCAAAGCCGGAGATATTAGACGTCTATAACGAATGCTTTTCAGAAGCCAATACTGATGACCTTCCTGCGCCTTCCTGAACAAAGGAATTTGGGGTCATGTCATTCCAAGACCTCTCTTTTGACCATAGATATAGCTATACACCCCATTTCACCTCTCACAGCCTATTGACATCTAGTGGAAGGCGTATGAAGTGCATGTATACTAATAGATTTCAAGCAAATTTATAGGGAGGCCCTGGAACAGAGCCTCGATTTCAGATTTTTCACTTTCTGACAGGAAGTTTGCTGCAAAATGAGTTCTGTTTTACTCACAGATATAATTCAAACGGTTTTAGAAACTTGAGAGTGTTTTCTATCCAATAGTAATAATAATATGCATATTGTACGAGCAAGAATAGAGTACGAGGCCGTTTAAATTGGGAACGATTTTTTCCCAAAGTGAAAATAGCGCCCCCTATCCTCAACAGGTTTTAAGCAACTTATTTCTTGAATAACTCAGTGTTCTATTTATTATACCTCACTAGGAATGACTGTATAAGATGATTACTCATGATTTGAGTCTGACCAAATCATGGGCTGGTGCCACCAACTGTAAAAGTTTGTGGCACCAGTGACCAGGGGAAATGTTAGTCTGGAGCACTGTAATAGTAATTAACACTTAGGGTAGGTGATGATTATGGGGAACATGTTAGTCTGGAGCCCTGTAATAGTAATTAACACTTAGGGTAGGTGTTGATTCAGGGGAACATGTTAGTCTGGAGCACTGTAATAGTAATTAACACTTAGGGTAGGTGATGATTCAGGGGAACATGTTAGTCTGGAGCACTGTAATAGTAATTAACACTTAGGGTCGGTGATGATTCAGGGGAACATGTTAGTCTGGAGCACTGTAATAGTAATTAACACTTAGGGTAGGTGATGATTCAGGGGAACATGTTAGTCTGGAGCACTGTAATAGTAATTAACACTTAGGGTAGGTGTTGATTCAAAGGAACACTAATTTGCAATACAGCCTAAATTGTTAGCTTGGATTTTATAACGTACAGTACCAGTCCAAGGTTTGGACACACCTACTCATTCCAGGGTTTTTCTTTTTTTATAATATTTTCTACATTGTATAATAATAGTGAAGACATCAAAACTATGTAACACATATGGAATCATGTAGTAACACCCTTTGCCTTGATGACAGCTTTGAACATTCTTGGCATTCTCTCAACCAGCTTCATGAGGTAGTCACCTGGAATGCATTTCAATTAACAGGTGTGCCTTGTTAAAAGTTCATTTGTGGAATTTCTTTCCTTAATGTGTTTGAGCCAATCATTTGTGTTGTGACAAGTTAGGGGTGGTATACAGAAAATAACCCTATTTGGTAAAAGACCAAGTCTATTATGGCAAGAACAGCTCAAATAAGGAAGGAGATACGACAGTCCATCATTACTTTAAGACATGAAGGTCAGTCAATCTGGAGAATTTCAAGAACTTTGAAAGTTTCTTCAAGTACAGTCGCAAAAACCCTCAAGCGCTATGATGAAACTGGCTCTCATGAGGACCGCCACAGGAAGGCCAGTGGTGTAAAGTACTACTTAAGTAATTTTTGGGGGTGTCTGTACTTTACTTTCCTATTTATATTTTTGACAACTTTTACTTTTACTTTGCTACATTCCTAAAGACAATAATGTATTTTTTACTACATACATTTTCCCTGACACTTGTTACATTTTGAATGCTTAGCAGGACAGGAAAATGTGGTCTAATCCACATACTTTTCAAGAGAACATCTCTAGTCATCCGTACTGCCTCTACTCTGGTGGACCCACTAAACACATGTTTCTTTGTAAATTCTGTCTTAGCCAGGGGCACACTCCGACACTATCTGTAAATAAAAATAACAAGAAAATGTGTCCGTCTGCTTTGCTTAATATAAGAAATTTGAAATGATTTATACTTGTATATTTTAGCGATTACATTTACTTTGAATACTTAAGTGTAAATATTCAACTCAATTTTAGACTTTTACTCAAGTAGTATTTTACTGGGTGACTTTCACTTTTACTTGAGTCATTGTCTGTTAAGGTATCTTTACTTTTAATCAAGTATGACAATTGGGTACTTTTTCCACCACCGAGGAAGACCCAGAGTTACCTCTGCTGCAGAGGATATGTTCATTAGAGTTAACTGCACCTCAGATTGCAGTCCAAATAAATGCTTCACAGAGTTCAAGTAACAGACACATCTCAACATCAACTGTTCAGAGGAGACTGCGTGAATCAGGCCTTCATGGTTGAATTGCTGCAAATAAACCATTACTAAAGGACACCAATAAGAAGAAGAGACTTGCTTGGGCCAAGAAACACAACCAATGGACATTAGACCGGTGGAAATCTGTCCTTTGGTCTGATGAGTCCATATTTTAGATTTTAGGTTCCAACCGCCGTGTCTTTGTGAGATGCAGAGTTGGTGAACGGATGATCTCTGCATGTGTGGTTCCCACCATGAATCATGGAGGAGGTGTGATGGTGTGGGGGTGCTTTGCTAGTGACACTGTCTGTAATTTATTTAGAATTCAAGGCACACTTAACCAGGATGGCTACCACAGCATTCTGCAGCGATATGCCATCCCATCTGGTTTGTGCTTAGTGTGACTATCATTTGTTTTTCAACAGGACAATGACCCAACACACCTCCAGGCTGTGTAAAGGCTATTTGACCAAGAAAGAGAGTGATGGAGTGCTGCATCAGATGAGCTGGCTTCCAAAATCACCTGACCACAACCCAATTGAGATGGTTTGGGATGAGTTGGTCCCCACAGTGAAGAAAAAGCAGCCAATAAGTGCTCAGCATATGTGGGAACTTCTTCAAGACTGTTGGAAAAGCATTCCAGGTGAAGCTGGTTGAGAGAATGCCAAGAGTGTGCAAAGCTGTCATCAAAGCAAATGATGGCTACTTTGTTTAACACTTTTTTGGTTAGTACATGATTCCATATGTGTTATTTCATAGTTTTGGTGTCTTCACTATTATTCTACAAAGTAGAACATTGTAAAAAATAAAAACACAATTATAGTGTTGAGTTGTACTTCGAGTGGTGTTTTTACATGAGCTGGTTAAAAAAGAGTAGGAGGACCATGTCTCATCAGTCACTGGTGCAGAAATGATTGAGAAACACAACTGTTCTGCCAATGTTATGTGTCAGTACTAGTGCCTGTGTCTAGGTAGGCTGTGTAGGGTCAGGGTGTATGTGTGGGGCTGGGGTATGTGTGTATGGCTGGTGGCCTGCACAGTGATGTGGGCTGGTTTGGATAAAATACCAGGATTCTTGACCCAGTCTGTCCCTGACCACACACATACATATACTATATTTGTAAATACACAATGAATATACCGATGTGTAATTCAACACTTACAGAGTTGTGGGGAGCAGCAAATTGACACTAAAATGTGTAGCTATCATCCTGTTCTCTATAATCTCAAATTCAGTGTGTAGTTCATGTGGACTTGCTATCACCCCCTAGGGGGGAAAGAAGACACATACAGTACCATATTAAAAGACACATCTTGCACAACTGACTCTGGTCACAAACAAGCCAAATAGATTTGTGGCTCAAAAGAAATACACAGCACGAAAGAAAGTAATGTAAGATTCTTTATTGCAGGGCACTCCAACCCTGTTCCTGGAGCGCTACCGTCGTGTAGGTTTTCGCTCCAACCCCAATCTAGTGCAACTGATTCTAATAATTAGCTGGTTGATAATCTGAATCAGGTTAGTTACAACTGGGGTTGAAATTAACCTACAGGAGGGTAGCTCTCCAGGAACAGGGTTGGAGAGCCCTGCTTTAAGTATCACAAACCTTTCCCGCCTGTACGATCTGCTGGTCTCCCCTGCTCATCAAGTCTGCCGTCTTTCCCCTCAATAGCCAACACTGCCACTGTCACCCTATGAGAGAAAGGGTTACATAAGTGATTGCTTACAGTATTCAATAACTACATATCATTTCTGTCAACACCTTAAAGACTATCAACATAGCCTGTATGAAAATGTGTTAATTCAAGGTAAAATATGTTCTCCACTGCACTGTGATACTCAAATAGAAGTAAAAATTTAGCTAATGAAGACAGTAGAGTTGCACCAACCCCTGGCTGGCAGCATACTCGCCCAGGTCTTGGTAGAAGATGGTGGAGTAGAGGAAATATCGAGCTTGTTGATTGTTGTCCTCCACCTCCAGATTCCCCAGGTCTGTGTAGGCCTTTCCATCTGTGCAAATAATCACCTGGGAAGACAACAATATATTCCATTGGTACGAAGTCATAAACAAGACAGATACAGTATGTATTCAGTGGCACTGGAACTATAGGACTGTCTGACTTTTGACCCTGGTTGCCGAGATGCCATCGCTATGGCTACAAGCTGGACCTAGAGCCGAGGCACCACTCTTAGACAATCTTTTAATGAAAAGAGAAGAGTGTCAACATACCGTTATTTCATTAAATTATTCCTTCATTGGACCAGTTTTAAAATAAGTCCATGGCTTATTTACTCTTGGACCACATGGGCCCTTGATTTAAAATGTAGAGTTTTGTTTGTTCCCTTATTGCCTCTCTCCCGTAACCTTAGAATCTCGGCACCCCACAAAAAACGCGAGGAGAACTTTTCCTATCCATGCAGTCACCTTGCAAGACAAACATCTTAAGTACCTTAAGATACTGATCAAAAAAACTTCAGATTCACAGCCAAGTATTGGATGAATGCGTCCAAATATTGACTCAAAATCAGAGGAGGCTGGTGGGAGAAGCTATAGGAGGATGGGCTCATTGTAATGGCTGGAATGGAATGAATGGAACGGTATCAAACAAATGGAAACCACAATTCCATGCCAGCCATTACAATGAGTCTGTCCTCCTATAGCTCCTCCCACCAGCCGCATGTGAAATGTCACACAGAAAACACAGATTTAATACATACAGCCAATGAATGTAAAGAGCATGAAAACACAATTTCATTAGATATCAACAAGCAGAAATAGTAAATCATGTCAATGGGAAACGGATGTAACATTACACCTGATTGTTGAATGTAAGAGTCCTAATCACATATGTGGTTGTCTCTCGCCCAGCTTCTGAACACTCTGTAAGACTGCTTCCTGACCAAACTGGTTTAAAACCCACATTGGCGTTATCATTAACAGCGTCTACACAGCCACAGACCATTGTCAATTCTAGCAAGGCACATTATTGTGAATCTGCCAACAAATCTGTCACAAGTGCAGCACATAGGCTGAACCACTTAGTATTTAATTTACTGGTAGTGACTTCGATCATCACAATATCTCCCAAATGTAGCCACTAATGCCCATCAAAATAATCAAAGATGGTTGACCTGAAGATGTGGTCTGTAGATTGGCTGTTTCCCTTCAAACACCTGGGCCAAGATAGAGAAAGAATTTCACTGCTCATCTTAATCTCCCAAAGAGGGTTGTAGTCAGTACATACTGTGGTCTGTATAAATGGTCAATACATACCCGGCTTCACAAGGGGGGAAAAGGGGGCTTAGGCCCCTCAGTTGAAACTTGTGCCCCCTCAGTTTTAGTTTAATGTCCCTATATACAAATTGCTAAAAAGTTCAAGCGATTGAGTGACAGGTTTGCGCAAAATCTGTATCTCCACTGCCATGTGTCAGCACAATGGACAGAGCACGCCGTGGTGTGTGTCGGGGGGCTTTGGAATTGGAAAGCCACTGGGGCGGTTAGGTATGACTCCTTTGGGTTTCCGTAAAAAGTGGGGAAAAAGGCTTCTCATCTGTGGTAGGCTAAGTGAATAACTTGATACGCCTCCACCTGTAATATTTGATTTTGATTGATAAGGGCGGGGTCAAGTTCACCATTGAAGCAGCTTCACTCAACTCTGCCTCACGCGCCACCAATACAGACTTTAGTTAGCTTCTTAGCTAGCTGTAAAAAGCATTAGTGCTATTAGCCTTAGCCTATTTAGCTAGCTCGAACCAGCTGCCATGATGGATATCAGAAATTGGCTTCCCAAACAAAGCCAATTGGAGTAGGAGAGCAATGAGCAGCAGCAGCATCAAACCACCACAGAGGCCGCCACCAAGCCCGGCTATCTCTGCGCCAGGGTAATGGCTCGTTAGCCCCCTGCACCACCGACTGCTCATGACGATCTTGGAACAGAGGAGCCAGCCCAGGTTAGCCTAGAATCCTACCGTAGTTGCAGATTCTCTGTACAAACTTTTTTAATTTAATAGCATCTAGTTCATAGGAAGAGAATGGACCGGACAACTGGCTACTGTATCAGTGGTTGTTAAAGTTGTGGTGGCATTGTGAAGTTCCTCTCTGACATCGAATGCACGTGTTCGTACAACACAGATGTAACACAACTTACTCCAGGCAAAAGCAACGGATCTTTACACTGCAGTCAAAGTGGTCCGAAGTGGGTTGGAGTGCGTCGAAAAGCTGAGGTGTGACAGCGAGTTCGAAGCCGTTTGGGCCACCACCTCCAAGCAAACGATGATGTTGTGCGAGTACAAATCTCCAGCTATATGGTGGACAGTACAGTAGGCCAGCGACACAGAGGAGAAGAGACCGAGTCTAAAAGACTGTTCTTCAGCACGTTGAATGCTGTCATTGGTGAGAATGTCAGAAGGATTCAGCGAATGCAACAGCCAACTGGTGGAGTCCTTGTGTGCCCTTTGACCCAGAGAGCCAGGACTTTCTAGATGTGAAAAAGGTGAAACCACTGCTGGATCTAAGCAAAACAAATTTGGTGGAAGCTGAGTTTAGTGTCGCTCCCCAGTTTTTGCAGACTGAAATCGCCTGCTCCAAATGGACCCCACTTGATATCCTGCAATGATTCTCTAGGCCTCTCTCCGCTATGCCGACCGTGCTTACTACATTGAAACATGGATTGACTTTTGGGGCGTCCACAGCCACATGCGAGAACTCATTTTCCATTGTGATATATTCCGTTTATTGTGATATAGCATGATATAAGCAACACTCAATATAATTCCAATGCAAGAACCCAAACCCCCTGGGTATAGCTACATATCAGTATGTTTCATCATAGAAATAGATACATTCTATTATGATTTTCTTGGTAGGCTATTGGTTTTCGTGGTTGTAAATGGAACTGTACGTATTGGAAACGTGTTTATGGTAGGCTGGCATTGCTTAATTGATTACTCGAATTTGATCCACAGAAATGTATGATGCCGTAACACAACAGGTTGCTGAACTCATGAGTGGCTAATTTTCCATGTTTGAAGGGGGCAGTATTTATTTGTCAAGACAGCTGTCCATTGCTGCATCTCATTGTTTTGGTCATTTGGATCTCCATTCGCCTTTTGTTCACTGCTAATGTAACTAGCCTAAATGTAGATTGCCATGCCTTATCAATCTGATATTTTGTTTACTAGGCCTACTACTTGGTACCACTGTCTTGTTCTGTTCTCATTTATTTGTTCACATTCGCGGTTGTGTCGGTATTCCAAGCCAAACTGCTATTCAGCATTTAGTTTGCAATTATTCTGGTAAGACAGCTGTGTGTACGGCTGCATTCACATAGGCTGTTTGTAATTGGTGAACAACCCCATCTATCTTGTAGCCTATATTCATTACCAAAACAGCCTTGCTTTAGTGTGTAAGGCACTGTCCGTTGTGATGATACTACGGCAGTGGAGATGCAGATTTTGCGCCAAACTATCTGTCACTTTAAAAGCACTCAATGGTTCTCTGCATTTAAACTTGATGTTTATTGTCGTATGGCTTGATATAAGCAGAATTCAATATAATTCCAATGCAAGAACGCCAATTTCAACTGCCCCCTTTAGTCACTTTATCCTGGCGCCGTGTCTGGGTCAGTATATTCAGCTTCAACCAGCATTGAATGTGAAACTACTTAAAACAAAACAATATTGATTATACAGAACAACATTTATTATGGAGGTATCCCTATCACATTCTTTTAATCTAGCCTTACCAACATGAGACACTCATGTTTCCGACACACACGAGGTATAGCCTTTTCTCTCCTCACCAGCATCTAACTGCATGCTCTAAGCGGGGACGCTTGTGATTGGCCAGCATGTGCATGCCATGCAGAGAGTGAGAGAGCCCGCTTGTGATTGGCCAGCATCTTCTGTGCATGTAGAGTGAATGAATGGACTTCAGCGCCTCTCATTGGAGGAGGTACTGTAGTCTAGTTTTTGTTGTATTAACAGAGTGTCAAAGAAAGGAGAAAATTGCAGCCACTTGCGATATGGATATTGCACATGCCAATATCTCAATTTCAATCTGAATTCGATTAATCGTGCAGCCTTCTATGCAGCCCTTTATGGTGAGCACTGCGATTAGACACAAGTTGAATAACACAATAATTGAATAACATGGATTTCTAAATTTATTTTGCAACGCTCGCGCACGCGACGTGTCTGGTCTGGTCAGCATGTAAGAATCAGGCAACAAGACTAGGGATTCTGGACAGGACCTCAAAGGAAGGTCTTGGTGGCAAGACTGGAGCTAGAAGTATAGAGAATCATATGTCAAAGCTGGTTGTCTTCAGGGTGCGAATTACGGGGGAGCCGGGGGAGGCTCATCTGCCCCGAATGATACATTAGCTCCTCTAAATGCAAATATGTTTTACAGTGGTAAATATGAAAATAAAAGCTTCCAAATGAAACAAACACCCCCAACTCTCTGTCATGGTTTAAACCATTTACTTCTACGTGGCTGTATATACCGTCTCCATGTCCACGGAGCTAACCACTTAGTAGCGCCGAATTTGACCTCAGCTGAGCTCCTTTAAACGCATAGATTTTCCCTTGTACTTGCTCATTTTTGCCGTTTGTTTGCCATTCCTCCTTGATAATTTTTTTTTGCCTTTATTCCAATGCATTAGATGTATCTGTTGATGTATCACTGTTTGCTTTTGTCAGTCAGCTGTTTAGAGCGCTCATTGCTTTGTTTTTCAGGTGCGTGCGGGTATTGGTGTTCTCTATGCCGTCCGTGGCCATAAGAAGTATACCATTTCTTTTGCTTTATTATTTTCTATCAATATTTTATTTCCTGGATCAGCTGATGATGGCCGCCAATATCACTAGGCAACTATCCTACAGCTAGACACCAATGCGCATCCAATCCATCCAACATCAATGACAGTAGGCCTGTAGTTGACTCTTTTGGTAAGAAGCATTCGATTCTGCAAAGGCATACGCCTACATTATTTTGGATTTGTGTTGCCCATGAGAACTGTTTTTACGTCTAAACATAATGAAATGGTACATAGGCATAGTTACACTTACAGTGCATTTTCAGAGATTTCTAAGATCCAGGAATCATACAGGTTTTAAGTTCAATGTTCTGATGTTCTAATAATTACAAATAACACTGTCATGAATGTCAATGTAAGGAAAGGAAAGTAGTGTTTTGTGTCACACGATCTGTGAAGACTCCAAGCATTCAATTCATGAATTATGGACAACTCATGAACTATGGTACAAACATGTTTTGATTCAACTGGTGTATTATATTGAATGTAGGGTACCTGTTCCGCACGTGTTCATGTGTGTAAAATTGCCTCTGCTGAGAAGATAGGCTACCGGCAGTGGTGTAGGTCTAGTGGAGGGTGAACGCAACTAAACGCAGTTTACCCACCTTTTTCAGAAAAAATGCCCACCTATTTTTTTTTACAACTACATTAATGGCTACCGGTATCCCCAGTTGAAGTTCATGGTAATAGGCCTACACATTGTAGCCTAGTCTAGTAAAATGACTGTGTTTTATGGTGACCATCCCGTTTTTCCCTGGACAGTTTCAGACCCATTTGGGGGGTGTCCCGACTTTTCAGGATACCAAAAAGGTGCATTTGTCAGTAAGCTGCATCAATTAACGTAGGCCTAATCAATGATAATCGTCCGATGTCATTAGGCACTCTTTTTGGTGTTTTGTAAACAGATATCTATTTCCATTCATCTAATGGCGCAAGTGTACATCCATTGCATTGTTATGATTATTTTGGTGTGGACGAACATGCACAGGTAGCCTACTTTTTGAAGTGATTTGTTTGGCAATCAGATGAAAGTATCATGACTGTTGTGTTCATGCTACATTAAAATGGTATATCATTTTTACCGTTAAATTGTCTTTATTATTAGGCCCATACATCTTTTTGCACTAAATAGAGACCACTTCGAATGTCACGGTGTAATTCATGCTCTGGTTGTCACGGTGTAATTCATGCTCTGGTTGTCATCATAATCTTTGCCATACATACTCAAATGATTGGCATCTTACCATTCAAACAATGAATCCTGATCTAGGATAACTTTTCAAAACATGAAATTATTTGGCTTGCTCTAAAAGGATTTGGCTAAAAGCAAATCTACCCGCTAACTGGGGTGGGGAAACTGGCTCCACAGTATATATTATAATTCAGAAATGTTCACAAGTTGTTCACTGTTTTCACAAGAGACAGACTGACACACATTTTCTGTTTTGACTGAGTTTGTCATCACATGCAAGACTCTTTGTTTTGTTGGCATCTTAATATGTGGATAGCATGAATGCCAGTATTGTCTGACTATACTATCTTTAAGCCTACCAAAGAATGTCTCTTTAAAGCACATTGACCAGTCATCTGACTCCACTGTTGACGGTGGTGTTTAAATGCTTCATCCCTTCCCCACTGCATTCTGGGATATTGTATGAGTAGTCTGGATCCCATGGTGACCCCCAATGTCTGGTTCCTCCTTCGGAAGGTCAGCCTCTGGTTATTGGAAGGGAAGGGGTGCCTGGGATTGGCAGGATGTAAGCAGGTGATTGAGATCGCATGAATGGAGGAAGTAGAGCTGAGGAAGGTAGAGATGGACACAATGTTAGCCACAATACTGATACAATGTCAAGAGTTCACTCATGATTTTTGAGACTCCAATTGAACTGAATATAAAAATGACATTATTGCTAGGCAAACCTGTCAAAACAAAGTTGTATTTGTCACATGCTTACTTACAAGGCCTTAATACTTCTTCAGGCTAGGGTCTATTTTTCTCCATTTCTGCCTGACTGACGTGCCCAAAGTAAACTGCCTGTTGTTTAGGCCCTGAAGCCAGGATATGCATATAATTGGTACCATTGGAAAGAAAACACTCTGAAGTTTGTAGAAATGTTAAAATAATGTAGGAGACTATAACACAATAGATATGGTAGGAGACAATCCAACGAAAAACCGACCAGAATTTTTTTTTTTTGAGAGCCCATGATCTTCCATTAGAACGTATAGGGAAAAAATGTAATCTAGCTCCCAGTATGCAATTCTTATGGCTTCCACTGGATGTCAGTGGTCTTTGTTCAAGGTTTTAGGCTTGTTTCTTCCCAAATGAGGAAGAATTATGAGTTTTAGTACTAGGATACAGACTTCGAAATTAGTCTATGCGCGCCGCGACGAAGTGTCACGAAGAATGACGCTGGATGGACGAAGCAGGTACGGGGAGTAAAACATTTAAAAATAACGGACATACACAAGACATGAACAGCGTCAAGAACATAAACTAAGACAAAAACAATACAATGAAGCAGCAGGGAACCGAGCTAGGGAACTGACAAATATAGGGGAGGAAATAACAGGTGATGAATGAGTCCAGATGAATCCAATAACGCTGATGCGTGTGACGAGGGAAGGCAGGTGTGAGTGATGGATGGCAGGAACGTGTGATGCAGGGTAATCTGGCGCCCTCAAGCGCCAGGGGAAGGGAAGAGCAGGAGCAGGCGTGACACGAAGAGGACGCGCACCTGCTAATATTGTTTTCCTATTGAACATACTTCTTTCCGTATGAAATATTATAGTTTAATTACATTTTAGGGTATCTGAGGATTAAATAGAAACGTATTTTGACTTTTTTTAACAAAGTTTAGCGGTAGCATTTTGGATTCCTTTCTCTGCATGTTGAACGAGTGGATTACTCAAATCGATGGCTCCAACTAAACTGACTTTTTGGGATATAAAAGAAGGATTTTATCTAACAAAAACGACACTACATGTTGTAAATGGAACACTTTGGATGACAAATCAGAGGAAGATTTTTAAAAAGTAAGTGAATATTTAATGGCTATTTGTGAATTTATGAAACCTGTGCTGGTGGAAAAATATGTTGATGTGGGGCACCGTCCTCAAACAATTGCATGGCATGCTTTTGCTGTAAAGCCTATTGTAAATCGGACAGTGCAGTTAGATTAACAAGAATTTAAGCTTTTAACCGATTTAAGACACTTGTATGTTCCTAAATGTTTAATATCCATAATTTTAATGATTATTTATTTGAATTGCGCGCCCTCCAGTTTCACCGGAAGTTGTCTCGCTAGTGGGACGCCTATCCCAGAGAGGAACCAACAATGCAGTTTAAGAAATAGAGTTAAGAAAATTACATAACAATAACGAGGCTATATACAGGGTGTACCGAGTCAATGTGTGGGGGTACAGTTTAGTCAAGGTAATTTGTAAAGTGACTATGCATAGATAAAACAGCGAGTAGCAGCAGGTTAAAAACAAAGGGGCAGTGTAAAAACAAAGGGGGGGGAGTCAATGTAAATAGTCCGGATGGCCATTTGATTCATTGTTCAGCAGTCTTATGGCTTTGGGGTAGAAACTGTTAAGGAGCTTTTTGGACCTAGACTTGGTGCTCTGGTACCGCTTGCCGTGCGGTAGCAGAGAGAACAGTCTATGACTTGGGTAACTGGAGTCTTTGACATTTTTTGGGGCCTTCCTCTGAGCTGTTTGAGATGTGAGCTGTTTGAGCGAGCCTGGAACATCAACTCCTCATCTAAGATGGAAGGCTGCATTCTCAAACAGTGGGGAGGAGTTGGGAGCTCTCTTCACCTCACCATTTTTAAATGTGATTTTCTGCTCTGGAAAGGGGGCTGTTGTTTTTGAGATTCTGAGGAGGGTGCTGGAGGGGTAGGACTGCAGGGACACGCTCTGTTTGGGGAGGGAGGGGAGCTGGGAGAGATGAGAGACAGAGCATTGTTAATGTGGACTACACAAGATTCATTAATGAACTGGAAAACATTAGTTGGTTCACTGACAAGAGTTCGGTGGTCTTTTTGTACACAGCAGTATCTAGGGTAGGGGTGGTAGCAGTGAACAATGTTAGCAAGATTTCATTTGAAGTGTGCCGGAAAAATCATAACTTACCTGAGCATTTAATTGCAATTGGTGATTTCCTTTTGACAAACCGACAGGCAAACTCCATTGGTGGCCATACCACTTAAGGTAAGGACAGTCACCCTGACGTAGACATTTCTATCAAAATGCCAAACTCTTATTTCTAAGCCTTCTTATGTCATTGTGATTGTGAATAAGTCTTGATTTATTACAGCTGATGCAAGCTATGACAAGCATTTCGCTACACTCGCAATAACATCTGCTAACCATGTGTATGTGACCAATAAAATTTGATTTGATTTTGATGAAAAAGATGGCTCTGCAGTGGATAGCAGCCGTCTTACGGGCTCCTGACCAATTCTGCTATTTTGTGTGTTTTTATACGCTGATCTTATTTTTAACAAACTTGTCACGCCCTGATCTGTTTCACCTGTCCTTGTGCTTGTCTCCACCCCCCTCCAGGTGGCGCCCATCTTCCCCATTATCCCCTGGGTACTTATACCTGTGTTCTCTGTTTGTCTGTGGCCAGTTCGTCTTGTTTGTCAAGTCAACCAGCGTTTTGTCTCAGCTCCTGCTTTTCCCAAGTCTCTCTTTTTCTTGCCCTCCTGGTTTTGACCCTTGCCTGTCCTGACTCTGAGCCCGCCTGCCTGACCCCTCTGCCTGCCCCTGACCCTGAGCCTGCCTGCCGTCCTGTACCATTGCCCACTACTCTGGATTTTTGACCCCTGCCTGCCTTGACCTGTCGTTTGCCTGCCCCTGTTGCTGTAATAAACATTGCTACTTCAACACAGTCTGCATTTGGGTGTTACCTGAAACATAATGCCTCCGCTATCATTTCTTATGACCGAAAACAGCTTCTAGACATCAGAACAGCGATCACTAACCTCAATTTGGACGAACATACTTCAACCAGTTGGCAGCTCTGGACGTTCTTCTTACTCCGGACCAGGCCTTTATCCCCGGGACTCAAAAGAGGACGTTACGGCGAAAGAGAGGCATGCGACCCGGTTCCCTGACGAGACTACATCGGGAAGCAAATACACCACCATTGGCGAATGTACTGTAATGGGAATAATGTTTGTGCTTTTCTTATACCTAATTTCTGTGTTCTAATCATGTGCTGTTCTAAAAAACAATTTTTGTGTTTATGCACTTGACTAAACAAATCCTCTTATCAGTAGCTGCCATTTGCAGTACGCCCAGACCTTGTTTTGAGAACAAACTAAAGATATCCCAGTTTCAAGGTCTCAGCTTAGAGAGGAGAAGCCTCGTAAGGTGTTGGTCTGTCACAAGTTAAGAAACAGTAGTGGTCGGTCATATGAATGAAACAAAACAATAATGATGAATCAATTATGTTAAATCATGCAAATATAACTTGTCTGTGTATAGCCGTATATAAGACAACTGCTGGGACTGCCCAGAGAGCTCCTGATTGATGTGTACTATGGTGCATTGAGTTGGTTGGAATCTCGCCAGCGTGCTAACAATAAACAATGACTCATTTAAGATTGACTTCGAGTGTCCGTCCCTGTGTAAGAATTTTTCCAGAACAGTACAATCACTGGAGAACAAACTGGATGAGCTCCCTTCGGATCTATCCTATCAACGGGACCTGAAAAACTGTAATATACTATGTTTCTCAGAGTCTTTGCTGAACAAGTACATGGATATACACTGAGTTGCACCCTCTTTTGCCCTCAGAACAATTCATCATGGCATGGACTCTACAAGGTGTCGAAATCGTTCCACAGGGATGCTGGCCCATGTGGACTCCGATGCTTCCCACAGACGTGTCAAGTTGGCTGGATGTCCTTTGGGTGGTAGACCATTTTTAATACACACAGGAATCTGTTGAGTGTTAAACACTCAAACCGGTTCAGATACACTATTATTTATTTATTTTTATATATTTAACTTGGCAAGTCAGTTTATTCTTATTTACAATGACTGCCTACCCCGGCCAAACCCGGACGACACGGGGGCAATTGTGCGCCAGCGTATGGGACTCCCAATCACGACCGGTATGTGATACATTCTGGAATAAAACCAGAGTCTGTAGTGATGCCTCTAGCACTGAGATGCAGTGACTTAGACCTCTGCGCCACACGGGAGCCCACACTTAAATATTTTGTCTTGACCATTCACATACATATGTCAATTGTCTCAAGGCTTAAAAATCCTTCTTTAACCTATTTCCTCCCCTTCATCTACACTGATTGAGGTGGATTTAACAAGTGCCATCAATAAGGGATCAAAGCTTTCACCTGGATTCACCTGGTCAGTCTGTCATGGAAAGAGCAGGTGTTCCTAATGTTTTGTACACTCAGTGTACAGTTTTTCTTTGCATCTTCAAGACCAGACGGCAGACTCGGGTAAGGCGAAGGGAGGAGGGGTGTGTCACTTTGTTAACAACAGCTGGTGCGTGATCTCTAATGTTAAGGAAGTCTTGAGTTTTGTTCGCCTTAGTTAGAATACCTCAAGATAAGCTGCAGACCAAATTATTTACCAAGAGAATTTTCATCTACAGTGAGCTCCAAAAGTATTGGGACAGTGACACATTTTTGGCTCTGCACTCCAGCACTTTGGATTTGAAATGATACAATGACTATGAGGTTAAATTGCAGACTGTCAGCTTTAAGTTGGTGATATTTTCATCCCTATCGGGTGACAAATTCACTTATATGTGTAATAAAGTAGTCAAACGTTTGTAAATAATAATCAGTGAGAAAGTTACAGCGGCATATATATCACCCCCCACCCCCCTTAAAAAATGCTAACCAGAGTGTCTTGATATTTGTGCAACCGTAACTTTCTCACTCATCATTATTCACGATTCCTTCAGGATTATCCGTAATTATGGTAACATCCACATTAATGTAGAAGTGTTTAGAAACATATTATATTCTTATTTACAAGAAATGCGACTCCAAAATGACACAATGCATTCGTTTTTATTGGGCACAAAATAATCTGAAACACAAGTAAAACAAACAGCAAATGCATCCAACAAGTTTGTAGAGTCACAAGCTTGATGTAATCATTGCGTGCTAAGAATATGGGACCAAATACTAAACTTTTGACCATTTTAATACACATACAGTACCAGTCAAATGTTTGGACACACCTACTCATTCCAGGGGTTTTCTTTATTTTTACTATTTTCTCATCAAAACTATGAAATAACACACATGGAATCATGTAGTAACCAAAAAAACATGTTCAACAAATAAAAATATATCTGACATTTTAGATTATTCAAAATAGCCACCCTTTGCCTTGATGACAGCTTTGCACACTCTTGGCACAGAAAGGGGTCTATAGGACCATAAGCAAACAAGAAAATGCATATTCAGTTGCAGCGTTTCTCATGGTCGGTCTGATGTCTCCACGATAAAAACAACAACTACCGAGCTAAAGGAAAGAGTTGATGCGATACAAGAGAGGATGATGGGGCAGAGGGACGAATTTCAACAGTGGAGGATGCCATCTCCCTTCTGGAGAAGGGTAATGAGAATCACGAGAAAAAGCTGGACATATTGTGGAATCGTGTCGAAGAACTTGAGAACAGAAGTAGGAGAAATACGGTGAGATTGGTTAATCTGAAAGAGGGCAGTGAGGCTGGTGGTGGACCAATCTCGTGTGTGCAGAAAATCATCGCAGAAGGATTTGGATTTGACGACAGGCACGAATTCGAAATTGAACGAACTCATCGCAGGTTAACCATGCCTGACAAGAATGGGCCCCCGGAGAACGGTTCTCATCTGCTTCCTAAGATCTAAAGCCCGGGACAAGATACTTAAAGAGGCGAAAGAAAAGGGTGATGTTCAGTGAGAAGACCGTTGGCTGTCTTTTTTCCTGGACCTGTCCAAGGAACTGGCAATGAAGAAGTTTACAACGGCAAAGAAACAACTACACAAGAAGAATGTCAGGCACACACTGGCATTCCAAGCGACCCCTCTACATGGAAGGGAAAGAAAAAGATTTTCAAAGACAATGTGGAAGCAGAGAGATTCCTGCTAGAGCAAGGTGTTTAGCCTAGATAAAGAACACGAGACAAGGTCAAATACAATGGTATGCAGTTTCCTATACAAATGAAGGTAGCCTATGTGTTTGCGGGAGAGTGTTGCTAATTTAGCCTTTCAAGCGCCTCATGGACCATAAGGAATTGTAAGTTGAGACTGCAGGTTATCTTCTGCAGCATCAAAGAGAATTCTGTGATGATTAACTCATGGTATTGCTTTGTTTTATTTTGGCTTTGGTTTTCTGTGTTTATTTTCAGAGTATTATTGTACAGCTGGAGCACACGGTGCCTTCGGAAAGTATTAAGACCCTTTGACCTTTTTCCACATTTTGTTACGTTACAGCCTTATTCTAAAATGGATTCAATAAAACAAATTCCTCAGCAATCTACACACAATACCCTATAACAACAAAGAAAAACAGGTTTTTAGACATTTTGCAAATGTATTCAAATAAAAAACAGATACCTAATTTACATAAGTATTTAGACCCTTTAATCAGTACTTTGTTGAAGCACCTTTGGCATTGATTACAGCATCTAATCTTCTTGGGTATGATGCTACAAGCTAGGCACACCTGTATTTGGGGAGTTTCTCCCATTCTTCTCTGCAGATCCTCTCAAGCTCTGTCAGGTTGGATGGGAAGCGTTGCTGCACAGCTATTTTCAGGTCTCTCCGGAGATCTTCAATCGGGTTCAAGTCCAGGCTCAAGGACATTCCGAGACTTGTCCCGAAGCCACTCCTGCGCTGTCTTGGCTGTGTGCTTAGGGTCGAACCTTCACCCCAGTCTGAGGTCCTGAGCTCTCTGGAGCAGGTTTTCATCAAGGATCTCTCTGTACTTTTCTCCGTTCATCTTTGCCTCAATCCTGACTAGTCTCCCAGTTCCTGCCGCTGAAAAACATCCCCACAGCATTGTGCTGCCACCACCATGCTTCACCGTAGGGATGGTGCCAGGTTTCCTCCAGACGTGACACTTGGCATTCAGGCCAAAGAGTTCTTGGTCTGGTTTC
Organism: Salvelinus alpinus; assembly: GCF_045679555.1. Taxonomy (NCBI): domain Eukaryota; kingdom Metazoa; phylum Chordata; class Actinopteri; order Salmoniformes; family Salmonidae; genus Salvelinus; species Salvelinus alpinus. The sequence goes on from NC_092102.1 coordinate 1,379,448, forward strand.
ATCAGACTAGACAATCTTGTTTCTCATGGTCTGAGAGTCTTCAGGTGCCTTTTGGCAAACTCCAAGCAGGCTGTCATGTGCCTTTTACTGAGGAGTGGCCTCTGTCTGGCCACTCTACCATAAAGGCCTGATTGGTGGAGTGCTGCAGAGATGGTTGTCCTTCTGGAAGGTTCTCCCATCTCCACAGAGGAACTCTACAGCTCTGTCAGAGTGACCATCAGGTTCTTGGTCAACAAGGTCCTTCTCCCCCGATTGCTCCGTTTAGCTGGGCGGCCAGCTCTAGAAAGAGTCTTGGTCTTCTTCCATTTAAGAATGATGGAGGCCACTGTGTTCTCGGGGACCTGCAATACTGCAGAAATGCTTTGGTACCCTTCCCCAGACCTTTGCCTCGACACAATCTTTTCTAGGAGCTCTATGGACAATTCCTTCGATCTCATGGCTTGGTTTTTGCACTGTCAACTGTGGACCTCATATAGACAGGTGTGTGCCTTTCCAAATCATGTCCAAACAATTGAATTTACCACAGGTGGACTCCAATCAAGTTGTAGAAACATCTCAAGGATGATCAATGCACCTGAGCTCAATTTTGCGTCTCATATTAAAGGGTCTTAATACTTATGTAAATAAGGTATCTGTTTTTTATTTGAATACATTTGTAAAATGTCTAAAAACCTGTTTTTGCTTTGTCATTATAGGGTATTGTGTGTAGATTGCTGAGGAATTTGTTTTATTGAATCAATTTGAGAATAAGGCTGTAACGTAACAAATTGTGGAAAAGGTCAAAGGGTCTTAATACTTTCCGAAGGCACAGTATTTTGTGAAATGTTAAATAATAATGCTCATTAGAGTTGTCACGTGTGTTAAATGGGACACTTCACACTCACAGGCTATAACTACTCAGTGCAAATATGGCTAATGGATATGTAAAAATAATCTCTTGGAACATGAATTGTTGTGGTAACCAAGTGAAGAGGAAAAAGATTTTGACATATTAAAAATCAAAACAGGCGGATATTGTGTTCATACTGGAATCACATTTAACAGATAGAGGCAACGAAATTTAGAGGAGGCTGGGCTGCAGAAGTTTAGCTCTCCATTCCAAACAAAATGGGGTGATTATTCTGATAAGCAAAATACTTAATTTTGTAATGTTGAAGCAACATATGAGTTTGGCAGGCTTATCTGCATTGAGGCTCTTATAAATGGGATTAAGGTTGTGTTATGCAACATATATGCACCCAACAAGGAGGACCCTGATTTTTTTAATGACGTCAACATTATACTTGGAAATATGGAGGGGCAGATCGTCCTTGCTGGAGACTTTAACCAAGTGACAATATAATTGATAGAAGTAAATTTACAGGTAGCTCCACGCCAAAGAATAGACTTGCAGTAGAAGATATGGGCCTTACTGTCACGATTCCAATGGTGAATGAAGAGTCAAGCGCAGAGAGCAGGTAGTTTTGAGCAAGTGGAATAAACTTTTAATATTCCGAACAGAATATAAATGTGACGCCTACGCCACACAACAAAAGGACGCGTCAAAATCCAGTCCACAATTAATTAGGACAAAATTCACACTACAAAAACACCACCACAACAAACAGAATAACAAGCCCGCACAAAAGTCGGCGGGCCAACTGGGTTTAAATAACCCCCTATCCTAAACACAAAACAGGTGATACAAATTAGACAAACTCAAAAGAAAACAGAAAAGGAGATCAGTGGCAGCTAGTAGACCGGAGACGACGACCGCCGAGCGCCGCCCGAACGGGAAGAGGCACCATCCTCGGCGGGATTCGTAACAGTACCCCCCTCCCGACGCGCGGCTCCCGCAGCGCGCCGACCCCGGCCTCGAGGACGACCCGGAGGGCGAGGAGCAGGGCGATCCGGATGGAGGCGGTGAAAGTCCTTCAAGAGGGACGGATCCAAAATATCCCCCACCGGTACCCAGCATCTCTCCTCCGGACCGTACCCCTCCCAGTCCACGAGGTACTGCAGGCCCCTCACCCGGCGTCTTGAGTCCAGAATGGCTCGTATCCTATACGCCGGGGACCCCTCGATGTCGAGAGGGGGAGGAGGGACCTCCGGTACCTCACCTTCCTGCAGGGGACCAGCTACCACCGGCCTGAGGAGAGACACATGAAACGAGGGGTTAATACGATAATAAGAGGGAAGTTGTAACCTATAACACACCTCGTTTATCCTCCTCAGGACTTTAAATGGCCCCACACACTGCGGCCCCAGCTTCCGGCAGGGCAGGCGGAGGGGCAGGTTTCGGGCCGAGAGCCAGACCCTGTCCCCTGGTGCGAACACCGGGGCCTCACTGCGGTGGCGGTCAGCGCTCCTCTTCTGCCGTTCACTGGCCTGCCTGAGAGAGTCCTGGACCGCTCGCCAGGTCTCTCTAGAGCGCTGTACCCACTCCTCCACCGCAGGAGCGTCGGTCTGGCTCTGATGCCACGGAGCCAGGACCGGCTGGTACCCCAGTACACATTCGAAGGGCGACATATTCGTTGATGAGTGGCGGAGTGAGTTCTGAGCCAACTCCGCCCACGGGACGTACCTCGCCCATTCTCCTGGCCGATCCTGGCAATACGACCTCAGAAACCTACCCACTTCCTGGTTCACTCTTTCCACCTGCCCATTACTTTCGGGGTGATACCCAGAGGTGAGGCTGACCGAGACCCCCAGACGCTCCATAAACGCCCTCCACACCCGGGACGTGAACTGGGGACCTCGATCAGATACGATGTCCTCCGGCACCCCGTAATGCCGGAAGACGTGGGTAAATAGAGCCTCCGCAGTCTGTAGGGCCGTAGGGAGACCAGGTAATGGGAGGAGACGACAGGACTTAGAGAACCGATCCACAACGACCAGAATGGTAGTGTTCCCCTGAGAGGGAGGAAGATCAGTCAAAAAATCTACCGAGAGATGAGACCATGGCCGTTGTGGAACCGGAAGGGGTTGTAACTTCCCTCTCGGTAGGTGCCTAGGAGCCTTACTCTGAGCGCATACCGAGCAGTAGGAGACATAGAGTCTCACGTCCTTAGCCAAGGTGGGCCACCAGTATTTCCCTCGAAGACCCCGCACTGTCCTCTCCATCCCCGGATGACCCGAAGCAGGTAGTGTGTGAGCCCACCGAATCAATCGATCACGGACACCAAGCGGTACGTACCTAAGGCCAGTCGGACACTGGGACGGCACAGGTTCTACCCTCAACGCCCGCTCGATGTCCGCGTCCACCTCCCATACCACCGGGGCCACCAGACAAGAGGCGGGAAGGATGGGAGTCGGATCGATGGGCCGGTCATCCGTGTCATAGAGACGAGACAGCGCGTCGGCCTTAGTGTTGAGGGAACCTGGTCGATAAGAGATCGTGAATCTAAAACGCGTAAAGAACATGGCCCACCTCGCCTGACGCGGATTCAGTCTCCTCGCCTCTCGGATATACTCCAGATTGCGGTGGTCAGTCCAGATGAGAAAAGGGTACTTAGCCCCCTCAAGCCAGTGTCTCCACACCTTCAGGGCTTTTACCATAGCTAGTAGCTCCCTGTCCCCCACATCATAGTTCCGCTCCGCCGGACCCAGTTTCTTAGAAAAGAACGCACAGGGACGGAGCTTCGGTGGCGTGCCCGAGCGCTGTGATAGCACGGCTCCAACACCAGCCTCGGACGCATCCACCTCCACTATAAACGCTAATGAAGGGTCCGGATGCGCCAACACGGGAGCCTCAGTAAACCTTGCCTTCAACTGGTTGAAAGCTCCTTCTGCCTCGGCCGACCACTGTAGACGCACCGGCCCTCCCTTTAGCAGTGAGGTAATGGGTGCCGCCCCTTGGCCAAAACCCCGGATAAACCTCCGGTAGTAATTGGCAAACCCTAAAAACCGCTGCACCTCCTTTACCGTGGTCGGAGTCGGCCAATTACGCACGGCGTTAACGCGGTCACTCTCCATCACCACCCCTGAGGTGGAAATGCGATAACCCAGGAAAGAGACGGCTTGTTTGGAGAACACACATTTCTCAGCCTTGACGTATAGGTCATGCTCCAGCAGCCGCCCAAGGACCCTGCGCACCAGGGAGACATGCGCGGCGCGTGTGGCAGAATAGATCAAGATGTCATCAATATACACTACCACACCCTGCCCGTGCAAGTCCCTGAGAATCTCATCTACAAAGGATTGGAAGACGGCTGGAGCATTCTTTAACCCATACGGCATGACGAGGTACTCATAGTGGCCTGATGTGGTACTAAACGCTGTTTTCCACTCGTCTCCTCCCCGAATACGCACCAGATTATACGCGCTCCTGAGGTCCAGTTTTGTGAAAAAACGTGCTCCGTGGAATGATTCCACCGCCGTAGCGATGAGAGGTAGCGGATAACTAAATCCCACTGTGATTGAATTTAGACCTCGATAATCAATGCACGGACGCAGACCTCCCTCCTTCTTTCTCACAAAAAAGAAACTCGAGGAGGCGGGTGACATGGAGGGCCGAATGAACCCCTGTCTCAGAGATTCCGTGACATATGTCTCCATAGCCAACGTCTCCTCCTGTGACAATGGGTACACATGACTCCTGGGGAGTGCAGCGTTCTCCTGGAGGTTTATCACGCAATCCCACCGTCGATGAGGTGGTAATTTGTTCGCTTTCTTCTTACTAAAAGCGATAGCCAAATCGGCATATTCTGGGGGAATGCGCACAGTGGAAACCTGGTCTGGACTCTCCACCGATGTGGCACCGATGGAAACTCCCACACACCTACCTGAACACTCCTCTGACCACCCCTGAAGAGCTCCCTGTCTCCAGGAAATGAGGGGATTGTGAATGGCTAGCCAGGGAACCCCCAACACCACCGGAAACCCAGGTGAATCAATAAGGTAGAAACTAATCTGCTCCCTATGATCCCCCTGCGTTACCATGTCCAGCGGAATCGTGGCCTCCCTGATCAGCCCTGACCCTAACGGTCGGCTATCTAAGGAGTGCACAGGGAAAGGTGGGTCTATCTGCACCAACGGAATACCCAACTTGCGGGCGAGTCCGCGATCCATAAAACTCCCAGCTGCGCCTGAGTCTACTAGCGCCTTATGCTGGAGAGAGGGGAAAAACGCAGGGAAAGAAATAACCAAAAACATGTGACCGACAGGAAGCTCTGGGTGAGTCTTGTGCCTACTCACCTGGGGTGACCGAGAAGTATTCCGCCTGCCATCTCTACTCCCAGAGGCACTCCTCCAGCACCTGTCCGAAGTGTGTCCTCTCCGGCCACAATAGGTGCAAGAGAAGCCACCTCCTCCGGCCCCCCTAGATGCAGCCCCTCCCAACTCCATCGGAGTTGGAGCGGAAGGGCTGGGAGGTGGAACTGACAGGACCCCCTCTGAACGCCCGCGGGCAGCTAGCAAGTTGTCCAGTCGTATAGACATGTCAATGAGCTCATTGAGGGAGAGTGTAGTGTCTCGACAAGCTAGCTCCCGACGGACGTCCTCCCGAAGGCTACATCGGTAATGGTCCATCAGGGCCCTGTCATTCCACCCCGCACCAGCAGCCAAGGTCCGGAACTCCAAGGCGAAGTCTTGCGCACTCCTCGTCTCCTGTCTGAGGTGGAACAGTCGCTCACCCACCGCTCGGCCTTCCTGAGGGTGGTCAAATACGGCCCGAAAGCGGCGGGTGAACTCTGGGTAGTGGTCTCGAACCGAGTCTGGGCCGTTCCAGACCGCGTTAGCCCATTCCAGGGCTCTACCCGTCAGACAGGAGATGAGGAGGCTAACACTCTCCTCTCCAGAGGGAGTCGGATGAACGGTGGCCAAGTAGAGCTCCAACTGGAGCAAAAACCCCTGGCACCCAGCCACCGCTCCGTCGTACTCCCTTGGGAGCGCGAGACGCAATGCGCCTGAACCAGATGCCGACGTTGAAGGAGTAGGTTGCGACGTCTGTGAAGGAGCTGGTGTAGATGTCGGGATACCACTCCTCTCCCATCGCTCCATCCTCTCCATCATCATGTCCATCGCCGACCCAATCCGATGGAGAACGGCGGTGTGATGAAGGACACGCTCCTCCATCGATGGAAGAGGGGTGATTGCTGCATCTGCTGACTCCATTTAGGGTGCGGGCTTCTGTCACGATTCCAATGGTGAATGAAGAGTCAAGCGCAGAGAGCAGGTAGTTTTGAGCAAGTGGAATAAACTTTTAATATTCCGAACAGAATATAAATGTGACGCCTACGCCACACAACAAAAGGGCGCGTCAAAATCCAGTCCACAATTAATTAGGACAAAATTCACACTACAAAAACACCACCACAACAAACAGAATAACAAGCCCGCACAAAAGTCGGCGGGCCAACTGGGTTTAAATAACCCCCTATCCTAAACACAAAACAGGTGATACAAATTAGACAAACTCAAAAGAAAACAGAAAAGGAGATCGGTGGCAGCTAGTAGACCGGAGACGACGACCGCCGAGCGCCGCCCGAACGGGAAGAGGCACCATCCTCGGTGGGATTCGTAACACTTACAGACATATGGAGATTATACTTTTTTCTATCATTAGGATGGACTATTCTCTCCCGCTGTCATAATACACACTCCAGAATAGATTTCTTCTTGATGGTTAATAATGTGATTGATTACAAAATTGGGCCCATTGCCCTCACAGATCATGCTATAGTAGAGTTACATGTTGTATTAAACTCCAAAAATGTGAAGAAGGGTAGATTTACAAGATTCGATATTTAGACAACCACTAGCAGATGATCTTAGATCCTTTTTTTGAGATCAACATAGTCTCAACTGAAAATGTCCACAGTATGGGAAACCTCTAAAGCATATATTAGAGGGGAAATAATAGCACATGCGTCCAAAAAGAAGAGAGGAGGGGCTGAAGCAGTAAAAAGATTAGAAACAGAGCTATGTGTCTTGGAAAGGGATTTGACAAGACATTTCACAGATAGCACATTTCAAACTTCAAAATTAAAATTTCAGTTGCAAGAAATGTATAACAAAAAGGCAGAATATGCACCCAAAAAACGGAATATGCACCCAGTTTTTATGAGGCAGGTGATAAGACAGGCAGGCTACTAGAAACACAACTAAAAATGCAGAACACTTCTAAAGTAATTCCAGAAATTAAGAAGGGCAATAAGATTGTGACCTCATCCAAATATATGTTTTTATGAAGATTTATATACATCCTCCTGTTCAGCGAGCCCCATAGATATGGATAGTTTCTTGTCTGGTATAGAATTACCTAGGTAATCAGATAGCCAGGTAGAAGACCTGGACTATACTATAACAGAAGAAGAAGTTAGAGCCACCATTTTGTCTATGAACGCAGGGAAATCACCTGGTCTGGATGGCCTTTCTGTAGAATATTATAAAAAGTATATTGATATTCTTGTACCTGTATTGACAGTGGTTTACCAGGAGGCATTTCATAATGGCTCCCTTCCGGACACCTTTTAATGAGGCTTTGATATCGCTCACTCCTAAAAAGGATAAAGATACTACAGAACCTGGGAATTTTAGAGCTATCCGCCTCCTTAATGTGGATTGTAAAGATTCTTACTAAGACCCTTGTGATACGCTTAGAGAAGGCACTACATAATATCATACATAGTGACCAAGTAGGATTTATAAAGAACAGGACCTCAACTGATAATACGAGGAGGCCCTTACATCTCATCTGGTTAAACCGCTCAAATATAGTTCCTACCACTGCTGCTTCCTTAGATGCTGTCACATTTTCTCTTGCTCCTCCCCTCCGGCGTACGACGTTGCCAGAATACTAACCACCGGTCCTGGTATTCATCATTACGCACACCTGGCACTCATCATTATGATCGTTAATCATTATGATTCACACCTGGACTTCATTACCTTCATCATTTCCTCCCATTTATATGTCACTCTCTTATGTTGGTATACCAGTTGGTATTGTTATTGTGTACAGGCTTGTAGCCAAAAGGAATTGTCTCGTTCCTGGTTTTGTTGTTTTATTAAACATTTCACTTACACCTGCTTCCCGACTCACAGCTCCATTATTACAGATGCTGAGAAGGCATTTGATAGGGTAGAGTGGGCTTTTCTCTTAAGAACCCTAGAATAGGGGTCCTCTATTCCAATCCTAAAGCAACAGTACTTACGAATGGAATTATGTCTAATTTTTTTCCATCTTTCTAGAGGCACAAGGCAGGGTTGCTCACTCTCCCCTCTCCTGTTTTAGGAGAGTCTCTTGGAACTATGATAAGAACAGATCCAGAAATTAGGGGTGTACATGGAGGAGGAAAACACAAGGAAACACAAACAATACCATATGTTACTCTGGAACTGTTACCCCATTTAATTTCAAATGTGTTCCTACTGGGATTAAATATTTGAGTATTGGCCTCCCGAGTGGGGCAGCGGTCAAAGGCACTGCATCGCAGTGCTTGAGGCGTCACTACAGACCCGGGTTCGATCCAAGGGCTGTGTTGCAGCCGGCCGTGACCGGGAGACCCATGAGGCGGCGCACAATTGGCCCAGAGTCGTCCGGGTTAGGGGAGGGTTTGCCCGGCCGGGATGTCCTTGTCCCATCGCGCTCTAGTGACTCCTGTGGCGGGCCGGGCCGGGCACATGCACGATGACACGGTCGCCAGGTGTACAGTGTTTCCTCCAATACGTTGGTGTGGCTGGCTTCTGGGTTACGCGAGCAGTGCGTCAAGATGCAAGTGCTGCTCGGCAGTGTTGTGTTTTGGAGGACGCAATTGGATATCATGAAATTGGGGAAGAAAAAGGTGGGGGGGGGGCGGTAATTGGACCCCAACAATTCTCTGTGTTGGAAATGCCAAAAAGACATTGGGACATTTTTATTATTATTATTATTTTTTTAAATACATTTTATCCCCTTTTCTCCCCAATTTTCGTGGTATCCAATCGCTAGTAATTACTATCTTGTCTCATCGCTACAACTCCCGTACGGGCTCGGGAGAGACGAAGGTCGAAAGCCATGCGTCCTCCGAAGCACAACCCAACCAAGCCGCACTGCTTCTTAACACAGCGTGCCTCCAACCCGGAAGCCAGCCGCACCAATGTGTCGGAGGAAACACCTGGCCCCCTTGGTTAGCGCGCACTGCGCCCGGCCCGCCACAGGAGTCGCTGGAGCGCGATGAGACAAGGATATCCCTACCGGCCAAACCCTCCCTAACCCGGACGACGCTAGGCCAATTGTACGTCGCCCCACGGACCTCCCGGTCGCGGCCGGCTGCGACAGAGCCTGGGCGCGAACCCAGAGACTCTGGTGGCGCAGCTAGCACTGCGATGCAGTGCCCTAGACCACTGCGCCACCCGGGAGGCCCGACACTGGGACATTTTTATACGCAATATGGGAATGTACGTTAGTGCTACCTTTCTGGAAGGATATTTTGAAATATCTGGATGAATGGTTGAGGTTAACAATTCCAGGTTCACCATGAATATTTATCTTGGGCTGTAAGAACAGAGTTACCTATGTAAGGGATGCGGAATTTGCACTGATCACTGTTGGTATCATTACAGCAGCTAGAGTAATCCTTAGAATTTGGAAGGGTCATGCCACTCCTACTCTGAAACAGTGGATAGAATCAATGTTGGAGGTAGCATCCTATGAACAAATGCTTGCTAGGATCACTGGTAGAAACGACAATTCTCGAGATACTATTTGACTGTGTATATGTGCTATGTTGGAGAATATGTCATGCTCACTGTTTTTATGCTGTTCAATGTATTTTTTTATTTGTTTGTTTGTTTGTGGAAAAAAGGACAAAATAAATACAACTTTAATAACAAAACAAAAAAGAAACGCAGACAAGCTCTCCCACGCCCTCCCTTGATGTAGTTCTGTCCTTGAGCTGTTCTTGTCTATTAATGTTCTGTATTATGTCACGTTTCATGTTTTGTGTGGACCCCAGGAAGAGTAGCTGCTGCTTTTGCAACAGCTAATGGGGATCCTAATAAAATAAAAAAATACCAAACACTTTTGACAAATCAGACCATAACTCTATACTCCTGCTTCTTGCTTACAAGCAAAAACTCAAACAGGAAGTACCAGTGTGTCACGACTTCCGCCGAAGTTGGTCCCTCTCCTTGTTCGGGTGGCGTTCGGCGGTCGACGTCACCGGCCTTCTAGCCATCGCCAATCCACTTTTCATTTTCCATTTGTTTTGTCCTTGTCTTACACACCTGGTTTCACTCCCCCAATTACTTGTTCATTATTTAACCCTCTGTTCCCCCATGTTTGTTTGTGAGTGATTGTTTGTATGTAATACGGTCCGTTCTTGTGGGCTAGATTATTGCGTTGTATTATTGATTCTTTGAGTAAATTACGTTTATTATTCATATCTGCTGTCCTGCGCCTGACTCCTCTACTCCAGCTACACACAGGCTTATTACACAGTGAGAGAGCTCAATACCGAAGTGGTCCGATAAAGTGGATTCTAAGCTACAGGACTGTTTCGCTAGCACAGATTTAAATCTGTTTTGGGATTCATCCGATAAAATGTAGTTTACCACATCAGTCACCGGCTAAATTAAGAAGTGCATCAACAACTTCGTCCCCACAGTGACCCTACCAGAAGCCATGTATTACAGGCAACATCCGCAATGAGCTAAAGGCTAGAACTGCCGCTTTCAAGGGGCGGGACACTAATCCGGACACTTAGAAGAAATCCCGCTATGACATCCTACGAGCCGTCAAACAGGCAAAGCATCAATACAAGCCTAAGATCGAATCCTCCTACGCTGGCTCGGATGCTCGGCGGATGTGGCAGGGCTTGCAAACTATCACAGATTACAAAGGAAAAACCAGTAGTGAGCTGCCCAGCCACTGGAGCCTACCAGACAAGCTAAATGACTTTTATGCTAAATGCCTTCTGATCGTGGACTACAGGAAACAGAGGGGCGAGCACGCCCCCATCCACATCGATGAGGCTGTAGTGGAGCAGGTCGAGAGCCTCAAGTTCCACAGTTGTGAAGAGGGCACGACAGCACCGCTTCCCCCTCAGTAGGCTGAAAAGATTTGGCATGGGCTCTCAGATCCTCAAAAAAGTTATACACCTGCGCCATTGAGAGCATCTTGACTGGCTGCATCACCGCTTGGTACGGCAACTGCAAGGTACCCGACCGCAAGGCACTGCAGAGGGTGGTGAGTATGGCCCATTACATCACTGGGGCCGAGCTCCCTGCCATCCAGGACCTCTATACCAGGAGGTGTCAGATGAAGGCCCAAAAAACTGTGAAAGACTGCCACCCAAGCCATAGACTGTTCTCTCTGCTGCTGCAAGGCAAGCAATACCAGTGCACCAAGTCTGGAACCAACAGGAGCCTGAACAGCTTCTACCTCCAAGCCATGAACTGCTAAGCAATGCTGCTAAATAGCTGATCAAATGACTACCTGCATTGACCCTTGGACGGACTCTATGAACACACATTGGACTCTACCCCTTCTCTCACACATACTTACACTACACCCAACACACACACACACGTCTGGAGGAAACCTGGCACCATCCCTACAGTGAAGCATGGTGGTGGCAGCATCATGCTGTGGGGATGTTTTCAGTGTCAGGGACTGGGAGACTAGTCAGGATCAGTTTTTTATATTTAATAAATTAGCTACAATTTCCCAAAACTGTTTTTGCTTTGTCATTATGGGGTATTGTGTGTAGATTGATGAGGGGAAAAAAAATATTTTATCAATTTTAGAATAAGCCTGTAATGTAACAAAATATGGAAAAAGTCAAGGGTTCTGCATACTTTCCGAAGGCGCTGTATAACACACATTTCAACATGAATTTGGTTAGCTAACACAAAAAGTTACACGTCAAATCAAATCAAACTTTATTTGTCACATGCGCCAAATACAACAAATGTAGCCCTTACCGTGAAATGCTTACTTACAAGCCCTTAACCGACAGTGCAGTTCAAGAAGAGCTAAGAAAATATTTACCATGTTAACTAAAGTAAAAAATAGGTCATCAGTTTTATTTTTCAATGATTGCACGTTAGCCAATAGAACAGATGGCAGTGGGAGTTTACTCGCTCGCCTATGAATTCTCAGAAGGTAGCCCGACCTCTGCCCCCTTTTTCTCCATCTTTTCTTCACGCAAATGACGGGGATTTGGGCCTGGTCCTGGGAAAGTAGTATAACCTTATCATTGGACTCGTTAAAAGAAAAAGCTTCTTCCAGTTCGAGGTCAGTAATCACTGTTCTGATGTCCAGAAGTTATTTTCGGTCATAAGAGACGGAAGCAGCAACATTATGTACAAAATAAGTAAAAGAATAAGTTACAAACAACGCAAAAAAACTAACAAAGTAGCACAGTTGGTTAGGAGCATGTAAAACGTCAGCCATCCTCCCGTCGGCGCCATCTTAACAAAACATTTTGCAGCTTTAAAAATAAAATAACACACACACACACACACACACACACACACACACACACACACACACACACACACACACACACACACACACACACACACACACACACACACACACACACACACACACACACACACACACACACACACACACACACACACACACACACACACACAGCTTACGGTTTATACTTCTGGACTTTTATTCTTTGGCTTTTTTACAGGGGGGACCCATTCCTGATGATACAGATTAGCGTTAGTGCTTTCTCCTCATTAACTCTCTCCATATCATTTCACACAACACATAGTATGTATACAGTAGTAATCAGAGCTCTATATATGGCTGGTAGTAAAAAGCCTATCAACACTAGCAAAGTTCAAAGGTCACTGTAATGAGTTACAGTTGTATACCTCAATCGTTGGCCAGTCAGTGGGCATGCCTGGGCCGTGGTTGTTCTTCCACCATCTCAGATCGTCTGTCTCACTGATGGACATGAGAGTGTGGTGAAGTTCACTATACACAGTCTTCACACTGACAGACATATAGAGACAGACAGAATGGGAGAGGATATTAATATACTGTATATACAGTGCCTTTGGAAAGTATTCATTTTTTTTATTTTATTTTTTTATTTTACCTTTATTTAACTAGGCAAGTCAGTTAATAAGAACAAATTCTTCTTTACAATGACGGCCTTCCAAAAGGCAAAAGGCCTCCTGCGGGGACGGGGGCTGGGATTTGTTTTAAAAATACAACAAAACACACATCACGACAAGAGACACCACAAAACGACAAAGAGAGACCTAAGACAACAACATAGCATTGCTACACCACATGCCAACAACATGGTAGCAACAAAACATGGCAGCAGCACAACGTGGTAGCAGCACAAAACATGGTACAAACATTATTTGGCACAGACAACAGCACAAAGGCAAGAAGAGACAAGAGACAACAATGCATCCCGCGAAGCAGCCACAACTGTCAGTAAGAGTGTCCATGAGTGAGTCTTTAAATGATGAGATGGAGATAAAACTGTCCAGTTTGAGTGTTTTTTGCAGCTCATTCTAGTCGCTAGCTGCAGCGAACTGAAAAGAGGAGCGACCCAGGGACGTGTGTGCTACAGTAAAGGTCCCTTTAACAGAATGTGACTGGCAGAACGGGTCATTCATACCCCTTGACTTTTTCCACAATTTGTTGTTCCGGTCTTATTCTAAAATGGATTCAATGTTTTTTTTCTACACAAAATACCCCATAATGACAAAGCAAAAAACAGGTTTTTATACATTTTTGCAAATGTATTCAAAATAAAAAACATAAATACCTTATTTACATTAGTATTCTGACCCTTTGCTTTGAGACTCGAAATTGAGCTCAGGTGCATCCTGTTTCCATTAAACATCCTTGAGATGTTTTTACAACTTCATTGGAGTCCACCTGTGTTAAATTCAATTGATTTGGAAAGGCACACACCTAAGGTTCCACAGTTGACAGTGCATGTCAGAGCAAAAACCAAGCCATGAGGTTGAAGGTATTGTCCGTAGAGCTCCTAGACAGGGTTGTGTCGAGGCACATATCTGGGGAAGTGTACAAAAAAATGTCTGCAGCAATGAAGGTCCCCAAGAACACAGTGGCCTCCATCATTCTTAAATGGAAGAAGTTTGGAACCACCAAGACTCTTCCCAGAGCTGGCCGCCCAGCCAAACTGAGCAATCGGGGAAGAAGGGCCTTGGTCAGGGAGGTGACCAAGAACCCGATGGTCGCTGGCAGATCTCTAGAGACCTGAAAATAGCTGTGCAACAATGCTCCCCATCTAACATGACAGAGCTTGAGAGGATCTGCAGAGAGGAATGGGAGAAATTCCCCAAATACAGGTGTGACAAGCTTGTAGCGTCATACCCAAGAAGACTCGATGCTGTAATCGCTGCCAAAGATGCTTCAACAGAGTACTGAGTAAAGGGTCTGAATACTTATGTAAATGTGATATGATTTTTTTATAAACATTGTCATTATGGTGTATTGTGTGTAGATTTATGAGGAAAAAAAACTACTTAATACAATTTAGAATAAGGTTGTAACATTTCCAAAATGTGGAAAAAGTCAAGGGGTCTGAATACTTTACAAATGCGCTGTAGATAGGGCTGTGGTGGTCATTAACTTTTGTCAGCCGGTTATTGTCATGCAAAAGACAGCCGGTCTCAGAGGAATGCCCATTAATTAAGATGACACGTTTAGTATCTCCAGGCCATCCACAAGTCGCTGATGCGCGCCTTTGCAACAGCTACATTTTAGTTTTAGGTTCTAAATAACTGGGTAAAAACTGACGGACAACTGTGAAGAGCTCAAACCAAGTTGATTCACCCAAAGTGTCAGACAGCTGAACAGACAAAGACATGTTCACACAAGCACTGGTATTGAACCCTTCCTCCTATTTAAGTCTCCTCCTTACACATCTGAACAGCCAATACACCTCTGTTGCTAGACAGAACTTTGGTGAAATCTGTTCTTCCTCACTTCATCTGGCCTATTTCAGAAGAACAGAATATGAGATGGTCTACTGTATGCTATCTTGCTATGCTCCATGCCGTAGGCAGTAGGCTTGTTTGTTTAGCTGACAAGATATGCTTATTAGTTCAACAACATTATTTTATATGATATGATTTTATAGTAGAAGAATATAATTGAACTTAGATTAATAAAACAGAAGTTGTATTTTTTTCTATTCCGAACCAAATGCACATATGAGCATAAACATGATCATTTGAAACAGGTCCTATATGCTAGATTTAGAGTTATTTGAAACAGGTCCTAAATGCTAGATTTAGAGTTATTTGAAACAGGTCCTAAATGCTAGATTTTGAGTTATTTGAAACAGGTCCTAAATGCTAGATTTAGAGTTATTTGAAACAGGTCCTAAATGCTAGATTTAGAGTTATTTGAAACAGGTCCTATATGCTAGATTTAGAGTTATTTGAAACAGGTCCTAAATGCTAGATTTAGAGTTATTTGAAACAGGTCCTATATGCTAGATTTAGAGTTATTTGAAACAGGTCCTAAATGCTAGATTTAGAGTTATTTGAAACAGGTCCTATATGCAAGATTTAGAGTTATTTGGCAACTTTAGTTGTGAATGATATAAAACTTACAAAGTCTTAGAAATCAAAACATACACTATTTATACAAAAGTATGTGGACACCCCTTCAAATGAGTGGATTCGGCTATTTCAGCCACACCCGTTGCTGACAAGTGTATAAAATCGAGCATAGACAAACATTGGCAGTAGAATGACCTTACGGAAGAGTTCAGTGACTTTTAACGTGGCACCGTCATATGATGTCACCTTTCCAACAAGTCAGTTCGTCAAATTAATGCCCTGGTAAAGTTGCCCTGGTTAACTGTAAGAGCTGTTATTGTGAAGTGGAAATGTCTAGGAGCAACAACAGCTCAGCCGCGAAGTGGTAGGCCACATAAGCTCACAGAATGGGACTGCCGACTGCTGAAGCGCATAAGAATCATCTGTCCTCGGTTGCAGCACTCACTACCGAGTTCCAAACTGCCTCTGGAAGCAAAATCAGCAGAAGAACTGTTTGTCTGGAGATTCAGGAAATGGGTTTCCATGGCCGAGCAGCCGCACACAAGCCTAAGATCACCATGCGCAATGCCAAGCGCCGGATGCAGTGGTGTAAAGCTTGCTGCCATTGGACTCTGGAGCAGTGGAAATGTGTTCTCTGAAGTGATGAATCACGCTTCATCATCTGGCAGTCACGACAGACAAATCTGGGTTTGGCGGATGCCAGGAGAACGCTACATGCCCCAATGCATAGTGCCAACTATAAAGTTTGGTGGAGGAGGAATAATGGTCTCGGGCTGATTTTCATGGTTCGGGCTAGGCCCATTGGTTCCAGTGAATAGGAAATCTTAACGCGACAGCATACAATTACATTTTAGACGAGTCTGTGCTTCCAACTTTGTGGCAGCAGTTTGCAGAAGGCCCTTTCTTGTTTCAGCATGACAATACCCCCGTGCACAAAGTGAGGTCCATACAGAAATGGTTTGTCGATCGGTGTGGAAGAACTTGACTGGCCTGCACAGAGCCCAGACCTCAACCCTATCGAACACCTTTGGGATGATTTGGGATGAATTGGAATGCTGACTGCGAGCCAGGCCTAATCGCCCAATCAAGTCCGAGCAGCGATGTTCCAACATCTAGTGGAAAGCCTTCCCAGGAGGCTGTTAGAGCAGCAAACGGCGGACCAACTCCATATAAATGCCCATGATTTTGGAATGACATGTTTGACGAGCAGGTGTCCACATACTTTTGGTCATGTAGTGTAGATCATCCGTTAATGGTAGCCTCAAACTATTGTAAAATGTTATGTTGATTTTTTTATCATCCAGAAACTCTGCATCCGGGTGTCCTCAGGGTGTTCTCTGGGGAGCGTCGACATTTCTGGGGACGTCGTAGAAGAAGAAAGGGGAAGATCATGAACAACCACCTTACAGTGCTTTCACAGAGATTGCATCATTACATGAAGTATATCAACAGATATATTATTACACAATTAAAATCTGTCTTAGCTCATAAATCTGAAATGTGCATTCCAGTGACCATACTTAATTAAATGTTTAACATTTTTGGCTTGATGACATAATTAGTAAAGATTTGTTCAGACTGTACTCAAATTCAAAATGATTAAATATGATTAGGAATTTACAGAATTTACAAAAAACATCCAACTCTTACTGTGAGCCTACAGTGCTGGAACCAGCAGCGACTTGATGAAACATTATTAGGGGTTCACAGCGAAACAGTGAAACCTATTGTTATTCACTGGATTCCAATTATTTTTTCCTTTACACTGTCGAATAACTCAAGCCTAGATTGGTAACGTTTTTTCCCCCCAATTTGGCACACAGAAACTTTGTCTAAAATAATAGCACAGTTTGGCCTATAGGTGGCGCTGTTATAAGCAGTCTGAGTTAAACCCTCATATCCGGCGCCCCGTTTGACATAGAGACTTTAAACTTTGTATGTAGGTGTTTTTTCTCACGTTGAACAAATTTGCCTCAAGGACCAATAACATATACAGTGCAATCGGAAAGTATTCAGACCCCTTCACTTTTTCAACATTTTGTTACGTTGCAGCCTTATTCATCAGTCTACACACAATACCCCACAATAACAAAGTAAAAACAGTTTATTTTTATTTTTCCCAAATGTACAAAAAAAGACGTTCATATCACATTTATATAGGTATTCAGACCCCTTACTCAGTATTTTGTTGAAGCACCTTTGGCAGTGATTACAGCCTCGAGTCTTCTTAGGTATGACGCTACAAGCTTGGCACACCTGTATTTGGGGAGTTTCTCCCATTATTCTCTGCAGATCCTCTCAAGCTCTGTCAGGTTGGATGGAGAGCGTCGCTGTACAGCTATTTTCAGGTCTCTCCAGAGATGTTCGATCGGGTTCAATTCCGGGCTCTGGCTGGGCCACTCAAGGACATTCAGAGACTTGTCCCGAAGCCACTCCTGCTTTGTCTTGGCTGTGTGCTTAGGGTCGTTGTCCTGTTGGAGGTGAACCTTCAACCCAGTCTGAGGTTCTGAGCGCTCTGGAGCTGGTTTTCATCAAGGATCTCTCATCAAGTCTCCCAGTCCCTGCCACTGAAAAACCTCCCCACAGCATGATGCTGCCACCACCATGCTTCACCGTAGAGATGGTGCCAGGTTTCCTCCAGACGTGACACTTGGCATTCAGACCAAAGATAATCTTGTTTCTCATGGTCTGAGAGTCCTTTAGGTGCCTTTTGGCAAACTCCATGCAGGCTGTCATGTGCCTTTTACTGAGGAGTGGCTTCCGTCTGGCCATTACCATGAAGGCCTGATTGGTGGAGTGCTGCAGAGATGGTTCTCCTTCTGGGAGGTACTCCCATCTCCACAGAGGAACTCTGGAGCTCCACATAGGAACTCCGAACCATCGGGTTCTTGGTCATCTCCCTGACCAAGGCCCTTCTCCCCAAATTGCTCAGTTTGGCTGGGCGGCCAAACACCTACCCATTCCAGTGTTTTTCTTTATTTTTTACTTTTGTCCTTCAAAACTGTTGGAAAAGCATTCCAAGTGACTACCTCATGAAGCTGTTTGAGAGAATGCCAAGAGTGTGCAAAGCTGTCATCAAGGCTACTTTGAAAAATCTCAAATATAAAATATATTTTGATTTGATTAACACTTTTCTGGTTACTACATGATTCCATATGTTTTATTTCATAGTTTTGATGTCTTCACTATTATTCTACAATGTGGAAAATAGTACAAATAAAGAAAAACCCTTGAATGAGTAGGTGTGTCCAAACTTTTGACTGGTACTGTGTATAAACTCAATTCATTAAGTCATGACTTTAAGAATGATTACCTGCTGCATTTAAGGATAACCAAACTACAGCACTAGACTAAACTTCACTTGCATCATCCTTCTGGTATTGAGAGATAAACATGGTAATGCTTTCACTGGTTGAACATAAAGGAAGAGAGTTCCTAAATGATAGAGTGCTTGCTCTGTTATCCAACTGATATGGTGTCTTTTCTGTCATCCTGTGAACCCAATTCATTGCAGCTCACAGCTATAATTTATACATTACATTGCTGACGTCTATGCTAAATCGGAACCTATCGTGAGTAAGTGGAGTACCATTCCGAGACTGGAATTCATAGGCTGGAATCTAACAGCAAGAATAGAACACCCCAGCTCCAACATTCTTCCTGCTGCTGTCCAAAAATAAACAGGAGGGAGAGGTCATCTTTCGCTGGCTCTGACTAACGGCCTCCCTATTAGCTGAAACATCTTCTCCTCTCACTTACAGTATGCCCCTTTAACATGGAAGACATGACAACAAAGTGCGAGGGGAGAAAGTTTGGGTTTGGAAAACAATTAATAGGCCTACTCTAGTTCAAAGTCAAAGCTTTGTGGAGACAATAATAGGCCTGTAAGTGTCTCTGAGTGCTTGTGTGTGGATCTGTATTATCTTGTACTGATCAGAAAACTTCTTCAACTGACATAACCTTGTGTTAGTTTTAAACATAACACATTGGCACTTTCTTTTCGGAGTGATCATTTCCTTTG
Organism: Salvelinus alpinus; assembly: GCF_045679555.1. NCBI lineage: Eukaryota > Metazoa > Chordata > Actinopteri > Salmoniformes > Salmonidae > Salvelinus > Salvelinus alpinus. The sequence continues at coordinate 1,398,952 of NC_092102.1, forward strand.
TGCGAAACTGAATAACCGCACTTCATCACAAGACTAAAGCCGAGAGAAGAGAAGAACCGAGGTTCTGTCTCACAACAGTCGTCCCCCTTGCTGCTGTGTTTATCTAGCCTGTCCCTCTCTCAGCTGGTCTCGTATGTCATGACATAACAGTACAGTAGGCCTACTGTTGATAAATGTCACAGAATTGTTGTTCTGGTTTAAATATAGTCCCACTATATCCACTTTGTTTTATTATATCAGCATGCTGAGGTAAGGTAGGGGACTAGGTTTTATGAGTGTCAATTGGCTAGTTTGTCTTTGCTCAGTTTCATAACACTGAACAGTTAGACTATAAGTCCAATAAAAATACATTCAAGTTGTGTTAAATTTCATTGAAATAACAAAGTCCTCATTCAAACATGACAAAAATGAAAACTATGTCTGGGAGAAATCCTCACTTACATGTCTCTCTGAATCACTAGTGATTACTCAAGTGACCACTTGTTAGTTCTTGGGCCATTCAGACTTTCTCTCTGTCTCCTTTTCTCTCCGTGTCTCTTCCACAAAACATGCTCCTCACTCACTGACACAATTTTCCCTGGCACGTAAAGTTACACACACCAGTGTGATCTGAAAGAGTGAGTCACCAAGTCAGAGCCAACAAAAGTCAGACAAAGGCAGTGAATTTGCATGAAAATCATACAATGATTGGTAGGCAAGAGGAAAATAATGATCATTCTTACCTTTCACTCCTCCGCTGTTAGCAGTGCTGTTTTATCCTAATACTCATTCCACTGTTGGGTCAACTTCCTCGCTCTTTTTTGAAGTTGTTATTCAAGTCTTGCTCTATTCACTCACTCTCTCCCTATCCCTCATTTTTTTCGTCCCGTAGTTTCCTTGAAACTCTGTGTCAGATGATTTGTTTTGTCTACCCCTTCTTGCTCTCTCACTGTCCCTCTCTCTCTCTCGCTCTCTACAACTGCTACTGTATAGTCAATTACAAAAACAGCTGGAAGAAACTTCATCCTCCTCCTTTCCTTCCCTCCCTCCCTCTCTCAATATGGCCCTGAAGAACTGTAGTGTTGACACGAGTGTATGCAAAGTTTATTTCAACCCTCTGCACAGCTTCGTGTCACAATGTGGCACCGCATCATGTGAGCTTATTCGTGTGTGTGTAGGGAGTGGCCCTGTGAACTGTCACATTCACCCTGGGCACCTTTGAATGCCTGCAGTTGTACAACTGACTAGGTATCCCCCCCATTCCTTTGCAACACTCCATTCTCTGATGTGACGGAATTTGTCCAAACTGCCAAAGAGACTATGCCGCATACTCCCAGACCGCATATTGTGCATGCTGACACACTGCTTGCGTTCAAAGTGAGGGTTGGGGTTTCCCTGATGCAGTGGGTCCTGGAAACCAACTGTACAAGTGTGTCAAGGAATGACTTCTCATTAACCGTTAGCTGGTTTCTCCGTTTTTATCCTTGACTACCCACTTCTTAAAGACCCACCTTACCTCCTACAGTGTATGATTACATCAGATGAATCCAAGTACTTAGTGGCCTCTTTTCCTCATTCGTCCAGATCTGAAGTAATCCTGAACATGAGAACAATATGGTGTAAGGCCGCTGGTGGGCTGGGAGGAGGAGAAGCTGCCAAATGAGTCAATCATAACAGAACAAACAGTGAACCTAGCTGTCTATCTTTATCTGAACCTACAGTTGCAAGAAAAAGTATGTGAGCCCTTTGGAATTACCTGGATTTCTGCATAAATTAGTCATAAAATTTGATCTGATCTTCATCTAAGTCACAACAATAGACGAACATAGCGTGCTTAAACTAATAACACACAAATTATTGAATTTTTCTTGTCTATATTGAATACATCATTTAAACATTCACAGTGTAGGTTGGAAAAAGTATGTGAACCCCTAGGCTAATGACTTTTCCAAAAGCTAATTGGAGTCAGGAGTCAACTAACCTGGAGTCGAATCAATGAGATGAGATCGACGATGTTGGTTAGACCTGCCTTACCCTATAAAAAACACTCACAAAATTTGAGTTTGCTATTCACAAGAAGCATTGCTTGATGTGAACCATGTCTTGAACAAAAGAGATCTTAGAAGACCTAAGATTAAGAATTGTTGACTTGCATAAAGCTGGAAAGGGTTACAAAAGTATCTCTAAAAGCCATGATGTTCATTAGTCCACGATAAGACAAATTGTCTATAAATGCAGAAAGTTCAGCACTGTTGCTACTCTCCCTATGAGTGGCCGTCCTGCAAAGATGACTGCAAGAGCACAGCGCTGAATGCTCAATGAAGAACCCTAGAGTGTCAGCTAAAGACTTACAGAAATCTCTGGAACATGCTCACATCTCTGTTGACGAGTCTACGATATGTAAAACACTTAACAAGAATAGTGTTCATGGGAGGACATCAGGGAAGAAGCCAATTTGATCTGATGTCCAAAAAAAAACTGTGCTGCACATCTGAAGTTCGCAAAAGAGCACCTGGATGTTCCACAGCGCTACTGGCAAAATATTCTGTGGACAGATTAAACCAAATTTGAGTTGTTTGGAAGGAACACACAACACTACGTGTGGAGAACAAAAAGGCACAGCACACCAACATTAAAGCCTCATCCCAACAGTAAAGTATGGTGGAGGGAGCATCATGGTTTGGGGCTGCTTTGCTGCCTCAGGGCCTGGACAGCTTGCTATCATCAACGGAAAAATGAATTCCCAAGTTTATCAAGACATTTTGCAGGAGAATGTAAGGCTATCTGTCCGTCAATTGAAGCTCAACAGAAGTAAGGTGATGCAACAGGACACCGACCCATAAATCAACAACAGAATGGGTTCAACAGAAGAAAATATGCCTTCTGGACTGGCCCAGTCACTGACCTCAACGCGATTTAAAATACTGTGTCATGATCTCGAGAGTGGTTCACACCAGACATCCCAAGAATATTGCTGAACTGAAACAGTTTTGTAAAGATGAATGGTCCAAAATTCCTCCTGATCGTTGTGCAGGTCTGATCCGCAAATACAGAAAACATTTGGTTGAGTTTCTCGCTCCCAAAGGAGGGTCAACCAGTTATTAAATCCAAGGATTCACATACTTTTCCCACTCTACACTGTGAATCTTTACACGGTGTGTTCAATAAAGACATGAAAACGTATAATTGTTTGTGTGTTATTAGTTTAAGCAGACTGTGTTTGTCTATTGTTGTGACTTAGATGAAGATCAGATCAAATGTTATGACCAATTTATGCAGAAATCCAGGTAATTGCAAAGGGTTCACATACTTTTTCTTGCCACTGTAGATACCTTTGATTCAGAGAGGGAAAAAATATCAAAACAGTTCAATAGTTTATTCAGCATTTATTTCAACACCTTAGTTATAACTCTTATCGTATTTTATCAGTATATTTCTGTATTTCATTTTAAACAAAACTTCATAAATACATCTTATTTCTGCATACATTTGCTCATACTGTATATATTCATCATAATCATATGTTTATATTACTAGTCCTAAAATACTCTTTAAATTATAGAACATAATGCTTTCTACACTACCGCTCAATCATTTCCATCAGAAGGTTCTTGAATGGCAACAACCCTGAAGAATGTGTGTTGTTGTGCATTAGTTTCACAGGAATAATAGAGTAGGTAATGGTCGGACTAGTAGAGCAGTATAGAAAGCATTTACCGGAAATAAAAAATAAAGAGAACGAAACAAAACAAGTAGCTTCAAAAAGTTTCTCACACTATTTGGAAGACAGAGATTCTGTAGTGTTTAAAATGTTTACATATACCTAATCATTGATATAATAATTATTGTTAAATTATACTATAATTTATGTTATTATTGTCATTATCATAATCAATATATTATATAGGCCAGAATGGGCAATCTGCGGGCCGCCTCCTTTTACAGGGCCCGCGGATCAATACAAAAAATATATATAAATAATGATATACAGTGGGGAGAACAAGTATTTGATACACTGCCGATTTTGCAAGTTTTCCTACTTACAAAGCATGTAGAGGTCTGTAATTTTTATCATAGGTACACTTCAACTGTGAGAGACGGAATCTAAAACAAAAATCCAGAAAATCACATTGTATGATTTTTAAGTAAATAATTTGCATTTTATTGCATGACATAAGTATTTGATACATCAGAAAAGCAGAACTTAATATTTGGTACAGAAACCTTTGTGTGCAATTACAGAGATCATACGTTTCCTGTAGTTCTTGACCAGGTTTGCACACACTGCAGCAGGGATTTTGGCCCACTCCTCCATACAGACCTTCTCCAGATCCTTCAGGTTTCGGGGCTGTCGCTGGGCAATACGGACTTTCGGCTCCCTCCAAAGATTTTCTATTGGGTTCAGGTCTGGAGACTGGCTAGGCCACTCCAGGACCTTGAGATGCTTCTTACGGAGCCACTCCTTAGTTGCCCTGGCTGTGTGTTTCGGGTCATTGTCATGCTGGAAGAACCAGCCACGACCCATCTTCAATGCTCTTACTGAGGGAAGGAGGTTGTTGGCCAAGATCTCGCGATACATGGCCCCATCCATCCTCCCCTCAATACGGTGCAGTCGTCCTGTCCCCTTTGCAGAAAAGCATCCCCAAAGAATGATGTTTCCACCTCCATGCTTCACGGTTGGGATGGTGTTCTTGGGGTTGTACTCATCCTTCTTCTTCCTCCAAACACGGCGAGTGGAGTTTAGACCAAAAAGCTCTATTTTTGTCTCATCAGACCACATGACCTTCTCCCATTCCTCCTCTGGATCATCCAGATGGTCATTGGCAAACTTCAGACGGGCCTGGACATGCGCTGGCTTGAGCAGGGGGACCTTGCGTGCGCTGCAGGATTTTAATCCATGACGGCATGGTGTGTTACTAATGGTTTTCTTTGAGACTGTGGTCCCAGCTCTCTTCAGGTCATTGACCAGGTCCTGCCGTGTAGTTCTGGGCTGATCCCTCACCTTCCTCATGATCATTGATGCCCCACGAGGTGAGATCTTGCATGGAGCCCCAGACCGAGGGTGATTGACCGTCATCTTGAACTTCTTCCATTTTCTAATAATTGCGCCAACAGTTGTTGCCTTCTCACCAAGCTGCTTGCCTATTGTCCTGTAGCCCATCCCAGTCTTGTGCAGGTCTACAATTGTATCCCTGATGTCCTTACACAGCTCTCTGGTCTTGGCCATTGTGGAGAGGTTGGAGTCTGTTTGATTGAGTGTGTGGACAGGTGTCTTTCATACAGGTAACGAGTTCAAACAGGTGTAATTAATACAGGTAATGAGTGGAGAACAGGAGGGCTTCTTAAAGAAAAACTAACAGGTCTGTGAGAGCCGGAATTCTTACTGATTGGTAGGTGATCAAATACTTATGTCATGCAATAAAATGCAAATTAATTACTTAAAAATCATACAATGTGATTTTCTGGATTTTTGTTTTAGATTCCGTCTCTCACAGTTGAAGTGTACCTATGATAAAAATTACAGACCTCTACATGCTTTGTAAGTAGGAAAACCTGCAAAATCGGCAGTGTATCAAATACTTGTTCTCCCCACTGTATATATATATATATATATATATATATATCATTATTTATATATATATATATTTTTATATATATTTTTATTTGTATATACACACACACACCAGTCAAATGTTTAGACACACTTACTCATTCAAGCTTTTCTTCTTTTTTTTTACTATTTTCTACATTGTAGAATAATAATAATAAGACTTCAAAACTATGAAATAACACATACGGAATCATGTAGTAACCAGAACAGTGTTAATCAAATCAAATTAAATTTGAGATTCTTCAAAGTAGACACACTTCGCCTTGATGACAGCTTTGCACACTCTCAGAATTCTCTCAACCAGCTTCAGGAGGTAGTCACCTGGAATGCATTTCAATTAACAGGTGTGCCTTGTTAAAAGTTCATTTGTGGAATTTATTTCCTTCTTAATGTGTTTGAGCCAATCAGTTGTGTTGTGACATGGTAGGGATGGTATACAGAAGACAGCCCTATATGGTAAAAGATCAAGTCCATATGATGGCAAGAACAGCTCAAATAAGCAAAGAGAAACGATAGTCCATCATTACTTTAAGACATGAAGGTCAGTCAATCCGGAACATTTCAAGAACTTTGAAAGTTTCTTCAAGTGCAGTCGCAAAAACCATCAAGCCCTATGATGAAACTGGCTCTCATGAGGACCGCCACAGGAAAGGAAGACCCAAAGTTACCTAGAGTTACCAGCCTCAGAAATTGCAGCCCAAATAAATGCTTCACAGAGTTCAAGTAACAGACACATCTCAACATCAACTGTTCAGCGGAGACTGTGTGAATCAGGACTTCATGGTCGAATTGCTGCAAAGAAACCACTACTAAAGTTCACCAATAAGAAGGCGAGACTTGCTTGGGCCAAGAAACAAGCAATGTACATTAGACCTTTGGAAATCTGTGCTTTGGTCTGATAAGTCCAAATTTGAGATTTTTGGGTCCAACCGGCGTGTCTTTGTGAGACACAGAGTAGGTAAACGGATGATCTCCACATGTGTTGTTCCCACCATGAAGCATGGAGGAGGAGGTGTAATGGTGTGGGGGTGCTTTGCTGGTGACACTGTCAATGATTTATTTAGAATTCAAGGCACACTTAACCAGCATAGCTACCACAGCGTTCTGCAGCGATACACCATTCCATCTGTTTTGCGCTTAGTGGGACTATCATTTGTTTTTCAACAGGACAATTGACTATTTGACTAAGAAGGAGAGTGATGGAGTGCTGCATCAGATAACCTGGCCTCCACAATCACCCAACCTCAACCCAATTGAGATGGTTTGGGATGAGTTGGACCGCATAGTGAAGGAAAAGCAGCCAACAAGTGCTCAGCATATGTGGGAACTCCTTAAAGACTGTTGGAAAAGAATTCCAGGTGAAGCTGGTTGAGAGAATTCCAAGAGTATGCAGAGCTGTCATCAAGGCAAAGGGTGGCTACTTTGAAGAATCTAAAATCTATTTTGATTTGTTTAACACTTTTTTGGTTACTACAATATTCCGTATGTGTTATTGGTTTACGTTTTGATGTCTTCACTATTATTCTACAATGTAGAAAATAGTTTTTTTTTAAAGAAGAAAAACCCATGAATGAGTAGGTGTGTCCAAACTTTTGACTGGCACTGTATATATCAAAGAAAATAAAAAATTAATTGGGGGGGACTGAGTTAGGGTTTTGCTTTTGTTAGGTCAGTCACTGACAGTCACTCAATTAGCCCTTTGTCAGCTAAATTGTTTTAGATTGGTAAGTTAGTCCAGCCAGATATCGAAACTTGCGGTAATGATGTTTGAATTACTGATTTTCTATAGATTTTATTAGTTACTCTCACACAGATATTATATTCAAAACTGCAAACATTTCTTTCCACCCTATGGCAAAATGAGTAGAATTGCATGAAATGTGTTATGCAATTGCTACATTTGCTCTCCACCCCATGGCCGAATGTGTAGAATTGCAGCAAACTTGTCACTTAGGTCCCCAAAAGGCTAGGGCTAGCTCTGACTGCATGTGTAGGTATGGATGTGGGTACGCAGACCCGTAAGCCACTGCAGCCCCTCATGATGAGTTCAGATTTTGTGGCTCCCACCCCCATCAAAGTTGCCCATCACTGATATAGACCTATAAATTATGTGTAAAAAGTTTTTGTGTATTCCTCACCTATCAATACATTTCACTGAAGGCAATAGCAAATAGGTATCTAAAAGAGCCTGTGTGTGTGTGTGTGCGCGTGTGTGTGTGTGTGTGTGTGCGTGTCTTTTTCTGAAATATGTGGATCTGAAAAAGTTTTCCGATTTTCGAAGAGAAGTTTATGAAATAGGGCAAAGTTAGGATTGTAAACTGGTGCAAAATATACATCTCTACGTTTTCAAATGTTTCGAAAACTGCCGTTGAGTTGTGGAGAAGGCATAAGAGAGAGGGGCAAGAGGGTGGGTAAAAGGATCATGGGTAACAAGGCAGGCTGACAAACAGATCTTCATACACAGACAAACACTCAGAGGATAAAGGCCAAGGTAGCCAGACACCAGAAAGACTGACAGACGCACAGTATAAGCCCTTTTTGATTGTGTGATTGTGTGATTGTGTGTGATTGTGTGATTGTGTGTGAGTGAACATGGGATAAAAGACACTCACATTCCTGGACATGGTGCTACACTCGTAAACATCAACATCATGAATGAATGACAAGTAGCTAGTGTAGTGTAAAATGACATGAGTTCATAGCAAACTCTGAAACATGGCTGTGGACACCTTATAGCCATGTCTCAGGGAAAAACAAACCCATATTTGACTCTCCTTTGCCCCTCTCTGACATACTCCAGACAGCATTTGTAAAGATAATAACCATGATAATAATTATGTCATTTTATGACTATATGTTTTGTATATTTTAGAATATTTGTCATTAAAACACACATTTGAATGATTAAATATCAATAGCACCCTGACCTATTTGAAATGAATGATTGCAATCAGCACTTGGTACAAAACCAATCAATGTACCTTTCCATTTTATGACCATATTCTGAAGTTTATACATTCCAACCATCGCTTCCAATCCCATGACGTAATACGCGTAAAGTCAAAGTTTGCGCATGAATCTCAGGACAAGTTTGAATGTGGCCCTTACTGTTTATTAGAGGAACTTCACCACCACCTTTGGTAAATCCATGGGCTTACCCTCTCTGTGTGGGTAGCAGCATTACAATCTCAAGATTCTTGTTCGCATTTCTCCTTTTACTGTAACTCAGGCAGCAAATGGAGTGTGAGAATCACCAGTCAAATGTGTGTGTGTCCATGTGTTAATTAAAAGCCTATTCATCAGTAGTTGTACAGCGTGTGTAAATTGTATCGTTTTAGACACGACTGTGTGTCGTAAGTGTTTCTACCCTCTTTTGACCAACACGTGCAATCAATGTTCATCTCAAGAAAGATCCCAAACAATTCTATTCCACTCATACCAAATCTCTCTTGGCGTGATTAAGCCTTGTCCATCACGATCGCTTCCTGTCTGAGGTCCAACTCAGTCTGTTTGTGTCCAATGGTCTTCTTTAGCTTTCATCTCAGTCAGTTTGTTTCTCTGTCTTTCTCTGAGCTCTGAGTCACCTCATCTTTCACTCTCTCAGTCTGTGGCACAGGGGAGGGGCTAGGCTCATGCATGGGAGAGAAGAGCCTGAGGAAAGAGGGAGGAGGGTAAATCAAGAAATAAGAATGAATGGAAAATGAATAAGGAGTGAATGTAGTAAATGAAATATGAGAGAGAGAGAGAGAGAGAGATGGAATAACTTATCAAATGAACGAAGGAAAAATGCTTCATGACTAAAAGGGAAGGGGATGGAATCATCTGGCTCGCAGGGAAGGAAAGAGGCACTTGTCTTTCCTTCTCCATCCGTTCCTTCTTTTTCTCTCTCTTTATTTCCACTCGCCACTTGGCTGACATGTGGCCTCTGTCTGTGAGTTGACTCTGTCCATGCCGCTCCTTCCTCACCTGTCAGTCAGTCTCTTCAGCGCTCTTTCGATGTTCATGCGGTGGCCGACGCGTGTCACCCCCAGGTCCAGGAAGTCGTCCTTGGTGAGGGAGGGCAGGTGGGAGCCGTCAATCTCGTTGTCCAGAAAGCGCTCCCGGTGCTCCCCCAGGTTTAGGTAGGCCAGCCAGTCGGCCACGTCCCACTTCGTCCAGTAGGACAGGGGCTTGATGGTAAAGGGTTTGGCTGGGGGAGGAGGGGTGTGGTGGGGGTAGCTGAGGCAGGACGGAGAGGGGGGCAGGTGCATGGAGGGCGAGGAGGCGCTGGAGAGGAACTGGGTGGGTGAAAGGGAGCGGGAGACCAGGAGGGCACTGGGAGGTTGTGGGGATGTGGGGAAGAGAGGCGGGGTGGAGGGGTTGTAAGAGTCTCCTAGGGTGTGGCCTGGGGATGAAGGGGTGAGGGGATTGGGGAAATCAAAGGGGGTGTTGTAGACATGGGTGCTGGGGAGGATGGGGAGGGAGGAGGGTCTGGGAGGGGCGGGGCTGGGGCGGTCTGTGGAGTATATGAGGGGGCTGGGGGCGCGCCGGCGGGACATAGACGACCTCAGCTCTGGACCAGGGGTACACTGGAAGTCAAAAATCTTGGCTCCACGATACTTAGTGCGATGTTTGGGTGACGTGGGATAGGGTGAGTAGGTGGGGGAGAGAGGAGGGTGGGAGAAGTGAGAGGGGGAGGTGGGTATCTGGGGAGAGGGGGAGCGGGTCCAGTTGGGCTGCAGCGTGGGCTGGTGGGAGGGCGAGCCGGAGGGGGTGGCGGTGAGATTGGGGGTGAGGATTGGCGGGCGATGCTGCGGGGAAGAGGTGGGTAAGGGGGAAGTGGAGCGGGCTGTGGGGGGGCTCTGAAACGAGGCGGAGAAATCCCCAGAATATCTAAAAGACAAGAAAAGTAAAAGGGGTTACTGTGCTCAGTACACAATGCCGTTGAGCCACTTAGTGAAACAATTCGAATTGACTAAACCTCAGCAGCCTCACCTGTGCATTGTGGGTGACCTCAGACTAATGGGACTCTGACCTCGCATCTCAGACTGACCCCAGTCGTCTGTGCTCTTATTGCTCATCTGCTGCAGCTTGGAGCTCAGCTCGTTGATGATGCTGGCCTTCACCCCCGAGAGTGGCGAGTGCAACCTGCGCCCCTCAATAGACATCCCGTCCCTCTGGGCCTCGCCTCGCTCCAGGCCCTGTCCCTGGTCGACCCCCTCGGTTGACCCCCTTGGCTCCAGGGTGTTGGGCCGCTCCAGACAGGCAGCCAGGGTGGAACCGAAGCCGTCCTCCATCTTTGGTCGACTCTGTCTACGTTGTATCCTCTCATCCGCTGCTCCTCCCTCTCCTCTCCTGGCCTCCTCCTCTGGGTTAGCCTGTCTCTGGGGGTGTGGTGGGGTGCTCTGGTAGGGCGGGTTGGTGCTCACCTGTCGACGCAACGCTTCCCTTGTGTCCTTGATACCGCCCTCTTTGTACTGCATCGTCTTTGGATACACGGTGGGTTTGGTCGTGTGTTTGGCGTGGTGTGCTTCAAACGCTTGCCCACCTGAGTAGGTCATATAAGGATCTGGGTGCTCGCCAGCCCATCCATCCCCTTCCACTCCTCCTCCTCCTCCTCTTCTCTCACCCGTCAGTTCATTCACTCCCAGTATTTCCAGGTGCTGGTCACCGCTGCTGTGGCTGTCCAGCTCCTCGATCCCAGAGTCCACCACCGTCTCTGTCTGCCAGTCTCCAGTCTTCATCATGGAGGGGTGGTGGTCTCCTGCCTTGCCTGCAGTGTTGATGGCGGTTCTGGGGGCTTTCAGAGACACGTTGTAGTCTGACGACACCACAGAGGCTGTGGTAGCAGTGGCGGTGGCGGTCATGGTCGTTGTTGTGGCGTAGGTCATAGTCGTAGTGAGGGTGGCCGGGCCGCGGTACCGTGCTAAGGTCATTTGGGGAGCAGGGGCACCCATATTAGCGGGGTTAACTGGTACGGTGGGGTCACTGAAGAAGGGGTGTGTATGCGACATGGGCTGGGGTCTGTGGAGTGAGGGTGTGGGTGCGGGTAAAATGGAGGCGGCTGTAGTGGTGGAGGAAGGGGGGAATATCTGGGGCGAGGGGAGGGAGGGAGATAGACCTGATTGGGTGAGGTTGGCCACCTCGCTGTCGTAGGATGTGAGGCTGGAGGCGGCAGAGTCCCCGGCCTGGGGGGAGGGGAGGGGGGCGTTGGAGGGGAAGCCTCCTGGTGGAGGTACTTTAGGAGAGGAGAGGGGGGGCGGTGGGGGTGGCATGGCAGAAGAGACGTGTTGAGCTGAGTGCTGATGCTGTTGAGGGTATCCCCTCTGCATTTCTCGCTGGCCTTGGCCATTGGCGAACTGCAAGGGAGGGGGCAGGGGGTCAACAAAGACAAACTCATCGTCCAAATCTATCGAGGGTGCAGGCGGGGGAAGAACCATGAGCCCCAGTCCCCCTCCAACTCCTCCCTCTCCCCCACCTTCATGTGGGTGTGCTGGGGCTGTGGTGAGGGTGTACTGGGGGATGTAGCTAGCGTTTGCACTGTTCTCCATCTGCAGGAACGAAGGTCTGCAGGGTGCAGGCTGAGGCGGCGGGCCGGGCGGCTGCATGGGCGGGCCAGGTGGCTCCCTGTCTCTAGGACTCTGTTGGTAATATTGGGTCTGGTACTGATTGGTTCTGTCCTCTGAAAAGCGAACTCTGAGGCCCTCTCTGGCTCCAGCCGCCTGGTCCCTCTCCACTCTCTCTCCTCCCCCTCCCAAGCGTAATATCCTGGGTGACTGTGGGCGGTTCAGTGAGGCGTGTGAGGTGGTGGTGGTGGATGTGGAGAACAGGGATGGCGTGGGAGACGGGAGAGATGTAGGGAACACCCCCACGCTGGACATCTGCCGGCCAAAGTGCCGCTCCTCCCGTCGGGTCCTCCGGTCGTCCTTGAGGGCCCTCTCTCGTGCAGCCAGCGCCAGGCCCAGGGGTGACGAGGGGTCCAGGACTTTCCCAGTCAGAGGGTGGATGAAGGTGGTGGCTGGAGAGCCTGGGCCGTAGTTGGAGGGAGCGGACTTGGGCTGGCCATCCTGGCCCATCACAGGGGAGTGGTACTCAGGCAGCCCAAAGGCAGGGGGCATACTGCTGGCGTAGTGGACGTAATTGTCCCTAGAGAACATGCCCTCGTCAATTGACTTGGAGGGGCGGAGGCGGGGGGTGGGGACATCAATCCCCATCCCCTGTAGGGGCTGGGTCCATACTCCTCCACCTCCCCCCGCCTCCCCTTGGACATCCTCTTCGGAGGAGAGGAAGAAGGAAGCACTCTTCCTCCTCATGTCACGGAAACGTTCCCGGTCCCGGCGCGCTGCCCCGACAAAGGCCCCCCCAAACTGGGTGGTGAAGTCCAGGTTCTCCAGGTTAGGGGGCAGCTGGGGGGCGACAGTCGAAGGGGTCATGGGGGAGGAGACAGGGGGCTGGGGTGGTGAGGGGGCCACGGTGGAAGGCGGGCCGGGGGTGGTGTGGGTGTCGGGAGAGGCAGGGGGGGAGGTAGGGTCGTCTATGTCGGGAGGCGGTTGCTCGGCATCCATGCTGCTGCCCTGGCTGCTGCGGCCACTGCCACTGCTGGTGGATGGAGCCTTGACTATGATGGTGGGGATGGGGATGGAGCTCTTCTCTTTGGCCCCTGAGCTTTTACCCCCCTGGCCTTGCCCCCCTCTGTGGTGCCTGCCGAGCCCTCCTTCCACTGTGGGCTGCTTTACTAGAGGGCCCCTCCCGCCCTTCCTGACTCCCCCGCCCCTGCTTGCCCCTCCGATCCTCTCCCGGGCCGCCACTTGCTTTTGCTGGGGCTGCTGTTGCTGCTGGGGTTGCTGTTGAGTTTTGGGAGCTGCGCTTGTAGGTGGAGTAGCACTACTGTAGTCCCTCCTCAATGCCCCCATTTTGCCCCCTCCTCTCCTCGTCCCCTCCGTGGGATCCCCTGTGTATTGTCCCCCTCCTCTCTGGAGGGTGGTGGTCATGCCATGCTGTTGATTGTCCCAACCTGCCTGGGCATCGTGAGCTGCTTGTTGCTGGGTGGAGAGGGCCTGGTAGTGGGCCTGGGCCTGGGAGGACAGTGGCTGGGGGGCAGACTGCTCCCCCCTCCGAGCAGTGTGGGGTCCAGCAGACAAGGGAGGTTCTGGGGCGGATGTGCTGGGGGGAGGGGGGATGTCCTCCGACAGGCTACGGGACAGTTTCATAGCCGGGGTGTGGAGGGACTGCCTCTCCTCCTCCGTCACACCTGAAACGGGCACACAGTTACACAGACAATCTGGTTGGAAAACAAAGTTAATTTTGACAGTAACCTTCATAGTAATTGTATCGGTAGGACTTACCAATAGATTTCTGTCGTAGCATTACTCCATGCGGATGGCCGGGGGGATACTGACCCTGGTTGTAGCCAAACCCAGGCGGCATTACACCGACCAACTGGTCATGACTTGGCTTAATGTGTTGCAAGACACACAAAGAAGAAAGACACACAGGGAGAGATGTGGAGAACGGGGAAAAAGTGACGGCGCATTACACTTGCATTGAGAGTAAAAGTGATATAACGCAATATGGAGAAAGCAATGAGTTAATATCCTAGGCTGTGAGGTCTATTTCACATCCAGCATTGCAGACACAGTCACTGAATTGAGGGTATGATCCCTAGGGTCAGTAGGTTCTGCAAGTACAGTCATGGTACGTGGCCCGCTACCGAGGACTGTGGGCTCTCCTTCTCTGTGGCCGAAGTGGGTAAGACATTTAAACGTGTTAACCCTCGCAGGGCTGCCGGCCCAGATGGCATCCCTAGCCGTGTCCTCAGAGCATGCGCAGACCAGCTGGCTGGTGTGTTTACGGACAGTTTCAATCTCTCCGTATCCCAGTCTGCTGTCCCTACGTGCTTCAAGATAGCCACCACTGTTCCTGTACCCAAGAAGGCAAAGGTAACTGAACTAAATTACTATTGCCCCGTAGCACTCACTTCTGTCATCATGAAGTGCTTCGAGAGGCTAGTCAAGGATCATATCACCTCCACCTTACCTGTCACCCTAGACCCACTTCAATTTGCTTACCGCCCTAATAGGTCCACAGACGATGCAATCGCCATAACACTGCACACTTCCCTATTCCATCTGGACAAGAGAAATACCTATGTAAGAATGCTGTTCATTGACTATAGCTCAGAATTCAACATCATAGTACCCTCCAAGCTCATCATTAAGCTTGAGGCCCTGGGTCTCAACCCCGCTCTGTGCAACTGGGTCCTGGACTTCCTGACTGGCCGCCCCCAGGTGGTGAAGGTAGGTAACACCATCTCCACTTCGCAGATCCTCAACACTGGGGCCCCACAAGGGTGTGTGCTCCGCCCCCTCCTGTACTCCCTATTCACCCATGACTGCGTGGCCATGCACGCCTCCAACTCAATCATCAAGTTTTCAAACGACACAACAGTAGTAGGCTTGATTACCAACATCAACGGGACAGCTTACAGGGAGGAGGTGAGGGCACTCAGAGTGTGGTGTAGCAAAACAACCTCTCACTCAACGTCAACAAAACAAAGGAGATGATCGTGGACTTCAGGAAACAGCAGAGGGAGCACCTCCCGATCGACATCGACGGACAAACTGAAATGGTCCACCTACACAGATAGTGTGGTGAAGGCGCAACAGTGCCTCTTCAACCTCAGGAGGCTAAAGAAATTTGGCTTGTCACCTAAAAGCCTCACAAACTTTTACAGACACGCAATTGAGAGCATCCTGTCGGGCTGTGTCACCTCCTGGTACAGCAACTGCACCGCCCACAACCGCAAGGCTCTCCAGAGGGTGGTGCGGTCTGCGCAACGCATCACCGGGGGCAAACTACCTGTCCTCCAGGACACTTACAACACCCGATGTCACAGGAAGGCCAAAAAGATCCTCAAGGACAACAGCCACCCGAGCCACTGCCTGTTCATCCTGCTTCCATTCAGAAGGCGAGGTCAGTACAGGTGCATCAAAGCTGAGACCGAGAGACTGAAGAACATCTTCTATCTCAAGGTCATCAGACTGTTAAACAGCCATCACTAACACAGAGAGGCTGCTGCTTACATACAGACTTGAAATCATTGGCCACTTTAATAATGTTTACATATTTGCATTACTCATCTCATATGTTATACTGTATTTTATACCATCTATTGCATCTTCTCTATGCCGCTCTGTCATTGCTCATTCATGTATTTATATGTATATATTCGTATTCCATTCCTCACTTAGATTTGTGTGTATTAGGTAGTTGTGGAATTGTTAGATTACATGTTAGATATTACTGCACTGTCGGAACTAGAAGCACAAGCATTTTGCTACACTCGCAATAACATCTGCTAACCATGTTTATGTGACCAATAAACTTTGATTTGATGGTAGAGTGTTTTTTTATATTTTTTTATATTTTTTATTTAACCTTTATTTAACCAGGAAAAGCCCATTGAGACCCAGAGTCTCTTTTTCATTGGAGACCTGGCTAAGAAGGCAGCAACAGTCATTACATTACAGAATTAAAACATACAACAATACAATACAATTCATCAACATGATCCAGTCTAAAATAAGCATTTACACTACACTCTGCAACATTCTCCCATCAAAAATGTAATTGATTAAAATCAAATCAAATCAAATTGCATTTGTCACATGCAACGAATAAAACAGGTGCAGACCTTACAGTGAAATGCTTACTTACAAACCCTGAACCAACAATGCAGTTTTAAGAAAAATACATTTGTTAGTGGCGCTAACATTGTTAGTGGCACTAACAATGCTGAGAATGATGCAGTACCTCATTGGGGGCGATGCTCTTGGTTCGTTCTCTCTTCCCCCCGTGACCCCGCTGCCCCTGTCCGTCTGACGCAATCGTGTGCTGAGCTGCTGCCAGGATCTCATCCAGTTTATCTGACAGAGAGAGAGAGTTTGCGCGTATGCATGTGTGAGAGAGAGGGAAAACGGGAGGAGAGAGATAGAGAGAGTGTGTGTGTGTGAGAGAGAGAGAGAGAGAGAGAGAGAGAGAGAGAGAGAGAGAGAGAGAGAGAGAGAGAGAGAGAGAGAGAGAGAGAGAGAGAGAGAGAGAGAGAGAGAGAGAGAGAGAGAGAGAGAGAGAGAGAGAGAGAGAGAGAGAGAGAGAGAGAGAGAGAGTGTGTGTGTGTGTGTATGTGTGTGTGAGAGAGTGAGAGAGAGTGTGTGAGAGAGAGTGAGAGAGAGAGAGAGTGTGTGTGTGTGTATGTGTGTGTGAGAGAGAGAGATCGAGAGAGAGAGAGAGAGAGAGAGAGAGAGAGAGAGAGAGAGAGAGAGAGAGAGAGAGAGATCAAAAGCATAAGACAATTAAAAGCAAAGATGGCCTCTTGAAACACAAAAGGGGACAGGGGTCAGATCTTACTTAGTGCCATTTGATAGACTGTCCTCTTCTTATCAGGCACCTGGGAGGACTCGTACTCTGAAAAGCAGAGGCAGTGTATTCATAGGACCTGAGCAGACTGATTTTGAATGGGGGCCTAAGGGCTGATGAAGGTAATGATAAGCGAGATATTCACCTGCTTTCTTTTTCCACGGAGAGGCAGCTGCAGCATATTAGAGAAAATAAGGTAATCATATTATGCTCTGACAGTGTACCCGAGACTGCTATTGTCGCCATCTCTGTAATATCACAAAACAACATGAATGAATACAGCACATACTTTAACACGGATGGTGACAATGATGATACACAACTCAACCTTTTCCCACCTTTCTCCACTGTCATCCATTTGATTTAGCCGAAAAAGAAGAAATGGAGCAGAGGTTATGTTATGCCATTGCATAATGTGGTGTTTCCGGAATGTGAACGACTCTCCATCTTTCCCACACAGAGCAAATGTCCATACATTCACTTGAAAGAGGACATTTATCTCCATAGTATAGTCCTCCTCATTAAGCCATTGGTAAATAGAAAAAGAATCCGTACCTATACCAGTTAAGTCCCCAAGGCTCCCTGCATCAACTCACTTTTAATATTTAATGGACTTTTTCAACAACAACAAAAATTCTATGGGTGAGAATGTGAACAATCCTTTTCTTTTCCTTTTCTCCGTGGTTTTCATGCTTCCCAACCCTCCTTCTTCAATTGTCTTACCCATGTCTTCCAGCTCTAATGTCATTGATTTGGAGCGCAGGGCAATGGCAGGAGGAGTCAGCCTCTTAGCCTGCTGGGGGACTGCCAAAGGAGAAGGATCAAACACGCACTTACTTTCTGACTAGTGTGTTATAAACATACACCCGTTGTAAACAATCATTACTGTTTACTGCGATGCTAGTATACCTTTCTTCTCAGGGTTGGTCTCCTCTGTCTCTGGGTTGCGGGCCACCATGACAACCTTGACCATCAGAGTGTTGCCACCTTGTCTGATCATGTTGACCACCTGCCTGTGGCCCACCTTCACGACATTGTGACCATTGACCTACACACACGCACACGCACGCGCACGCGCACACGCACACACACACACACACACACACACACACACACACACACACACACACACACACACACACACACACACACACACACACACACACACACACAGAGAGAGAGAGAGAGCGAGAGATAACACGGGCTGGCAACAAGACTAAACTCTCATACTGCACTGTTTGAGTTCAAACTGAAAACAAATTAAAAAATCTACAACTTGATAGTCCGTACAAAAGTTGATCCCATGTTGATTTCCAGTCCTGCATAAACTCTCAGAATGACAAGCCTTTCCAGGGATCCATACCTCAATAAGGAAGTCCCCCATCCTTAGGCCAGCCCTCCAGGCCACACCGCCCTCATCCACAGACTCCAGGTACTGCAGCGCGGGGAATGCTGGGGTCGGCGTGAACTCCTCTATAGGAGTCTGGGCTGCAGAGAGACAAGTCAAGAACAAGAGGATAAGGGAGAGAAGTAATAAAATAGCGTTAAAGTGGAAGCAGGGAGATAGGATGGAAGAAATGGGTAAGAGGAAATGCGAGAGGTGAAAGTTAAACATATAGAAGAGTAGAGGACTGTGGAAGCTGGAGATAGGAGACATCCAGGGGTATTTTGGAGGAGAGGCACTCACTCACCTTTGGCTCCCCGAAGCACAAAGCCAAAGCCCTCATTGTCTTTCTTCTGCAGGAGCACTGTCTTCTCCTTAATGATGTAGTCACTTAGAGAGAATAAGGAGGAAGGGGAGGAGGGAGAGGGGGGGGGGGGGGGGGCAACGAGCAAGAGAGAGCAAGCTATATGACTTCTTTAGTAACAGAAAGCCTCATTGTCATGCAAATAAAGCATTTCTGAATCTGGGAGACAGCTATACTGCATCACATTATGAAATCACACTGCACCAAAAGATGGGGGGGCTTGAGGCATGTCATACAAAGAGCACCACCATACAAAGACACTCGTCAAACCAGGGTAGAGTCGGTGTCATGATGGGCGAGGAGGAGTGTACTGGAGAGACCTCTCCATAATCCAGCATAATGCTGACTAGCGCCAGGAAGCACGTGGGAATGTACATTTAAAAAAAAATGCTGCATAGACACTTCACTGTTAATGGGAACTTATAAACACACCTGTAATACTGCATTGGCTTTCTTCAAGCTTTCACTGCACTAGCTAACTTGGTTACCTCTCATCCTACTTCTCCACTTGATGATGTAGAGGTAGGGATCTATAACGTACAGGTAGGGATCTATGATGTACAGGTAGGGATCTATGATGTAGAGGTAGGGATCTATGATGTACAGGTAGGGATCTATGATGTACAGGTAGGGATCTATGATGTAGAGGTAGGGATCTATGATGTACAGGTAGGGATCTATGATGTACAGGTAGGGATCTATGATGTAGAGGTAGGGATCTATGATGTAGAGGTAGGGATCTATGATGTAGAGGTAGGGATCTATGATGTAGAGGTAGGGATCTATGATGTACAGGTAGGGATCTATGATGTACAGGTAGGGATCTATGATGTACAGGTAGGGATCTATGATGTACAGGTAGGGATCTATGATGTACAGGTAGGGATCTATGATGTACAGGTAGGGATCTACGTTTGAGTAGCAGTTAGTCATCGCTCTTCATAATGACATATGCTGTTTTTCATCGATGGTTGACATTTGTTATGATATGGTAGGATTAGTTTTACGGCACAGGGTTACGAGTTGGTCATTGCTCCATTGCCATGTCTGGGACTTCTGTTGCCTGTCAGATTTATGGCTGCCTGACAGCGGTTTTCCCTCATGTAGAGCTCAGTGAATACAGGAGCTCTACATGAGCTCTATACTGTACTACAACAACAGTGTCTCCAATTCACGCTGTAAAGCCTGCCGGGTCTCAATTCACACTGTTTTACGAGCTCAGTGCACACTGTAACCTCAGACTTAACAGCCATATACAACGACAGGGTCTCCATCTCCATTCATTTTAAAGGTCTCAATTTTACATGCTGTTTTGCAACTCCATTAGGATGTCTGGCTCTTCGGTCACTGTATGACTTGTGGTTGAATCCGGTCACTGTATGACTTGTGGTTGAATCCATTGGGTTGAAATCCCAGTATTTTATTCCGGAGCTTCGTTTTTCTGCATTAGATGCTCGGATAAACTCAAACTGACACGGCGTCCAATCGACTGTGCAAATCCACCAAGGTAGAACACGGCTGAGGATGAGAGTCTTTGCTAATCTGGGAGTTGCTGAACTCGGTGTGAGCAGGCAGTACATGGGATCCATTACAAAGCCGAAGAAACCCCTGTTCACTTCTCATACTGAGGTCTACAGTTTGTACTGTCCCCTTTCATCCGTCCCTTGTGTGTCGCCACACTGTCAACGTTACGGTTTCGCCAACGCAAAAAGCCGCCTTCCATCCATCTGCTGTTCACACTTCATTCCTTTTCTCTCATCCCTTCTCCTTCGTGCATTCCCTCTCAAAGGATACACATCTACATGTAGCAGTGTGCTCAAATGGCTGGTTTGTATCATTTCATCCCCAAGGCAACAGAGGTAGGTAAGTATGACACTGTGGTTCTTTGAAATAGTCTGTACCATTTAACCCCCGTCGTTCCTGTTATATGTGCATATCGACTGCTTCTACGTTACATGAATTCACCATTGGCCAGTGTGACACTCACAGTGGTCACAGTATACATCCACATATTACAGTAGCCTACATGTGCGCTCCCTTCTGACTCCTGAATCATCCTCTGTAGCTTCCAGGATTGTACAGAAGAAGCAGCATTGTAGTCATACGTACTTACATACTCATCTTCTACATTTACAGACATACAATTAAACCATGAGACACAATGACACATACACGCAGACACAATCCAGGGACACGGACACAGATGAACTACTCCCACAACGACACTCAACCACAGTGACACGCACGGTGACTGTGCGCTCGCACCCACTTACACACTCACATGAAGGAAATCACAAACAAACCACTTAGTGTGTCCACTCTCGCCCTTTCTATAAAACAATTATCATCCTATAGGTTAGTGGTACAAACACAGATGGAACACACAATGTATGAGATATGGCAATATATAAGCTGACATTGCAGCATGCTCTCAGACTACACTCAGAAATACATGAGAGGGGAGAAACAGAGATAAACATGCTGCAGTCAGAGCCTCCATTCAATAGCCACTTCCGTCACACACAAATGTTCACACACACACTGGAAAAAGATGATTTAACACACACACACACACACACATATATATACACACACACACACACACACACACACAAATACACAAATACACACAGACACAATACAAATACACACACACACAATACATAGCTTATTAATCCGCCTTTCAAATCCACGGCCTCTCTGTTGCATCTACCTCTCCCCTCTCTCCATTGTCCTCTCCTCACATCCATAGCCAGGCAATGAATGAGGAAACAGCGGCTACCTGTAAATGAACCACACGCTCCTGTTTCTGGGGCCCAGTGACGGCCACGAAGAAGAGAGGGAGAGAGAGAGAGACAGATCTCTCTCTCCGCATCCCCCCATTGCCATTTCCCCCCTCCTCTCCTCCAACCCCTCCTCTCCCTCCGCCTCTCGCTCTGCCGGCGAGAGCACAGCCAGAGAGAGCCGCGAGAGTGGAGGAGAGGAGGAGAGAGAGATGAGAAGAGGGAGGAGAGAGCGAGCGCTGGCCTAGCACGTCTACACCCTGCATGCTTAAGACAGTGCGAAAGAGAGAGAGAGAGAGAGTAGAGAGAGAGAGGAGGAGAGAGGGAGGGAGAGTGAAAGAAAGAAAGAAAGAAAGGGAAAGCTACAGAGATGGTTCTCTGCGACAAGGAGAGAGAGCGCAAGAGAGAGGAGGGAGAGAACGCTGGATGTGAAAAAAGGGAAGGGGGAGGGAAAGAGAGAGTGGTGGTTTAGCATAAAAGAGGGAGAGAAAAGAGATGCTTTTGCAGGTGGGGGAAGGGGGGTGGGGTAACAGGCAGCAGGGATGGTGTGTTTCCTTGAACATCCACTGACTGGTTTCTGGCAGATTCACAAACAGCTGATTTCCACTCCAGAGAGATTTCCTAATCTGCAAATACAGACACACACATGCACATAACAGCACTTGCGACATTCAAATTCGAACAAAACCCACTCAAAAATCTCATTGACATTCTCCCAAACACACAAACGCAGTGGGTAGCAGCAGCCGTACATCTGGAGCTGGATCCGGATCAAAATGCTACTGTATTACAAATCGGCAACATAACCACCACTGTACTACACACATGTCTACATGCACTCTCTCTTCACACAGACGTCATTCACCGTCTGAGTCACTGGCCATTATTCACATAGCCAAATACCAGTGAACCTGTATTAAGCTCAGTGACATTGTGACTGATAATAAGAGCTTCTTAGCACACGGCCAATGTCAGCTACACGTTGTAAGCCCAAAACCCTGGGGGCGTGGAGTCCCTCCTCACACTTCCCGATTGACCGAACGAACGCTCATCGCCTCCAAAGACTCATCATCAGGATGTTGTGCCGCACGCTCACACACGCGTAGAGACACGCACACACGCAAACACACACACACACACACACACACACACACACACACACACACACACACACACACACACACACACACACACACACACACACACACACACACACACACACACACACACACACACACACACACACACACACACACACACACACACACACACACACACAGCACTGTTAGCCCTCATGATGCACACCACAACTGCAGCTGTCTGGGGCTGGACTGCAGCTTGACGCTAGCGGATTAGACAGATGCAATGGTGGAGAAGGAATCCATCGTCAACATTTATGGCATTATTTTTAACAGGGAAAATAAGCAGGACTGGAAGGGCGAATTTGCAGGGGTGATTGGTCATGTGAGCAGGGACAACACAAGTTGGGCTCCAGCCACCCTGGTCATAGACTGTTCTCTCTGATACCGCACGGCAAGCGGTACCGGAGTGCCAAGTCTAGATCCAAGAGGCTTCTAAACAGCTTCTACCCCCAAGCCATAAGACTCCTGAACATCTAATCAAATGGCCACCCAGACTATTTGTATTGCCCCCCTTTACACTGCTGCTACTCTCTGTTATTATCTATGCATAGTCACTTTAATAACTCTACCTACATGTACATATTACCTCATATTACTAACCGGTGCCCTTGCACGTTGACTCTGTACGCCCCAGTTATTCTACTGCTGCTCTTTAATTCTTTGTTACTTTTATTTCTTATCCTTCTTTTTTTTAAGGTATTTTTACATTTTATTTTTTAAACTGCATTGTTGGTTAGGGCTTGTAAGTAAGCATTTCACTGTAATGTGAAATGTTGTATTTGGGCTCATGTGACAAATACAATTTGATATGATTTGATTTTGGCCAGATGAACGAGCAGAAAGTCAAGCAACTTTGTGTGCTAGACGTACAAGAAGTAGAATTGAACGGACGTGTCGACTTCAGCGCTTTTAGCGCTCGCATGGTCTTAATACAGCTGAACAATAGCGTAAACAAGCAATCACTTCAGGTTCACCCGACACACACCTTCCTCCAGTTCTCAACCCAGAAACACACCCATCAGAAACACAAACGAATTAGCCGATTCTAGCTGTCCACCTACACAAGTGACAAAACACAGCTAGAACATTAAAGTAAATCATGTCTAATCTTACTGGATGTGTCCTACTGAGAATCATTAGGGCTGCAGAGCACGATTAGTACTGGGTATTCAATCTTAGCATAGTTAGCTAGTGATTTCCCCTAGCCCCTTCTCTTCTGTTCCTTCATTACTTCACTATTGCTCCACCCTTAGAACTTGGTGACCATGGTGACCATGAGTCCCAGGGGTAAAAAGGACTTTGCGTCAGGTCATTCATCGATACGTCTAGTCCCTGAGGGCCAGCAGACGACAAGTTTCTATCAAGTCCAGTCTTACCTGGGGCCATCCACGCCATCATATGCTCCCATGGTGACATTACGAAACAGCTTCCTCTTGGCTTTCTCACTGCGCGTCTCTGGAACCCAAAGAGTTCATGTGTTACATTTATATTAATGTGTTTTTTTTTTCTTCGTGTCTTCGTGTTCCACTATTTGTGTACTCAGTGTGTCTTTGTATACTTTTGTATTCCACTGCATCACCTCTGACACACACAATGATCAAGTTGGTTGTTGTGGTGGTGTGCTATTAATGTTACTGGGTGGGTGTGATACATGCCCTGCTGCATGTAACATTGTGAGGATGTCCTGCAGTCAATAGAATGTTGGCAACTGAATGAAGACAAAATGAGTCATTCAGTAAACGCGGGGTTAGCATCTGTAGAGGGATTTTGCTTGGTGTTTGTCTGAGCTGATGCGATGCGAGTGAGGATTGTGTCTTTGTCTGAGCACATAGTTGTATTTGGTTTCTATAAGGTTGGGTGGTGTTGTCTCACCTGATCGATTGTCCTTACTGGGAGGACCCACCTCCTCCACACAATCTGAGGGGAACCAGCCTGTACGACCTTTCACTGTGCCCTCCCAGAACCCCCCCTCTCCAACACTCAACACTGAGAGAAGGAAGGAGAGAGAGAGAGAGAGAGAGAGAGAGAGAGAGAGAGAGAGAGAGAGAGAGAGAGAGAGAGAGAGAGAGAGAGAGAGAGATCAAAAGCATAAGATAATTAAAAGCAAAGAGAAGAGGGGTGCATCACGACTTTACAATCAACACAGTGGCACTCCAAAAACCCACTCCTCTCTGAATCTCTCTTTACCTTTGACTTTGTCTCCTTTGTTGATGCTGAGTTCTTTCTCTCCGTGGGCAGTGTAGGCCCTCGTGGCCATGTACACTCGCCCTGGGACCGCACTATACATATGCCTCATCTGACCCCCAGCCGACCATCCGCCACTACCCGCTGAGGTCGCACTGCAAGAGGAAAGACAGAGGAAGAGTTTGTGTATCATGGAACAACACCTGGGGATACCAGTAGCGGAGATAGAGGGACAAGAAATGGCTCATGACAGTGGTTTACACTACGAGAATAACAGTTGTGGAAACTTTAAAGCTGGTAACAGCCCCATTGGCTGTAGACAACCGAAAGGCATGTTAAAACATCACTTTTTGGATATGCACATTATTACAGTCTCTCCCTCCAATATGTTCTCACCCCTGTCTGCCGCGCTGTGGTTTGCTTTGATGCCTCTCCTCTGTGTCGCTCTGCCCTCCTCCTCGCGACGGGGAGCGGGTACGGGCCCTGGGACTGCTGGAGCTCCTCACACCCACAG
Source organism: Salvelinus alpinus (assembly GCF_045679555.1). NCBI lineage: Eukaryota > Metazoa > Chordata > Actinopteri > Salmoniformes > Salmonidae > Salvelinus > Salvelinus alpinus. Next base: position 1,424,307 of record NC_092102.1, read on the forward strand.
AGGCCCTGCGAGCCTAGACAGAGAGGGAACACACACACACACAGGATGAAATATAGAATTGTGTTGAGACTTGCACAGACCCAAACTCACAATTCATTGGTTAACATCCCAAAGTAACTAAGAGCATAGCTCCCCAATAAACCATACAGTTGCAATCTCCTACTACATCTGCATACTGTGTCTCTCAGTACCTGTCCAGGGGTGGGATTGGCTCCAGCAGCCTTGTTGGATAGGGCCATGGGGTCAGGCAGGGTCATGCTGTTATCACTGTTAGCACGCAGGAGGGGGTAGGGGTGAGCCATGAGGAGAGGGAGCGTGCGTGCACTCTCTCCTCTTTTGGGAGCATACTTTGGGGATTCCAGAAAGGGCACTGAGAACAGAGAGTCACAGGTAGGTGGGAAAACAATGAGGTTACTGCAAGAGGTGAGAGAAAGAGGGAGGGGATATGAGAGAGAGTGTGAACAATTAATAACAACCCGACTCAAGTGATTCGGACGCAAAGACAATCGACAGGTAACACAAATGGACTTGAACACCACACACACCCCTCAAACTGGGCAAGCAATAATCTAAAGCATCAGTTGAGGTCAACCGGCCACCTCTGGACCAATAGTGGTTTTAGAAACAAAAGAGTTTGTAAAATGTCTTAGGGATTAGCCTCTGTATGCTGATCCAGTGCATCACATCAAACACCATCTACCAACCTAATATGATGGCAAAATATAATAGATCTTCTGAGTCACATGTTGATTGATGAAGCAGAACATTTATACCAAACAATGCACTGCAAAGTCCTTTATAGCTGTCACACCCTAACCGTAGAGAGCGTTTTATGTCTCTATTTTGGTTTGGTCAGGGTGTGATTTGGGTGGGCAGTCTATGTTCTATGATTTTCTATTTCTATGTGTTTGGCCGGGTGTGGTTCTCAATCAGAGGCAGCTGTCTATCGTTGTCTCTGATGAGAACCATACTTAGGTAGCCTTTTCCCACCTGTGTTTTGTGGGTAATTATTTTCCGTGTGTGTTTGTGTGCACCTCGGTTGCGTCACGTTCTTTGCTGTTTACCTGTGTTTTTTTTGGTTGTTTCGGTTTCACTTTCATTAAAAGATGTGGAACTACATGCACGCTGCGCCTTGGTCGATTTATGACAGGGAGTTTGAGGATAGCGAGCGTGACAATAGCAGATAGCATGACAGACATACAGTACTGACACGAAGGAAGAACATTTCCCCGTTATTTTACAAATGTTCCATCCCGAGAATAAATCACTTTTCTCCCGGATAACCCGGTGTTTCTCGGAAAAAACGGAAGTGTCATTTAAAAGCATTATAAAGCATATAAATAGGCCTATGTCTGAGATTAGATTAGAGCTAAAATTCAAGGCTGATGCTACCTGAGCCTGATGAGCCATACAGTAAATACATTTTATGAGCCCTACATTAAAAAGTAATTTTATAATCCCAAACCCAAAAAAGAACAAATGATTGTGTCATTATCCAATACATATATGATATATAGGCTACTGCGTATTATGCACGACAGAAAAACAGAAAAGCTTATATTTTTATTTGACCTTTATTTAACTAGGCAAGTCAGTTATAGAACAAATTCTTATTTTCAATAACAGCCTAGGAACAGTGGGTTAACTGCCTGTTCAGGGGCAGAACGACAGATTTGTACCTTATCAGCTCGGGGATTTTGGTTACTAGTCCAACGCTCTAACCACTAGGCTACCCTGCCGCCCCAATATAGATGTAGCTAGCTATATGCTCTCTTGGGTAAAGAAATGAAACAAGCTCCAGTGGGCTGATCTTTTTGAGTGTGAACTGTATTACTGTACTGTATTGTATTACTGTATTGTGTTATATGACTGGATTTACGCACATTGTTGAAAACCATGATAAAGCTGAGAGAACATGCGATTCTGGTGCAGCACATGCTGCCTAAAAAGTTACTCTAAAAATGTTATTTTAGATTTTGAAATAGTGCCTATATTTGCATAAGTAGCAGCCGCATATATACCTTCTGTAACGATAGTCTATATCGTCTTCCTCATCGGACGAGGAGAGGCGAGAAGGATCGGACCAATATGCAGAGTGGTTGGTTTCCATGGTAATTTAATAACACGAAAACAAATATGCGATACAAAATAACAAAATGAAACTACCGTGACAGTCCCGTGTGGCGAAACACTAACAAGGAACAAACACCCACAAAACACACGTGAAACCCCGGCTGCCTAAGTATGATTCTCAATCAGGGACAACGATTGACAGCTGCCTCTGATTGAGAATCATACCAGGCCGAACACACAAAACCCCAACATAGAAAACAACACATAGACAACCCACCCAACTCACGCCCTGACCATACTAAATAAATACAAAACAAGGGAAAACAGGTCAGGAACGTGACACCTTCATAATATTTTCCCTAATGTTATTAGCCTGCCTACCTCTTTCTCTCTCTATTGTTGCTTCAGTCGTTCATTTCTTCTTCAGTTTAATGAAATACGTTTTGTTGTCTTCATCATTGCAATGACATGCTTGAATAATATAGGACTAGAATTAGATGCAGACAGCTTTCACTTCTCTTCTCGAAGATTGAATGGTTATGGGTCTGAATAAATAACTGCTATAGTCTACCGCCATTGCGCGTTCGCTCTTCTTTCAAACTACCCATGAGTTCTATTGGTTGCTGTATTTAACATTTAAGCAAACAAGAGCAAGCGTCCCTCTTCGATTAGTCTATTGGTACAGTATAAGAAGTGCAACAACAAAAAATGTCCGGCAAGTTATTCTAGTCTAGCTTTTCCTGCATGAGACTCCAAGATCTAAGGAACGTTTTTTAAGGTGAGGCCAGCGGAACACAGGTGCGTGCGTATTGTGCAAGAGACCAAGGCTTTAAGTTAGAAGCTTATTATGCATAACGCAACATTCATTAGATAAATGTTTTGGCTAATACTACATTGAATGTATTACCTGAAAGAGGTAGGCTAGGATATACAGTACCAGTCAAAAGTTTGGACACACCCACTCATTCAAGGGTTTTTCTTCATTTTTACTATTTCCTACATTGTAGAAAAATAGTGAAGACATCAAAACTATGAAATAACACATATGGAATGGTAATCAAATCCAAATATATTTTATATTTGAGATTCTTCAAATTAGCCACCCTTTGCCTTGATGACAATTTTGCACACTCTTGGCATTCTCTCAACCAGCTTCATGAGGTAGTTATCTGGAATTAATTTAAATTAACAGGTGTGCCTTGTCTTCTTAATGTGTTTGAGCCAATCAGTTGTGTTGTGACAAGGTAGGGGTGGTATACAGGGGCAAACTACCTGCCCTCCAGGACACCTACAACACCCGATGTCATAGGAAGGCCAAAAATGTCATCAAGGACAACAACCACCCAAGCCACTGCCTGTTCACCCCACTATCATCCTGTTAAACAGCCATCCCTAACACAGAGGCTGCTGCCTACATACAGACTTGAAATCATTGGTAAAAGACCAAGTCCATATTATGTCAAGAACTGCTCAAATTAGCAAAGTGAAGGTCAGTCAATCCAGAACCTTTCAAGAATATTGAAAGTTACTTCAAGTGCAGTCTCAAAAACCATAAATCGCTATGATGTTGAAGGACAATCAGCCAACAAGTGCCTAGCATATGTGGGAACTCCTTCAAGACTGTTGGAAAAGCCTTCCAGGTGAAGCTGATTGAGAGAATGCCAATGTCATCAAGGCAAAGGGTGGCTACTTTAAGAAATCTAAAATATATTTTGATTTGTTTAACACTTGTTTGGTTACTACATTATTCCATATGTGCTATTTCATAGTTTTGATGTCTTCACTATTATTCTACAATGTAGAAAATAGTAAAAATAAAAAAAGACCCTTGAATGAGTAGGTGTGTCCAAACTTTTGACTGGTACTGTATATATACTGTATATATCAATCTTGAACAGGATTATCTATTTTGGATGCAATTTGAATTTGAAGACTGCTCGCGCCTGCTATAATTTAACACAACAATATTCAAGTGATAGGCCGTTTTAAAACTCTGCAGCTACAATAAAAAAAAAACACACATCTTTAAAATAAAAAAATAAGGTGACTCCCGAAAGCCAGATGGAGATGATAAATTATACATGCATTTGTCCTTATACCGTAGCATAGGCAATGCTGCAGTAAACGTAGGCCTACCTGTCACAAGAAAAAAAGCTACCATGATGAGATGATAGGTCTACATGCACTGTGAACTGCACTCCATACTGAGAGGGGCTGTCTGTCCCCAACATGAGCGTTGATGATTGATCATGCAGAGAGCAGAGAGAAGACCGCAGAGAAGCCAGATTTAAACATGGCATATAATGTAACAGTTCCATTTCACATCATGTTGTTGATATAAATAATTTATTATAATTGATCTGTTTCTCGCAGTTATTTATCCCAGGAAAAGGAAGTGGTTTTGGGTGGTAAATCTCGGTAACCGGGTTCCCGCCGTTCAACGCTAACAGACACTCATGCACCAAAACTCACTATCAATCACTTCCTAATCTGAACAGACCTAAGTGGAGGACCAAGACTTACCTACATCTGCATCTCTGTGGTTTTTGAGGATTTCCCCAAGTTCAAAATGGCCCGACATTACTGCTACCTTCAAAACACAGACACATGTACGCACACATACAATTACATGCAGCACTGTAACACATGCATCAGGTAAAGGAAGAGTTCCTCCAAAACAGCAAATGCCCAATTTAATAAACGCTTAGCAAATAATACATTTAAAACAACTAACTGATTTTCAACTCAATGGTTTATTGACGTATAACAAACTTGATTACATTAGCGCTAGTCGGCAGAATAAATAACTAAAGAAAACTGAAAACATTAAGTTGTTATTTATACCTGAAAGGGGGTTTGTCCATGCTTGTTCTTAATTTCCTTATTGGCCCCTCTGTAGAGCAGAACACGAACACAGCTTTCCTGATAGGCCAGAAAGACAGCCACTGTTTAACTTAATTCAGGACTAAAATGTTACACAGACATTTGGAACTCAAAAAGCAGTTACTTTAAGTTCAACTTTGAATGGACACGAACACTGATTATTGTGTTGTCCCTGTATTTAAAAAATGGTACTTACCTTATTATACAGGGCACAAATATGAAGTGCGGTGTTCCCTGAGGCATTCTGAGAAGTGGTATCTGCCCCATAGAACAGAAGGTGCTCCAAGTGCTGGGCAAAACCATTCTGGCAGGCCTTGGGAGGAGGGGGTGTAAAGAAAGTATCTAAAGATTAAAATGATTAGCAAAGGAGAATCTGAGGGGTTGGGTCATCACTTCACAATCAATTGAAAATATGCAATTACTGTGCTTCTTCATAAAATTGTGACACATTGAAAGATAAACAGAATAAAAGATAGAACTGATGAATTTCTGAACCATTGCAAAATAAAGAACAAATGAAGAAATTAAAACAATAAAAATAAGCTTTTGACCTTCCCCTTAACGGTTTCCCGTTTCTTTATTTGCACTTAAAATAACACAACACAAAATTAGAGAAGTAACAAAACACAGGACACTACATAAGTTAACATGAACTAAAGATTAAAAAACAGCAGCGCACTGAGATAGTGAGTGAATGACGTAGAGATAGAAGATGTCAGCACGAGATGGAGTCTCATGTTTATCCGCATTGGACTCAACAGTTACATGAGATGAATGTACTGAATTGTGAAGGATCACCGTTTCAGGAAGAAAGAACTCAACTCTGCTCTCTTTCTTTTTTTTAACCCCTTTGAGGCCATGGAAGATCATGCAAGGTCATGATCCTAAGAGTCACTCTTCCCCCAACTTCACAACTTGAATGGAAGTATTCATGGATTCGATGATCAGTACCTTGTGTATTTCTTGCATTCCAAATTCCTCTTCATCCCTGAGCTATGGAGAGAAAGGAAGAGAGGAAGAAAGGGAAACAATGGAAAGAGACCAGCGAGAAGGTGTCTCTCAATGGAGGAGAAAGGAGAGTGCAAAACGAGGGGGGAAATGTTTAAGACATGGACAGGACAGGAGACTGAAAGTATGCTAAAAACCTAATGTACTATACCAATGTATGATAATACGCAGAAGACAAAAATACACAGAAATCAACACACAAAAATGATCGATACACATAAAAATATGATATTTCAGATACGATGAAAGTCAAAGTCAAACACTGACATATTTACAACACACAGTCCCAAAACAATATCAACCCCCATCCTTGAGATAGGTGGCCGTACAGACAGCCAGACGGATACCTGGTGAGACTCCTCCCAGCCATTCTCATCCCTCACTCCCAGTCTGGCCCTGTAGTAGAGTAGGGTCTCGCAGCAGGAGGTGTCGCCGCCTGTCAGCACTGAGTGGTACAGTGGGGTCAGGCTACATCGGTCTTTGTAGTTAGGAGATGCTCCCAGGGACAGAAGAGCCTAGCAAGGAGGGGGAAAAGACATGTTTATTGTGTGTGTGTGTGTGTGTGTGTGTGTGTGTGTGTGTGTGTGTGTGTGTGTGTGTGTGTGTGTGTGTGTGTGTGTGTGTGTGTGTGTGTGTGTGTGTGTGTGTGTGTGTGTGTGTGTGTGTGTGTGTGTGTGCGTGCGTGCATCTGTGTGTGTGTGTCCATCTGTGTGTGTGTGTGCATCTGTGTGTGTGTGTAGTCCTAGTTACCAGCAGTGCAACGTGATTGTGTGCCCTGACAGCCTTGTGTACAGCTGTCAGTCCATCTCTGGTTCTAAAGTCCACATGGGCCCCACCCTGAACGAGCACCCTGATCCCCTCCACTGTCATGCCAGACTGCACCGCCACAGACAGTGGGGATTCTGAAGAAGATGGAGAGAGAGAGAGAGGAAGGAGGCGGGAAATGGAGGAACAAGGAGAGAGGGGGGGAGCAGAGAAAGTGTTTGAGATTAAGGGGGTTGTCAATATCTGAAATGATATGATTTGACTGAAAACAGTGTCATGCAGTGGCAACTCTATCAAGCTAGTGTTCAACTCACCCCCGTTGTCAGGGTCATGGTAGTTTGGGTCGAGACCTTTTTCCAGGACTTTTGACATCTTATCTATTGATCCACTTGCAATGTAGTCCATGAACTTTTTCAGACTCACCTGCAAGGTAAGAGGTTAACTGGCGAATATAAACGTTTGTCTGTTGTTAACCCAACTAACAAATCTAGGGAGAGAGATCGTTTTTGTAATGTTAACTGTAATGTTCCCCTAATGTTTGACTGTCAAGTTTTCTATTAGTTAGAGGAATGTTATATCTACAGTACAGTGAGATCTAAAAGTATTGGGACAGCGACATGTGTTGTTGTTTTGGCTCTGTACTCAAACACTTTGGATTTGAAATGATACAATGACTATGAGGTTAAAGCAGGGGTTGGAACAAAAATGATTTTCCAATAATTTACTTCTGAACAGAACCACAATTTTTTTGTTTCGTTCCACTGTTCCGACCAACAAAATGAAGTTCTGAACCGGTTCGAACTTCAAGACAGTACCGGTTTATTTAGTTCCTTTCTGTTCCTTTTTTAACCTGTGAAATCAACCGTTTTTTACATTTACCTCACTATATTACTTAACCAATCAGTGTGGATAGAGCAGGCAAGCTAGTTGCTTAAATGCGTGATGGACTGACAAGTGTAGCCTATGGTGCAAGATGTGACTGAAATTTTGCAGGTGGGCATCTTGTTATGACATGCATTATCTGAATTAGGTCCACAGAATTATACCTAGGAGGAGCGGCTTCTAATGTAGGAATTTTGAATGTGCTTTGAGCTAGCTAGCTAACAAGCTTGTGTGTGAAGAGCGGCGCCAGAATTAAAAACACGTCTTACCTTTTTGTAGTTAATAAATCCAACGTGAAACAAGCATATTGTTTTCTAGCTAATTAAAAATCTCTCTCCTTATCTTCTGAATCAAGCTTCTAATGTCAGTATAGTAGCCCCATGTAGTCTAAACATGCACAGGCAAAGATATTCAGCTTGCAGGCAGACTCTGGAATAAGTTTGAGTGAGAGAGTGAGGGCTTTGCATAGGCACTTTATTGTGTTTTGTTGTGTGACTAGAAAAAAATGTAAAATAACATTATTAACTGGTTCCCATGCTTTTTAAAGAATGGTGCTGTTCCAGAACAGTATGGATCACTTTTGTTACAGGTTCCGTTTCTGTTCCTTGAAACATGTTATTTTACGGTTTTCAGTTCTGTTCACTGAACGAGTTCTAACCCCTGGATTAAAGTGTAGACGGTCCGATTTAATTTGAGGGTATTTTCATCCGTATCTGGTGAACCGTTTAGAAATTGCATAACATATTAATGTACTAGACACGTTTCATAGGAAGGTGTATCAGTTGTCAGGACACCGCCTGATCGTCCCAAAGAAATGTTCTCCAAAAAAACATGTTTCATTAGACATCACTTTGTTACTGTTGCCAAGCCCATCAAGGTCCTGACTGGTGAGCCACTGATCCACTCACAGCTCTTTTTGTCTATTGGCAAGATTAGGAATACACACAGTGCTTTTAACATACTGCTTTCAACATATATATTTTACACACTTTGACATACATGATTACATTTCCAAAGTTTATTTATACAGTCATTATTATACAACATGTCCTCACCTGGGATCTGAACTCACAACCTCTTGGTTCACAGCACTCAGCTCTAACTGCTATGCCACCTGTGTCAGTTATCAGTTCATTCGACTATTCTCTCTTCTTTGATTTTATTTACTTATTTTAACAATTTAAGGGCTTTCTGTATAGTTGTATATTGTTGGTGGGGCATATGAACCTGTTTTAATTACACTCCTGAATCACTATGATCAATACAAATGTATCTTGTTTGTACTTTAAACAGAGCTGCGATTTACTTCAAAGTGCATTCACCATATTGCTCACACCTATCAAGTTGTTTTAGATCTACACAAATGCCTAGGGAGGAGGGTTTAGGGTTTCCTCTGGACAGGGCCTAACTATACTGGATCAATTAGCACATGCCCATTAAATCCCTTATTGGGACAGTGGTTAGGGTGTTTGTCATTGGTGCTGGTGGTCTACGTTAAGAAACCCGCTAGGGGAGTCACCCTACTCTCATGTTCTTAGCAATATGTTAATGTCATTATTTGGCAACAGTTACAACACACCTATAAGGATCTAGTTCAAATGTGTTTCTCATTGAAAATTCTAGATAGATTCTCTTTGAGATGCTGAGCTATCACATTTTTGAAATCGCACCACATATGTAGAATAAACGTGCGTATCTGGAACATTCCTAATTTGTTGCCGAAACATGGCCTCATGTGGTAGTGTTGTTTAATTTTTTGTGACCAAATATATATTTATTTTGTCATATTTTTTGTTGGGGGGGTTTTACAGGTACAATCTTCAAATTCATATATTTTCAAGATTCATTCATTTTATTTGGGCTCCCGAGTGGCGCAGTGGTCTAAGACAAGGCACGTCAGTGCAAGAGGAGTCACTGCAGTACCTGGTTTAAATACAGGCTGCATCACATCCAGCTGTGATTGGGAGGCGCACAGGGCTGGGGTAGGCTGTCATTGTAAATAAGAATTTGTTCTTAACTGACTTGCCTAGTTAAATAAAAAAAAGATCACATATTTATCTGTTGTACCCCCCAAACCATGTTTTCAGTTCCCCCACCCGCCCTCCATCTTCTTGCCCCCCACATCTGCCCCCCACCCGAAAAAGCATGGCTCCCAACCTAGGTTGCTTATCAGTTTCCCACCTCCCACCACTTATCCCCTAAGCCCCCCCCCCCAAAAACCAAAGGTTGTCAACCAAGGATGTTTTTGCACCAACCCTCCAGCCGAAAAAGTGGTGTTGCCGCTGATAGAAACATACCTAGTACATGGCTGTCATATTCTCAGAATATGAGAAATGTGCATATTTACAGTAGCATGTCTGTACTTTCTCACATTTGCCAGCTAAGCAATGATGATGTCAGTTATACCAACACAACACACAACACAAAGTTCTATCTCCAGGTTTTAATGTGGAAAAATAGACAAATTTGCAACAGAATCACTTGGGAACTGTGTTTGGGGGTAATATATTACTTACTTTTATGATTAACGGAGTAAAATAACGAGTTACTGGTTTCAAATATTGTAATAGTATTACAGTTATGTTTTCAAGTAACCCGTATATTACTTTCAGAAGCATATCTTTTGGTAGCCTAGTGGTTAGAGCGTTGGGCCAGTAACCGGAAGGTTGCTGGATCGAACCCCGGAGCTGACAAGGTAAAAATCAGTGGTTCTGCCCCAGAGCAAGGCAGTTCCCCAGAGCAAGGCACTGTTCCCAGGACGCCGAAGTCATGGATGTCGATTAAGGCAGCCCCCCTGCACCTCTCTGATTCAGAGGGGTTGGGTTAAATGCGGAAGACACATTTCAGTTGAATACATTCAGTTGGACAACTGACTAGGTATCCCCCTTTGCCAGTGTGTTATATTTTTTAAAGCCTTGGAATTGGAATTAACGCTATAGGCTAACTCGTTTCCAATAGACTGTTGTAAAGCCGAAAATCAAAGAATGATGGCAGCTGTGTTGTTACCCTGCTTAACGTTTTCCTTGTGCAAATGCACCCATTAATTTGAGTTAAATCGAGGAGAAAGAGAACAACATTTGAGTAAAATGCTAACTCTGAAAAGGCAGCATTGATCTCTTCGTCCAGAAACACCACATCAAACCTGACAGAGCTGGTAGCCAAAGTTCCAGAAATTTGTGAAAGAGGAGAAATCTATACACATTATGATAATCAACAAAGATACTTAAATAATATGAAAGGAGGACCAAGGCACTCTTCATATAATTAATTAAAATGCCTTTATTAGTATGGCATGTTCAATAGAAACAAAGTTGTTTAAAAACCGACGCGTTTCGGCTGCATGGCCTTCGTCAGGGAGTACAGAAAAAAGAGAATACAATGTCCTCTTTTGAAAGGCTTTTCCAATTAGCCCTAATTAGAAGAGGGAGTGGTTACCAAATTGGACACACCTAGTAAGCAATAATATACACATGAAAAGGTGAAATACTGTAGCTATGTTATCATGAGCATACAACTCCAAACTAGAAGCATCAGAACACCCAGAGAGGCAGTTCCAACCCTAACCATGACTGGGAGAAGTGTCCAGAACAAGAAAGCAATATATTCCACAGTACTCCAGACCACAGCAAAACATGAACATTCTTTCTTTTTGATGACCAATTTACACCTTTTACCAAAGAGCACCTTCTATCTACCAAAATATACTATAGTGTACCTTAGTAGCGCTTCCCTTCCTCCTCTTTCTACTTAAATAATATGTCCAAGTGTAACAAAATGTCCATACAAACAATCAAAATTTCTGATAAATGCAATTCAAAACAGCAATAATGACATTAACATACGCATTGCGAAGAATGTATATATACAGTATATAGAATTCAGGGTGAATCCCCTAGCAGGTCTCAAACCCAGGACACCAGCATCAATGACGAATTCCCTAAATACTGTCCCAATAAGGGATATCTCTAGGCCATGTGCTAATTTTTTGTGTATGTTTGGTAGGATGTTGAGGGAATTTGCAACGTTCCCATAAAACGTGTCTAGAACATTAACATCTTACGTTCTGAGAACATGGCAACCATGTTCTGTGTATGTTTGGGGCAACGTTGATGGAATCTTCTCCTAACCCACAGAAAACTGGACACAAATGTTCTTGCAACGTTCCAATGAAACGTTTCTAGAACATTCATATCTTAAGTTCTGAGGACATGGTAACCACGTTCTGGTTCTAATTGACATTAAGGGAATGGTCCCTTGGAAACATTCCTTGCACATCACAGGAAGATTCCTATGAAAACGTAAGTTAATGACCTAATGAGACTCTTGAGGGATCGTTCTCTAATGTTGTGGTAACATTTGTTGTTAGCTAGGAACATTAATTAGCATAGTTATAAAAATATGTTTCCCCTACAAAATTGACATAAGAATATTATAACAAAATAGGAAGTACCTTGGTGTGCAATTTTGTAAGTAGTTTTTCATCCAGGTTTGTCTGTTTGTATACCCTGGTCTTGTACCTAAACTGTAAAACAGAAAACATTTATGGTAAAACATTTATTTAAATCTTTAAAACCATCTGAAGGATAAGAACCACATTTATTTTCATATTCCTGGTTCCAACTTGGCCTAATCTAAACACTGTAGTGCCTCTGGAATCAACCCTAACCCTGATCTGTTGCATATTTGGAACCCCACCCTGAACACTTGCAAAATATGCACCACCAGAGGGCATCATAATATCAGTGTATGGCGATCACTGTACTGTGTATGACTTTAATAGTATGTGAAGCTCCACAGTGAAAAATCTAAGTTGCATCCATGCACTGCAAACCCACTAAAAACGAGATGTATGTTAAATATATCTATAAGAAAACTGTTTTGCTCCTACAAGGTGGTTGTGGTTATGGTGGAGGTCAAATCCATGCATTAAAAAACAAATCGAAATCAGACTTGCGGACAGCCCATTAGTCAAAGTGAGTTTTTAAATGATCTTCCTGAAAAGGCGAAATGGGATAAACATATTTTTACTGCATCACTATCTAACAACGTTTTCCCAGTGTCTTCCATCAAAATACCTCCAGGTAAGGCACCCCTTTCTCAAAGGACTGTGGGTAGTTTCGGAGGCAGCGCTCCTCCTCCAGGAACATGGCATCGCATCCGTCTCCGGCGGGCTGAAAGAGGCCATAGTTATAGACGTCCCACAGTGGCTCGCTCAGCGAACAGATGACCTCCTGCTTGGCGCTCCAAACTGTGAAGTCAGGGTCAAACTGCAGACACCTCTGACAGAGGGAGGAGACGAGAGACAAGACAGCACAGACAACAGTTGATAAGAGGGAGATCATGAATGTATTGTTTTCAAGGTGGTGTGTGTGTGTGTGTGTGTGTGTGTGTGTGTGTGTGTGTGTGTGTGTGTGTGTGTGTGTGTGTGTGTGTGTGTGTGTGTGTGTGTGTGTGTGTGTGTGTGTGTGTGTAGGATGGAAGTAAGGAGTGGGTCAAAGGTGTGTTCTACATTTTAAATGCCATTTGATTTGACTGAAAGGTGTATAATTAGCTTGGCAAACAATTTGTGATCCAAATCTAAAGCATAATTACAGTTCATTAACTAAAATGTGGTGACATTGAGGCTGTATTTACGGCTCATGATTGACAAGTCTTTGTATTAAAAGTAGATGTAGTACTTTATGAAAACTGGTTTCACCTTTCTATCGATGGCACTTTACTGGTCTCATTTAAAGCGGACAATAATCACGCATATGCTTCTTGAAATAAATGTATCATCTAACTGAGCTAGCATAAGCCTACTAACTATTGAACATCAAACTGTGCTCATTAACTGTAAAGCTACTGATTCGCTATCACCATTCCGACTCATTTGAAAAGATTGAATTAACTATGAACACTGAACATTTCTTGAGCTGAAATAATAGATCCCAGAAATGTTTCATATACACAAAAAGCTTATTTCTCTCAAATGTTGTGCATACATTTTTTCCCATTCCTGTTAGTGAGCATTTCTCTTTAGCCAAGATAATCCATCCACCTGACAGGTGTGGCATATCAAGAAGCTGATTAAACAGCATGATCATTACACAGGTGCACCTTGTGCTGGGAACAATAAAAGGCCACTCTAAAATGTGCAGTTTTGTCAGGCGACACAATGCCACAGACGTCTCAGGTTTTGAGGGAGCGTGCAATTGGCATGCTGACTGCAGGAATGTCCACCAGAATTGTTGCCAGAGAATTGAAAGTTAATTTGTCTACCATAAGCCGCCTCCAACGTTGTTTTGGAGAATTTGGCAGTACGTCCAACCGGCCTCACAACCGCACACCACGTGTAACCACGCCAGCTCAGAACCTCCACATCCGGATTCTTCTTTTGTGGGATCATCTGAGACCAGCCACCCAGACAGCTGGTGGAACTGTGGGATTGCACAACCGAAGAATTTCTGCACAAACTGTCAGAAAGCATCTCAGGAAAGCTCTTCTGCATGCTCTTCGTCCTCACCTGGGTCTTGACCTGACTGCAGTTCGGCGTCGAAACCAACTTCAGTGGGCATATGCTCACCTTCGATGGCATGTTGGAGAGGTGTGCTCTTTAGAGATGAATCTCGGTGATGGCAATATTATGAACAGAGTTCCCCATGGTGGCGGTGGGGTTATGGTATGGGCAGGTATAAGCTATGGACAATGAACACAATTGCATTTTATTGATGACCATTTGATTGCACAGAGATACTGTGATGCGATCCTGAGGCCCATTGTCGTGCCATCTGTATTCCTAGTCATGTGAAATCCATAGATTAGGGTCTAATGAATTTATTTAAATTGACAGATTTGCTATTTTTGTTCAGTGTCGTTAACAAGACTTCAGACACAAAAGACTCAACACTCGCTCTCTCATCTAAACCAATTATCTGCCTATGCCATAAGCCTAGACCTGCATTGCAGTCAATGAGAAATAGAGATTTTCTTTTTAAACTTCTTTGGAGGATAAAGAGCTTTCCCCCCCACACATGTCTGTGCTTGATACACTAGAGGCTTTCTGGTCACAATGGACAATGTCTTTGATGTTTTCATATGCGTCTGGTAGCACTTCTATACTATTTATTCCCAATGTCGTTTTTTTTCTTGGAATGACAATTCCTTTGCAATGTTTGCCTCGGAATGTCATGTGTGTATAGTAGTAGGGGGTTAGAGAGATACACACAGAGCTATTGTCCCATGCTTATGATCTGTAAATAAAATTGTACAGTTCAGCATAGTTCCTTGTCTCCCTCCTCTCCCCCTCTGCCTCTACATTTGATACTGTAGCCAACAGCATTGGCATGGCAACCAGTTCATTAGAGGAGCAAGGCACCCGTTGCCGTAGCAATGCCTTGGTGTTCCCTGGGAGGTAAACCATACGAGAGGGGTGGTGTGTGTGTGTGTGTGTGTGTGTGTGTGTGTGTGTGTGTGTGTGTGTGTGTGTGTGTGTGTGTGTGTGTGTGTGTGTGTGTGTGTGTGTGTGTGTGTGTGTGTGTGTGTGTGTGTGTCGGGCTAATGTAATATACAGTGCCTTCAGAAGTATTCACACCCCTTTACTTTTTCCACATTTTGTTGTGTTACAGCCTGAATTTAAAATGTATTAAATAGACATGTTGTGCCACTGATCTACACACAATACCCCATAATATCAAACTGGAATTTTATTTGTATAACATTTTTCAAATTAATAAACAATTAAAAGCTGAAATGTCTTGAGTCAATAACTATTCAACCCTTTTTCATGGCAAGCCTAAAGAAGTTCAGGAGTAAAAATGTGCTTAACAAATCACATAATAAGTTGCACGGACTCATTCCGTGTTCGTTAATAGTGGTTAACATGACTTTTGAATGACAACTCCATCTCTATACCCCATATGTACAATTATCTGTAAGATAGGGATCTTAGTAGTGAATTGAGTAGTGAATTTCAAGCACAGATTCAACCACAAAGACCAGAGAGGTTTTTTAATGGCTCGCAAAGAAGGGCACCGATTGGTATGTCTAAAAATAAAATAAGCAGACTCTGAATATCCGTTTGAGCATGGTGAAGTTATTAATTACACTTTAGATGGTATATCAATGCACCCAGTCATTACAGAGATACAGGTGTCCTTCCTAACTTAGCTGCCAGAGAGGAAGGAAACTGCTTAGAGATTTCACCATGAGGCCAATGGTGATTTTAAAACAGTTACAGAGTTCAATGGTTGTGATATGAGAAAACTGAGGATGGATCAACAATATTGTAGTTATCCCACAATACTAACCCAAATGACAGAGTGAAAAGAAGGAAGCCTGTACAGAATAAAATCATTCCAAAACATGCATCCTATTTGCAAAAAGGCACGTAAGTAATACTGCATAAAATGTGGCAATTTGTTTGACTTTTTGTCCAGAATACAAAGCGTCACGTTTGGGCCAATCCAAAACGTCACGGAGTACCACTTCATATTTTCAAGCATGGTGGTGGCTGCATCATGTTATGGGTATGCTTGTCATCAGCAAGGACTTGGGAGTTTTTTAGGATAAAAATAAATGGAATACAGCTATAAGCACAGGTAAAATCCTAGAGGAAAACCGAGTTCAGTTTGCTTTCCTACAGACACTGGGAGATGAATTCACCTTTCAGCAGGACAATAATGTAAAAAAACAAGTACAAATCTACGCTGGAGTTGCTTACCAAGACAACATTGAATGTTCATGAGTGGCCGAGTTACAGTTTTGACTTAAATCGGTATGAAAATCTATGGCAAGACTTGACAATGGCTGTCTAGCAATGATCAACAATCAACTTGACAGAGCTTGAATAATTTTCTAAAGATTAATGGGCAAATTGTCACGCACTGACCTTAGAGAGCCTTTTTATTTCTCTATTTGGTTAGGTCAGGGTGTGATTTGGGTGGGCATTCTAGTTTGTTTATTTCTTTGTTGGCCGGGTATGGTTCCCAATCAGAGGCAGCTGTCTATCGTTGTCTCTGATTGGAGATCATACTTAGGCAGCCCTCTTTCCCAACTTCAGTTGTGGGATCTTGTCTTTGTATAGTTGCTGTCTAGCGCTACAGATCTTTATGTTCGTTTGTATTTTGTTGTTTTTTGGTGTAATTTTAAATAAAAGTAAAATGCACACCTACCACGCTACACCTTGGTCTCCTTCTAACGACGGTCGTAACACAAATATTGTACAATACAGGTGTGCAAAGCTCTTAGAGACTTAACCAAAAAGAATCACAGCTGTAATCGTTGCCAAAGTTGCTTCTACAAAGTATTGACTCAGGGGTGTGAATAGTTATGTAACTTTCATATTTTTGCATTTAATTTGCAAAAGATTATAAAGAAATTTTTTCACTTTGTCATTATTAGGTATTGTGTGTAGATGGGTGAGACAAACATCTATATAATCCATTTTGAATGCAGGCTGTAACACAACAAAATATGGAATAAGTCAAGGCGTATGAATACTTTCTGAAAGGCACTGTATGTGTGACACTTCCTCCCGATCATTCTGTGGTTTCCTACAGGATTTTCTGGGGTGCTCTCAGCAGCTGTCCTCATTACATTGAACATAGCATTGTTCAGACATAAATTACTGATCAATGGACAGATGTATTTTGTGTGTGACCTGATCTCGATCCCCCTGTATTTGCCTCTCCCTTTCTAATATCCTGTGCTTCTCTCTCTCCCTCTCTCCTTCTCTCTCTCGCGCTTTTAGCATACAGTATGCACTACACTCCCTCATTCTCTCCATCCTCCTTTAATTTCAAACAATTATATTTATGTGAGGTACTGCAAGTGTTTGTTGGAGTGGGTAGTGGGCGGTCTAGGTACCCATTGGTGAAAGTGCTCTAAGATCAAGACACCAAATGTCCTCTTGGTGTTTACGCCTTTCACACTGCTGCTCACTGCTCACCAGTCCTCTCGAAACTCATTAAAACCGTATTAGATAATTAACAATTACTGTTATATTGAGGGCAGATTAGCTGACATGTAGAACAGTTGGGAATGTTCTGGGAATTGGAGTACAGAGAAGATTCACAACAGGGGAAGGGTTAGCATAGGGCACCCATTCTCTCCTGAAATGCCGCTATACAGACAGATTGGTTAGCCAATTCTCACCCACAATCTCACCTACCTACCAAGAAAGCATCTGAAAGGGCAAATCATTGCTAACTTTAGTGAGAAGTGAGAACTCTGTAATTTTGATCATAATGAATGGCTTTAGGCTGTCAATTACGTTGGATTTTTAAGTGAGTCAAGTCTCCATAGATTTTTTTTCTTCATGTATAGATAACTTACAGTCTCTTTAGAAAGTATTCACACCCTTTTACTTTTTCCACGTTTTATTGTTACAGCTTGAATTTAAGATTGATTAAATTGAGATGTTATGTCACTGATCTACACGAAATGCCCCATGGTGTCAAAGTGGAATTTTGTTAGTAGAAACATTTAGAAATGAATAAACAATTAAAAGCTGAAATGTCTTGAATCATTAAGTATTCAAACCCTTTTTCATGGCAAGCCTAAATAAGTTCAGGAGTAAAAATGTGCTTAACAAGTCACATAATAAGTTGGATGGACTCACTCTGTGCAATAATAGTGTTTAACATTATTTTTGAACGACTACCTCATCTCTGTACCCCACACATACAATTATTTGTAATGTCCCTCAGTTGAGCAGTGGATTTTCAAACACAGATTAAACCACAAAGACCAGGGAGTTATTCAAATGCTTCGCAAAGAAGGGCAACTATTGGTAGATGGGTAAACATTTTAAAAGCAGACATAGAATATTATTTTGAGCATGGTGAAGTTAATAATTACACTTTGGATGGTGTATCAATACACTCAGTCACTACAAAGAAACAGCCGTCTTTCCTAACTCAGTTGCCAGAGAGGAAGGAAACTGCTCAGGGATTTCACCATGATGCCAATGGTGATTCTAAAACAGTTACAGAGTTCAATGGTTGTGATAGGATATAACTGAGGATGGATCAATAACATTGTAGTTATTCCACAATACTAACCGAAATGACAGAGTGAAAAGACGGGAAGCCTGTTTGCAACAAGACACTTAAGTAACACTGAAAAAAATGTGGGAAAGAAATGCACTTTTTGTTCAGAATACAAAGCGTCATGTTTGGGGCAAATCCAACACAACACATCACTGAGTAGCACTTTTCATATTTTCCAGCATTGCAGTGGCTGCATCATGTTATGGGTATGCTTGTCTACGGCAAGGACTAGGGAGTTTTTTTGGGGGATAAAAAGAAACAGAATACAGCTATAAGCACAGGCAAATCCTAGAAGAAAACTTGGCTCAGTTTGTTCCCAACAGACACTGGAGCTGTGTTCGAATACCCACTACTAACATACTGTATACTACATACTTAATGAGTATATGCTCTGGCCTGCTCGCCTCCCTACCTCTGAGGAAGTACAGTTCCCGCTCAGCCCAGTCAAAACTGTTCGCTGCTCTGGCACCCCAATGGTGGAACAAACTCCCTCACGACGCCAGGTCAGCGGAGTCAATCACCACCTTCCGGAGACACCTGAAACCCCACCTCTTTAAGGAATACCTAGGATAGGATAAAGTAATCCTTCTAACCCCCCCCCCCCCTTAAAAGAGTTAGATACACTATTGTAAAGTGGTTGTTCCACTGGATATCATAAGGTGAATGCACCAATTTGTAAGTCGCTCTGGATAAGAGCGTCTGCTAAATTACTTAAATGTAAATGTAAATGTATGCTAAACTCAGCAAAAAAAGAGACAGGACCCTGTTTTTCAAAGATAACTCATAAAAATCCAAATAACTTCACAGATCCTCATTGTAAAGGGTTTAAACTCTGTTACCCATGCTTGTTCAATGAACCATAAACAATTAATGAACATGCACCTGTGGAACGATCGTTAAGACACTAACAGCTTACAGACGGTAGGCAATTAAGGTCACAGTTATGAAAACTTAGGACACTAAGAGGCCTTTCTACTGACTCTGAAAAGCACCAAAAGAAAGATGCCCAGTGTCCCTGCTCATCTGTGTGAACGTGCCTTAAGCATTCTGCAATGAGGCATGAGGACTGTAGATGTGGCCAGGGCAATAAATTGCAATGTCCGTACTGTGAGATGCCTAGGACAGCGCTACAGAGAGACAGGACTGACAGCTGATCGTCATCGCAGTGGCAGACCATGTGTAACAACACCTGCACAGGATCGGTACATCCGAAAACATCACACCTGAGGGACAGGTACAGGATGGCAACAACAACTGCCCGAGTTACACCAGGAACGCACAATCCCTCCATCAGTGCTCAGACTGTCCGCAATAGGCGGAGAGAGGCTGGACTGAGGGCTTGTAGGCCTGTTGTAAAGGCAGGTCCTCACCAGACATCACCGGCAACAACGTCGCCTATGGGCACAAACCCCCTGTAGTTGGACCAGACAGGGCCGGCAAGAAGTGCTCTTCACTGACGAGTCGCGGTTTTGTCTCACCAGGGGTGATGGTCGGATTCGTGTTTATAGTCGAAGGAATGAGCGTTACACCGAGGCCTGTACTCTGGAGCGGGATCGATTTGGAGATGGAGGGTCCGTCATGGTCTGGGGCGGTGTGTCACAGCATCATCGGACTGAGCTTGTTGTCATTGCAGGCAATCTCAACGCTGTGCGTTACAGGGAAGACATCCTCCTCCCTCATGTGGTACCCTTCCTGCAGGCTCATCCTGACATGACCCTCCAGTATGACAATGCCACCAGCCATACTACTCGTTCTGTGCGTGATTTCCTGAAAGACAGGAATGTCAGTGTTCTGCCATGGCCAGCGAAGAGCCCGGATCTCAATCCCATTGAGCACGTCTGGGACCTGTTGGATCGTAGGGTGAGGGCTAGGGCCATTCCCCCCAGAAATGTCCGGGAACTTGCAGGTGCCTTGGTGGAAGAGTGGGGTAACATCTCACAGCAAGAACTGGCAAATCTGGTGCAGTCCATGAGGAGGAGATGCACTGCGGTACTTAATGCAGCTGGTGGCTACACCAGATACTGACTGCTACTTTTGATTTTGATCCCCCCTTTGTTCAGGGACACATTATTCCATTTCTGTTAGTCACATGTCTGTGGAACTTGTTCAGTTTATGTCTCAGTTGTTGAATCTTGTTATGTTCATACAAATATTTACACATGTTAAGTTTGCTGAAGATAAATGCAGTTTACAGTAAGAGGACATTTCTTTTTTTGCTGAGTTTACATTCTGTATACTATTAGTTAATTTTAGTATACTGCAAACGAACGGTATCCTTTCAGTTGAGCGTACTAGTGCTTCGCCTGTCTACCAGAAGTTGATGCTGTTGCTGGCTTGTTAGCATAACAAATTATTAGCTAGACGCTTATGATTTCGGGTGTGTTCGTAAATCCAATCTGGAGTGCCAGAGTGCGCTCGTAAATCCAGAGCATTGTCAGATTGTCAGTTTGTAAATTCAGAGCGTTTCGCTCTTGGAGCGTTCAGAGCACATACTGGACACTCTGGCCGAGGAGTAGGGTTGATCAAAGCGCTCTGACTTCACAACGGCAGTCAAGCACCCAAGCTAACTGGTTAACTCGCAAGCTACTTCCAGACACAAGTAAGAAAACACCTCACTCTGACAATTTTACTCGCCCTGGCAGAGCTGGTTAGTCTGTTTTCATATTATCCAGAGCTTTGGTGACTGTAACTGTGCTGCTGGCAACAACTTAATAACGTTTTTTTGCTGACGTTTACTGACTCAGGCCATATTCAACGGGTGTTGAGCGTTCGTAAGTTATTCTGCGCTCTGACACTCAGATGAGAGTGCTCTGAAATCGGAGTAGATAGACAGAATTAACAATGTCCATTGAGAACGCACAAATAATCACTAATAAGTCAATAAACGTTGGGTAGTTAGTTAGATAGTATATAGTTAATATACTGGCAAGTTCGAGTGGCAAGTATCAGTAGCCAACTAATGTTAGCTAGCTAGCTAACATATTGGTACATACTGCTGTAATAATATGCTAGGCAGTTTGTAAGGATAGCGTAGCTAACAAATTGTCATCCAACATAACATGTAATGTAACCTATTTGAAAGTCATTACTTTATTACATTGCTCAACATTTTCTTAACATTTGTCACAATTAGTTAAAGCAATGAATTTGTATCCGCTCTCGTCAGACTTCAGCTGCATATTTTCCACCATTTTATTCAAATTTGATAATGTTGTGAAGCCATGCCCATTTTCTGAAGAATTGCATTATGTGCCCTTAAAGCACGTAAATAGTGTCCACTGCTTGTATACTTTGTATTGTGGAAAATGTTGTACGACATCCAGTAACTTTTGGCATACTAACTATATCCATACTATGACCAATAAATATACTACATCCTCAATTTACATCACAATAGTACAGTTAGTGCGGTTAGTATGAATATTCGAACACAGCTTGGGAGATTAATTTACCTTTCAGCAAGACAATAACCTAAATCACAAGGCCAAATCTACACTGGAGTTGCTAACCAAGAGGACATTGAATGTTCCTGAGTGGCCTGGTTACAGTTTTGACTTAAATCGGCTTGAAAATCTATGGCAAGGCTTGAAAACATCTGTCTAGCAATGATCAACCGTCAACTTGACAGAGCTTGAAGAATGTTTTAAAGAATATCGAGCCAATATTGTACAATCCAGGTGTGCACAGCTGTAATTGCCGCCAAAGGTGCTTCTACAAAGTATTAACTCAAATTAGAAATGTATGTATTTCATTATCAATACATTATTCACTTTGGAATTATGTTTTTTTTTTGTGTGTAGATGGGTGAGAAAAAAACATATTTAATCCATTTTGAATTCAGGTTATAACACAACAAAATGTGGAAGTCAAGAGGTATGAATACCTTCTGAAGGCACTGTATGTGACAGAGATGGTTGTTCTGAATTGAGTATGGTTCCCCTCAGGGTTTATCTCTGGCCTGGGCTTGGCTGTTACACTGAATGTATGTTATGATAGTAACGTAAGAAGTATATAATAGCAGCTTGACATACTCGTACTTAGCAGTACCGTGAACATGCACCTACTGTCTGTTTGATGTCAGGGATTCCAATCCGAAACACCATCATGGTTAGTCGAGTGTCCTCTATGGGCGCCACTGTGGTCATACTGCGCTCCATGTGAGCACGTCTTTTCTGGGTCTGAGTGGATGGGGCCGGGTGATACTGCTGCTGGTGCTGCTGCTTATGAGGGGCCTGATTGGACGTATAAGGGATGCCTCTATTTCCTGGATTGTCTGGCCTCAGTGTCCGGTCCCCTCTCTGCCTTCCAACTACAATGGCTGAGGGTTTACCTCCCTCCCCTTTACCTTCGTGTGATTGTCTGCCTCCCTTCATCTCAATCTCCTCGAGCCCTTCCATCCCTCCGTTCTCCTTCTCTCTACCATCCCCCTTTTTGTTATCTTGTCCCTGCTCCTCTTCCTCTTCCTCATCCTCCCCATCCTTGTCGTCCTCCCCAGGATAATAGTGTTTGTTATTTCCCAGCATCCTTTGCTGTGCAGGGTCACTGCAGAGAGGGCCGGGTGACATTGCTATTGTTGCAACGTGACATGGTTGTCCCGTGCGACATCGTTTTCACCCCCAAAAACATGCTGTGGAGGAGAGAGGGAGAGAAAGGGGTTAACTAAATAGATAATTAACACATTGACTGATAACATTGAAATCAACACATTTCTCAAACTGTGAGAAAATAAGTCAAAAATATAAAAAATATTTAGCATTTGGCATGAACAGTAGCGTAGCTATATGAACAGTAGCATGGCCATAATAACAGTAGCATAGCCATATGAACAGTAGTGTAGCCATATGCAATAGAAGTAATAACTTATTGGTGACATTGGTTTCTCACATAGGCTATGAGTGCTGGTACACATCTTCCATTTGCTGCCGGAAATATATGGAATAGGGCTGATGAAAGACGGCCTATATGTAAACTCTATGAATATTTGCAAGTTCAATGCACGGAGAGAGGACATGCCGTTTACTATCTCAAATGGTCAAGAGCATTGAGCACCATTGTTAAAGTAGCACTGTTTTCTCTGGTAAAACACAATGATAACAGCAAGACTTGCACAATTTAATATGGCTTCCCTTTCATGAGCATTTGACTGAGAAATGCTTTGTTCTGGTTTTGTTCTGGTTTCCTCCATATGCTTTGTTCTGGTTTCTCTACGTGGCATAGTCTGGCTACAGGGCCTGACATCATGCAGAGTTAGATCATGTCCAAAAACTGTCTGAATGATGGTGGATGACGTTAGGATTCCCCACTGCCCCATTGGCAGTTTCATGTTTGGAATTGGTTAGTGTTTTTGGAGCGTCTTCACATTTCTAAAAATGTATAAAACAAAAAAATTATGAAAATGAAGGCGGTGAAACCTACATAGATGTGAATTTGTAGATTCAGACCGACAGACGGAGCTCAATAAAACATCACGAGACCACAGGGTTAGTATTCGTTTTAGACTCTAGTAGCAGGCACAACAAGGATAGACGGCCTGCTTCTGGAAAGACACAGGATTTTGAAAGAATTACAGACATGACAAAAGTGCAGACACATCACTCACATAGGGAAAATGGCAAGCATAATGGATGAATAGGGTAAATAGGGTCTAGGGTTTGTGTGTCAGCACCATTGAATGACAGTTGCTGGAAGAATGTTTGACGCATGCAAATCAATAAGGTCTGCTCATGTCTCAGAGCCCAAACGGGAAGCACGCCCATTGAACAGTTGTGGTGTAAAGTAAGCAAGTGAAAAATATGATTGAGCATGTGGGGAAAGTGATTCCCAAGGAGCCAGTAAGTGACAAGGATGGCCACTTCACCGTGAGCAACAGAGGAAGTCAGAGGAAGTGAGGCTGGCATGCCATGGAGATGAGCGGCCGGCTGGAGAATGGTAGGGTAAGAAGGAAATGTGTCACAAACCACTTCAGTAAGCACACATACTGTGCATTCGGGAGGTGGTAAGACCCCTTGACTTTTTCCACATTTTGTTACGTTACAGCCTTACTCTAAAATGGATACATTTAAAAAACAAAATTATCCTCATGAATCTTCACACAATACCCCATAATGACAAAGCAAAGACAGGATGAGAAATTTTTGCACATTTATTATTTAAAATAATCACATAATATCACATATACCTAAGTATCCAGACCCTTTACTCAGTACTTTGTTGAAGCACTTTTGGCAGCGATTACAGCCTTCAGTCTTCTTGGGTATGCCGCTACAAGCTTGGTACACCTGTATATCGGAGTTTCTCCCATTCTTCTCTGCAGATCCTCTCAACCTCTGTCAGGTTGGATGGGGAGCGTCGCTCACAGCTATTTTCAGGTCTTTCCAGAGATGTTGAATCGTGTTCTGGCTCTGTCTGGGCCACTCAAGGACATTCAGAGACTTGTCCCGAAGCCACTCCTGTGATGTCTTTATTTGGTACTTAGGGTCGTTTGTCCTGTTAGAAGGTGAACCTTTGCTCCAGTCTGAGGTCCTGAGCGCTCTGGAGCAGGTTTTCATCAAGGACCTCTATGTACTTTGCTACGTACATCTTTCCCTCGATCCTGACTAGTCTCCCAGTCCCTGCCACTGAAAAACATCCCCACAGCATGATGCTGCCACCGCCATGCTTCACCGTAGGGATGGTGCCAGTTTTCCTCCAGACATGACGCTTGGCATTCAGGACAAAGAGTTCAATCTTCGTTTCATCATGGTCTGAGAGTCATTTAGGTGCCCTTTTGGCAAACTCCCAGCAGGCTATAATGTGCTTTTTACTGAAGAGTGGCTTCCATCTGGCCACTCTACCATAAAGGCCTGATTGGTGGAGTACTGCAGAGATGGTTGTCCTTCTGGAAGTTTGTCCCATCTCCACAGAGGAACTTTGGAGATCTGTCAAAGTGACCATCGGGTTCTTGGTCACCTCCCTGACCAAGGCCCTTCCACCCCGATTGCTCTGGTTGGCATGGCGGCCAGCTCTAGGAAGTGTATGGGTGGTTCCAAACTTCTTCCATTTAAGAATGATGGAGGCCACTGTGTTCTTGGGGACCTTCAGTGCTGCAGAAATGTTTTGATACTCTTCCCCAGATCTGTAACTCGACACAAACCTGTCTCAGAGCTCTACGGACATTTCCTTTGACCCCATAGCTTGGTTTTTGCTCTGACATGCACTGTCAACTGTGGGACCTTATATAGACTGTTGTGTGCGTTTCCAAATCATGTCGAATTTTCCACAGGTGGACTCAGGTGGAATCAAGTTGTAGAAACATCTCAAGGATGATCAATGGAAACAAGATGCACCAGAGTTAAACATTTCGAATCTCATAGCAAAGGGTCTGAATACTTATGTAAAAAAGTATTTATCTTTGTAATTTTTTTATAAAAATTTGCAAACATTTCTAAAAGCCTGTTTTTGCTTTGTTATTATGGGGTATTGTGTGTAGATTGATGAGGAAAATAAATAATTCAATCAATTTTAGAATAAGGCTGTAAAGTAACAAAATGTGGAAAAAGTCAAGGGATCTGAATACTTTCCGAATGCACTGAACAAAAATATAAACGCAACATGTAAGGTATTGGTCCCCATGTTTCACGAGCTGAAATAAAAGATCCCAGAAATTTTTGATAATCACAAAAAGCTTATTTCTCTCAAACTTTGTGCACAAATTTGTTTACATCCCTGTTATTAAGCATTTCTCCTTTGCCAAGGTAATCCATCCACCTGACAGGTGTGGCTTTTCAAGAAGCTGATTAAACAGCATGATCCTTGCACAGGTGCACCTTGTGTAGGGACAATAAAAGGCCACTCTAAAATGTGCAGTTTTTTCACACAACACAATGCCACAGATGTGTCAAGTTTTGAGGGAGCATATATTTGGCATGCTGACTGCAGGAATGTCCACCAGAGCTGTAGCCAGAAAATGTAATGTTGATTTCTCTACCATAAGCCGCCTCCAATGTTGTTTTAGAGAATTTGGCAGTCACAACCACAGACCACGTGTAACCTCGCAAGCCCAGGACCTCCACATCCGGCTTCTTCACCTGCGGGATCGTCTGAGACCAGCCACCCAGACAGCTGATGAAACTGTGGGTTTGCACAACCAAATAATTTCTGCACAAACTGTCAGAAACCATCTCAGAGAAGCTCATCTGGGTGCTCGTCGTCCTCACCAGGGTCTTGCCCTGACTGCAGTTCGGCGTCGTAACCGACTTCAAGGGGCAAATGCTCACTTTTGATGGACACTGGCACGCTGGAGAAGTGTGCTCTTCACGGATTAATCCTGGTTTCAGCTGGCAGATGGCAGACAGCATGTATGGTGTAGTGTGGGCGAGTCAACATTGTGAACAGAGTTCCCCATGGTGGCGGTGGGCAGGCATAAGCTATGGACAACAAAAACAATTGGATTTTATCGATGGCAAATTTAATGCACAGAGATTGGGTGATGAGAACCCGAGGCCCATTATTGTGCCATTCATCCGCCGCCATCACCTCATGATTCAGCATGATAATGCAGTGCCCCATGTTGCAAAGATCTGTACACAATCCCTGGAAGATGAAAATGTCCCAGTTCTTCTATGGCCTGTATACTTACCAGACATGTCACCCATTGAGCATGTTTGGGATGCTCTGGATCGACATGTACGACAGTGTGTTTTCCGGTTCCCGCCAATATCCAGCAATTTCACACAGCCATTGAAGAGGAGTGGTACAACATTCCACAGGCCAGAATCAACAGCCTGATCAACTCTATGCGAAAGAGATGTGTTGCGCTGCATGAGGCAAATGGTCACACCAGATACTGACTGGTTTTCTTAAGGTATCTGTGACCTACGTATGCTTATCTGTATTCCCAGTCATGTGAAATCCATAGATTAAGGTTTGATTTGATTTCCTTATATCAAATGTAACTCAGTAAAATCATTGAAATTGTTGCGTTTATATTTTTGTTCAGTGTACATTAGAGAGGGGGGCTCAATGAAAAACATTGCAAGGGCCATAGTACGTGCACTAAATCAAATAAAGAATCTATCAAATACAGTGGGTCACCACCCCCTTTCAAAATATTCACCTTTTCTGGCTTTATTTACACACAGTAACCCACAATATCCAAGTGGGGGGAAAAATGGGAAAAAAATCTGAAAATGTATTAAAATTATAACTGTAAAATACCCTATTTGGATAAGTGAACAACGCCCCTTAGAATTGCAATTGCAAACTTGCTGAGGTATAACCAACCACTTTCCAGATTACACAACAAGCTAATTGGCTTCCATCTGTGATCCATTGTCGTGACTTTGATTAGTTCAGAATGAAAGCAGTTGTTCATAGAGGAGTCTTCTGCTTGGTAGTGCAATTCAAAGCAAAGAATCCACTACGGGCGGAAAGGTACTTTCAAAAGATCTACAGTACGAGATAAAGTTGTGGAAAGGCAAAAGTCAGGGGATGGCTATAAAAAGATTTCAAAGCCTTTGTCTATCCATAGGAGCACAGTTAAGACCATTATTAATTAGTGGAAGGCGTATCGCACCACCCAGACCCTACATATATCAGGCCGTCCCTCCAAACTGGATGACCGGGCAAGGAGGAGACTGATCAGAGGCTACCAAGAAGCCAAGTGACTTTGAAGGAGCTTCAGGCCTTTAGGCGAAGACTGGTCAATGTGTGCATGTGACCACAATATCACAAGCGCTCCACAAATCTGACCTCTATGGGAGGGTGGCAAGAAAAAAACACTCCTCAAAAAAAGCCACATCAAGTCTTGTTTGACCTTTGCCAAAAAGCACATTGTAGATTCCGAGGCCGAGTGGCAAAAGGTGCTGTGGTCAAAATTGAACTTTTTGGCCTGAACACAAAACCACATGTCTAGCGACAATCCAATACATCTTTCCACCCAAAGAACACCATGCCTACAGTAAAGCACGGCGGTGGCAGCATCCTGTTGTGGGGGTGTTTCTCTTCAGCAGGGACTGGAGCACTTGTCAGGATAGAAGGGAAAATGGCCACTGCAAAATACTGACAGATTCTTGTAGAGAACCTGCAACTCTCTGCCAGGAAGTTGAAAATGGGAAGATGGTTCACGTTTCAACTTGACAATGACCCAAAAGCACACCGCCAAAGCAACCGCACAGAGGCTGAAGGACGAGAAGGTGAATGTCCTTGAGTGGCCTAGTCAGAGCCCCGAACTAAATCCCATAGAGAATCTGTTGAATGACTTGAAGAGTGCAGTCCATGAGCGGTCACCATGCAATTTGAGCTTGAACAATTCTGCAAGGAAGAATGGGCAAATATTGCACAGTCTAGGTGTGCAAAGGTAGTAGACGCGTTTTCAAAGAGACTCGTGGCTGTAATTCAAGCAAAAGTGTTACCACCAAGAATTAACTCTGGGGGGTGTTCACTTATCCAAATAGGTTATTTTACTGTTTTAATTGTAATTCATTTTCAGAGTTAAAAAAAAAATATATATATATTTGGATATTGTGGGTTACTATGTGTAAATAAAGCTGGAAAATAAATGATTTGATGTGCTTTCATTTCAGGCTGTAAGGCAACAAAATGTGAACATTTTGAAAGGGGGTGGTGACTTTCTATACCCACTGTATGTATACTGACCAAAAATATAAACGCAACATGCAACAACTTCAACGGTATACCTGAGTTACAGTTCATATAAGGAAATCAGTAATTTGAAATAAATAAATTAGGCCCTAATCTATGGATTTCACATGACTGGGCAGCGTCACAGCCATGGGTGGGCATTGGAGGGCATAGGCCCACCCAGTGGGGAGCCAGGCCCAGCCAATCAGAATGAGTTTTCCCCACAAAATGACTTAATGACAGACAGAAATACTCTTCAGTTTCATCAGTTGTCCGGGTGGCTGGTCTTAAACGATCCCGCAGATGAAGCAGCCGGATGTGGAGGTCCTTCGCTGGCGTGGTTACATGTGGTCTGCGGATGTCAGGCCGGTTGGACGTACTGCCAAATTTTCTATAACGAAGTAACGGCTTATGGTAGAGAAATGAACATTCAATTATCTGGCTACAGCTCTGGTGGACATTCCTGCAGTCAGCATGCCAATTGCCCGCTCCCTCAAAACTTGACACATCTGTGGCATTATGTTGTGTGCCAAAACTGCACATTTTTTAGTGGCCTTTTATTGTCCCCATCACAAGGTGCACCTGTGTAATGATCATGCTTTTTAATATGGATGGATTATCTTGGCAAACGACAAATGCTCAGGGATGGACAGTAAACAAGTTTGTGCACAACATTTGAGAGAAATAAGCTTTTTGCTTTTTGTGTGTATGGAAAAGTTCTAGGATCTTTTATTTCAGCTCATGAAACATGGGTTTAACACAGGTTGTGTTTATATTTTTGTATAATTCATCAACTATTCAAAAATGTTGAATAAAAGTGTACACTCCAGGCAAATAACCTGTACCAGTAGCTTAGAAATGCAGGAAACTACCTATGAAATGAACCAAAAGAAGCCAACCCAAACTAACTCTCATGCAATATCAAGCTACCGTTCATCATAAACTCTAGTTGTTGTTGGTGGCATTAGATCCGCCATTCCCGAACCAAGCCTCGTATTAACGGCGATGGCTTCTATAATTCGCACCTTGCTAAACCGCAGCATGTTAGCCTAACGCTTACAAGGCTTTAGGAGGTTAAAACCATCATACAATTAACCAGGGTGGATGGAGAGAGGCTGATTTATGTACATTGTCTCATTAAATATTTAAGAACCTGGGAGTCTGCACTGGAAGAGATAAGAGAAGAAGGACAGGCAGAGGGTAGACAGGCCAATGGAGCGTCAAAGAACGAACTAATTGGGGAGAGAAAGCACAGGGGGGATACATGAGAGAGAAAGAGAAAGAGTGAGATGTATTTAGCATAAAGCAGAGTAATCAGATAAAGGGAGAAAGAGAGAGAGAACAATTGGGGGGATTGGAAAGGTGTCGAAAGAGAGTTGAAGAGCCCTGGGAGGAAAAGTAGGATATAAGAGTGATTGGATGAGGAGGGGGTGAGAGAAAGAACTGGTTGGCAACCAAGGAGTGTAAGAGTTGGTACGGAAAATAGGCCTACATCACAAGTTTGAGGCACATTTAGGTACCACAGTAGGTACTGAAGCCTCATGAACCTCCCAATACAAGGATAAAGCTCCCTTCTGATTTAAAAAACTGACAACATCACACTTGTTGGCTTGCTCTGCATGACTAATAGTACGTGGAGGGCCCCAATGGATTGAAAACAGTGAGAGCTTAGCACCATCTGAAGACTGTGTTTTTGAAAGACAGACACTGAAGTTGGGGAGAGGAAAAGCTGAATGATCTGAAAATTAGGGCCTACAGGTCTGAACTCAGATCAGCACCAGAAACCCCGGTGGAAACCTGGAGAAAGGGCATGGGGCCCAAACAGGGTATTTGACAGTGATATGGGGAACAGAACATATGGGTTCACTGAGGTGTGTAGAAGCCAAGAGGAGAGAGAAGGAGTTGAAAATAAGAGGAGGATCAGAGGAGGATTAATCATGATAACGAGGACAGAGATAAATTGCCCTCTTTCAGTGCCCAGGAAGCAAAGATGGATGGATGGATAGATTTCGAGAAAGGTTTAATGATATCTTTTTCTTCCATCTTTCTTTTCCTCTTTGCGTTGGAAGATAGGATCTAGATCTCATCACTTGCAACAAAGTCACCATGACATTGGACTGGCATTGACATCTGACCCCCTCAGTAGCTGTGTAAAGAAATCATACAATACATGATAAATAAAACAAATATTGAAAGATAGTTTAACATTGCCTTACAAGTCAACACCAGAACACACCAGAACTACATGCTATATCATGCACATGTGTACTGTCAGACATTACATCTTACACCTGTTAGCAACACTCCTCTCTTCAAGACAGATGGTCGATCAGTAACTGGCATGTCACATTTGAGTTAAGTCTAAGTCTAGATCTAGGGTTTTCTCCTTTTTTTGGGTCGATCTCAAGGGAATGGTCATAAATACGGCCCGCAGCGCAGAGCATTTTTTATGCCTTAAAGACGCGTTCCACTCTCTCTCACACTCGCGCTCTCTCTCTCTCTCTCTCTCTCTCTCTCTCTCCTCTCCCTCACTCTCTCTCTATGTAGGACAGAGCGTGAGTATAGATATATTTTCAGTGTATTGGTCCCCAGAAACTAGAATTGGAGAGTATCCAAGGAACAGATTGTCCCACTTTTGAGTCCTACGAAAGTAGAGCGGCCAAGTTCTGTCCTCCATATCCCTCTCTTTCACTAGGTCTCCATCCTTCAACCTCTTTCACTCTGATTGTCCCCTCTACTTAAGCATGAGACATTTAGGAATGTGCCGTAGGTCTATTACAACATCAGAGAGACTGACAGAATTAACACTTCTAATGAGAAAGGGGGCTTTGATAAGTTATATGGGAGGTACCTACGAGTGGATCATTGGCCATCGAAGTGGGGAGTGGTCAGAGAAGATGGGGAGGAGGAGCTAAACTTCAGTAGATCATTTCTAAAGTGCGGTACTCAATACAGGAAGACCGCAAACACTCAGGGAAGTCAATTTTAACTCCTTGAGGGCCATGTTGTATGCTAGCTATGTTTCTGACTTCTGGTAAACCAAGGAAGCACTTGATGCAAAAATTATATTATTGTCGAGATGTGAGACAGTCAACCATCTAAAATGTATCCATTTTCATGTTTTGCAGGTAAATACAATTAAATATTGGTCACAAATACATTTCTGCTGCCTTAATTCATTTTCAAATGAGATAAGAACACATAATAAGAGTATAATTCACCATCCTCTACCATGATTGGCTTACCGTCATCTCACAGGGAAATTAATCGATCGCCTCTCCAAAACAATTGCGTTTCATTAATCAAACAGAATGTTAGATGACAATCATACTGTTACTCAAACAGACATCCTATCATTAATTAAGTGCTTGATTAAAATAATTATCCCGAGCCTACACTCCTCGGTAAACAATTCCCAACTCTTTGATCTACTCTGAAGCCTCCCCATCCTCCAACTCCACTTCACCAAGGGCCATCCTTTTCTGGAAACATCTAGCTATCCTCAAAGGTTAGAGATAGGCTGACAAGGTTTCAAATACAGATAGCTCGGAATCACACTCACAGACAGACTCGTCTGTTCTGAGTGTAGCTAGAAAGCAGCTAAGGTGTCAGACCACTTAATCTGGCTGGCACTAGTCTGGTGCAGATCAAAAGCGGAGCTCTCTCTTTCCCCACCAGACTGGGTATAAATGGGTCAGGTGGAATGTGTGTTGAGTGCCTCGCCTGCCTGGGCTAGGCTATACTTGGTGGGGAGGGTGGGTAGCCTACTGTGCAGGGCACATTTTAGCTGTAATGTCCCCAGTGATATTGTTGAAAGCTCCTTTTCGACCAAAATGTTGTTCTTGAGTTTTCCAGCTGATGACTTTGTTACATTTATAATTACAACTTTTAAATAAAATGCATAGCACAAATCTTTCTAGTAATATTGTGCAGACTGCAGACGCTGTATGTGATCTTATAACAAACCAACGCCGTCATCAAATGTTCCATCAAGAAATTAGATGAACGAATCAATCTCTGGGGCTTTCCATTTGGAAAAATCCATTATTTTCCAATGAAAAACTTTTGTTGGGTGGGGTGGTAGTATATACAGTATATACACATGGCTGGCACGCTTTGACAGAGTGCATTAAAATGCCATGAAAGAGCATTTGAACATCAAAGGGATCTCTGCTGCAGTATTCCTACTGTTTCACATCCACAGCGGAAACACAGCAACACAGAGGGGCAGTGGAAATATATCTTTCCTCTACACAACAGTTCATCCCAGTGTACCCATTATCGCGTGTATATTCCAAGGGCACGTTTTACTCTTCAGACATCATCGCATATTTTTCACTAAAAATCCGAGGCCTAAAGCCCTAGAAAAGCAGGCAACGGACAATGGCAGCATGAAAAAAAACTCAGGTTGAGAGAAAGGAAAGAAAATAACCCTTATCCGGTTCGTTTTGATTATGGATCATCATGGCCAAGTATTCCATGAATCTGAGTGACAGACTCACTTAAATACACCACATGACAAAAAGCATGTGGACACCTGCTCGTCGAACATCTCCTTCCAAAATCATGGGCATTAATATGGAGCTGGTCCCCTGTTTGCTGCTATAACAGCCTCCACTCTTCTGGGAAGGCTTTCCACTGTTGGAACATTGTTGTGGGGACTTGTTTCCATTCAGCCACAAGAGCATTAGGGAGGTCGGGCACTGATGTTGAGCGATTAGGCCTGACTCGCAGTCAGTCAGGCCTGACTTGCAGATGAGGTTGAGGTCAGGGCTCCGTACAGGCCAGTCAAGTTCTTCCACACCGATCTCGACAAACCATTCCTGTATGGACCTCGCTTTGAGCATGGGGGCATTGTCATGCTGAAACAGGAAAGGGCCTTCCCCAAACTGTTGCCACAAAGTTGGAAGCACAGAATCATCCAGAATGTCACTGTATGTTGTAGCGTTAAGATTTCCCTTCACTGGAACTAAGGGGCATAGCCAGAACCATGAAAAACAGCCCCAGACCATTATTCCTCCTCCACCAAACTTTACAGCTGGCACTATGCATTTGGGCAGGTAGCGTTCTCCTGGCTTCCGCCAAACCCAGATTCTTCCATCGGACTGCCAGATGGTGAAGCGTGATTCATCACTCCAGAGAAGGCCTTTCCATTACCCCAGAGTCCAATGGCGGCAAGCTTTACACCCCTACAGCTGACGCTGGGAATCGCATTGTGATCTTGTGTGTTGTGTGCGGCTGCTCGGCCATGGAAACCCATTTCATGAAGCTCCCAACAAACAGTTATTGTGCTGGTGTTGCTTCCAGAGGCAGTTTGGAACTCGGCAGTGAGTGTTTCAACTGAGAACAGTTGATTCTTTACACGCTACGCGATTCGTCACTCAGCGTTCCCGTTCTGTGAGCTTGTGTACTTGTACTGCTTCGCGGCTGAGATGTTGTTGCTCCTAGACATTTCCACATCACTATAACAGCACTTAGAATTGACCGGTGCAGTTTTAGCAGGCAGAAATTTGACGAAGTGACTTGTTGGAAAGATGGCGTTCTATGACAGTGCCACGTTGAATGTCACTGAGGTCTTCAATAAGGCCATTCTACAGTACTACCAATGTGTGTCTATGGAGGTTGCATGGCTGTGTGCTTGGTTTTATACACTTGTAAGCAACGGGTGTGGCTGAAATTGCAGAAACCACTAATTTGAAGGGGTGTCCAAATACTTTTGTGTATATAGTGTACAGTTGTTGTCAGAAGTTTACATACACTTAGGTTGGAGTCATTAAAACTAGTTTTTCACTCCACAAATGTCTTGTTAACAAACTATAGTTTTGGCAAGTCGGTTAGGACGTCTACTTTGTGCATGACACAAGTAATTTTTCCAACAATTGTTTACAGACAGATTATTTCACTTGTAATTCACTGTATCACAATTCCAGTGGGTCAGAAGTTTACATACACTAAGTTGACTGTGCCTTTAAACAGCTTGAAAAATTCCAGAAAAGTATGTCCTGGCTTTAGAAGCTTCTGATAGGCTAGTTGACATAATTTGAGTCAATTGGAGGTGTACCTGTGGATGTATTTCAATGTCTACCTTCAAACTCAGTGCCTCTTGCTTGACATCATGGGAAAATCAAAAGAAATAAGCCAAGAACTCAGAAAATAGATTGTAGACCTCCACAAGTCTGGTTCATCCTTGGGAGCAATTTCCAAACACCTGAAGGTACCACGTTCATTTGTACAAACAATAGAACGCAAGTATAAACACCATGGGACCACCCAGCCGTCATCCCGCTCAGGAAGGAGACGCGTTCTGTTCCCTAGAGATGAACGTACTTTGGTGCGAAAGTGCAAATCAATCCCAGAACAACAGCAAAGGACCTTGTGAAGATGCTGGAGGAAACGGGTACAAAATGATCTATATCCACAGTAAAACGAGTCCTATATCGACATAACCTGAAAGGCCGCTCAGCAAGGAAGAAGCCACTGCTCCAAAACCGCCATAAAAAAAGCCAGACTACGGTTTGCAACTGCACATGGGGACAAAGATTGTACTTTTTGGAGAAATGTCCTCTGGTCTGGTGAAACAAATATAGAACTGTTTGGCCATAATGACAATCTTTATGTTTGGAGGAAAAAGGGGGAGGCTTGCAAGCCGAAGAACACCATCCCAACTGTGAAGCACGGAGGGGGCAGCATCATGTTGTGGGGGTGCTTTGCTGCAGGAGGGACTGGTAAACTTCACAAAATAGATGGCATCATGAGGTAGGAAAATTATGTGGATATATTGAAGCAACATCTCAAGACATCAGTCAGGAAGTTAAAGCTTGGTCGCAAATGGGTCTTCCAAATGGATAATGACCCCAAGCATACTTCCAAAATTGTGGCAAAATGGCTTAAGGACAACAAAGTCAAGGTATTGGAGTGGCCATCACAAAGCCCTGACCTCAATCCTATAGAAAATGTGTGGGCAGAACTGAAAAAGCTTGTGCGAGCAAGGAGGCCTACCAACCTGACTCAGTTACACCCGCTTTGTCAGTAGGAATGGGCCAAAATTCACCCAACTTATTGTGGGAAGCTTGTGGAAGGCTACCCGAAACGTTTGACCCAAGTTAAACAATTTAAAGGCAAAGCTACCAAATACGAATTGAGTGTATGTAAACTTCTGACCCACTAGGAATGTGATGAAAGAAATAAAAGCTGAAATAAATCATTATTTCTACTATTATTCTGACATTTCACATTCTTAAAATAAAGTGGTGATCCTAACTGACCTAAGACAGGGAATTTTTACTAGGATTAAATGTCAGAAATTTTGAAAAACTGTATACACCTTAGCCAAATACAGTGGGGAGAACAAGTATTTGATACACTGCCGATTTTGCAGGTTTTCCTACTTACAAAGCATGTAGAGGTCTGTCATTTTTATCATAGGTACACTTCAACTGTGAGAGACGGAATCTAAAACAAAAATCCAGAAAATCACATTGTATGATTTTTAAGTAATTAATTTGCATTTTATTGCATGACATAAGTATTTGATCACCTACCAACCAGTAAGAATTCCGGCTCTCACAGACCTGTTAGTTTTTCTTTAAGAAGCCCTCCTGTTCTCCACTCATTACCTGTATTAACTGCACCTGTTTGAACTCGTTACCTGTATAAAAGACACCTGTCCACACACTCAATCAAACAGACTCCAACCTCTCCACAATGGCCAAGACCAGAGAGCTGTGTAAGGACATCAGGGATAAATTGTAGACCTGTACAAGGCTGGGATGGGCTACAGGACAATAGCCAAGCAGCTTGGTGAGAAGGCAACAACTGTTGGCACAATTATTAGAAAATGGAAGAAGTTCAAGATGACGGTCAATCACCCTCGGTCTGGGGCTCCATGCAAGATCTCACCTCGTGGGGCATCAATGATCATGAGGAATGTGAGGGATCAGCCCAGAACTACACGGCAGGACCTGGTCAATGACCTGAAGAGAGCTGGGACCACAGTCTCAAAGAAAACCATTAGTAACACACTACGCCGTCATGGATTAAAATCCTGCAGCGCACGCAAGGTCCCCCTGCTCAAGCCAGCACATGTCCAGGCCCGTCTGAAGTTTGCCAATGACCATCTGGATGATCCAGAGGAGGAATGGGAGAAGGTCATGTGGTCTGATGAGACAAAAATAGAGCTTTTTGCTCTAAACTCCACTCGCCGTGTTTGGAGGAATAGAAGGATGAGTACAACCCCAAGAACACCATCCCAACCGTGAAGCATGGAGGTGGAAACATCATTCTTTGGGGATGCTTTTCTGCAAAGGGGACAGGACGACTGCACCGTATTGAAGGGAGGATGGATGGGGCCATGTATCGCGAGATCTTGACCAACAACCTCCTTCCCTCAGTAAGACCATTGAAGATGGGTCGTGGCTGGGTCTTCCAGCATGACAACGACCCGAAACACACAGCCAGGGCAACTAAGGAGTGGCTCCGTAAGAAGCATCTCAAGGTCCTGGAGTGGCCTAGCCAGTCTCCAGACCTGAACCCAATAGAAAATCTTTGGAGGGAGCCGAAAGTCCGTATTGCCCAGCGACAGCCCCGAAACCTGAAGGATCTGGAGAAGGTCTGTATGGAGGAGTGGGCCAAAATCCCTGCTGCAGTGTGTGCAAACCTGGTCAAGAACTACAGGAAACGTATGATCTCTGTAATTGCAAACTAAGGTTTCTGTACCAAATATTCAGTTCTGCTTTTCTGATGTATCAAATACTTATGTCATGCAATAAAATGCAAATTAATTAAT
The DNA here is from genome assembly GCF_045679555.1 of Salvelinus alpinus. Lineage (NCBI taxonomy): Eukaryota > Metazoa > Chordata > Actinopteri > Salmoniformes > Salmonidae > Salvelinus > Salvelinus alpinus. The sequence continues at coordinate 1,462,353 of NC_092102.1, forward strand.
AAAAAATCATACAATGTGATTTTCTGGATTTTTGTTTTAGATTCCTTCTCTCACAGTTGAAGTGTACCTATGATAAAAATTACAGACCTCTACATGCTTTGTAAGTAGGAAAACCTGCAAAATTGTCAGTGTATCAAATACTTGTTCTCCCCACTGTATATTTGTGTATGTAAACTTCCGACTTCAACTGTATGTAGCCCCTGCCTGTTAGTACAAAGGGTTCTGTACGCATTGTTGAGGAACTGAGGCATACAAGATCCTAATAAATGTTGTCAGATATAGCTTAAAACAGGGGGATTATGATGATGCCAGAGAGAGGAAGTGTACGAGACGTGACTGTCGGCTCTTGTTAACGTTTGTTCTGTAACTCACTAATGTAACACAATTACAGGAAAGCAGGCCACTCCCCCCCAAAATTATCACCTTTTTTATATGAAATGTTTTCAGTGTAATGTCGATTATGGCAGCCCCCCGCACCTCTCTGATTCAGAGGGGTTGGGTTAAACGCAGAAGAGACATTTCAGTTGAATGCATTCAGTACAACTGACGAGGTATCCCCCTTTCCTTTCCCTAAACTTTAATGATTTAAACCAGATCTAAAGCCAGTATAAAATACAAATATATACTTTGTACACATAAAGAAAATGAATTACGGGTCAACATCTAAATATTGCTCCCTGCGTTGATCAAAGTTATCTGACAGTTCTAATCAAGCCTGCCTCTTTGCGAACGAGTGGAACCATGAACCGTGGTTTGTTCGCTATGTTCGCCGGCGTCCTCCGGATTTACCTCCCAGATTTGCCTTTTTAGTATCACATTCACCACTCTCTCAAGCGGCTAACTCCGCCCTCTTGCGGCACAGCCCCAGGGCCTGATCATGGCCGTTACTACATATGAGGACACAGAGGTCTGGACCTCTGTAAAAAAAATTGGAACATTAGGAACACCTGGTCTTTCCATGAAATAGACTGACCAGGCAAATCCAGGGGAAAGCTATGATCCCTTATTGATGTCACTTCAATCAGTGTAGATGAAGGGGAGGAGACAGGTTAAAGAAGGATTTATACGCCTTGAGACAATTGAGACATGGATTGTGTACGTGTGCCGTTCGGAGAGTGAATGGGCAAGACAAGTGCCTTGGAACAGGGTATGGTAGTAGGTGGCAGGCGCACCGGTTCGAGTGTGTCAAGAACTCCAATACTGCTGAGGTTTTCTTCCCATGCTCCTCAGTTTCCGGGTTTGTATCAAGAATGGTCCACCACCCAAAGGATTGCAGTAACATCGAAGGGCTCTGGATAGTATTACTTAGCCAGTTATAAGGAGGAAGTTAGAAGCTAACGTTAAACCTCAGCAGGAGAAGAAAATATGCTACTAAGTTCCGATAATAACCTTGTTTTTACAGAGAGTGGGCTACTGAGAGTCTGAGACGGACAGTGACGTGGCGCTCAGCGGTGAGGCTGAGGCAGGTTTGCATTGGCATGCAGGAGGAAGCAGAGCAGAGCGAGAGAGAAAGCAAGCAGAGGGAGAGGTGAGTACAGCGGTTGCCAAACTTGGGGTCGGGTCCCATTCGAAAATCTGTACTAATCTTAACAAACAAGTTAGGAACTAAAAAAATCTAAATGCAAACAATACAGCTCTAAAAATGTAACACGTTTTTGTTTCGTCGCTGATGCTACATGTCAGTGTGAATCATTTCTCATATTTCCCCACTTTCAGGGGCATAATATTACTATTGTATAGCTAATAGGCTATGTGTTTGTAGAACGACTGAGGTGAATGAACCTACAGCAGCCGAGGTGATAATGGCTGAGGTCATCTTTGCTTATTTTTGCTGTTCTCCAAATTGCATTTAAAAGTTTGTTAATTGTACAGAAATGTAAAGGAGTTGAACTCTCAAAGCTCCTTCTGGAACTCACTAAGACTCAAACCCCGGTTACCGTCCTGCTCAGATAGCAGAGAAACACAGCATAAACCATGGCAAAATGTGTAGGGAATTAGCATTAAAACTGCAAATATTCTCTCAGGCCAATGGCAAAATGTGTAGAATTGTGTAGAATTACAGGAAATTAGCTTAAAAATATATATTTCAAAAACATCTGCGGCCAAGAGGAGGGCCTTTAAAAATGTTGGTTGGAGACTGTGCCAATGGCCAAGCCCACCACCTCACGCTAACTTTGCCACCACTGTTGAAAAAAAGAATAGGGGGGACACTTCTGTATTTATTGACTATGAGGCACTTGTTCGATACATGGAGTATAGGCCACCAATGATTGCTTTTCATCTGGCTCTGTGTTGGACTAGTTTTTAAAAGGCTGTTACTACAGTGGAATCATTAGCTAGGAATCGTGGTGTTTTAGCCGAAGGGGAACAAGATTACTAGAGTATAATACTCTAGTATCATTAAACCTACATTATGGCTTTGTTATTGGAATATAACAGCATTTTCAACTGATATTGTATGAGTGGGTTTTTGAATAAAATACATTTTTCAGAGTGCTTTATTATGATGGTTATGTAGCACTTGACCAGCTCTTAGCTTTGTCCTCTAGTCTACATCTTTACTCTAGGGGCTGTCCTACGTAATATGAAAGCATTGCTGAGTCAGGTGGAACAGCTATTTTGTTGTGTTCCACCTTTCTAATGAGTGTCGTTCTGGGAGGCTGTTATGCTCGCTACAGTAAGCAACAATCGAAAGCTCATTAAACATTTGTATCTAAGGATAGCTTTTCTTTTCTTTTTTTTATATAAAAAAGTATTTCTCAAGGCCTTTAATTGATGGCACTTAACCAACAGAGCATATAGGACGTTTAACTTGAGTCATCATAAGTGTTTCACTCTAATAATGTGTTTCTCTAGTTATGTACACAACTACTATGTGTGTGTGTGTGTGTGTGTGTGTGTGTGTGTGTGTGTGTGTGTGTGTGTGTGTGTGTGTGTGTGTGTGTGTGTGTGTGTGTGTGTGTGTGTGTGTGTGTGTGTGTGTGTGTGTCCCATCTGCTGCAGCCCAGTTATGGTTTCCACATGGGAGCGAATTAAGCTATATTGTATTGTAAATGCTGCATCTTATTCTGCAGTAGGTTGCAATTCGCCCTCTTTATTCCTTGTAGGAGAATCGCTGCCACAAAACCATTCTCAACATGTCTCCCTCTTGTCTTCCACACTCTCCATACTAAACCCTGGAGAGATACTGCAGCAAACACCAGAGTTAAATCTGCTACACAGTGACCTCTCCATTCCTCTCCTTTATTCAGAGACGATAGTAGGGCTACAAAGGGAAATCTCCCAGTTCTGTTGAGTAGAAAAGCACCCAATGAACCTCCAAGCATCGTGGCTTACATTAATGCTTTCTTTCATTGTCATGCTTTACATGAATCCTATTGTCTTTGAACACGCACACAGTATTTATGTTCATTTGATCTCATTACGGGTTTGATAATGTCATGTCACTGTCTTTGTTGCATTCAAGTTCACGTTGATAAATTGTTCTGTGTTTGTAAGGAACTCATTCATCTTGGTGTAACCATTCTCCTCCAAACGGCATTTTTTTTGTGTTCTGTAAATTAATTCCCCGGGGGTCCAGTTCTTCCATAGAAAAATATGCTATTCGCGTCAATAGCAAGACTGCTAGTTGTGCAATATAACATGTACCGGGAATAATGTTCACTGTAAGTCTAGAGGGAGGCAGGCACAGCCAATTACTTTCCGTATCTATAAGATCAAAGTCTTCTGCTCAGCTCACGAGCATGTCTGACACCATTGATGCATAGCACATCTTCTATCATATAATAACCCGTGCCACTCGCATATGACTTGACTTCATTCAGTGGTGCTGTCTGGAGACAGCTTATAGCATAGTAAGAACTCGAGTTAGAAATAAAACTCAACTTTGTTGACAAGCGTCAGAACAGGAAGTGTGTGAAATCGGGTGTTGAGCTCCGCGATTGTTCTCCTCACCTTTCAATTTCCTCACTCTGAACTCTGTGCCTGGCGACTCACGTGAATGTAACTCCACTGCTCTATCGATCGCTCCATACATTCAGTCGGAAACTGCCGCCCTAGAAGTCATTTGTGCTGACGTCAAAATCAGGGGCGTGGTACAAAAAAAAAAGTTGACTGCGATGGGATTGTCTCTAGCCAATTGGATTAAGCGAAGCCAATGATGGCTCTGGCGCCGGCTCCGGCCCTACACGTCGGTATCTGGGACCAATCCGAACGGTAAGAATATGTTCACATTCTACAAGACGTCAGGGGAAGAAAGCAAACCCGGACACTGAGAAGAAACGCTAGTGGGCGTGGCATTTGGCCGGAGCGATGTGGATAGGTAGTCAGGCTACTGAACTCACCCAGCAGGATGCAACACATTTTATAACTTTGTTACATAATAGTTCATACACCCGTGGAATCAACAGGGGCAGCTTTGCAGATTGCCTTCCCGAAATGTGTATGCACTCACTCCCCCCCCCCCACCCACCCTCTCTCTATTGCTCTGTAAGAAGTAGGTGGCGCATGCAACATGGTCTGACTATGGTACTGCATGCGATTTAAAAAAACCATAGCCCTAATATTGTTGTAATCACGCTTCAATGTGTCCTCAGGTGATAAAGCCCCTTTCAGAATAAACTTCTGACAATCCTTGCCCATTCGTCCGACTCTACCTTGTGGTGACTCGTTCTCCGTTTGTTCACGCTCGACGTTCACGCGTATCGAGCAAATATTCACAGAAACACAACTCAATTCAAGTTGTCGACACCGTAAGCGTCTTCTATTGACTACTTCAGGGGTTGAACTAGATTAGCTAACAACTGCACAAGGTTTTGGCTACATACTGGTACAATAATTTCATGGAAATCACATGGAAACAGGGTATAGAAGGCACAATTTATCCATGACAAATCTGTTCTATCATCTATTTCGTGAGTAATACCAATCTACTCTTAAGTGATATGCCCAATTACACGAGTGTTGGCTTTGAAGAAGCCTCTGTGATCATGTCATCCCTGTACGGTCCCACTTTGCACCTATCCCACTCCCTATCCACATAAAACATGTGAATTAGACCTCTTCACCATCACTCTGTAATACACGCCCCTCTGCTCTCTACAGCACAGATACCTGCGCTGTTCTCTCTCACTTTCTTCTCCGAAGAACACTGCGCCTTTCCAGCTCACATCCCCTCTCTGTTTGAAACATGCATCGCTGGGACTACTGGGACTGATTTGATTTGATTGCTGAGACGACACCTCTCGTGTATATCCAAGCTTGCTTCTAAATGTTATCTTATCTTTGTCTTTTTGCACGGTGGGTCTCTGTCACCAATCGATCGCCCCTTTCCTATTGATTACTGTGCCTTTGACTTTCAGACACCTTTTCTGTCACTTATCTCGGTCGGTCCCCAATCACCAAAACCTTCTCTCCATTCAGTTACTCTTCTGAGTTAACTACTAACGTTACTCTATTAAACATTCTTCAAAACAGTACATCAGTATGTAACAAACAAAAAAACGAAAGAATAAATACCTTTTACAGTGTTGTTTGGACTGCGCTCCGTTACTTTGTATCCGCAGTGACCTCCTTCATACAACCACAAAGAGAGCAAGGAGGACCAGATTGGAGATGAGTAAAGATCCAGAAGGAAAAATAAGGAAAGAGAAAAAAAAGAAAACATGTTTTTTTCTCCTTTCAAAATTACATTTTCAGCTCTTCCCACTCTACAAATGGGTATCAATGGGACCCAGAGCAACTGCACTGAGCAGCAGTCTCTTCTTCGAGGGGGGTCTGACAACCTCTCTCTCTCTCAGACACACACCCTTTCACCTACCCTACCCCCTCAATAGCTCTATCTCTCCCTCGCACACACACACACACACTCTCCCTCGCCACTGTGGCTCATTCAAACAGCCCTGCTGTTTCTCTCTACAGCTGGTAGGTTGATCTCACTCCCTCACTCTCCTCCCTTTCTCTTTATGTTCCACTTACTTACTCTAGCTACTCCTGTTACTCTCTATTCTGTCTTTCTATCCCACTCCCTCTCACTCACATACGCTCTCATATTCCCTCGTCCCCCAATATTCAACCTCCCTCTTAACACGCTCTCCCTCTCCTTGTCGCTTGCCATTCTCCCTCCCTGCCTCCACCCTTCTCTCACACACATTCTTCTCTCATGATATTATGCCACCCTTCTCCCCTCCTGTGGTCTATCTACCACTGACACTGTCTAACACTGACAGCAGCCAGATTCAGGTCATCTCTCTCCTGGTCTCTTTGATGTTCAGTGGGGATCAAAATCACAGCCTCCAAGACTCTCTCCATTGACCAAATTCAAAGGTTATTCTCTCTCACCCTCTCTCATCACATTGGTGGGGAATCGGAAGCTTCAAGTGATCACCGCAGCGCAAGGTGTTGGGAGAGGCACACTGTCGTAATTGACGTCCACGTCCCAATGGGACAGGGTTTATGGAGCTATGTAAGGATGTGTCACATACTGCTGATCCCCACTTCCTATTTGCGTTGACCCAGAGTGTAAGACAGGCTGGCAGCTGGAAGAAAGGTAGCTGGAAAAAGCAGGTACCAATTTACTGATGTATCCTACTAGAAACAGGACATGTAAATCATCTGCATGATTGGCCTTCAAGCCACAAGCAACACCAGATAAACAATTTATAATTGATTACCCTCAATATGATTGATTGTGGTAGTACTGAATATTTAATTACTTTGGAAGCCGGGTTGTGTCTGTAAGAACCACTAATGCCATGTTTAGAGTCTTAATAAGAGGTCAATGTATTTTTGGTTTAAACGGAACTCCAGCAGGACTTATTTACTGAATTATTTTCTTTGATCTTGAGAAAGAGGGCCTGTCCAAAGGCAGCTGGACAACAGACCATGAACAGCGCACTAACGAGTAGGCTGGATCTGCGTTGGATGTGTTTCCATTTAACATTAAAGGAAAGATTCACCCATTTTGAATGTTATATCATATCACTGTGCGATGTTCTATCGATTCCAAGGGTCATTTCATGTTTATCTGAGCTATCGAACAGGTAGAAATACAAAACGGGTAGAAATACAAAACGCGTCATACTGTATTTCTGCCTGCTTGAACAGTGAATAGCTTAGATACACATGAAAACATGAAATTACCCCGGAGAATCGACAGAACATCACTCAGAGATGCACAAATACAATATAAGAGGGGTCTTCAATCTTTTCTTGCCCAGGGACCCCCTCCTACAAAAACCAGCGATCTAGGGACTAGCTCAGATAAACATGAAATGACCCTGGGAATCGATAGAACATCGCATAGTGATATGATACTTGTAAGGAAATTTTGTACTTGTACTTAATTCTCTGTACTGGCCAACGATTATAACTGCGATTCTAATCCAACCATTAATTTATACATTGTTGTGCCTGTCACCTGAGAGGATGGAAGTTCAATATGTACAAGTTAAAAGTTTGGACACACCTACTCATTCCGGGGTTTTTCTTTATTTTTACTATTTTCTACATCGTAGAATAATAGTGAAGACATCAAAACTATGAAATCACACATATGGAATCATTTAGTAACCAAAAGTGTCAAACAAATTAAAATATATTTAATATTTGAGATTCTTCAAAGTGGCCACCCTTTGCATTGATGGCAGCTTTGCACACTCTTGGCATTCTCTCAACCAGCTTCATGAGGTAGTCACCTGGAATGCATTTCAATTAACAGGTGAGTCAATATGTTTTTCTACTTGCACGAACGCGCATACACAAATACAGAAATCAGAACCATGGACAGCCACATCATATTTTGCTTTTTTACCCACGTACCGCGATGGCACACTTCTTCTCTTTAATACACTACACTCCAGTCCTATATTGGTGCACTCTCTGGTTTTGCTGTCCTATGTCCTGATTCTGAAAGACAAGCTTTCCTCTTGCCTTCTGAGTTAACCATTCACATCCCAATGGGAAGGAGAAAAAGTGGGTCATGGGCAGATGGAGGAGAGAGTAGGGAGTGTGTGTGTGTGTGTGTGTGTGTGTGTGTGTGTGTGTGTGTGTGTGTGTGTGTGTGTGTGTGTGTGTGTGTGTGTGTGTGTGTGTGTGTGTGTGTGTGTGTGTAAAGGGAGAGGAGAAAATTATTTAATGAATGGGATGAAAGGAAGAGTGAGCTTATATACTGTTATATATACAGTGCCTTTGGAAAGACTCCTTGACTTTTTTCACATTTTGTTACATTACAGCCTTATTCTAAAAGGGATTAAATATATATTTTTAAAATCCTCAGCAATCTACACACAATATCCAATAATGACAAAGCGTGAACAGGTTTTTAGAATTTTTTGCAAATGTATTAAAAATAAAAAACAGAAATACCTTATTTACTTAAGTATTCAGACTCATTGCTATGAGACTCGAAATTGAGTTCAGGTGCATCCTGTTTCCATTGATCATCGTTGAGATGTTTCTACAACTTGATTGGAGTCCACCTGTGATAAATTAAATTGATTGGACATGATTTGGAAAGGCACACACCTGTCTATACTGTATACGGTCCCACAGTTGAAGTAATTGTCCATAGAGCTCAGGGACAGAATTGTGTCAAGGCACAGATCTGGAGAAGGGTACCAAAACATTTCTGCAGCATTGAAGGTCCCCAAGAACACAGTGGCCTCCATCATTCTTAAATGGAAGACGTTTGGAACCATCAAGACTCTTCCTAGAGCTGGCCACCCGGCCAAACTCAGCAATCGGGGGAGAAGGGCCTTGGTCAGGGAGGTGACCAAGAACCCGATGATCACTCTGACAGAGCTCTAGAGTTCCTCTGTGGAGATGGGAGAACCTTCCAGAATGACAACCATCTCTGAAGCACTCCAACAATCAGGCCTTTATGGTAGAGTGGCCAGACGAAAGCCACTCCTCGGTAAAAGGCAAATGACAGCCCGCTGGGAGTTTGCCAAATGGCACCTAAAGACACTCAGACCATGAGAAACAAGATTCTCTGGTCTGATGAAACGAAGATTGAACTCTTTGACCTGAACGCCAAGCATCACGTTTGGAGGAAATCTGGCACCATCCCCAAGGTGAAGCATGGTGGTGGCAGCATCATGCTGTGGGGATGTTTTTCAGGGGCAGGGATTGGGAGACTAGTCAGGATCGAGGGAAAGATGAATTGTGCAAAGTACAGAGAGATCCTTGATGAAAACCTACTCCAGAGCGATCAGGACCTCAGACTGGGGCGAAGGTTTACCTTCCAACAGGACAATGACCCTAAGCACACAGCCAAGACAACGCAGGAGTGGCTCCGGGACAAGTCTCTGAATGTCATTGAGAGGCCCAGCCAGAGCCCGGACATGAACCCAATCGAACATCTCTGGAGAGACCTGAAAATAGCTGTGTAGCAACGATCCCCATCCAACCTGACAGAGATTGAGAGGATCTGCAGAGAAGAATGGGAGAAACTCCCCAAATACAGGTGTGCCAAGCTTGTAGCGTCATAACGAAGAAGACTCGAGGCTATAATCGCTGCCAAAGGTGCTTCAACAAAGTACTGAGTAAAGGGTCTGAGTTCTTATGTAAATGTGATATTTCAATTTTTGCTTTGTCATTATGGGGTATTGTGTGTAGATTGATGAGTAAAAAAACAATTTGATCAATTTTAGAATAAAGCTGTAACTTATGAAAATGTGGAACAAGTCAAGGGGTCTGGATACTTTCCGAAGGCACTGTATAGCTCATGGAACGAACTGGAAAGAATAGCATTCATTATGTGGGGACAGTAAGTTATAATATAAAAGTGCTTTTGACTATCTTTCAATTCATTACAAACACATGTCATGGAAGCAATTGCCACCATACGGTTTAATTGCATTTCTTCAGTGACAAAGGAGAGCAGAAAGGATATATGTGTCCAGGTTGATCATTTCTACACTCAACCTTGACCTCAAATCACAGTGCCATCTGGTTTATGGAAGAAACTATACAACTTATTTAGTGAAAAATAACACTGTAGTGAACTCTAGTGACAGTTATGAGTAATTGAAAGAAGATTAGCTGCGTGTGCGCCAAAGGACTGGGGTAATCATTTATCAAGACTGAATAACTGAGAAGCATGCAACTTGCTTACAGGCACTTAAGTTACTCAATTCCTGTCATCTAGATGACTAAGGGCATGACAACATCTTTCATCGACTGCATTTCTATTTCTCCCCAAGACATTGGGTTATACTAACCAGTTGTCTCGCAGCCCTCCAACACAAACGTTTCAGAAGATGAAGACGAACCTTCATTTTGCCCTAAAATAAATGACACTGAATGATTACAGTAGGTCATCAGATGATAAGATGACCCCTAAAGCTTTTCACACGCAAAATATATAAAATAATTCAATTAGATGATATAAAAATAATAATAATTAATGACAAGCGTGTAAAACATTATCCTAAATATTAACCATCAACTTAGTGAATACCCGTGTTTAATATGAGAGTTTCAGCATGAAAAATCCTCTATCTATTTTTTTTATTTATTTTTTTTATTTATTTTTTACAAACGTTTATTTATTTTACTATGTCAATATGTTTTTGTTTTCAATGTTTTGACATCAAACTGGTGGCAGTTGTGAAAAACGTAAATAGTTGGAAGAGTTGCAGAGTTAATAGAAAATAATGTCATTAGATGCTTTTTTCATTAATTAGGCTATTGTCTTTCTGACCATATGGTCTATCTACTAGAAACGCATGGAAAATATGGAAACTGATATAATAAATTAATACTATAATTTATTATAGTGGGCGAGCGGTTTGCTGGTGTCAATGTTGTAAACAGAGTGCCCCATGGTGGCGGTGGGGTGATGGTATGGGCAGGCATAAGCTACGGACAACGAACACAATTGCATTTGAATGCACAGAGATACCGTGACGAGATCCTGAAGCCCATTGTTATGCCTTTCATCCGCCGCCATCACCTCATGTTTCAGCATGGTTTTGTTTATTATCTATACATAGTCACTTTACCCCTACCTACAAGTATAAATTACCTCGACTGACCCGTACCCCGCACATTGACTCGGTATGGGCAACCCCTGTATATAGCGTCGTTATTGTATTGTGTTACTTTTTATTTTATTTTTTAGATTTGTTTATTTAGTAAATATTTACTAAACTCTATTTCTTGAACTTCAGTGTTGGTTAAGGGCTTGTAAGTAAGCATTTTACGGTAAGGTTGTATTCGTTGCATGTGACAAATACAATTTAATTTGATTTGATAATGCACAGCCTCATGTCGCAAGGATCAATTCCTGGAAGCTGAAAATGGAAGCTGAAAATGTCCCAGTTCTAGAAGCTGAAAATGGAAGCTGAAAATGTCCCAGTTCTTCCATTGCCTGCATACTCACCAGACATGTCACCCACTGAACATATTTGGGATGCTCTGGATCGACGTGTACGACAGCGTGTTCCAGTTCCCGCCAATATCCAGCAACTTCTCACAGCCATTGAAGATGAGTGGGACAACAATCTACAGGCCACAATCAACAGCCTGATCAACTCTGTGCGAAGGAGATGTGTTGCGCTGCATGAGGCAAATGGTTGTCACACCAGACACTGACTGGTTTTCTGATCCACGCCCCTACCTTTTTTTTAATGTGAATTCCATAGATTAGTGCCTAATGAATTTAAATCGACTGATTTCCTTATATGAACTGTTACTCAGTAAAATCTTTGAAATTGTTGCATGTTGCGTTTATATTTTTGTTCAGTATAGATATCAATAATACGTTATATCTGTATTGCCTCGCCCATAGGCTACACCACTGCTGCTCATCCTTACCTCCAAGTGTTTATTCAAGTTGGATAATCTTTGAATGCCGACTACAGTCACACCAGTGGGAGATATAGCTAGCCTACAAAAGCCTATTCCTGCTCTTTTCCAGTGATCCATCAAACACGTTTGGATGTTGGCCAGGTCACATGACATGACTGAAGCTAACAATAGGCCATATGAATGTCTGCACCATAAAAGCCTAGTTGCTTACTGTACTGCAGGACAAGGATTGTCCTGACTATCAGGAAAGCCTGAATTGCTTTGCCTTGCATTTCTGGTTGTCTGCAGTGTTTCCCCTGTATTCATTTAACAGAAGCGAATGAGTAGAAAAGGTAAGAAGAAAAAGGGTTTATTTGACAGAAATCTCGAACTGTCCCTTTAAAATCAGATTGACAACGAATATTTCTAGCAAATAAGAGCCAGGAGAAAACAGACACTGCTTGCTCCTCATCCTCTCCCTACAGCGCAGTGGCGCTTATAAAAAATTTTCTTTTTTTGGGGGGGGCGCTTATCATTTTTATTTTTTATTTATTTTTTAAATATTTTTTTAAATTATTAACAACAAATCAATACAGAAAGTACAAAAGGGAATAAGGGGCGCTTATCAGTTATTTTTCAGCAAAGACCAAGATTGACGTCATTGCGTCCAGCTGTTTTTGTCGACACAAGATATCTACATGGAAACGCACCTTAGCAGGCAAATGTCGCATCTCTTTTATATGCGAACTTTCTAAATGTCAATAACAACAACAACAAAAAAATCGCTGCAAAAAGATAATGGAATCGTAGCTACTCTTAACCTTACAATACATCAACGCTAGAGTGTTGGACATAGTTCTTTGTGCAGAGGGACAATACATGACTTGAACCAATTACGGAATGACTCATATCTCCCTGTTCCTCTCTTGCCTTCACAATGCATCTTTAAAATGGCCTTTTAATTAGGCTACTTCTTGAGTAATCTTGGTGAGCCCATTACTAAAATCTTATGTAATTTGGTAAAATGCTTTACGTAGTCTGTCCACGTAGTCTGTCCACGAGATATTAGTTCCTTAGTTGATTCCCCGTCACTAAGTGAAATCCCACAGTTAACAATTTAACCACCATAGCAATTTTCATATCACTTCTCAAGTGTCTCAAATGCCGCTGTTTGTAATCTACCGCTAGATGGCAGCATAATGGCAGCATAAACCTAACCTCTGAGACTGCAGTTGGCCACTTCACTGTAGCTCCAATTTACAGTAGCCAGCTGTAATCAACCAAATATTGTGAGAATTCCTATTTTTACAAAGAGACAAAAGCCTCTCCTCTAATTGTTCGCTCTCCTTCTGATCTCTTTTCAGTTTCCATGTCCCCCTCAGTCAAGCTAGTCTACTCTGGGGATACAATTAAGCTGAGCGGTGACAACAGCACAGGTACTATGACATATTTATTTAACAAAAATGGGGTTCAAGAGCAAGACTGCATGTCTGTTGCTGCATGTCTGGCTGTCTTGCTCTTGAACCCCATTGTTGTTGAAGAACCATTTTAGAACCATTTTATCATACCTGTGCTGTTGTCACAGCTCAGCTTAAATGTATCCCCAGAGTAGAGACTCTGTGAGAGCAATGGACAGAAGAGTAACAGCGTCACCATCTCAGTTCTGGGTAAATATATCATGCCATTTTCCAAATGTATAAGCTCAATTGACATATCATTTCAACTTAGTGGCCAAAAATGTGGGTAGTTTAAATCAAGGGGTTTAGGTAGACATACACCTGTGGCTATAGAGACTTGATTATGAAGGTCAGATCTCTCATTAAAAAGGAGAATTCATAAACTCACATATATGGCAAATACTTTTAATATAAAGTATATTTGTGTTTTTTTTGTGGGTAGGCCTATATTTGTGGGTGGTCAATTCACTCTACTTTTGCTGCGTTAAATGCAGTGGTGTCACATATACATTTTTAATTGTTTCCATGCTCAACCTCTCCCCTTCCTTTAATTTTGAACCCTCCACCCAATGACAACCTACTCTGGACTCAAAAGGGAATGCAGCACAGATTACCTTCAGCCTTCTGTCCATCAAGTCGAGGCAGCTCGTCATCAACAGGAAGGGCTCAGTAGTCCTGGAGCTGCAGGTGGAGGAGGGTATGAATTTAATGCACTCTAAAAAAAAATTAAAAAAAGGTTCCTGGAGTATCCTTTAGGGGTTCTTCAAATTGAAACTCTGGGAGAACCCCTATAAGTTCTTCGAAAAACCCTTTGAAAGGGTTCTTCAAAGAACCCCTTTTAATGGATCCTGGAAGAACCTTTTGAAGAACCTTGTGGGGTTAATTTGAGGTTAACTACCCCCTATTAATATGCATAACAATAAGAATTACACAATATTTTAGTTCTCATTGTTTATTATGATTTTAGTGGCAAAGCAGAAAGAAAAAAATCTAAGAGGTAAAATCCCAGCAGAGCCACAAGTCCAATGAGTTTATCCTCTGGCGTGTTGATGTTCATGTATTGATGTTCTCTGTATCCAAGGCCATAGTGATTTTGCAGTGCGTGGTGATCTAACAGGTTTCCTGTTATATTCATCAGAGATTCCGAGTTCCCAGTTGTTATGAACGCGGAAATACTCCAGAAAAAGCTGTCCATCTACAACCTCGCAGAGCTGGCCTTTCACACCTATCGACAGCGCGACACCATGGTCTGGTGTAGTGACGAGACTAACCAGAGGATCATCCACATCACCATCAGGACCTCAGGTTAAACAACACCATTGGTGGCTGCAATGTCATTTGAATTGTTGTTTTATATGTGAGATTCTTCAAAGTAGCCACACTTTACCTTGATGACAGCTTTGCACACTTGGCATTCTCTCAACCAGCTTCACCTGGAATGCTTTTCCAACAGTCTTGAAGGAGTTCCCACATATGCTGAACACTTGCTGGCTGATTTTCCTTCACTCTGCGGTCCAACTCATCCCAAACCATCTCAATTGGGTTGAGGTCGGGTGATTGTGGAGGCCAGGTCATCTGATGCAGCACTCCATCACTCTCCTTCTTGGTCAAATAGCCCTTACACATCCTGGAGTTGTGTTGAGTTGTTGTCCTGATGAAAAACAAATGACAGTCCCACTAAGCGCAAACTAGATGGGATGGCGGATCGCTGCAGAATGCCGTGGTAGTCATTCAACTGAGACTGCTCTTCTCTGTGTCACGGAGGCGCTCCGCACTGCTAAAGCTAGTAAGTAAGTAACACAATAGAAAAGTAACACAATAGAAAAATACATGGCTCTGGATAAGAACATCTGCTAAATCAGGGTTTCCCAAACACGCTCTGCAATGACTGACAAGAGGAACTGATGATGCACCACCCCATTTAGAAATGTCACCTTGTGCATGGTAGTCATGCTGGTTAAGTGTGCCTTGAATTCTAAATAAATGACTGACAGTGTCACTCCCACACCATTACACCTCCTCCTCCATGCTTCGCGGTGGGAACCACACATGTAGAGATCATCCGTTCACCTACTCTGCGTCTCACAAAGACACGGCGGTTGGAACCAAAAATCTCAAATTGGGACTCATCAGACCAAAGGACAGATTTCCACCGGTCTAGTGACCACACTTCTTCTTATTGATGTCCTTTTGTAGTTGTTTCTTTGCAGAAATTCACCCATGAAGGCCTGATTCACTTGGGCTCCCAAGTGGCACAATGGTCTAAGGCACTGCATCTCAGCTAGAGGTGTCACTACAGACAACCTGGTTCGAATCCAGACTGTATCACAACCGGCCGTGATTAGGGCGGCGCACAATTGGCCCAGCGTTGTCTGAGTTTGGCCGATGTAGGCCGTCATTGTAAATAAGAATTTGTTCTTAACTTTAACTGCCTAGTTAAATAAAGGCTAAATAAAATAAAAAACTTTTTTATTCACCCAGTCTCCTCTGAACAGGTGATGTTCAGAATGACCTTCTTGATCCAAATCAGTCAGGTTTCAAGACTAGTCATTCAACTGAGACTGCTCTTCTCTGTGTCACGGAGGCGCTCCGCACTGCTAAAGCTAACTCTCTCTCCTCTGCTCTCATCCTTCTAGACCTATCGGCTGCCTTTGATACTGTGAACCATCAGATCCTCCTCTCCACCCTCTCCGAGTTGGGCATCTCCGGCGCGGCCCACGCTTGGATTGCGTCCTACCTGACAGGTCGCTCCTACCAGGTGGCGTGGCGAGAATCTGTCTCCGCACCACTTGCTCTCACCACTGGTGTCCCCCAGGGCTCTGTTCTAGGCCCTCTCCTATTCTCGCTATACACCAAGTCACTTGGCTCTGTCATATCCTCACATGGTCTCTCCTATCATTGCTATGCAGACGACACACAATTAATCTTCTCCTTTCCCCCTTCTGATAACCAGGTGACGAATCGCATCTCTGCATGTCTGGCAGACATATCAGTGTGGATGACAGATCACCACCTCAAGCTGAACCTCGGCAAGACGGAGCTGCTCTTCCTCCCGGGGAAGGACTGCCCGTTCCATGATCTCGCCATCACGGTTGACAACTCCATTGTGTCCTCCTCCCAGAGTGCTAAGAACCTTGGCGTGATCCTGGACAACACCCTGTCATTCTCAACTAACATCAAGGCGGTGACCCGTTCCTGTAGGTTCATGCTCTACAACATTCGCAGAGTACGACCCTGCCTCACACAGGAAGCGGCGCAGGTCCTTATCCAGGCACTTGTCATCTCCCGTCTGGATTACTGCAACTCGCTGTTGGCTGGGCTCCCTGCCTGTGCCATTAAACCCCTACAACTCATCCAGAACGCTGCAGCCCGTCTGGTGTTCAACCTTCCCAAGTTCTCTCACGTCACCCCGCTCCTCCGCTCTCTCCACTGGCTTCCAGTTGAAGCTCGCATCCGCTACAAGACCATGGTGCTTGCCTACGGAGCTGTGAGGGGAACGGCACCTCCGTACCTTCAGGCTCTGATCAGGCCCTACACCCAAACAAGGGCACTGCGTTCATCCACCTCTGGCCTGCTCGCCTCCCTACCTCTGAGGAAGTACAGTTCCCGCTCAGCCCAGTCAAAACTGTTCGCTGCTCTGGCACCCCAATGGTGGAACAAACTCCCTCACGACTCCAGGTCAGCGGAGTCAATCACCACCTTCCGGAGACACCTGAAACCCCACCTCTTTAAGGAATACCTAGGATAGGATAAAGTAATCCTTCTACCCCCCCCCCCCCCCCCTTAAAAGAGTTAGATGCACTATTGTAAAGTGGTTGTTCCACTGGATATCATAAGGTGAATGCACCAATTTGTAAGTCGCTCTGGATAAGAGCGTCTGCTAAATGACTTAAATGTAATGTAATGTACTTGAACTCTGTGAAGCATTGATTTGGGCTGCAATTTCTGAGGCTGGTAATTCTAATGACCTTATCCTCTGCAGAAGTGGTAACTCTGGGTCTTCCTTTCCTGTGGCGGTCCTCATGAGAGACAGTTTCATCATAGAGCTTGATGGTTTTTGCGACTGCACTTGAAGAAACTTTCTTGACATTTTTCGCATTGACTGACCTTCATGTCTGAAAGTAATGATGGACTGTCATTTCTCTTTGCTTATTCGAGCTGTTCTTGCCATAATATGGACTTGGTTTTTTACCAAATAGGGCTATTTTCTGTATTTATTAAAAAAATATATATATTTCACGTTTTTTTTACCAGGTAGGCCAGTTGAGAACAAGTTCTCATTTACAACTGCGACCTGGCCAAGATAAGCAATGCGACAAAAACAACAACACAGAGTTACACATAAACAAATGTACAGTCAATAACACAAAATAAAATAAAAATAGAAAAATCAATGTACTGTGTGTGCAAATGTAGAAGAGTAGGGAGGTTTGCAATAAATATGCCCTAGAGGCAAAAATAATTACAATATAGCATTAATACTGGAGTGATAGACGTGCAGATGATGATGTGCAAGTAGAGATACTGGGGTGCAAAAGAGCAAGAGGATAAGTAATAATATGGGGATGAGGTAGTCGGGTGTGCTATTTACAGATTGGCTGTGTACAGGTACAGTGATCAGTAAGCCGCTCAGACAGCTGATGCTTAAAGTTAGAGAGGGAGATAAGACTCCAGCTTCAGAGATTTTTGCAATTCGTTCCAGTCATTGGCGGCAGAGAACTGGAAGGAAAGGCGGCCAATGGAAATGTTGACTGTTGTGCAATATACCTGCTGGAGCGCGTGCTACGGGTGGGTGTTGCTATGGTGACCAGTGAACTGAGATAAGGCGTGCCTTTACCTAGCAATGACTTATAGATGACCTGAAGCCAGTGGGTTTGGCGATGGATATGTAGTGAGGGCCAGCCAACGAGAGCATACAGGTCACAGTGGTGGGTAGTATATGGGGCTTTGGTGATAAAACGGATGGCACTGTGATAGACTACATCCAGTTTGCTGAGTAGAGTTTTGGGGGCTATTTTGTAAATGACATCGCCGAAGTCAAGGATCGGTAGGATAGTCAATTTTACGAGGGTAAGTTTGGTGGCATGAGTGAAGGAGGCTTTGTTGCGAAATAGGAAGCCGATTTTATAGATTTCATTTAGGATTGGAGATGCTTAATGTGAGTCTGGAAGGAGAGTTTACATTCTAACCAGACACCTAGGTATTTGTAGTTGTCCACATATTCTAGGTCAGAACCGTCCAGAGTAGTGATGCTAGTCGGGCGGGAGGGTGCGGGCAGCAATCGGTTGAAGAGCATGCACTTAGTTTAACTAGCATTTAAAAGCAGTTGGAGGCCACGGAAGGAGTGTTGTATGGCGTTGAAGCTTGTTTGGAGGTTTGTTAGCACAGTGTCCAAAGAAGGGCCAGATGTATACAGAATGGTGTCGTCTGCGTAGAAGTGGATCAGAAAATCCCCAGCAGCAAGAGCAGCAACCCATCAGGGAAAAGAGTCGGCCCGAGAATTGAACCCTGTGGCACCCCCATAGAGACTGCTAGAGGTCTGGACAACAGGCCCTCCGATTTGACCCACTGAACTCTATCAGAGAAGTAGTTGGTGAACCAGGCGAGGCAGTCATTTGAAAAGCCAAGGCTGTTGAGGCTGCCGATAAGAATGCGGTGATTGGCAGAGTCGAAAGCATTGGCCAGGTTGATGAAGACGGCTGCACAGTACTGTCTTTTATCGATGGCGGTTATGATATCATTTAGGACCTTGAGCGTGGCTGAGGTGCACCCATGACCAGCTCGGAAACCAGATTGCATAGTGGAGAAGGTACGGTGGGATTCGAAATGGTCGGTGATCTGTTTATTAACTTGGCTTTCAAAGATTTTAGAAAGGTAGGGCAGGATGGATATATGTCTATAACAGTTTGGGTCAAGAGTGTCTCCCCCTTTGAAGAAGGGAATGGCCGCGACAGCTTTCCAATCTTTGGGGACCTCAGACGATACGAAAGAGAGGTTGAATAGGCTAGTAATAGAGGTTGCAACAATTTCGGCTGATAATTTTAGAAAGAGAGGGTCCAGATTGTCTAGCCCAGCTGATTTGTAGGGATCCAGATTTTGCAGTTCTTTCAGAACATCAGCTGTCTGGATTTGGGTGAAGGAGAAGCGGGGAGGGTTTGGGCAAATTGCTGCAGGGGGTGTGAGATGTTGGCCAGGGTAGGGGTAGCCAGGTTGAAAGCATGGCCAGCCGTGGAAAAATGCTTATTGAAATGATCGATTATCGTAGATTTATCGGTGGTGACAGTGGTTCCTATCCTCAGTGCAGTGGGCAGCTGGGAGGAGGTGCTCTTATTCACCATGGACTTTACAGTGTCCCAAAACTTTTTGGAATTAGTGCTACAGGAAGCAAATTTTGTTTGAAAAAGCTAGCCTTAGCTTTCCTAACTGACTGAGTAATATGGGTTCCTGACTTCCCTGAACAGTTGCATATTGCGGGAGCTATTCGATGCTAATGCAGAACGCCACAGGATGTTTTTGTGCTGGTCAAGGGCAGTCAAGTCTGGGGTGAACCAAGGGCTATATCTATTCTTAGGTCTACATTTTTTGAATGGGGCATGCTTATTTAAGATGGAGAGGAAAGCACTTTTGAAGAGCAACTAGGCATCCTCTACTGATGGGATGAGGTCAATATCCTTCCAGGGTACCAGGTCGATTAGAAAGGCCTGTTCGCAGAAGTGTTTTAGGGAGCATTTGACAGTGATGAGGGGTGGTTGTTTGACCGTGGACACAGTACGCACGCAGACAATGAGGCAGGGATCGCTGAGATCCTGGTTGAACACAGCAGAGGTGTATTTAGAGGGCAGGTTGGTCAGGATGATATCTAAGAGGGTGCCCATGGTTACGGATCTAGGGTTGTACCTGGTAGGTTCCTTGATAATTTGTGTGAGATTGAGGGCATCTAGCTTAGATTGTAGGACGGCCAGGGTGTTAAGCATGTCCCAGTTTAGGTCACCCTGAAGATAGATGAGGGGCAATCAATTCACATATGGTGTCCAGGGCACAACTGGGGGCCGAGGGGGGTCTATAACAAGCGGCAACGGTGAGAGACTTGTTTCTGGAAAGGTGGATTTTTAAACGTAGAAGCTCATTGTTTGGGCACAGACCTGGATAGTATGACAGAACTCTGCAGGCTGTCTCTGCAGTAGATTGCAACTCCGCCCCCTTTGGCAGTTCTATCTTGTCGGAAAATGTTATAGTTAGGGATGGAAATTCCAGGATTTTTGGTGGCCTTCCTAAGCCAGGATTCAGACACGACTAGGACATCCAGGTTGGCGGAGTGCGCTAAAAATGTGAATAAAACTAACTTAGGGAGGAGGCTTCTAATGTTAACATGCATGAAACCAATGCTTTTACGGTTACAGAAGTTAACAAATGAGAGCGCCTGGGGAATGGAAGTGATGCTGGGGGCTGCAGGGCCTGGGTTAACCTCTACATCACCAGAGGAACAAAGGAGGAGTAGGATAAGGGTATGGCTAAAGGCTATAAGAACTGGTCGTCTATTGCGTTGGGAACAGAGAGTTAAAGGAGCAGGTTTCTGGGCGCGGAAGAATAGATTCAAGGCATAATGTACAGACAAGGGTATGGTAGGATGTGAGTACAGTGGAGGTAAGCCTAGGCATTGAGTGACGATGAGAGAGGTTTTGTCTCTAGAGGCACCGTTTAAGCCAGGTCACCGCATGTGTGGGGGGTGGAATATAGGGGCTAGCTAAGGCATATTGAGCAGGGCTGGAGGCTCTACAGTGAAATAAGAAAAAAAATACTAACCAAAACAGCAATAGACAAGGCATATTGGCATTAGGGAGAGGCATGTGTAGTCAAGTGATCATAGGGTCCAGTGAGTAGCTAGGCGAGCTGGAGGCACGGCGATTCAGACAGCTAGCAGGCCGGAGCTAGCAGCAGGCTAGCAGATGGGCCTCAGGGGAACGTCGCAACGGGAGAGTCTGTTGAAACCCCCTCGGACGGTTACGTCGGCAGACCAGTCGTGATGGATCGGGGGGCTCCTTGTCGGCAGCAAAGGGTCCAGGCCAATTGGCAGAAGAGGTATTGAAGCCCAGGAATTATCTGATGGAATTCTTCGGCTAGAAGAAGAGAGGGAGAGGGAGAAGGGCCTAGCTTGAGGCTAGCTCCAGGCTAACTGGTGCTTGTTTCGGGACAGAAATCCCCTCGGACGGTTAATTAGGTAGACCAGTTGTGATGGATTGGCGGGGCTCCGTGTCAGCAGCAGAGGGTCCAGGCCAATTGGCAAAAGAGGTAATTGAAGCCCAGGGATTGCTTGATGGAATCTCTTCGGCTAGCCGGGAGATGGCCCTAGTTTGAGGCTAGCTCCAGGCTAACTGGTGCTTGCTTCGGGATAGAGACATTAGACAGGAGTAGCCACTCGGATAGCAGCTAGCTAGCTGCGATGATCCAGAGTAAAGGTTTCTGAGCTTGCGGTAGGAATCCGGGGATGTGGTAGACAAAAGCAGCCTGATATGCTCTGGGTAGACATTACATTTACATTTAAGTCATTTAGCAGACGCTCTTATCCAGAGCGACTTACAAATTGGAAAGTTCATTCATACGCTGTGCAGGCTGGCAGGAGTTGCCTGGGCTGATGCTGGCAGTCCGGGTTAACGGTGATGACCGCTAGCAGTGGCTAACTGACTACTTGCTAGTAGCTAATTAGCTGGATATCTTCTGAACGGGGTTCCGGTAAAAATAGCAGATCCATACCACATTGGGTGAGGCAGGAGAGTATGTTCAGTCCGTAGATGGAAAATTAGATTTAAAAAATAATACAAATATATACGAGGAAAAACGATATAGGGACGGGACAAGAAAATCAAAACAGACATCCCCACTGCTATGCCATCTTGGAATGTCACCCCATGTATACCACCCGTACCTTGTCACAACAGAACTGATTGGCTCAAACGCATTAAGAAGGAAAGAAATTCCACTAACTTTTAACAAGCACACCTGTTAATTGAAATGCATTCCAGGTCACTACCTCATGAAGCTGGATGAGAGAATGCCAAGAGTGTGCAAAGCTGTCATCAAGGCAAAGGGTGGCTACTTTGAGGAATCTCAAATCAAAAATATATTTTGATTTAACACTTTTTTGGTTACTACATGATTCCATATGTGTGATTTCATAGTTTTGATGTCTTCACTATTATTCTACAATGTAGAAAATAGTAAAAATACAGAAAAACCCTTGAATGAGTAGGTGTGTCCAAACTTTTAACTGGTACTGTACACACACTGAGTATACAAACTTTAAGAACACCTGCTCTTTCCATGATGTAGACTGACCAGGTTAATCCAGGTGAAAGCTATGATCCCTTATTGATGTCACTAGTTAAATCCACTTCAATCAGTCTTCTAGATGAAGGGGAAGAGACAGGTTAAAGAACGATTTTTAAGCTTTGAGACATGGATTGTGTATGTGTGACATTCAGAGGGTGAATGGGCAAGACAGAGCTAAAGTGGCTTTGAACGGGGTATGGTAGTAGGTGCCAGGCACACCGGTTTGTGTCATGAACTGCGATGCTGCTGGGTTTTTCACGCGCAACTGTTTCCTGTGTGTATCAAGAATGCTTAACCACCCAAAGGACATCCAGCCAACTTGACACTGTGGGAAGTGGAAAGCATTTTAGTCAACATGGGCCAGCATCCCTTTGGAACTCTTTTGACACCTTGTAGAGTCCATGCCCCGACAAATTGAGGCTTTTCTGAGGGCAAAAAAAAAGGGGGGGGGGGGTGCAACTCAATATTAGGAGGGTGCTCCTAATGTTTGGTATACTCAGTGTATGTTTTGTCACACCTCCAGATAGGTGCAATGAAATGTGTTGTTTTACAGGATCAATAGTACGGCACCCCTGGAGCAAATTAGGGATAAGTGCCTTGCTCAAGGGCACATCGACATATTTTTCACCTTGTCGGCTCGGTTATTTGAACCAGCGAACTTTCAGTTACTTACCGCTAAGCAACCAGCCACCCTTTTGCAGTGTAGATGATGGTGTTTTTTTCATTATTTTGTTATATAGTGGTCAACAAAAGTTTTAAAAGTTAATAAACCGTTAGCATTGGACAAACGTACCATTGATCATCTCTCTGCTCTACTCTTAATGGCAGATGACAGTGACCCCGAAGAGAAGATTATGACGGTGATCATCATAATTGTGGTGATTGTCTTGGGGGTTATACTGGTCACAGGAGCCATAGTCATGTGTCGCAAGAGGAGGACTGATTAAGGTAAGCCTACCACTGATTTCCTCAGCCACTCCGTGTGTCAGGGCCGGCCCCAGGCATGAGCGACGTAAGCGGTCTCTTAGGGCCCCCAACCCCAGAAAAAATACAAACAAAAAAAAGTACTTTTATTTTTTAGGAACTCAGTAGGGGTCTCAACTTATAAGCATTTCGCCGCAACCACTATAAAAAATTTACATTTAATAATTTAGCAGTCGCTCTTATCCAGAGAGACTTACAATTAGTGCATTCATCTTAAGATAGCTAGGTGGGACAACCACATGTCATATTAAGTACATTTTTTCCTCAATACAGTAGCCATCTTCTAAACTGTGTACTCGACTAATAAACATTGATTAGAACTTACTGTTGAGTTTGAATA